>NC_058519.1:574218243-574872529 GCF_904849725.1 Hordeum vulgare subsp. vulgare
AATGATGTGATGTGATATATTGGATGTATGAGATGATCATGTTGTAATAGAAATATCGACTTGCACGTCGATGGTACGGCAACCGGCAGGAGCCATAGGGTTGTCTTTATACTAACATATGTGCTTGCAGATGCGTTTACTATTTTGCTAGGATGTAGCTTTAGTAGTGATAGCATAAGTAGCACGACAACCCCGATGGCGACACGTTGATGGAGATCATGATGATGGTGATCATGGTGTGGCGCTGGTGACAAGAAGATCGTGCCGGTGCTTTGGTGATGGAGATCAAGAAGCACGTGATGATGGCCATATCATGTCACTTATGAATTGCATGTGATGTTAATCCTTTTTATGCACCTTATTTTGCTTAGAACGACGGTAGCATTATGAGGTGATCTCTCACTAAAATTTCAAGACGAAATTGTGTTCTCCCCGACTGTGCACCGTTGCTACAGTTCGTCGTTTCGAGACACCACGTGATGATCGGGTGTGATAGACTCAACGTTCACATACAACGGGTGCAAAACAGTTGCGCACGCGGAACACTCGGGTTAAGCTTGACGAGCCTAGCATGTGCAGACATGGCCTCGGAACACATGAGACCGAAAGGTCGATCATGAATCATATAGATGATATGATTAGCATAGGGATGCTTACCACTGAAACTACTCCCGACTCACGTGATGATCGGACTTGGGATAGTGTAGGTGGATCATGAACCACTCAAATGACTAGAGAGATGTACTTTTTGAGTGGGAGTTTAGCATGTAATTTGATTAAGTTGAACTCTAATTATCTTGAACATAGTCTGAGTCCACTTTGAATATATTTGTGTTGTAGATCATGGCTCACGCAAGTGTCATCCTCAATTTTAATACGTTCGTTGAGAAAGCTAAGTTGAAAGATGATGGAAGCAACTTTGTAGACTGGGCTCATAATCTTAAGCTGATCTTACAAGCTGGAAAGAAGGATTATGTCCTTAATGCTGCGCTAGGAGATGAACCGCCCGCTACGACTGATCAGGATGTTAAGAACGCTTGGTTAGCGCGTAAGGAGGACTACTCAATAGTTCAATGTGCAGTCTTGTATGGCTTAGAACCGGGACTTCAACGTCGCTTTGAGCGTCATGGAGCATTTGAGATGTTCCAGGAGTTGAAGTTCATCTTTCAGAAGAACGCCCGGATCGAGAGGTATGAGACCTCCGATAAATTCTATGCTTGCAAGATGGAGGAAAACTCGTCTGTCAGTGAACATGTGCTCAAAATGTCTGGGTACTCAAACCGTCTAGCTGAACTGGGGATTGAACTCCCGCAAGAAGCTATCACTGACAGAATCCTTCAATCACTGCCGCCAAGCTATAAAGGCTTTGTGTTGAACTACAACATGCAAGGGATGAACAAGTCTCCCGGCGAGTTGTTTGCGATGCTGAAAGTCGCAGAGTCTGAACTCCGTAAAGAACATCAAGTGTTGATGGTGAGCAAGACCACTAGTTTCAAGAGAAACGGCAAAGGCAAGAAGGGCAATTCGAAGAAGAGCGGCAAGCCTGTTGCCAATCCGCCGAAGAAACCCAAGGCTGGACCTAAGCCTGAAACAGAGTGCTTCTATTGCAAGGGTATGGGTCACTGGAAGCGCAATTGCCCCAAGTATCTAGCAGATAAGAAGGCGGGCAAAGAAAAATCAGGTATATTTGATATACATGTTATTGATGTGTACTTAACCAGCTCTCGTAGTAGTGCCTGGGTATTCGATACCGGTTCTGTTGCTCACATTTGCAACTCGAAGCAGGAACTGCGGAATAGACGGAGGCTGGCGAAAGACGAAGTGACGATGCGCGTAGGAAACGGTTCCAAGGTCGATGCAATCGCCGTCGGCACCGTGTCACTTCAACTACCATCGGGATTAGTGATGAACTTAAATCATTGTTATTTAGTGCCTGCGTTGAGCATGAACATTATATCTGGATCTTGTTTATTGCGAGACGGTTACTCTTTTAAGTCTGAGAATAATGGTTGTTCTATTTCTATGAGTAACATCTTTTATGGTCATGCACCGAATGTGAGAGGATTGTTCATATTGAATCTTGATAGAGATACACATATACATAACATTGAGACCAAAAGAGTTAGAGTAAACAATGATAGCGCCATATTTTTGTGGCACTGCCGCTTGGGTCATATTGGTGTAAAGCGCATGAAGAAACTCCATGCTGATGGACTTTTGGAGTCACTTGACTTTGATTCACTTGACACGTGCGAACCATGCCTCATGGGCAAGATGACTAAGACTCCGTTCTCCGGAACAATGGAGCGTGCAAGTGACTTGTTGGAAATCATACATACCGATGTGTGTGGTCCAATGAGCGTGGAGGCACGCGGCGGATATCGTTATTTCCTCACCTTCATTGACGATTTAAGTAGATATGGTTATGTCTACTTGATAAAGCACAAGTCTGAAACATTCGAAAAGTTCAAGCAATTTCAGAGTGAAGTGGAAAATCATCGTAACAGGAAGATCAAGTTCCTACGGTCTGATCGTGGGGGTGATTATCTGAGTTTCGAGTTTGGTACTCACTTAAGACAATGTGGAATTGTTTCGCAGTTAACACCGCCTGGAACACCACAGCGTAATGGTGTGTCCGAACGTCGTAATCGTACTTTATTGGAAATGGTGCGATCCATGATGTCTCTTACTGATTTGCCGTTATCGTTTTGGGGTTATGCATTAGAAACAGCTGCATTCACTTTAAATAGGGCACCATCAAAATCCGTTGAGATGACACCATACGAACTGTGGTATGGCAAAAGGCCAAAGTTGTCGTTTCTTAAAGTTTGGGGATGTGATGCTTATGTCAAAAAGCTTCAGCCTGAAAAGCTGGAACCCAAAGCGGAAAGGTGCGTCTTCATAGGTTACCCAAAAGAGACAGTTGGGTACACCTTCTATCTCAAATCCGAGGGCAAAGTGTTTGTTGCTAAGAACGGAACTTTTCTCGAGAAGGAGTTTCTCTCGAGAGAATTGAGTGGGAGGAAGATAGAACTTGACGAGGTTGTCGAACCTCTCATCCCTCTGGATGGTGGCGCAGGGCAAGGGGAAACCTCTGTCGTTGCGACGCCGGTTGAGGAGGAAGTTAATGATGATGATCATGAAACTCCAGTTCAAGTTTCTGTTGAACCACGCAGGTCGACGAGATCACGCGCTGCTCCAGAGTGGTACGGTAATCCCGTCTTGACAATCATGTTGTTAGACAACAATGAACCTGCAAATTATGAAGAAGCAATGGTGGGCCCAGATTCCAACAAATGGCTAGAAGCCATGAAATCCGAGATAGGATCCATGTATGAAAACAAAGTATGGACTTTGGAGATACTACCTGAGGGCCGCAAGGCTATTCAGAACAAATGGATCTTTAAGAAGAAGACGGACGCTGACGGTAATGTGACCGTTTATAAAGCTCGACTTGTGGCAAAGGGTTTTTCACAAGTTCCAGGAATTGACTACGATGAGACTTTCTCTCCCGTAGCGATGCTTAAGTCCGTCAGAATCATGTTAGCAATAGCTGCATTTTTCGATTATGAAATTTGGCAGATGGATGTCAAAACGGCGTTCCTTAACGGTTTCCTTAAGGAAGAGTTGTATATGATGCAACCCGAAGGTTTTGTCTATCCTAAAAATGCTGACAAGGTGTGCAAGCTCCAGCGATCCATTTATGGACTGGTGCAAGCATCTCGGAGTTGGAACAAACGCTTTGATGAGGTGATCAAAGCATTTGGGTTTATACAAGTGGTTGGAGAATCTTGTATTTACAAGAAAGTGAGTGGGAGCTCTGTGGCGTTTCTAATATTATATGTGGATGACATATTACTGATTGGAAACAACGTAGAGCTTTTGGAGAGCATAAAAGGTTACTTGAATAAAAGTTTCTCTATGAAGGACCTAGGAGAAGCTGCTTACATTCTAGGCATTAAGATCTATAGGGATAGATCAAAACGCCTGATAGGACTTTCACAAAGCACATACCTTGATAAATTTTTGAAGAGGTTCAAAATGGAACAGTCCAAGAAAGGGTTCTTGCCAGTGTTACAAGGTACGAGATTGAGTAAGACTCAGTGCCCAGCAACTGATGAAGATAGAGAGCATATGCGCTCCGTCCCCTATGCTTCAGCCATAGGGTCTATCATGTATGCGATGCTGTGCACTAGACCGGATGTTAGCCTGGCCATAAGTATGGCAGGCAGGTTCCAGAGTAATCCAGGAGTGGATCACTGGACAGCGGTCAAGAATATCCTGAAGTACCTGAAAAGGACTAAGGATATGTTTCTCGTGTATGGAGGTGACGAAGAGCTCGCCGTAAAGGGTTACGTTGATGCAAGCTTTGACACAGATCCGGACGACTCTAAGTCGCAAACCGGATACGTATTTATTCTTAATGGGGGTGCAGTAAGCTGGTGCAGTTTCAAGCAAAGCGTCGTAGCAGATTCTACATGTGAAGCGGAGTACATGGCTGCCTCGGAGGCGGCTAAGGAGGGTGTCTGGATGAAGCAGTTCATGACGGATCTTGGAGTGGTGCCAAGTGCACTGGATCCAATAACCTTGTTCTGTGACAACACTGGTGCGATTGCCTTAGCAAAGGAACCAAGGTTTCACAAGAAGACCAGACACATCAAACGACGCTTCAACCTCATCCGCGACTACGTCGAGGAGGAGGACGTAAATATATGCAAAGTGCACACGGATCTGAATGTAGCAGACCCGCTGACTAAACCTCTTCCACGGCCAAAACATGATCGACACCAGAACTGTATGGGTGTTAGATTTATTACAATGTAATTCACATGGTGATGTGAGGGCTAGATTATTGACTCTAGTGCAAGTGGGAGACTGTTGGAATTATGCCCTAGAGGCAATAATAAATGTATAGTTATTATTATAATTCCTGTATCAAGATAATAGTTTATTATTCATGCTATAATTGTATTGAATGAAGACTCATTTACATGTGTGGATACATAGACAAAACACCGTCCCTAGCATGCCTCTAGTTGGCTAGCCAGTTGATCAATGATAGTCAGTGTCTTCTGATTATGAACAAGGTGTTGTTGCTTGATAACTGGATCACGTCATTGGGAGAATCACGTGATGGACTAGACCCAAACTAATAGACGTAGCATGTTGATCGTGTCATTTTGTTGCTACTGTTTTCTGCGTGTCAAGTATTTATTCCTATGACCATGAGCTCATATAACTTACTAACACCGGAGGAATACTTTGTGTGTATCAAACGTCGCAACGTAACTGGGTGACTATAAAGATGCTCTACAGGTATCTCCGAAGGTGTTAGTTGAGTTAGTATGGATCAAGACTGGGATTTGTCACTCCGTGTGACGGAGAGGTATCTCTGGGCCCACTCGGTAATACAACATCACACACAAGCCTTGCAAGCAATGTAACTTAGTGTAAGTTGCGGGATCTTGTATTACGGAACGAGTAAAGAGACTTGCCGGTAAACGAGATTGAAATAGGTATGCGGATACTGACGATCGAATCTCAGGCAAGTAACATACCGAAGGACAAAGGGAATGACATACGGGATTATACGAATCCTTGGCACTGAGGTTCAAACGATAAGATCTTCGTAGAATATGTAGGATCCAATATGGGCATCCAGGTCCCGCTGTTGGATATTGACCGAGGAGTCTCTCGGGTCATGTCTACATAGTTGTCGAACCCGCAGGGTCTGCACACTTAAGGTTCGACGTTGTTTTATGCGTATTTGAGTTATATGGTTGGTTATCGAATGTTGTTCGGAGTCCCGGATGAGATCACGGACGTCACGAGGGTTTCCGGAATGGTCCGGAAACGAAGATTGATATATAGGATGACTTCATTTGATTACCGGAAGGTTTTCGGAGTTGCCGGGAATGTACCGGGAATGACGAATGGGTTCCGGGAGTTCACCGGAGGGGGGCAACCCACTCCGGGGAAGCCCATAGGTATTTGGGGGGGTCACACCAGCCCTTAGTGGGCTGGTGGGACAGCCCACCAATCCCCTATGCGCCAAGGAAGAAAAATCAAAGGAAGAAAGAAAAAAAAAGGAAGAAGTGGGAAGGGGGAAGGACTCCCTCCCACCAAACCAAGTAGGACTCGGTTTGGGGGGGGAGAGTCCTCCCCCCTGGCTCGGCCGACACCTTGGGGTTCCCTTGGACCCCAAGGCAAGGTCCCCCTCCCTCCTCCTATATATATGGGGCTTTTAGGGCAGATTTGAGACGACTTCTCACGGCTGCCCGACCACATACCTCCATAGTTTTTCCTCTAGATCGTGTTTCTGCGGAGCTCGGGCGGAGCCCTGCTGAGACAAGATCATCACCAACCTCCGGAGCGCCGTCACGCTGCCGGAGAACTCTTCTACCTCTCCGTCTCTCTTGCTGGATCAAGAAGGCCGAGATCATCGTCGAGCTGTACGTGTGCTGAACGCGGAGGTGCCGTCCGTTCGGTACTAGATCGTGGGACTGATCGCGGGATTGTTCGCGGGGCGGATCGAGGGACGTGAGGACGTTCCACTACATCAACCGCGTTCTTCAAACGCTTCTGCTGTACGATCTACAAGGGTACGTAGATCACTCATCCCCTCTCGTAGATGGACATCACCATGATAGGTCTTCGTGCGCGTAGGAAATTTTTTGTTTCCCATGCGACGTTCCCCAACACCCACCTGGTGTCCTGGGGCACCCCTTGGCCAGGCCAAGGTGTCAACCATGCAAGGCATGCTTGCCATGATGCACTGGAGGAGTTTGGAAGCATCTGGGGCTGGTTTGAACTTGCTTTGACTGCTGTTAAGTTTCTAATAGCAAACTTAGAGCTGACAAAACTAGGTCTTAGGAGGGGATCCTTGGAGAGAAATTATGTCTGGCAGTGCTAGGCATGGAAAGACTTTAATAGTGCAAAGTTTCAAATCAAACAAAGGAGGATAGCTACTACTTGCTGTTCAAAGCCATGATTCAGCCAGAAATCTATTTGAAGAAGTGTTGCTCATTATTCCCACATGAGCATGCCATAACTTGGTTCTAAATGAAGCCTTGGCATATGATAGATGCTCTGAAAGAGTTGGGAGTGATAGCTTAAGCAGAAGAATGGAAAGAGAGGTAAAACAGTGTTGCCAAGGGTGAAAATGAGAGAAAGTTACAAAGGGACCTTCTCCAATAATTGACCAGTGGCCATGGGAATGTTAATGGAGGTGAAATGTAACTATGTGAGGCTGTGGTAGAAAGTTGAGCTCAAGGGTAAAAGTAGAAGGGGCAATAAAAGCCAAATTAGTGAGTGCTCACAAGGTGTTTGATCTGTGGTTAGGCTATCAGATGGATTCCAATGGCTGTGAAACTTAACAGGATCAAATAATAGATGAAAATAGGCTTGCACACCAAATTTGGGATTTGCTGGAGAAGTTTTCCAATGTAGACTTGAAAAACCCTAGAAAGGGGCAGAAATGGGTTTCTGCTTAGAACCCTATTCAAATAAATTTCCCACAAATCCAATATTTGGTGTAGGGGCATTATTTGAGCATTAAGGCATGCACAAAAAGTTTTAGGTCAATTGGACAAACTTTATAATGTAAAGTTTGTCAAAGTCAGAAATCAACAGAGAGGGTTTTGAGGGTTTTAGGACAAGTTCTTCTATTCTCCTTGGTGTACCACTTGGTTTGGATGCCTCATTGGAGTACTGGAACATGTCCACCAAATTTGAGCATAATTGGAGATACTTCACAATGCAGAGTTGCTCAAATTTGATTCTGGACAGATAGGGTTTTAGAGTGATTAGGGGAGTCAAATCAACTTGGGTTGAAATGAAACTTGGCAAGATCATCAAGAATATCATAGATGATATGATAGAATTTTACTGGAATTTATTGAGAATATTTCTTATAGAAATATTCCAAAAGCTTGAAATAGGCAGGAATGGTTTTGGAGGGGTTTGCCCAATATTTTGAACATGACCATGTGTTGAAACTCATAAATATGGAATAAATATATCCACTGAGTTTCCCTAAATTTTATTAAATATTTTGAAAGCAATAAAAATAACTTTCCTTCATAGGAGACCATTTGTGGCCTCACAGAAAGGCTTTTAAATAAAATAATAAAATAACTTTTAAAATAATAATATGATGATTTTTTGGAAGTCATTTTGATAATAGGTTTTAAATAAAACAATTGGTGCAAAAGAAACTCCCTAATTTGAGGACTTGTAGTACAAACCTCATCTCAGGGGTTTGAAAGTTTAATTCAAAGAAAAGCTTTTTGGTGAAAATAATATTTGGTAAAAATAGATATTTATCCTAAACACATAGTATGATCATTAGGCAGGAGGTCATGGAGTAAGGAGGTGATTAGGAGGATGGCAAGAATTAATGGGGATCAATCACATGCAATTAACAAACAGGCAAACCATAGTCACTCTAAGCATCACAAGCATTCACAAAAATTTTAATTGGTCCTAAATTTTGAAATAAGTTACTTAGTCAGGAAAGGCAAAAACTGGGGTGTGACAAGACATGACCTCGAATACAAGAGACCGAAAGGTCAAACATGAGTCGTATGGTTGAATACGATCAGCATGAAGTTGCTCACCATGATGACTAGTGTGTCTCACGTGATGATCGGACACGGGTTGGTCAACATGGATCATGTATCACTTAGATGACTGGAGGGATGTCGATTTAAGTGGGAGTTCATACTTAATTTGATTAAATGAACTTAATTGTCATGAACTTAGTCTAAAAGTTGTCTTTATAAATATTGTAGATGGCCAACGTCAACCTCAATTTCAACGCATTCCTAGAGAAAAACAAGCTGAAAGATGATGGTAGCAACTATGTGGACTGGGTTCGCAACTTGAAGCTCATCCTTGAAGCAGCTAAAAAGGCTTATGTCCTTGATGCGTCGCTAGGTGACCCTCCCGCTCCCGTAGCAGCCCAGGACATTCTGAACGTCTGGCAAACGCGGAGTGATGACTACTCTCTAGTTAGGTGTGGCATTTAATACAGTTTGGAAACGGGGCTCCAAAGGCGTTTTGAGCAACACGGTGCATATGAGATGTTTCAAGAGCTGAAACTAGTTTTTCCAGCTCATGCTCGTGTCGAGAGATATGAAGTCTCCGACAATTCTTTAGCTGTAAGATGGAGGAGAACAGTTATGTCAGTGAGCACATACTCAAAATGTCTGGGTTACACGGTCGTCTGACTTCACTTGGAGTCGAACTTCCGGATGATGCTATAATTGAAAGAATCCTCCACTCTCTCACACCAAGCTACAAAGGTTTTGTGCTGAACTACAACATGCAAGGGATGGAGAAGACCATTCCCGAGTTGTACTCGATGCTCAAGTCTGCAGAAGTAGAAATCAAGAAAGAGCATCAAGTGTTGATGGTCAACAAGACCACTAGTTTCAAGAAGGGCAAGGGTAAGAAGAACTTCAAGAAAGACGGCAAAGCTGTTGCTGCGCCCGGTAAGCCATATGCCGGGAAGAAGAAAAAGAATGGACCCAAGCCTGAGACTGAGTGCTTCTATTGCAAGGGAAAAGGTCACTCGAAGCGGAACTGCCCCAAATACTTGGCGGACAAGAAGGCCGGCAACGTTAAAAGTATATGTGATATACATGTTATTGATGTGTACCTTACGAGCGCTCGTAGTAGCTCCTGGGTGTTTGATACCGGTGCTATTGCTCACATTTGCAACTCAAAGCAGGAACTGCAGAATAAGCAGATACTGGCCAAGGATGAGGTGACGATGCGCGTCGAGAATGGCTCCAAGGTCGATGTCATCGCCGTCGGCACGCTACCTCTACATCTACCGTCGGGATTAGTTTTAAACCTTAATAATTGTTATTTAGTACCAGCTTTGAGCATGAATATTGTATCAGGGTCTTGCTTAATGCGAGACGGCTACTCATTTAAGTCAGAGAATAATGTTTGTTCTATTTATATGAGTGATACGTTTTATGGTCATGCTCCACTCGTGAATGGTTTATTCTTGATGAATCTCGATCGTGATGTTACACATATTCATAATGTGAATACCAAAAGATGTAAGGTTGATAATGATAGTCCCACATACTTGTGGCACTGCCGCCTTTGTCATATCGGTGTTAAGCGCATGAAGAAGCTCCATACTGATGGACTATTAGAGTCTCTTGACTTTGAATCATTTGACACATGTGAACCGTGCCTCATGGGCAAGATGACTAAGACTCCATTGTCAGGAATATTGGAGAGAGCGACCGACCTATTGGAAATAATACATACTAATGTGTGTGGTCCAATGAATGTTGAAGCTCGCGGTGGCTATCGTTATGTTCTCACTCTCACCGATGATTTGAGTAGGTATGGGTATATCTACTTGATGAAGCACAAACCTGAGACGTTTGAAAAGTTCAAGGAATTTCAGGGTGAGGTCGAGAATCAATGTGACAGAAAAATTAAGTGTCTACGATCTGATCGTGGAGGAAAATATTTGAGTCACGAGTTTGGCACACACCTAAGGAAGTGTGGAATCGTTTCACAACTCACGCCGCCTGGCACACCGCAACGCAAGGGAGTGTCTGAACGTTGTAATCGCACTTTATTAGATATGGTACGATCTATGATGTCTCTTACCGACTTACCGCTATCATTTTGGGGATACGCATTAGAAACTGCAGCATTCACTTTAAATAGGGCACCGTCTAAATCCGTTGAGACGACACCGTATGAACTATGGTTTGGCAAGAAACCTAAGTTGTCGTTTCTTAAAGTTTGGGGCTGCGATGCTTATGTGAAGAAACTTCAACCAGAAAATCTCGAACCCAAAGCGGAGAAATGCGTATTCATAGGATACCCTAAGGAAACTATTGGGTATACCTTCTATCTTAGATCCGAAGGTAAAACCTTTGTTGCCAAGAATGGATCCTTTCTAGAGAAAGAGTTTCTCTCGACAGAAGTAAGTGGGAGGAAAGTAGAACTTGATGAGGTAACTACACCCCCTCTCGAACAGGAAAGTAGCGCAGCTCGGGAAATTGTTCCTGTGGCGCCTGCACCAACTAAAGAGGAAGTTAATGATAATGATCATGAAGCTTCAGATCAAGTTACTACTGAACCACGAAGGTCCACAAGGGCACGCTCCGGACCAGATTGGTACGGCAACCCTGTGATGGAAATCATGTTGTTAGACAACGGTGAACCTTCGAACTATGAAGAAGCAATGGCGGGCCCGGATTCCAACAAATGGCTTGAAGCTATGAAATCCGAGATAGACTCCATGTATGAGAACAAAGTATGGACTTTGGTGGACTTGCCCGATGACCAGCGAGCCATAGAAAATAAATGGATCTTCAAGAAGAAGACTGATGTAAATGGTAATGTAATAGTTTATAAAGCTCGACTTGTCACAAAGGGTTTTCGACAAATTCAAGGAATTGACTACGAAGAGACTTTCTCTCCTGTAGCGAAGCTGAAATCAGTCTGAATCATGTTAGCAATTGCCGCATTTTATGATTATGAAATTTGGCAAATGGACGTCAAAACAGCGTTCCTTAATGGGAACCTTAAGGAAGAGTTGTATATGGTGCAACCAGAAGGTTTTGTCGACCCTAAGGGTGCTAACAAAGTGTGCAAGCTCCAGCGCTCCATCTATGGCTGGTGCAGGCATCTCGGAGTTGGAACATTCGCTTTAATGAGGTGATTAAAGCGTTTGGGTTCATACAGGTTTATGGAGAAGCCTGTCTGTACAAGAAAGTGAGTGGGAGCTCTGTAGCTTTCCTCATACTGTATGTGGATGACATATTATTGATGGGGAATAATATAGAGATGTTGGAGAGCATAAAGGCCTATTTGAACAAGAGTTTTTCAATGAAGGACCTTGGAGAAGCTGCATACATATTAGGCATCAAGATCTATAGAGATAGATCGAGACGCCTCATAGGTCTTTCGCAGAGTACATACCTTGACAAGATATTGAAGAAGTTCAATATGGAAAACTCAAGGAAAGGGTTCTTGCGAGTTTTGCAAGGTATGAGATTGAGTAAGACTCAGTCACCGACCACGGCAGCAGATAGAGAGAAGATGAGTACTGTCCCCTACGCTTCAGCCGTAGGCTCTCTAATGTATGCCATGCTGTGTACCAGACCTGATATAAACCTTGCCATAAGTTTGGTAGGGAGGTACCAAAGTGATCCCGGTATGGAAAACTGGACAACGGTCAAGAATATCCTTAAGTACCTGAAGAGGACTAAGGAGATGTTTCTCGTTTATGGAGGTGACGAAGAGCTCGTCGTAAAGGGTTACGTCGACGCTAGCTTCGACACATATCTGGATGACTCTAAGTCACAGACCGGATATATATATGTTTTAAATGGTGCGGCAGTGAGATGGTGCAGCAACAAGCAAGAAGTCGTGGTAGCGTCTACATGTGAAGCGGAGTACATAGCTGCTTCAGAAGCGGCTCATGAAGGAAATTGTATGAAGGAGCTCATCACCGACCTTGGAGTGGTTCCAAGCGTGTCGGGTCCAATGACACTCTTCTGTGATAACACTGGGGCCATTGCCATTGCCAAGGAGCCCAGGTTTCACCAGAAGACCAAGCACATCAAACGCCGCTACAACTCCATCCAGGACCATGTCCAGAGTGGAGTAATAGATATTTGTAAAGTACACACGGATCTGAATATTGCAGACCCGTTGACTAAACCTCTTCCACGAGCAAAACATGATCAACACCATAATGCTATGGGTGTTCGATACATCACAATGTAACTAGATTATTGACTCTAGTGCAAGTGGGAGACTGTTGGAAATATGCCCTAGAGGCAATAATAATATGGTTATTATCGTATTTCCTTGTTCATGATAATCGTCTATTGTTCATGCTATAATTGTATTAACAGGAAACAGTAATACATGTGTGAATAAATGGATCACAATGTGTCCCTAGCAAGCCTCTAGTTGGCTAGATCGTTAGTCAATAGATGATCATGGTTTCCTCGTCATGGGCATTAGATCTTATTGATAACGGGATCACATCATTGGGAGAATGATGTGATGGACAAGACCCAATCCTAATCATGGCACTAGATCGTATTGTTCGTATGCTAAAGCTTTTCTAATGTCAAGTGTGTTTTCCTTCGACCGTGAGATTGTGCAACTCCCGGATACCGTAGGAGTGCTTTGGGTGTATCAAACATCA
Source organism: Hordeum vulgare subsp. vulgare (assembly GCF_904849725.1). Lineage (NCBI taxonomy): Eukaryota > Viridiplantae > Streptophyta > Magnoliopsida > Poales > Poaceae > Hordeum > Hordeum vulgare. The sequence continues at coordinate 574,231,448 of NC_058519.1, forward strand.
CAACATAACTGGGTGATTATAAAGGTGCACTACGGGTACCTCTGAAAGTGTCTGTTGGGTTGGTACGAATCAAGATCGGGATTTGTCACTCCGCATGACGAAGAGGTATCTCTGGGCCCACTCGGTAGAACATCATCATGAGCTCAATGTGACTAAGGAGTTAGTCACACGATGACGTGCTACGGAACGAGTAAAGAGACTTACCGGTAACGAGATTGAACAAGGTATAGGTATACCGACGATCGAATCTCGGGCAAGTTCTATACCGACAGACAAAGGGAATTGTATACGGGATTGATTGAATCCTTGACATCGTGGTTCATCCGATGAGATCATCGTGGAAAGTGGGAGCCACCATGGGTATCCAGACCCCACTGATGGTTATTGGTCGGACAAGTGTCTCGGTCATGTATGCGTGTCTCCCGAACCCATAGGGTCTACACACTTAAGGTTCGATGACGCTAGGGTTATAGGGAATTGTTATACGAGGTTACCTAAAGTTTTTCGGAGTCCCGTATGAGATCCCGAACGTCACGAGGAGCTCCAGAATGGTCCGGAGGTAAAGATTGATATAAAGGATGGATAGTTTTGGACACCGGAAATGTTTCGGGTGTCACCGGTAGTGTACCGGGAGCACCGGGACCACCGGAAATGGTCCCGGGGGTCCACCGGGAGGGGCCACCAGCCCCAAGAGGTAGCATGGGCCAAAAGAGGGAGGGAAACCAACCCAAAGTGGGCTGGTGCGCCTCCCACACGGAGGCCCAAGGCAAACTTTACAGGATTACGGTGTCACTTTTGACAAAGTGCCTCTTCTATGTGACAATCAAAGTGCTATCAAGATTTCCCTCAACCCGGTGCAACATAGCAAGACCAAGCATATTGATATTCGCCATCACTTCATTCGTGAACATATCAAGCTAGGTGATATTGAGGTTCACTTCATCCACGCTGAAGAGCAACTTGCAGATATTTTCACTAAGCCCCTAGATGAAGCAAGGTTACGGGAGTTAAGGCATGAGCTAAATATCATTGATTCAAGTAATGTGGATTGAAACTAGGCACTTTTCACCTCACTATGCATTAGATCTTGTTCTAGATGTAGGCATGGACATAGGGGGAGTGTTGCTCTCTCAATGAACTTTCCCTCCCCCCATTATGCATAAATCGATCAAGTCTTTCACTTTGGCCATTACTAAATGGCACTTGTGCTTCAAAGACGAGCGTTGGTCATGAACCCAAGGAGAATTCTTTGCGGTGTCATACCTTTGCCTCAAACATAGGTGGCCTCGGCCACCGCCCCCACCTTTCTCTCATATGGAAGAAAGGATACAAAATGACTAGTCAGTATACCTTGTTGGTGCTATCTTTGTTGTTACACTGACTAGTCGCTGCCCACGTCTTTTCCACGCAATCTTATGTCTCATTGTGTCATTTTGAGCGGTACTACCACCAGGGGTAGCGGTACTACCGCTAGGACCCCAGCGATACTACCGCCAGGGTGGCGGTACTATCGCCAGGACCCCAGTCTATCACGACTTGACTAGGGATTTTTAGGGCTGTCACAAGGGGGAGCTGTACTACCGCCAGGGGGAGCAGTACTACCGCCAGGACCCCAGCGGTACTACCGCTAGGACCTCGGCGGTACTACCGCTGGCCCGTGCCCCTTGGGCTATATAAAGGAGGGGGAGCCCGTTTTTTCTGCCCTCTTTCTTCTTCCTCGTGGCTCTTCCTTCCTCTACCCCGAACTCCCCCCATTTGGATCTCTATCTGCGGAGCCCCTTCTCTCCCTTGAGTTGGAGGGTTTGCTCCACTCCTCCTTCCTCCATCAAGTGCCATGGACACCGGTAAAGCTCCTCCCTTTATTCTCTTGATTGGTGTTTTCTTGTTCTAGGGTTAGGAGCTTGGTGATTTGGATCCATGGCTATGGTTTGTGCTTTGTTCTTGGATGGAACGAAGGAGATATCCTAGGGGATTTTAGGTTTTATGATTCATTGCTTTTATCTTGACATGCCCTAAGTTCTTCATGTTTTAGATCAAGTACGTTTTCTCTTATTTCTCATCGGATTAGATCTAAAACTTGAATCCTCTTGACTAGGCATGTCTCTATCTAGATGTTCTTGAGGTCCACATGTGATTATGGCTATGGTGGTTCTTGTAGTGATTTTATGCAGTAGCCATGGACCTCGTAAATCAAATCTAGCCGTTCTTATGGGTCTTTCTCTATTCAGATCTAAAAGTCAACCCCCTAGCGGTACTACCGCCAGGAGGATAATTTTCGTTTTGTTTGACAATGTGAGTTTATTCTTATGCTTCTTTTTGACCATTGCCTTGACTCCTCCAGTCGCTCTTTTTCGGTGTGTGTCTTGTGTGTCACAGGTGGTGCTCGTCGCTCGAATCCCCCCGGGACACCCAACAGAAGCAATATCGCACTCCAGATGCTCCAGAGGGCTCCGCCACTTCCAGTCTGAATCCCAAAAAGAAGTCTTTCGAGAAGACAGCTCACAAGAACAAGGGGATCAACGTTCGCACTATGCCCCCTAAGGATTTTCTGCGTTTCCGCACCCGCAATCACTATCTAGAAGACAAGGCTCAGATCAAGAACATCCACCATGTTTGGTCACGGGATCACTGCATGATCTATCGCGACATCATCAAGCCATTCAAGAAGATTTTTGTTCCAGTGCAGTGAATTGACCTTGCTCACCTTCAGCGAAACCCAGATTACTTTGGTGAGGCTCTCTCCTTGATTGATAAGCTTGGCCTTAAAGATATCATCACCTTCAGGCAAGACTTTGACCCAGATGTTGTGGCCCAATTCTATGTCACTATTCACTTTGCACCTGATGACGTGCACACCATGACTTGGATGACCTGTACTCAGAAGATGACAGGTTCTCAAAGTCGACTTTCACGGAGATGAAACTCCTCTTGGGATGTGTCCTCGTGCTCCGTCTTCATCTACTGCCACCCCCAAGGACAGGCTGCAACAACTTTATGTGAAGAAAGGTGTGCTCCCCAAGCATATGGATATCATGCATCGGATCTTCCGCAACACTCTCTTTCCTCGCATTGGCAACTTTGATGAGGTGCATGGTCATCTTGCTGAGATGCTTCTGCTCTGTGAGGAGGCTAAGACTAAGGAGTCTGTCCCTCTCGATATTGCCCATGTGATGTTCAATGAGCTTTGGAACTGCATCATGAACCGCAAGGTTCCCACCTACGGGCCCTACTTGTTTGCCTATATTCGCAAGAGGTGGCACGAAGTCTATCTGATCGATGAGTTCCCTATTCAGGCTGATCCCTTTGTGCATGATCCTATCAAGCTCCGTATCAAAGACAAATGGGCCAACCCATCAACTTCGTCTCAGCACATGGACACTGACACAGAGATTGCTGCTGGAGGAGGCCCCGCTTCTCAGTCCCGCTCTTCTGCTATGCCATCTTGGGTAGTGAAACTGTAGGATAAAATGAAGACTCTCTTCTGTATGCAGGCCAAGGGACAGTATCAGTCTCATGTGGCCCATAAGGAGAACCGTCAGAGGCACAAGCATGTCTTGAGGACCCTTGATGTTGATATCTCAAGCGGCTCAGAGGACGACATCACTCCTGAGTTTGATTGTATGCGGGATCAAGGTTATCAGTGGACTGGGTCTGATGCAGAGGAGGAGGCGTCTGAGGAGGACAATGAGGAGGAGAAGGACGATCCGGATGCCACGGACGAGTCTGGGGCTGATGAGGATGCCGAGTGACCACCTTTGTCATTAGGTGTGCCCCTTTTTGGTGTCTTGTGCCAAAGGGTGAGAGAGGCTAGGAGCTGGATTTGCGCTTTGCTTTAGATTTGCTTATCTTTTGAACTTGGTTTGATCTTATTTGCTATCTTTGCTTTTTGTGATGTGAGACTTGGTCTAGTGTGAGACTTATTTCTATCGTATGATGTGAGTCATATGCTCTTCAATTATCTCTACCATTATCTTTATGTTCACATGCTATCTACTTTGCAAATCCGATATTGTCATATTTATGCCTAAGTAATTTTGGTGATTGATGACAGTACCGTAAAGGACTAATCGTGTGCATTAAGATTTCAGATAACACATGTCAACGACACAATACGACTCGGCCCCCTCCATGGAACAGAAGCACGGTGTCCTCTATGATTCTCTTTCCTTGAGTCATAGGAACGTCGTACTATTAAGAGGGGACCCGTAGTGGAAAGGTTTGGGTGGAATCAATTTTGCATGCACACACTTTATCTCCTTTCCCTTTCCTTGCAACTTTGGAGTGGTTCCCGCCTCTGGTTTATCTCCTCTAAGCAAAAAGGTCTCTCAGCGGTAGTACCGCTGTCCCTAGCGGTAGTACCGCTAGAGCTGGCGGTAGTACCGCTAGAGCTGGCGGTAGTACCTCTAGCCCTAGCGGTAGTACCGCTAGTGCTGGCAGTAGTACTGCCCCTGGTCAGTGGTAGTACCGCTCCAGGAACTTAGTACCGCCTTCCTAGCGGTTGTACTTCGTCGGACTTTTTGCGAAGACTTTCTTGGCGGTGGTTGGCCTAGTAGTGCTTCTGCACTACCATGGGCCCAGCGGTAGTACCGCTGACTGCCGCGGTAGTTGCAGCCAGCGGTAGTACCGCTGGAGTGCCATCGGTAGTACCGCTGCAGCCAGCGGTAGTCCCGCTAGGCTCAGGTTGTGAGTGGGAAAATGGTTGGATTTTCCCCCCACTATATAAGGGGTTCTTCTTGCTCTAGAACCCTACCTTTGACCCTCCCAAGCTCCATTGTTGCTCCCTAAGCTAAAAAGTGTCCGATCTCTCTCCCTAGCCAATCAAACTTGTTGATTCTCTAGGGATTGGTTGAGAAGGCCTAGATCTACACTTCCACCAAGAGAAAATTGATTCCCCCACCAATCCCTTGCGGATCTTGTTACTCTTGGGTGTTTGAGCACGCTAGACGGTTGAGGTCACCTCGGAGCCACATTCCATTGTGGTGAAGCTTCGTGGTCTTGTTGGGAGCCTCCAAGCTTTGTGTGGACTTTGCCCCAACCTTGTTAGTAAAGGTTCGGTCACCTCCTTCAAGGGCACCTATAGTGGAATCACGGTACCTCGCATTGTGTGAGGGCGTGAGGAAAATACCGTGGCCCTAGTGGCTTATTGGTGAGCATTGTGCCTCCACACCGCTCCAACGGAGACGTACTTCCTGTCAAAGGGAAGGAACTTCGGTAACACATCCTCGTCTTCATTGGTTCCACTTGCGGTTATCTCTAACCATTACATTGTGTATGCTTATGTTGTTGTTTATCTCTTACTTGTCTTAGTTATCTTTGTTGGTAGCATCATATAGGTTCACCTCTTTGTTGACATTTTAGAGAACCCTTATGTTGCTAACCCTAACTTGCTAAGATTAATTAAAAAGTGGTCGTTGCCTATTCACCCCCCGCCCCTCTAGTCAACCATATCGATCCTTTCATATTGGGATACCGACGATCAAATCTCGGGCAAGTAACATACCGAAGGACAAAGGGAATGACATAGGGGATTATTTGAATCCTTGGCACAGAGGTTCAACCGAAAATATCTTCCTAGAATATGTAGGATCCAATATGGACATCCAGGTCCCGTTATTGGATATTGACCGAGGAGTGTCTCGGGTCATGTCTACATAGTGCTCGAACCCGCAGGGTCTGCACACTTAAGGTTCGATGATGTTTTAGTATAGTTGAGTTATATGTGTTGGTGACCGAAGGTTGTTCGGAGTCCTGTATGAGATCAAAGATGTCACGAGGGTTTCCAGAATAGTCCGTAAACGAAGATTGATATATAGGATGGTTTCATTTGGTTATCGTAAAGTTTTCGGGCATTACCGGTAGTGTACCGGGAGTGACGAATGGGTTCCGGGTATTCACCGGGAGGGGCCCACCCACCCGGGAGTGAGCCTAGTGACCCTAGGGTGGCGCACCAGCCCTTAGTGGGCTGGTGAGGCCAGCCCAAGAGGGCCATGGCGCCACAAGTGGAAAAAACCAAAAGAAAAGAAAAAACAAGGAAAGAGGGAGGTGGGAAGAAAGGAGTGGACTCCTTCCCCCAAACCGAATTGGGGTCGGAGTCCACCTCCTCCCAATCGGCCAGCGCCCTTGGGTCTCCCTTGAGCCCCAAGGCTAGCCCCTCCCCACCTCCTATATATATTGGTGGTTTTAGGGCTTTCGAGACACAACTTTTGCCACGTGCAACTCAAACCTATACCACGTAGTTCATCCTCTAGATCGGATTTCTGCGAAGCTCAGGCGGAGCCGTGCAGGAGTAGATAATCACTACCACCAACGCGCCTTCACGCTGTCGGAGAACTCATCTACTTCTCCGTCTCTCTTGCTGGATCAAGAAGGCCGAGATAGTCATCGAGTTGTACGTGTGCTGAACGCGGTGGTGTCGTCCGTTCGGTGCTAGATCGGGACGGATCGTGGGGCGATGGTGATTTGAATCATGAAGTTGTACCACTACATCAACCGTGTTTCTTAACGCTTCCCACTTCGCGATCTACAAGGGTATGTGGATCTAATCTCCTCTCATAGATGGACATCACCATGATAGGTCTTTGTGTGCGTAGGAATTTTTTTGTTTCCCATGCAACGTTCCCCAACATGTCAGAACAACTTTAGTGAGACGAGTGGTGAGATGGATAGACGCACTATTCCAAAGAGTAGTGCATGTTGTTGGAAGGCCAATTTCTATGTATGAAGACCCAACAGAAGTTGCTCATGAATAGGAGTAAGAGATTCCAGCTGATGCCCCTCCTGCTAAGAAGAAGAAGCTCATGTCTAATGCTATGCTAAAGAAGTCTGCACCTAAACCTTCACCGCTTAAGAAACCAGTAGCTCCTGGGAGGACTAGTAAGGACATACCTGTAGCGGAGAAAAACAAAGGTTCTATATCTAGAGAGTTTGTTGTAGAGGCAGAAGTAGATGCATCTTTGCTGATGAAGCTGGGAGCTCACTAGCCATTGCACAATGCAACTCATCCTGTTGTTGAAGACATAAAGAAGAGAAGGGATCAAGGTTTGAGGAAGTGGAGGACTGCAGATCCATATGTGCAACGCCCAAGATGCGATCCTATTCTCATTTTTAGCTCGAGGGTCTCGAGAGGGATAGAAGCGCATCTCGTCATTTTACAAGAATGGATATCGTTAAAAGTACATGTACAGAATAGATGAGTATATGGAATTGGCTTACACTCGCCACAAGAACATGTACAACACAATAGAACAATAAATTCAATGACCATGTAGAAGAGCAAGGTCCGACTATGGACAAAAACAAACGATAAAATAACAATGTCCATCCTTGCTATCCTAGGCTGCCGGCCGAGAACCCATCCTATGATCGATGATGAAGAATAAGAAGAAGAAGAAGAAGAAGAAGAAGAAACTTCAAATATAACAATCATCGCGCTCACGTAAAAGTATCGCTTTACTTGTACCTACAACTGTTGTTGTAGTAATCTGTGAGCCACACGGACTCAGCAATCTCATTACCAAAGGTAGAAAGACTAGCAAAGCTTAATGGGTGAGGTATGGTTAAGTGGTGAGGCTACAACAAGCAACTAAGCATTTATTTGAGTGGCTAATTTACGAGTACAAGAATAAGAGGGGAGTGATCAACGCATAACGGGCATGAACTAATAATGATCAAATGAATGATCCTCAACACCTACTTACGTCAGACATATCCCAACCGTGTCCTCTTCCGGATGCAGAACTCACGAGAAGAGACACTCACGGTTACGCACAAAGTTGGCAAGCTTTAATTAAGTTTACTTCAAGTTATCTAGAATCGGATGTTAAACAAAGTTTCCAAGTTTGCCAGATAACCGTGGGCACGACTTTTCGAAAGATTTAACCCTGCACGGGTGCTCCAACTAGTCCATCACAAACTATCACACGTTGCGTCGGAATGACCTCAACTACGGAAAACACGTGATATCCATGGGTTCCTATTGGAAAACCTCAACCTCGAGATATCCCAAAGTATCCTCGGAATCCCTCACACAAGACTTTTGAGAAATGTAAAACAAATCCAACAAGGCCGCCCGGCGTGTCGATGATCCCGATAGGAGCCACATATCTCGTTCTCACCACACGACGGATGATCGCTACGTACGGTGGCCGGATAGAAATCCCCCGAGTTGCCCCGGGTGGCCCCACAAGTGGCTCTGTTTAGTGCCCCGTCTCCCTGTATTATGTTGAATTACTCCTCGGGTTCATGAGATTGCTGAGCCAATATAGTATTATTATGTTTTTCAGTATTATTATGTTGGGCCAATATAGTACCAATGTTGGGCCTTGCGAGACGAGTTTTATACCAAAACTAAAATCTAGGGGGTCCCCATAACAGCCCCAAGCATGTTACGAGCGCTCATTTATGGAACATAACACCTGTCTGAAACTAAAGCAACAAAGATGGAGCAAACCACCACGCTAGAAGGCCAAGCCTTCCACCTTTTACCAAGTATATAGGTGCATTAATTAAATAGCAATTATATGGTGATATAACAAGGAACCCATGCTTTCACATGGAAGCAACTGCACCTGCAACTAGCAAGGCTATCAAAAGGCTGAGCAAGCGGTAACATAGCCAAACAGTGGTTTACTCGGTTCTGGAAAGGTTTGAGGCTTTTCATGGCAATGTTGGGAGGCTGACATTTAAGTGGTAGGCAGCGAGACATAGCGAAAGAAATGAGAGAGCTGGCATGGCAATGATAGTGATGGTATCTAGGGGAATGTTCATCTTGCCTGTGATCCCGCTTGGAAGAAGAACGAATCCATGAAGCCGACTAACCAATGTAGTCGAACAGATCCTCACACTTCGACACGCTTGTGGAACTCTATCAAGAATAAGCAATCTGGAAATAACAATCAACACACGGTAACACCACAAATAATCATGACAAGATGCACAATCAAAAATGATGCAATGATGTTTCAATTATGCAAGGCATGGCAAGCACAACAATTTGTTACTACACATTAAATGAAGCTCAATATGCAACTCACTGCATATTGACAAAACTCCATATTTAATTACTTAGTTCACTCCCTTTAGGTACACAACAATATTAAATGTTGTTACACATGGCAAGAGGTTAAGCATAATAAACTAGACTATCATGGCATTTTAAACGAGGTTGGAACCAACTTATATTATTTCTGAAATGACCCCATGTGTTAATTTCAAAATCTATCCAGATCTGAACTAAACACATTTTATATTTGTTAAGCATCAAAATAAAGTGGATCGTGTGATTCTACACGTCATTCTAGTCGATTTACATATATATATCATTTGAAACGGAGGTACGGTCTAAAAGATATGAGCAATACAAGATGGTATGCCATGAATGCAAATGACACCCACAACATGTTAATCGTGGATGCAACAAGATATTATGACACTACATGAAATTTTAGGCAAGTTTAACTGAGGCAAGAACAACGGATACCATTTTCGGAAAGTCCCCATATGTAATTTTTATGTGCTACAGATCTGCCTAAAACATAATTTGAGAATTTTTAAATAGGAAGATAAATGCTACCATGTTATTCTACACATTTTTCTAGCCAAGTTACATATGTGGAACATTTTAATTGGAGCTACGGTTAATTAGTTATGAATTAATCTGTTTTAACATGGCATTGGTGCAAAACAAATGAAAACAGCAAGTTAAATAATTTTAACATGGTTGAAAGTATGTTATTGTGAAACTACTTGAAATTCTAAGCATTTTTCATGTTGACATCATTTTAATCCAATGCACGTTTAATTGGCTACAAATTAAATCATTTTAATATGTCGTCACGCAAAACAATGCAAACAACACGTTTAACTATTTTTAACATGCATGAAAGTTGGCAACTTCCATAAGTTGACTTCCTATTCACACGGTCTCCCGCCCAATCCGAGTCTGAATATCCTATGGGACCAAATGAAGCTCCTTTGGGATACCATAAGCCAAAGTTTGGGGTATGAGCCAAATATCGAAAGATACACTTGACTTCCACATAGTGGCTTTCCTTAGGTGCGGATTGAAATTGTGCACAAATTCCAACACTCAACATAATATCATGTCTAGATGCACAAAGGTAAAGCAAAGATCCGATCATAGAGCGATATACCTTTTGATCCACAGATTTACCATAGGGATCGAGGTCAAGATGGCAGTTGAGAGGCATGGGAGTGTTGGCCTTGGTCGGTTTTAGATCACCCATCTTGAACCTTTTGAGCATGTCTTGAGTATATTTTTCTTGATTGATGAAGGTTCCTTGGCTTCGTTGTTTGACTTCGAATCCAAGGAAAAACTTCAACTCTCCCATCATGGACATCTCAAACTCTTTAGTTATTAGTGCCGCAAATTCTTCATTAAAAGCTTTGTTAGGAGAACCAAAGATAATATCATCAACATATAATTGACATATGAACAAGCTCCCCTTGACCTTCTTAGTAAAAAGAGTGGGGTCGATTTCCCAACTTCAAATCCACGGTCATGTTACATCTTGGTAAGGTGCTCATACCACGCACGTGGGGCATGTTTAAGGCCATAGACTGACTTATCGAGAACATAAACATGATTAGGGAACTTGGGATCCTCGAACCCTAGGGGTTGCTTGACATAAACGAACTCCTTAAGAGGACCATTAAGAAATGCACTCTTCACATCCATTTCATATAATTTGAAGTTATGATGAGAAGCAAATGCAAGCCACATGCGAATAGATTCAAGGCGAGCGACATGAGTAAAGATTTCACCGTAGTCGATGCCCTCGACTTGGGATTAGCCTTGTGCTACCAATCTTCCCTTGTTCCGAGTGACACCATTCACATCTTGATTGTTCTTAAAGATCCACTTTGTCCCAATGACATTGTGGTTCTCCTTTGGTCTTGGCACTAGCCCCCACATGTTGTTGCGCTCGAAGTTGTTGAATTCTTCATGCATGACTTCAACCCAATCCATGTCTTCGAGAGCCTCTTGTAACTTTAGTGGTTCAATGAAAGAAACAAACGCATGATGTGCACTAAAATTTGATAATTGATGACATGTGGTTACACCTCTATGTAAGATGCCGTAGACATTCTCTAGCACATGAGAATCGCTTTTGAGCGTTTTGGCAGTCTTGGCAGCATGCCTTTCTTGAATCTCCCCAGGGGTAAGCCGAGGAGCCTCTTTGTGACTTTTACCGCCTTTTTGAGTTTGTCTTGATCTTGAGCTTGATTTTATTCTTACTCTTGCTCTTGATCTCTAACTTGGTCTTGATCTTGAGAATCCTTAGAGGGGTTAGCTGCATCAAGGACATCATTTGGTGCAGGACCATCTTGAGGTTGATCTTCTCCATGATTGGGATCACGGGGATGAGGGCCTTTAGAGTGTTCTTCGGAAACGTGTGGGTCTTGCATTGGTGATGGTTCCACACGAGTGGAACATTGTCCTTCTCCTTCAGTCACAGGGGGTTCCTCAATGAGCAGGAACCGTCCCACGCCCATTCTTCTTATGGCAGGGGGAGGAATTTCATCACCTACGTCACAAAGACCACTTTTCTCCACTTGGGAGCCATTATTCTCATCAAACTCTATGTTACATGTCTCCTCAATGAATCCTGAGGACTTGTTGAGAACACGGTAAGCGCGAAAGTTTGTAGCATAACCAACAAATATGCCCTCTTGAGCTCTAGGTTCAAAATTAGACAATCGAGCACCTTTCTTAAGAATACAGCCAAACATCCGGAAGTACTTGCGGTTGGGCTTGTTGCCGGTAAGAATTTCATATGGAGTCTTGTTCAAACCTTTGGGAAGGTAGAGCCGATTGGATGCATGACAAGCGGTGTTGATGGCTTCGGCCCAAAAGTTATACGGAGATTTCAATTATATCATCATGGTTCTTACCGCATCCATCAACGTCCGGTTTTTCCTTTCCGCCACACCATTTTGTTGAGGAGTGTAAGGTGTAGAATATTGATGTTTGATCCTTCATCACTCAGAAATTCATTCGCGGTGTAATTCTTGAACTCGGTGCCATTGTCACTTCTAATCATCAAAATCTTTGTATTATGTTGGCGTTGAGCTTCATTAGCAAAGTTGATGACGGTTTGTTGAGTCTCACTCTTTCTCTTGGAAAAGTATACCCAGATATATCTTGAGTAATCATCCACTATCACCAAGCAATACATTCTTCCCCCAAGACTATCATATGATGGAGGACCAAAGAGATCAAAGGTCCAAGGTCCATTTTGTGTAAATGATAGTCGTGGGGCAGTGAGTTGTCTCATTAATCTTTCCTTCAATATACGCATTGCAAGCACGATCTCTGGCAAAACTCACATTTGTTAGTCCAAGAACGTGATCCCCTTTGAGGAGACTTTGCAAAGACCTCATATTGGCATGGGCTAGCCGGCAATGCCAAAGGCATCCCACATCTACTTTAGCCATTAGGCAAGTCGCGGTTTTAGTGGGTTGCTCCAAAAAGTTAACCACATAGAGACCATTCTCGACATGCCCAACAAAGGCTACTTTAAGAGTCTTGCTCCACAAAAGGGTCACAGAGTCAATGCCAAAGAAGGTACTAAAGCCCATAAGTGCAAGTTGATGAACGAAAAGTAAATTGTATGCAAGGGTATCAAGAAGCATAACCTTATCAATGGTAAGTTCCGGAGAAATTACCACTTTGCGGAGACCCGATACCTTTGAAATCGCATCATCACCAAAGGAGACTTGGGTGGAAATGGATGGGTCGGGATGAACGTCCACCACCAAGTCCTTGCTTCTGGTCATATGATTTGTTGCTCCACTAGCAAGCAACCATGACACCCCACTCGAAGCAAACTCCTGCATAAGATTAATGCTTGGATTTAGGTACTCATTCTTTAATGGGTCCTCTCATGTTAGAAACAAGGGTCTTAGGAACCCAAATAGATCATTCAATGTACTCATCATAAGAACCAAGAAACTTAGCAAAAACATTCCCATCACAGACATGACATAAAACATAAGAGGGTTGTTGGGTAGAGGGGGTATTGCCCTTAATGGCATTACCACCCTTAGCTTGGTCCTTTTTCTTCTCATGAGTACCCCCAGATTTAACAAAGGTTTCCATAAGCTGGGGAGGTTCCTTGGTCTTCTTCTTCTTGTTCTTCTTGGACTTGGGTGCAAACCCAACTCCTTCCTTTGCAACCACTTCCTTTTGACTGCTCAAAAGGTCATTAAGATTCTTTTCACCTTGGATGCAAGTCACAAGGCCTTTCTCAAGCTGCTCTTTTAATTTGGAGTTTTCTCCAAAAGATGCGCATGCTCACAATAGGGGTTAGTAGCATGGACATTATCAATTAATACAAATGGAGAGAAAGTGGCTATTTTCTTAGTGAGTTTTACTTGGAGTTGAGCATGATACTCTTTTAAAGAGACATGAACACTCTTCAAGGCCTTGTGATCCTTGTCAAGTGTTGCAAGCTCTATCTTGAGTCTAACATGATCAAGCCCAAGGGCACTCTTTTCAGATTGAAGCACACGGGTAAGAAGAACAACATGATCAATATATTTCTTTAACTTAGAAGGGTCATCGTTAGGTGACTCCTTAAGAATCAAATGAAGTCATTGCTCCTTTTCGAGAGCAATAGAAAGATCCGCAATTTGATCGCCATAGTCATGACTATGAGCTTGTAATGCAGGGATAGTTTCTTCATGAGATTCAATGAGGTTATTAGCCTCTCCGAGTTGTTCCAAGAAAGCAACAAAATGCTTCTTGGATTTACCCTTTAGTTTTATCAATAATTTACCAAAGCAGTTTTCCTCCTACTCGCCCTCTTCCTTTTCATCTCCGTTATCCATGGTAGCGGAAATGGTAGCTTTGATGTTAGTAGTTTGAGCGTTAGAGGTTACCTTGTTTGATGCCTTGGGCATTAAGCACTTGGCAATCTGGTTCTCGTTGGGGGCCTTGCAGAGAGAAACCTTGCTTGGAGAAGAGGATGCAAAGGCCGTCGTGGCCATTCACATTGCTTCACCACTTGTCTCATCGTCATCATCCTCATCGGAGAGGTACTCTTCTTGATCCACCAACACCTTCTGGGCACCTTCTTGGGGAAGTTGTTTTTGTTTGAGAAGGACTTGGTCTTGTCTTTGCGAAGGAGCTTCCCACCATTGTCTTCTCTTTGCTCATAGGGACAATCTTCCACAAAGTGACTCACATTGCCACAATTCTAGCAAGTCCTCACGTGTTTCTTTCCCTTGGACCCATTTGAGTTTTTCTTGGAGAAGTTGGGCCTTGAGTTTTTCTTGTTTCCCCAAAACCGCCTTGATGCAAGAGCCATGTGCTCGTGGTAAGCATACTTGGTGTCTTCAGGACAAGTTTCTTCTTCGTCTTCCTCATCTTCCTCCAAAGCAGCTTTGGCCTTCAAAGCAAGGTTGGGGGAGTCTTTTCTTGACTGTTGAACTCGGGTAGCGCATTGTCAGCGGTCTTGTTCAAATTGTTCATGGCAATAAACTCAGCCAACACATCACTTGAGGACAAGGAATGAAAGTCCGGCCTTTGACGGATGACTGAGGACATGGACTTGTTGAAAGGCATGATGGCCTTAAGAAACTTACGCTTAATCCAAGTGTCATCCACCTCATTGCTTCCATGATCCTGAAGAGCAATAACAAGAGTTGTAACTCCTCGATATAGCTCAGAATGGTCCTCATCCTCGATCATAGCAAATTCATCGGCCTCATCAAGAACCACTTCATAGTTGGACCATTGAATGCTAGAGCTTCCCTTGTACATGGAGATGATGTGCTCCCAACAATCTTTGGCACGAGTTAAGGGACGCAAGTGAGGAATGTCTTCAACAGGTACAACTGCTTGAAGAATGAACAAGGTGGCGTGATTGAGATGATTGTCGGCCTCTTCTCTTGGTGTGAGGTTTCTTGGATCATGCGGGTAGTACCCCTGATCAATGATTATCCAAAGCTGTGTTGAGTTATGGTTCAAATGAGACTTGATACGAAAAACCAAATTAGCAAAATCATTCTTAACAAGCTTTGGTGGAGGACCTAAATTAATAATATGCGGTGGGTGGACCGGTCCTCCATAGACCATGGGAGGAGGAACTGAGGCAAATGCATTTGCCCCACTTGTTCCTTGAGGCGTTTTATCCTTTTCACTACTAGCATTTTACTTTTCAGAATTGCCCCCTGTATCCTAAGTTCTGCGATTAGCCACCAACAATGGATCGATAGGCGGTTTGTAAATATCATGGAAATCCTTAAGCATGTTCTTGGCTTTGATAGCCACTGAGGATTTAAATGTGGACATGACCTCATTTAATTCCTCACGGGTGACCAAGTTTGCAACAGCTCATTCAGGCACCTCCCCAACCCGGTCCCCATCGTCAACCATAAGCTTTGGTTGGTGAAACCCTTAATAAAGAGACGAGGCTTAGATACCAATTGAAAGGATCGATATGGTTGACTAGAGGGGGTGAATAGGCAACCAACAAATTTTAAGCTTTTCTTTAAACAAATTAGATTTAGCAACAAATAGGTTGTTTAGATATGCAACTAGGTGAGCAACCTATATGATGCTAACAAAAAAATAAGCAATAAATAAATACAAGTAAAGGTAAGAAATAACCACAAGTGGAACCAGTGAAGACGAGGATGTGTTCCCAAAGTTCCTTCCCTTTGAGGGGAAGTACGTCTCCATTGGAGCGTTGTGGGGGCACAATGCTCCCCAAGATGCCACTAAGGCCACCGTATTCTCCTCACGCCCTCACACAACGTGAAGTGCCATGATTCCACTAAGTGGTGCCCTTGAAGATGGCAACTGGACCTTTACAACAAGGTTGGGGCTCTCTCCAGAACTCAATTGAAGGCTCCCAACAAAACGACAGAGCTTCACCACAATGGAATGTGGCTCCAAGGTGACCTCTTCCGTCTAGGGTGCTCAAACACCAAAGAGTAACAAAATCCGCACAAGAACTTGGGGGAATCAATTTTCCTTTGGTGGAAGTGTACATCTAGGTCTCCTCCTTTAATCCCTAGCAAGACAACAAGTTTGGGTGGCTAGGGAGAGAGATCGGGCAAAGGAGGAAGAAACACCTCCTTATATAGGCCCCCAATTTCTAACCGTTACAGCCGCTTTTTACACTGGGTGATACAACCGGTTGCCAGGGCGGAAAACCGGCCAGCCACCGCCCAACAACCGGGCCAAAATAGAGAATTGGCCCTAAGGTTCCACTAGCCACGGCCGCTAGGCGTGGCTAAGTCCCAAGCGGTACAACCTCTTGGAACACCGGGGCCCACTTGGCTCCACTGACCCTAATTCCAACGCTATAAATTCCTATTTTCGGAGAAAAAATTGGGGAGGAAGTTGCATCGCGTTTCACGACACGGAGTCGCCGCCATCCTGTTCTTCATCGGGAGACCTAATCTGGAGTCCACTTGGGGCTCTGGAGAGGGGAATCTTTGGTCTTCTTCATAAACAACCCTCCTCCATTGCCAATTACATGATGCTCTCCACCGGGAGTGAGTAATCCCTTCGTAGGCTTGCTGGTCGGTGAAGAGCTGGATGAGATTCATCATGCAATCGAGTTAGTTTTGTTACGGCTTGATCCCTAGTATCCACTATGTTCGGAGATAGATGTTGTATGACTTCTTTATGCTTAATTATTGTCACTAGGGCCCGAGTGCCATGATTTCAGATGTGAACGTTTATGTTTTCATCGATCTTGCAAGTTATATAAACCTACTATGTGTTAGGATCCGCATACCCCAAAGTGACAATAATTGGGATTCTTTTCAGTGATTACCGTAGTTTCAGGAGTTCATGTATTCACTATGTGTTAATGCTTTGTTCCGGTTCTCTGTTAAAAGGATGCCTTAATATCCCTTAGTTTCCTTATGGACCTCGCTGCCATAGGAGGGTAGGACAAAAGATGTCATGCAAGTTCTTTTCCATAAGCACATATGCCTATTTACGGAATACATGCCTACATTATCGATGAACGGGGGCTAGTTCTGTGTCGCCCTATGTTGTGACTGTTATATGGTGAATATCATCCAGCAATATCACCGATCCAGTGCCTACGAGTTTTCTACATATTGTTCTTCCTAAGTTACTACTATTGCTACTGTTGTTACAACTGCTACAAAACTGCTATCACTATTACCGTTACTGCTGCTACTATTACCACTTCGATCAAAACTATCATATTATTGTGCTACTGATCACTGTGCTGCAGATAGTAAATCTCCAATTGTGGTTTTATTGACAACTCACTTGCTAATACCTGTAAATATTCTTTGGCTCCCCTTGTGTCAAATCTATAAATTTGCGTTGAATATTCTACCCTCAAAAACTATCGTGATCCCATATACTTGTGGGTTATCATGCGACATCCATGATGCCACTGCATGAAACAACAAAAGGATCCTTACTACCATGATGAACAATTCGATAATCCATATCATCACCATCAACATCATCGTCGGATTCACCATCAGAACCAACGTCATTGGCACCCTCGTACTCATCATTATTATCAGAATCATGAGCAATATTCTTTCCAGGTGTTTCTGACCGCCTGCTATGTGATGAGCGAGTGGTCCTTGTCGTAGTACGAGCAGCACAAGAAAGCACCTCCGATCTGGTGTCTAGCTGACGGGAGGCATCTCAATGGACTTCATCATCCAAAGAGGTGAATGATTGCACAAGATTACCAAGTATGTCAGCCAAGGCAGGTGTGACTTGTCCCACTATGTGAGTAGATTTGGCAAGTTTCTGCTCAGTAGAAAAATGGAAAAAAAAGTTAAGAACACATTAAATGCTTAGGGGATGAAACTTCAAATGGTAGGACAAAAAAGTTGCAGTAAACACACACATCGAAAAGCACACAAGATGTAAAGTGAAATAAGTTACCATCCAAATACAACAAAAGTTATGAGGAGTTCACAACATAAAAAATACGATGTAAATAAAAACAATGTATGATGTTATTACAATAAACACATGAGTGTACCATGACATTACAATAAACAACAATCTATGATGGCATAAGTAAATAGCATTATTAGATCACAGCAAAAAAGTCATAAAGGCTTTACAAAAGGAAACACCACAACAATGCAACCAAGTTATCAAGCTATAAGAGAACATATGCTTCCATGAAAATAAAAAACAAATCATGATGGCATAAGTTCACATCAAAACTTATCAAGACACTACAAGAAGAACTATCACAAGATTGCAACAAAGTTATTAGGATTTATAGAGTGTATTCCACATTGCAAAGAAAGAACAAATTCTGATGGCATAAGTAAAGAGCATAAGCTGACAGCAAAAAAGTTATCTAAGAATAATTACCACAAGAGTGCAACAAAAACACGAGACTATAAAAACATATAATAGCATGAAAAATAAACAGAAAATTATATGGGCTACAGTGACAAGTTACATGCACACCTCCTAACTGCAGCTTGGGGCAGCATGAGCACGCATAAATTTATCAAGTCCTTCCACACCACCAAACATACAGAAGTTCATGTCAAACTCGGGCTTCAACTCAAAAAAATGAAGTGATAAGTTAGATAAGTAACAACCAAAGAATAAAAAAATACAGTTGCAAGCACTGTATGAACTGAAAACAGAAATAATATAGATAAATTACCGGTAGTTTCTCAAAATAAATTTTGTCTGCGTGAACGTCCTTATTAAGGACACGAATTATCAACTCCTTTGTCCACATTGATAGGGAAAGGCCCGGCACGCAATACAATGCCGAGACTAGAAAGGTCAATTGCATGAACGTACAATAGTGATAAGAAAGATACAAGCGTCAGGATAAACACAAACAACAACAAGGATATATGAAAATATGAAAACTAACAAAGAAGAAAGTAAAGGAAAGCGGCACCACTTACATTGTAGAAAAGTAGGAAACCCTCGGTAGGTTTGCTTTTAGAAACGCCTTGTGTAGTTTATCAGCAACGAATTTGGACCAACTGAGATTTTTAACATTGTTAGTGTCCCGCTGAAGTTGAAAACAAAAAGGTGAAGTTCATCGAATGGAACACAAAAAATATGAAAGTTACCACATTGACATACATTGAATTTATCAGGAACACAAGAAAGAAAATGAAAGAATTACATCACCACTTACCAACACAATATACCACCTAGGGGTGACTTTGTTGGAGGTGGTCGGGGGAATGACAGTATTGCCCACAAGCAAAATCCACATCCGCTTGAAAGTAATGTCAGCGTAATCAGAACCCTTGATGAGATCAACAATATCAGTCATTTTAGGGGCATATCCGAGTTCACCAAACAACTCTAGCCATAACTCAATACCAGCTTCTGTAGGAAGGTTGTAAGGAACATCTTCCCTCCAGGAGGCATGCCCATAGCACGATGCACATATTCTTCATTAATAGGAAGCCTACCCCGCCCGGGTACGACCACCTCATGGGAATCAAGATCGTACAAGTCAGCAAGCCACACACTAAGACCGTTGAAGAGATGGCCGCACTTGATATTTCGAAGGCTTGCGAAGTCCATCTCATCAATGGCAGCCTGCCTCTCATCACTCATGTCTTTGCATGCAACCAGAAGCGAACTAGGTGAGGCTCTGTTCCGCAGAGGCGGAGGAGGGTGCTTTGGCTTTTTCGAAGGAACGCCATCAATTCTATCACCATCTCCTTTGCGCTTCCTCGGCATTGTGTCCCTATCACATACAAACAAAAGATGGCGAATGAAATCAATTAGATGACATATGAAAAATTCCTATCCTAATTAACAGAAAAACAATAATAGAGTAGTGTTTGCCAAGGAAAAATACAACTGATAAACATAGATTGTGATTCATGGTGACACATAAAAAAGTACCATGCCCATGACAAATTCAAGCACTGTGCACTTGATTATAGAAAAATAAATAAGAAAAAAATGCATTGATTAAAAACAAAACATCGCTATACATAATAAACTATAGCAAACAAATGACCCTCATAAATTAAGCAATGTGCAACTGGTAATTCAGGCACAATGCCATTGGTAAGCGCAAAAACAACATCAATTTGATGATGTACAACCAATTTACTCCTAATAATCTTATCATTGACCCATGGTCATTAAATCACAAATGATGCTGGTAAGCACATAAAATTACCAGACCATTGAAAAATTAAGAATTGTGCTGCAGGTAATTCAAATGCAAAGATACTGGTAAGTACAATACCATGATCATGGTAGTTACTTGAACATCAACATTGGTAATACAAAAAAAACAAAGGATGAAGCTTAAAAATCTTGGGGCTTATGTTCAAAAACATATACATAATTTTAGCCACCTAATATGAATATGCTATTTGCAAGGGAAACATACCACTTGGTAATCAAAGCACGATTGACCCCCCGTTAAGAAATTAGAAAATTACACGCCCTTGATAAATTCATCACTATGACCATGATTAAAATCCAAAAGCATGAAGCAGTGAAAAAACAAAGCACCAAACATCCGAAAACTTATAACACGATGACCGTGGTAAAAAAAGCAATAAGCACATGACAAATCAGCTGACGTGTTGCTGGTAAGCGCAAACAACATCCTCTTTGATGAGTTATTACCATGATAATTCTAGAAATGTCACATGGTAACTCAAGCACAATCGTGCTGGTAGTTACAACAACTTTCAACCCACTGAAATTTTAGGCACAAATAACATTAATGAAAAATTAGAAGTGTTACACATCTACTAATTTGAGCGCATTTTCACTAGTAAGTGCACTACCATGTGTTGGAAACATGCCCTAGAGGAAATAATAAAGTAATTATTATTATATTTCCTTGTTCAAGATAATCATTTATTATCCATGCTAAAATTGCATTGATTGGAAACTCAAATGCATTTGTGGATACATAGACAACACACTGTCCCTAGTGAGCCTCTAAGGACTAGCTCGTTGATCAAAGATGGTCAAGGTTTCCCGACCATAGACATGAGTTGTCATTTGATAACGGGATCACATCATTAGGAGAATGATGTGATGGACAAGATCCAAACTATAAATGTAGCATATGATCGTGTCAGTTTAGTGCTACTGTTTTCTGCATGTCAAGTATTTATTCCTATGACCATGAGATCATGAAACTCCGGGACACCAGAGGAATGCCTTGTGTGTAACAAACATCACAACGTAACTGGGTGACTATAAAGGTGCTCTACAAGTATCTTCGAGGGTGTCTATTGGGTTGGCGTGAATCGAGACTAGGATTTGTCACTCTGTATGACGGAGAGGTATCTTTGGTCCCACTCGGTAATACAACATCACAATGAGCTTTCAAGCAATGTGACTAAGGAGTTGGTCACGGGATTTTGTGTTACAGAACGAGTAAAGAGACTTGCCGGTAACGAGATTGAGCTACGTATAGAGATACCGATGATCGAATCTCGGGCAAGTAAAATACCGATGGACAAAGGAAATAGCATACGGGATTGATTGAATCCTTGACATTGAGGTTCTCCCGATGAAAGATCTTCGTAGAATATGTAGGAACCAATATGGGCATCCAGGTCCCGCTATTGGTTATTGACCGGAGAGTGTCTCAGTCATGTCTACATAGTTCTCGAACCCGCAGGGTCTACACACTTAAGGTTCGATGAGAATATAAGGATAATTGTATCCTAATGTTGGTGACCGAAGGTTGTTCGGAGTCCCGTATGAGATCGCGGACGTGACGAGGAACACCGGAATAGTCCGGACGTGAATATTGATATATAGGATGAAGGTCATCGAAGTACGAAAGTGTTCCAAGGTGTACCGAGGGATTCGCGGAGTGCCAAAAGGGGTTTTGGGAGGTCGCGACAATTGTTGGGGCCTCATGGGCCAAGGAGAGGGGGCAACGCAGCCCACCAGGGGGCTGGGTGCATCCCCTCTCCCCAACCCACTTCAGTCAAAGGGGAGGTAGGCTCCTCCTTGGGGCGCCGCCAGCCCAACTTGGGTGGCAAGGCACCCAAGTGAGAGGGGCCACCCAACCCTAGCCGCTGCCCTTCCCTTGGTCGTCGGCCCCTAGGGGAAACCCTAGGGCGCCCTCCCTTCTCCCTTCCCCCTATATATAGGGAGGTAGAGAGAGGGCAGCCACACGACAATCCTGTCATGGCGCTGCACCTCCTCTCCCTCGTAGTTCTCTCCTCTAAATACCCCACGACGAAGCCCTGCTGAGATGTCACCACCAACACCTCACCACGTCGTCATGCTGTCGGAGGACTCGGGCTGCTAATTCACCATTGCTCGCTGGATCGAGGAGGTGAATGCCTCACCAAGTTGTACGTGTGTTGAACGCGGAGGTGTCGTCCATTCGGCACTTGATCGGAAGATCGCGGGATGGTTCGTGATTGGATGGCGCAGACGTACCATTACATCAACTGCGTTCTTGAACGCTTCCACTTAGCAATCTACAAGGGTATGTAGATTCAATCTCTCCTCTCGTAGATGTTCACCACCATGGACAGATTGTGTTTGCACGTAGGAAATTTTTTGTTTCCCATGCAACGTTCCCCAACTGTGGCATCATGAGCTAGGTCTATGCGTAGATGACATCTCGAGTAGAACACTATGGAGTTTATGAGTGTTGATATTCATATTGCTTCCCTCCTTAGCCTTTTCTTGATTCAGCGGTATTATTGGATGAACCGGCGTGGACCAACTTCACTCGTCCATGTACGAGAGACCGGTTCCATCGACTAACATGCAACTTGTTGCATAAAGATGGTTGTCGGGTGTTTGTCTCTCCTACTTTAGTTGAATCGGATTCGACAAAAGGCGGTCCTTGTAGAAGGTTAAATAGCAACTTGCATATCACCATTGTGGTTTTGCGTAGGTAAGAAGCGTTCTTGCTAGATACCCATAGAAGCCACGTAAAACATGCAACAACAAATTAGAGGACGACTAACTTGTTTTGCAAGGTATGCATGTGATGTGATAAGTCCAAAGAAATGATATGATATATTGGATGTATGATATGATCATGTTGTAATAGTTAAATATCAACTTGCACGTCGATGCTACGACAACCAGCGGGAGCCATAGGGTTGTCTTTAATTATTTTTGCGATTGGTCTTGTTTTGCTTTATCGCTGGTAGTAGCTTTAGTAGTAACAACATAGTTAGCGCGACAACCTCGATGGCATCACAATGATGGAGATCATGGTGTGGCGTCGGGGACGATGTTGATCATGCCGGTGATTTGGTGATGGAGATCAAGAAGCACAAGTTCATGGCCATATCATGTCACTTATGATTTGCATGTGATGTTAATCCTTTTATGCACCTTATTTTTCTTAGGACGATGGTAGCATTATAAGGTGATCCCTCACTAAAATTTCAAGATAAAATTGTGTTCTCCCCGACTGTGCACCGTTGTGACAGTTCGTCGTTTCGAGACACCACGTGATGATCGGGTGTGATAGACTCAACGTTCACATACAACGGGTGCAAAACAGTTGCACAAGCGGAACACTCGAGTTAAACTTGATGAGCCTAGCATGTACAGACATGGCCTCGGAACACAAGAGACCGAAAGGTCGAGCATGAATCATATAGTTGATATGATCAGCATGGAGATGTTCACCATTGAAAATAATCTCAACTCACGTGATGATTGGACTTGAGTTAGTGGATTTGCATCATGCGCCACTCGAATGACTAGAGGGATGTCCATTTGAGTGGGAGTTTATTAGTAATATGATTAGCTAAACTCAATTGTCTTGAACATAGTCTAAGTAATTTTGTAAAATTTTATGTTGTAGATAATGGCTCGCGCAGTAGCAACCCTGAATTTTAATGGTTCCTAGAGAAATCTAAGTTGAAAGATGATGGAAGCAACTTTGTTGACTGGGCCTGTAATCTGAGGCTTATCCTTCAGGCAGCCCAAAAGTCATATGTCCTTGTTGAACCGCCAGGTGATGAACCACCCCAACCTACGTTGCCTGAAGTTATGAATGTCTGGCAGACGCGCAAAGATGACCACTTGTTAGTTCAATGTGCAGTTTTGTATGGCTTAGAAACGGGACTTCAAAGACATGTTGAATGTCATGGAGCATATGAGATGTTCCAGGAGTTGAAGTTTATCTTTGAGAAGAATGCCCGTATCGAGAGGTATGAGACCTTCGATAAGTTCTATGCTTGCAAAATGGAGGAGAACGGGTGTGTCCGTGAACATGTGCTCAGAATGTCTGGGTACTCTAATTGTCTCGCTGAGCTGGGAATTGCTCTCCCACCAGAGTCCATCACTGACAGAGTTTTTCAGTCACTGCCGCCAAGCTACAAAGGCTTTGTGTTGAACTATAACATGCAAGTGATGAATAAGTCACTCGCCGAGCCATTTGCGATGGTGAAAGTCGCAGAGTCGGAAGTCCAGAAGGAGCATCAAGTGTTGATGGTCAATAAGACCACTAGTTTAAATAAAAACGGCAAGGGAAAGAAGGGTAACTCCAAGAAGAGTGTCAAAGCTATTGCCCCTCTGACAAAGAAACACAAGGTTGGACCCAAGCCGGAAATTGAGTGCTACCATTACAAGGGGACTGGTCACTGGAAGCGGAACTGCCCCAAGTATTTAGCCGATAAGAAGGCGGCCAACGCCAAACAAGGTATATTTGATATACATGTTATTGATGTGTACCTCACCAGCTCTCGTAGTAGTTCCTGGGTATTTGATACCAGTTGTGTTGCTCACATTTGCAACTTGAAACACAAACTGCGGAATAAACGTAGGCTAGCGAAGTATGAAGTGACGATGCGCGGGGGAAATGGTTCCAAGGTTGATGCGATCGCCGTCGGCACGGTCTCACTTCAGTTACCGTCGGGATTAGTGATGAACTTAAATAATTTTTATTTAGTGCATGCGTTGAGAATGAACATTATATCTCGATCTTGTTTATTGCGAGACGGTTACTCATTTAAGTCAGAGAATAATGGTTGTTCTATTTATATGAGTAATATCTTTTATGGTCATGCACCCATTGTGAGGGGTTTGTTCATATTGAATATCGATAGTGATGACACTCATGTCCATCACATTGAGACCAAAAGATGTAGAGTTAATAATGATAGCTACACTTTCTTGTCGCACTCCCGCTTAGCTCATATCGGTGTACAACGCATGAAGAAACTCCATGTTGATGGACTTTTGGAGTCACTTGATTTTGAATCACTTGACACATGTGAACCATGTCTCATGGGCAAGATGACTAAGACTCCGCTCTCTAGAACAATGGAGCGTGCAAGTGACTTGTTGGCGATCATAAATACTGATGTGTGCGGACCGATGAGCATAGTGGCGCGCGGTGGATATCGTTATTTTCTCACCTTCACTTATGATTTGAGTAGGTATGGTTATATTTACTTGATGAAGCACAAGTCTGAAACGTTTGAAAATTTCAAGCAATTTTAGAATGAAGTCGAAAATCATCGTAACAAGAAGATCAAATTCCTACGATCTGGTCGAGGAGGTGAGTAACCGAATTACAAGTTTGGTGCTCACTTAAGACAATTTGGAATTGTTTAACACTTGACACCACCTAGAACACCACATCGCAATGGTGTGTTTGAACGTCATAATCGTACTTTATTAGATATGGTGCGTTCTATGATGTCTCTTACCGATTTGTCATTATCATTTTGGGGCTATGCATTGGAGACAGCTTCATTCACTTTAAATAGGGCACCATCAAAATCCGTTGAAACGACACCATATGAGCTATGGTATGGCAAGAAGCCAAAGTTGTCGTTTCGTAAAGTTTGGGGATGTGATGCTTATGTCAAAAAGCTTCAGCCTGAAAAGCTAGAACCCAAAGCGGAAAAGTGTGTCTTCATAGGTTAGCCAAAAGAGACAGTTGGGTATACCTTCTATCTGAGATCCGAGGGCAAAGTGTTTGTCGCTAAAAATGGAGCTTTTCTTCAGAAAGAGATTCTCTCAAAATAATTAAGTGGGAGAAAGAAAGAACTTGATGAGGTTGTAGAACCTCTGCTTCAACAAGATGGTGGCGTAGGGCAGAACGAAATTTCTTTCAAAGCAACACCAGTTGAAGAGGAAGCTAATGATGGTGATCATTAAGCTTCGAATCAATTTACTGTCGAACCTCGTAGGTTGACAAGGGCACGTACTGCTCCTGAGTGGTACGGGAATCATGTCTTGTCAATCATGTTGTTAGACAACAATGAGCCTGCGAATTATGGAGAAGCAATGGTGGGCCCAGATTCCAACAGAGGGTTAGAAACCATGAAATCCGAGATAGGATCTATGTATGAAAACAAAGTATGGACTTTGGAAGTATTGCGTGAAGGCCGAAAGGCTATTTAGAACAAATGGATCTTTAAGAAGAAGACGGACGCGGATGGTAATGTGACCGTTTATAAAGCTTGACTTGTGTCAAAGGGTTTTTCACAAGTTCAAGGAGTTGACTACGATGATACATTCTCACCCGTAGCGATGCTTAAGTCTGTCTCAATCATGTTATCAATAGCTGCATTTTTCGCTTATGAAATCTGGCAGATGGATGTCAAAATGGCGTTCCTTAACGGATTTCTTAAGGAAGAGTTGTATATGATGCAACCCGAAGGTTTTTTCGATCCAGAGAATGCTAACAAAGTATGCAAGCTCCATCGATCCATTTACGGACTGGTGCAAGCATCTCAGAGCTGGAATCAACATTTTTACGAGGTAATCAAAGCCTTCGGGTTTATACAAGTTTTTTGAGAAGCTTGTATTTACAAGAAAGTGAGTGGGAGCTCTATAGTGTTTCTAATATTATATGTGGATGACATATTGATGATTGAAACAATATAGAATTTTTAGGGAGCACGAAGGATTACTTGAATAAGAGTTTTTCAATGAAGGACCTGGGAGATGTTACTTACATATTAGGCATCAAGATCTATAGAGATAGATCAAAGTGCTTAATAGGACTTTCAAAAAGCACATACCTTGATAAAGTTTTGTATAAGTTCAAAACGGAACAATCCAAGAAGGGGTTCTTGCCTGTGTTACAAGGTATAAAATTGAGTAAGACTCAATGCCCAGTAACTGCTGAAGAGTGTCGTCCCCTATGCTTCAGCCATAGGGTCTATCATGTATGCAATGTTGTGCAGAAGACCAGATGTCAGCCTTGCCATAAGTATGGCAGGCAGGTTTCAAGGTGATCCAGGAGTGGAGCACTGGACATCGGTCAAGAATATTCTGAAGTACCTGAAAAGGACTAAGGAAATGTTTCTCATTTATGGAGGTGACGAAGAGCTCGTCGTAAAGGGTTACGTCGATGCAAGCTTTTACACTGATCCAGATGACTCTAAGTCACAAACTGGATACATATTTATTCTTAATGGGGGTGTGATGACCCACAAGTATAGGGGATCAATCGTAGTCCTTTCGATAAGTAAGAGTGTCGAACACAACGAGGAGCAGAAGGCTGTGATAAGCGGTTTTCAGCAAGGTAATAACTGCAAGCACTGAAAGTAGCGGTAACAAGTGATGGTGTAGCGAGGTGAAACGTAGCAAGCGAAAAGTAACAAGTAACAAGTAGTAGCAACAGTGCAGCAAGTGGCCCAATCCCTTTTGTAGCAAGGGAAAAGCCTGAACAAAGTCTTATAGGAGGAAAAACACTCCCGAGGACACACGGGAATTTCTGACATGCTAGTTTCATCATGTTCATATGATTCGCGTTTGTTACTTTGATAGTTTAATATGTGGGTGGACCGGCGCTTGGGTACTGCCCTTACTTGGAAAAGCATCCCACTTATGATTAACCTTTCTCGCAAGCATCCGCAACTACAAAAGAAGAATTAAGACAAAGTCTAACCATAGCATTAAACTAGTGGATCCAAATCAGCCCCTTACGAAGCAACGCATAGACTGGGGTTTAAGCTTCTGTCACTCCAGCAACCCATCATCTACTTACTACTCTCCAATGCCTTCATCTAGGCCCAAATATGGTGAAGTGTTATGTAGTCGACGTTCACATAACACCACTAGAGAAAAAGACAACATACAACATATCAAAATACCGAACGAATATCAAATTCACATGACTATTATCAGCATGACTTATCCCATGTCCTCAGGAACAAAAGTAACTACTCACAAAACATAATCATAATCATGATCAGAGGTGTAATGAATAGCATCAAGGATCTGAACATAAACTCTTCCACCAAGTAACCCAACTAGCATCAACTACAAAGAGTAATCAACACTACTAGTAACCTTACAAGTACCAATCGGAGTCGTGAGACGGAGATTGGTTACAAGAGATGAACTAGGGATTGGAGAGGAGATGGTGCTGATGAAGCTGTTGATGAATATGCCTCCCCTCCAACGAGAGGAGTGTTGGTGATGAAGATGTCCATGATTTCCCCCTTCGGGAGGGAAGTTTCCCCAGCAGGATCGTCCTGCCGGAGCTCTAGATTGGATCTGCTCAAGTTCCGCCTCGTGGCGGCGGTGAAACCACGAAAAAGCTCCCGAATGATTTTTTCTAGAACGAAACCCTTCATATAGAAAAAGGGGGAGCTAGTGGGCCATCAGGGAGCCCACAAGCCCCCACTCCGCCACCAGGGGGTGGCGGTGGCAGGGCTTGTGGCGCCCTGGAAACCCCCATCCGATACTTCTTTCGCCCAATATGTTTTATATAATCCCAAAAAAATCCACATAACATTTCAGGGCATTTGGAGATGTGCAAAATAGTGGACTAAGATTTTCTCCTTTTCCAGTCCAGAATTCCAGCTGCCTGAATTCTCCCTCTTCAAATAAACCTTGCAAAATAAGAGAGAAGAGGCATAAATATGGTACCACAAAGTAATATAACAGCCCACAAAGCAATAAATATCAACATGAAAGCATGATGCAAAATGGACGTGTCAACTCCCCCAAGCTTAGACCTCGCTTGTCCTCAAGCGAAAACCAAGTTCCATGAACATGTCCACATGTTGAGGGGCGAAGGTGTTGATAAAACATAATACGGACAAGAGGGCATCATGATCACACATAGAACAGCAATACATCATAAATATTCTTATGGGAAAGTAACAATTCCTTCACAAAGCAAAGCATGAAGCAAAAAACCTTACCAAGAAGTAACCAACAACGGTCCAAAGTCATTGAAGCAATTGCAATTTATCACAACATCAGAAAGAGTCAAATAAGAGCTTGTAAGGCAAACCCACATACTCAATCATCTCTTTGTTTTCCACAATTGTTACAACTCACGTGGTACTCATGGTATCAAAGTTTCAGCTGGACACAGAGGAAGATAGGGGCTTATAGTTTTTGCCTCCCAACGATTTACCTCAAGGGTAAAGTCAACAATAATAAAGCATAAGTACTCAACTCCAAGTTGATATATGAATATAGATCTTTCCTAAGCATATGACGGTAGCCAAGACAAAGGCAAAATAGGGAATTGGTGAAGATCGCCATGACTCTTACAAGGGCAAAAAGTAAAGGTACAAGATAGGCCCTTCGCAGAGGGAATCAGAGGTTGTCATGCACTTTTGAGGTTTGAATGTGTGTCCTCTTAGTGCGAAGGAACGTCACTTTATATTGCCTCCTGTGATAAAGAACTTTATTATGCAGTCTGTCGCTTTTATGTCTTCCTCATCACAGGTTCGTACAAAGTTTATTTTCCACACACTAATAGATCATACATATTAGATAGCATTTTTTATTTCTTGCACCGATGACAACTTACTTGAAGGATCTTATTCAATCCATAGGTAGGTATGGTGGACTCTCATGGCAAAACCGGGTTGGAGGTTTATGGATGCACAAGTAGTATCTCTACTTGGTGTGGGAGTTTTGGCTAATATGAGGTGGAAGCAATCGTCACATGCTAAGGGATCTCTAATCATATAACATTGTTTGGAACCAAGCAAACACAATTCATTATGTTGTCTTCCTTGTCCAACATCTACTCCTAAGCATGTAATAGTTTGGTGAGTGCTCACAATTGTAAAAAGTGTCTAAGATGATATATTTATATGTGAACCTCTCTTTCCTTATTACTTCTTATTAATTGCAACAATGAGTGGGGTCTATGTTGTTTTATTGTCAACAAGTTTCAATCATCATACGTGTCATAAGTGAAGTTATCACTTTCCATAAGATCGTCTCATGATCTTTCATGCTATCGTTCTTTTCATACTTTTGATCATGGCACAAAGAAAAGCCCTTGACTAAGATACTCTTTATTATATAGCTCATAAGCTCGAATACATCGGGGGAGAGACAAAATCAAAAGACTCAAACTAAACACTAAGGACTTATTCCTATAAGAGAAGAAATAAAAACTAAAAAGGGAAGAACTAAAACAAAGGTAAAAAGAAAAGATATAAAGTTGATACGATACCAGGGCAACTCCCCCAAGCTTGGCAGAAGCCAAGGGGATTGCCCATACCAATGCTTAGTTGTCTTCCTTTGGTGGTGATGGTGGTGAAGTTGTTGCCTTTGATTCCAAGAGAGCTATTAATCTTTGATTTATACCTTTGAGATCTGTGACATGGTTTTCCAACAAAACAACTTCACGAGAAAGGGAAATATTGCGAACACGAGTTGTTTCACAAAACCTCAAGAGTTCAGTCAAGGATGGAGACAGCACGTGGAGGAAGGGTTGGAGAAAATCTACTCCTTCAACGTCTTCAATGTTGGACATAGGTTGAAGTTCCTCCCTAGCTTGGGTTTTCTCCTTAGCTTGGTCCCTGGCTTCCGTGACTTCTACTCTTTTCAGATCAGCATCTACTTCCTCATGAACTTGGTGAAGATCATTCTCCCCAACAGATTCCTGAGACATCTTTGCTCTAAAACTGCGGCAGAAACAAGCTCGAAACGAAAACAGAGGAAAACTGCACGATACGGAGATCAAAACCTTCGGGCGAGTATATATTGATTTTTTTCTGGACCAGAAGGAGTGCTCCGCAAGAAAACGGAGTCCGGGAGGCACACGAGGTGCCCACAAGCTTGCCCTCCACCACCAAGGGGTAGGGAGCGGTGGCAGGGCTTGTGGTCGGCTCGTGCGCTCTCCGGACTGCTTTTTATTTTTCTAATTTTCCAAAAATTCCAAAACGGAGGAAATTTCCTATTGGAAAAGCATCGGAGTCCAATTTCTTGCCGAAACAGATACCTCTTCGTTTTCAGGGTCTGAAACAGGCTGATAAACATCCCTTATGTACTCCTCTGGAGTTATGACATTGATGATATTGGTCTCAACATTTATAGGAGTACCAGAGATGTAATGCTTAATTCTTTGCCCATTTACCACTCTAGGAAAATTTCTTTTCGTGTTATTGATTTTGATGGCACCGGAATGATATACTTCCTCGATAACATAAGGACCTTCCCATTTAGAGAGAAGCTTGCCTACAAAGAATCTCAAACGAGAATTGTATAGCAAGACATAATCACCTACATTGAACTCCCGTTTCTGTATTCGTTTGTCGTGCCATCTCTTAACCTTTTCCTTGAACAACTTGGCATTCTCATATGCCTGGGCCCTCCATTCATCTAACGAGCTGATATCAAACAACCGCTTCTCACCGGCAAGTTTGAAATCAAAGTTGAGCTCTTTGATTGCCCAATAAGCTTTGTGTTCCAGCTCAAGAGGTAAATGACAGGCCTTACGTAAACCATTTTATACGGTGACATGCCCATGGGATTCTTATAAGCAGTCCTATAAGCCCATAGTGCATCGTCAAGTTTGCTAGACCAATTCTTTCGAGATCTATTGACGGTCTCTTGTAGGATCAATTTGATCTCCCTATTACTCAACTCCACTTGACCACTAGACTGAGGATGATAAGGAGATGCAACTCTATGGTTTACATCATACTTAGCTAGCATCTTGCGGAAAACACCATGAATGAAGTGTGAACCGCCATCAGTCATCAAATATCTAGGGACTCCAAATCTTGGGAATATGACTTCTTTAAGCATCTTAATAGAGGTGTGGTGATCAACATTTTTAGTGGGGATAGCTTCTACACACTTAGTGACGTAATCCACAGCAACTAAGATGTGAGTGTATCCATTGGAACTCGGGAAGGGTTCCATATAATCAAAGCCCCAGACATCAAATGGTTCAATGACAAGTGAATAGTTCATAGGCATTTCCTGACGCTTACTGATATTCCCTATTCTTTGGCATTCATCACAAGACAAGACAAACTTACGGGCATCCTTGAAGAGAGTGGGCCAATAGAAACCTGATTGCAATACCTTATGGGTAGTTCTATCTCCAGCGTGGTGTCCTCCTTAGGCTTCGGAATGACACTTCTGTAGGATCTGTCCATGTTCATGTTTAGGTACACAATGTCTAATAACACCATCTACTCCCTCCTTATAAAGGTGAGGATCATCCCAAAAGTAGTGTCTCAAATCAAAGAAGAATTCTTCTTTTGCTGATAGGTGAAACTTGGTGGTATGTATTTGGCTACAATATAGTTTGCATAATCGGCATACCACGGTGCACTATGTGAGGTGCGGATGACATTTAATTGCTCATCAGGAAAGCTGTCATCAATAGGTAGTGGGTCATCAAGGACATTCTCTAGCCTAGACAAGTTATCTGCTACAGGGTTATCAGCACCCTTTCGGTCAACGACGTGTAAATCGAATTCCTGTAGCAGGAGAACCCATCTGACCAGCCTAGGCTTAGCGTCCTTCTTCTCCATAAGGTACTTAATAGCAGCATGATTAGAGTGAATAGTGACATTGGAGTCAACTATGTAAGATCTGAACTTTTTACATGCAAACACGAGTGCTAAAAATTCCTTCTCCTTAGTGGCATAGTTTCTTTGGGCACTGTCTAGAGTTTTGCTAGCTTAGTGAATAACATTCAACTTCTTATCAACTCTTTGTCCTAGAACAGCACCAACAGCATAATCACTAGCGTCACACATGATTTCAAAGGGCAACTTCCAGTCAGGTGGTTGAACAATAGGTGCGGTTATCAAAGCCTTCTTAAGTATTTTGAAAGCTTCCTCACAATCCTCATCAAAAACAAAAGGAACATCCTTCTGCAAGAGGTTAGTAAGAGGCCTAGAAATCTTAGAGAAGTCTTTAATGAACCTTCTATTGAAACCAGCATGACCTAGGAAACTTCGTATACCTCTGATATCTGTGGGGCAAGGCATTTTCTCAATTGCATCAACCTTAGCCTTATCAACTTCAATGCCTCTTTCAGAGATTTTGTGTCCTAAGACGATGCCTTCATTAACCATAAAGTGGCACTTCTCCCAATTCAAGACGAGGTTGGTATCTTCGCATCTCTGTAAGACTCGATCAAGGTTGCTGAGGCAATCATCAAAGGAAGACCCGTAAACGGAGAAGTCATCCATGAAAACATCGACAATCTTTTCACAAAAGTCAGAGAATATAGCCATCATACATCTTTGGAAGGTGGCAGGTGCATTGCATAAGCCAAAAGGCATACATCTATAAGCAAAGGTACCAAAGTGGCAGGTGAAAGTGGTTTTCTCCTGATTAGATTGTGCAACAGGTATTTGCGAGAAACCTGAATAACCGTCTAGAAAGCAGAAGTGTGTGTGTTTTGATAACCTTTCTAGCATTTGGTCGATAAACGGCAAAGGATAATGATCTTTCCTGGTTGCCTTGTTCAGTTTCCGGAAGTCTATCACCATCCTATAGCCAGTAATAATCCTTTGTGGGATTAGTTCATCCTTATCATTAGGAACGACGGTGATACCTCCCTTCTTAGGTACGCAATGTACTGGACTTACCCAATCACTATGAGCAACATGATAAATGATTCCTGCTTCGAGAAGCTTTAATATTTCTTTTCTAACGACCTCTTTCATCTTAGGATACAATCTCCATTGATGATCAGCAACTGGTTTAAAGTCAGGATCGGTTTTAATCTTGTGCTGACATAGAGTAGGACTAATACCCTTAAGATCATCAAGAGTATATCCAATAGCAGCACGGTGCTTCCTCAGAGTTCTTAGTAACTTCTTCTCTTCGTGCTCTAAGAGGAGAGCACTAATAATAACATGTTATATCTCCTTCTCATCAAGATAGGCATAATAAGAGTATCAGGCAACTGTTTAAGCTCGAACACAGGACCACCCTTTGGTGGGGGAGGATCCCCAAGCAGTTCAACATGCAGATTATTCTTGAGAATAGGATATTGTTCTAAGACAATTTTATCTATCTCATCTCTCTCCTCCATATGCATATCATTTTCATGCTCAAGTAGATATTGCTCTAAAGGATTCGTAGGAGGTACGGCAATAGAGGCAAGAGCAATGATTTCATCCCTACCAGACGACTCTTTTTCATGGGGTTGTCTTCCAAACTTGGAGAAGATAAATTCATGAGACACACCCTCGAAATTAACTGTGACAGTCTGCTTAATGCAATCAATGTGAGCATTGACAGTGTTGAGAAAGGGTCTACCAAATATGAAGGGACAAAAGCTATTTTGTGCAGTACCAAGGACGAGGAAATCAGTAGGATACTTCGTCTTACCACACAGGACTTCTACGTCTCTCACAATTCCCAGAGGGCAGATAGTGTCTCTATTAGCTAGCGTAATAGTGAAATCAATGGGTTCTAACTCAGCAGGTGCAATCTCATCTTTGATTACATCATATAGAGAACGAGGTATTGCACTAACACTAGCTCCCATATCACATAAACCATGGTAACAGTGATCTCCTATCTTGACAAAAACAACGGGCACGCCAACTACAGGTCCGTGTTTGTCTTTCGCGTGAGGTTTAGCAATTCTAGCGGAGTCCTCTCAGAATTTGATAACATGCCCGTCTATGTCTTCGGCTAAGAGATCTTTGATAATAGCAACACTAGGTTCAACTCTAATCTCCTTAGGGGGTGCAAGTGGTCTAATGTAACCCATACGTATCACAGTGGAGCTTTAGAATAATCCTTTATCCTAGCAGGGTATGGTGGTTTCTCAGTGTAAGCACAAGGAACAATAGGATCACTAAAAGCAATGACTTTCTCCTCAACTAGATTGGTTTTGGCTATGTTGCTTTCTACAGGAGGATGATATTTAAACCACTTCTCTTTGGGAAGATCAACATGAGCAGCAAAAGATTCACATAGAGAAGCTACTATCTCAGAGTCAAGTCCATACTTAGCGCTAAAATCTCTAGAAGTGTTTGTCTCAACAAAAGATTTAACACAATCAAACTAGAAATTCATACCTGACTCCTTACCTTCCTCCAGCTCCAAATCTTCAGAGTTGCGTTTGATTCTCTCCAATAAATTCCACTTGTGATCAATATCCTTCTTCATAAAAGAACCGGCACAAGAAGTGTGAAGCATGGTACAATCTTCATGAGAAAGCCGAGCATAAAAGTTTTGAGTGATGATTTCTCTCGAGAGCTCATGATTGGGGCATGAATATAGCATTGGTTTAAGCCTCCCCCAAGCTTGAGCTATGCTTTCCCTGTCACGAGGCCAAAAGTTATAGATAAAGTTCCGATCACGATGTACTAAATGCATAGGATAGAACTTTTGATGAAATTCCAATTTCAACCGATTGTAGCCCCATGATCCAGTATCATCACATAGCCTATACCATGTCAACGCCTTATCCTTCAAAGATAAAGGAAAGACTTTCTTCTTTACCTCATCCTCGGGCAAACCTGCAAGCTTAAATAAACCACAAACTTCATCTACATAGATCAGATGCAAGTCTGTATGTGAAGATCCATCTCCTCTGAAAGGATTAGCCAGCTGTTTCTCAAGCATACCCGAAGGAATTTCATAAAAGATATTTTCTGTAGGGACCTCAGGTTGAGGAACAACTCCTCGTGCTTCCGTTCGTGGTGAAGATACCCCGAACAAACTCCTCAAAGGAACAGTTTCCATAGTGACAAGTGACAATAAATTTCAGCACAGTATATAAATGTTTCCTTACCAATTTCCACTTACCAAAGGCGCTTCACTCCCCGGCAACGGTGCCAGAAAAGAGTCTTGATGACCCACAAGTATAGGGGATCAATCATAGTCCTTTCGATAAGTAAGAGTGTCGAACCCAACGAGGAGCAGAAGGCTCTGATAAGCGGTTTTCAGCAAGGTAATAACTGCAAGCACTGAAAGTAGCGGTAACAAGTGATGGTGTAGCGAGGTGAAACGTAGCAAGCGAAACGTAACAAGTAACAAGTAGTAGCAACAGTGCAGCAAGTGGCCCAATCCCTTTTGTAGCAAGGGACAAGCCTGAACAAAGTCTTATAGGAGGAAAAACGCTCCCGAGGACACACGGGAATTTCTGTCATGCTAGTTTCATCATGTTCATATGATTCGCGTTCGTTACTTTGATAGTTTGATATGTGGGTGGACCGGCCCTTGGGTACTGCCCTTACTTGGACAAGCATCCCACTTACGATTAACCTCTCTCGCAAGCATCCGCAACTACAAAAGAAGAATTAAGACAAAGTCTAACCATAGCATTAAACTAGTGGATCCAAATCAGCCCCTTACGAAGCAACGCATAGACTGGGGTTTAAGCTTCTGTCACTCCAGCAACCCATCATCTACTTACTACTCCCCAATGCCTTCCTCTAGGCCCAAATATGCAAGTGTTATGTAGTCGACGTTCACATAACACCACTAGAGAAAAAGACAACATACAACATATCAAAATACCGAACGAATATCAAATTCACATGACTATTATCAGCATGACTTATCCCATGTCCTCAGGAACAAAAGTAACTACTCACAAAACATAATCATAATCATAATCAGAGGTGTAATGAATAGCATCAAGGATCTGAACATAAACTCTTCCACCAAGTAACCCAACTAGCATCAACTACAAAGAGTAATCAACACTACTAGTAACCTTACAAGTACCAATCGGAGTCGTGAGACGGAGATTGGTTACAAGAGATGAACTAGGGATTGGAGAGGAGATGGTGCTGATGAAGGTGTTGATTAAGATGCCTCCCCTCCGACGAGAGGAGTGTTGGTGATGACGATGGCCACGATTTCCCCCTCCGGGAGGGAAGTTTCCCCGACAGGATCGTCCTGCCGGAGCTCTAGATTGGATCTGCTCAAGTTCCGCCTCGTGGCGGCGGCGAAACCACGAAAAAGCTCCCGAATGATTTTTTCTGGAATGAAACCCTTCATATAGCAAAAGGGGGGAGCTAGTGGGCCATCAGGGAGCCCACAAGCCCCCACTCCGCCACCAGGGGGTGGTGGTGGCAGGGCTTGTGGCACCCTGGCAGCCCTCCTCTGGTACTTCTTTCGCCCAGTATTTTTTATATAATCCCAAAAAAATCCACGTAACTTTTCAGGGCATTTGGAGATGTGCAGAATAGTGGACTAAGATTTGCTCCTTTTCCAGTCCAGAATTCCAGCTGCCTGAATTCTCCCTCTTCAAATAAACCTTGCAAAATAAGAGAGAAAAGGCATAAATATGGTACCACAAAGTAATATAACACCTCATAAAGCAATAAATATCAACATGAAAGCATGATGCAAAATGGACGTATCAGGGTGCGGTAAGCTGGTGCGGTTCCAAGCAAAGCGTCGTAGCTGATTCTACATGCGAAGTGGAGTATATAGCTTCCTTAGAGGCGGCTAAGGAGGGTGTCTGGATGAAGCAATTCATGACAGATCTTGGAGTTGTGCCGAGCGCACTGAATCCAATAAATTTATTCTGTGATAACACTGGTGCCATTGCTCTAGCCAAGGAACCATGGTTTCACAAGAGACCAGACACATAAAGCGGTGCTTCAATGCCATCCGCGAGTACGTCAAGGAGGAGGACATAAATATTTGCAAAGTGCACACAAATCTGAATGTTGCAGACCCGCTGAGTAAGCCTCTTCCACGAGCTAAACATGACCAACACTAGAACTGTATGGGTGTTAAATTTGTTACATTGTAAATCACATAGAGATGTGATACTGGATTATTGACTCTAGTGCAAGTGGGAGACTGTTGGAAATATGCCCTAGAGGCAATAATAAAATAGTTATTATCATATTTCCTGTTTCAAGATAATCGTTTATTATCCATGCTATAATTGTATTGAATGGAAACATAGATACATGTGTGGATACATAGACAAAACACTGTCCCTAGTAAGCCTCTAGTTGACTAGCACGTTGATCACAGATGGTTAAACTTTCCTAGCCATAGACAAGTGTTGTCACTTGATAACGGGATCACATAATTAGGAGAATGATGTGATGGACAAGACCCAAACTATAAACGTAGCATGCGATCGTGTTATTTTGTTGATATTGTTTTCTGCATGTCAAGTATACATTCCTATGACCATGAGATCATGTAACTCACTGACACCGGAGGAATGCCTTGTGAATATCAAATGTCGCAACGTTACTGGGTGACTATAAAGGTGCTCTACAGGTATCTCCGAAGGTGTCCGTTGAGTTAGCATGGATCAAGACTGGGATTTGTCACTCCGTGTGACGAAGAGCTATCTCGGGGCCCACTCGGTAATACAACATCACAAACAAGCCTTGCAAGCAATGTGACTAAAGAGTTAGCCACGAAATCTTGTATTATGGAACGAGTAAAGAGACTTGTCGGTAACGATATTGAAATACGTATGAGGATACCGATGATCGTATTTCGGGCAAGTAACATATCGAAGGACAAAGGGAATGATATACGAGATTAAATGAATCCTTGACATAGAGGTTCAACCGATAAGATCTTTGTAGAATATGTAGGATCCAATATGGGCATCCATGTCCCGCTATTGGATATTGACCGGAGAGTGTCTCGGTCATGTCTACATAGTTCTCGAACCCGCAGGGTCTGCACACTTAAGGTTCGTCGACGTTTCGGTATAGTAGAATTATTGATGTTGGTAACCCAATGTTTTTCGGAGTCCCAGATGAGATCTTGTACGTCACGACGGTCTCCGGAATGATCCGGAAACGAAGATTGATATATGTGATTGTTGCATTTGGCTTCCGGAAAGATTTTGGGCATTACCGGTAAAGTATCGGGAGTGACGAATGGGTTCCGGGGTTTTACCGGGAGAGGCCACCCACCCGAGAGAGGACCTAATAGGCCCATGGGTGGCGCACCAGCCATTAGTGGGCTGGTGAGGCTAGCCCAATAAGCCTATTTCGACTGAAAGCAAATAAAAGGAAAAAAGAAAAAGGAAGGAGGTGGACAAAATGGGAAGGAGTCCTCCACCAAACCGAATTGGAGGAGGACTCCTCCCTCTTGGGCTCGGCCGAGCCCTCCTACTTGGAGTAGGAGGCAAGCCACCCTCCCTCTTGTTCCTCCTATATATAGTGGATGTTTGAGAGGCTTTTTGCACGCAAGCCTTTGTGCATCCATCTCTCTCTCCACTACTTCGTGACACTCCGTAGCTAGTTCGGTACGGCACGACGAAGCCCTGCCGGAGTAGCTCCACCACCATCACCACCACGCCATCGTGCTGCCGGAGAATTTAGCTATATGTTCGTCTCTCTTGCTAGATCAAGAAGGTAGAGATCGTCATCAGTTGTACGTGTGTTGAATGCGGAGGTGCCGTCCGTTCGGTACTAGATCGGGATGGAGTTCGTGGGACGGATCGTGATCAGATCACGAAGACGTTTGACTACATCAACCGTGTTTCTTAACGCTTCACGCTTAGTGATCTCCAAGGGTATGTGGATCTGATCTCCCCTCTCGTAGATAATCATCACCATTATAGGTCTTTCGTGTGCGTAGGAAATTTTATGTTTCCCATGCAACATTCTCCAACAGCACAGCAGCCCACTAGGGAGCTGGACGCAACCCCTCTCCCCAACCCACATCGGCCGAAGGGGAGGTGGGCTCCTCCTTGGGGCACCCCGAGCCTAACTTGGGTGGCAAGGCACCCAAGTGGGAGGGGCCATCCAACCCTAGTTGCAGCCCCTCCCTTGGCCGTCGGCCCCTAGAGGAAACCCTAGGGCGCCCTCCCCTCTCCCTTCCCCTTATATATAGAGGTAGAGAGAAGGCAGCCACACGACAATCTTACCGCGGCGCTGCACCTCCTCTCCCTCGTAGTTCTCTCCTCTAAATACCCCCACGGTGAAGCCCTGTTGAGCTGTCACCACCAACACCTCACCACGTCGTCGTGCTGCCGGGGGACTCAGACTGCTACTTCACCACCGCTCGCTGGATCGAGGAGGTGAAGGCGTCACCAAGTTGTACGTGTGTTCAATGTGGAGAAGCCGTCCGTTTTGCACTTGATCGGGAGATCGCGGGACTGATTGTGATTAGTTTGCAAAAACGTACCACTACATCAACCGCATTCTTGAACGCTTCCGCTTAGCGATCTACAAGGGTATGTAGATTCAGTCTCTCCTCTCATAGATGGTCATCACCATGGATAGATCGTGTTTGCACGTAGGAATTTTTTGTTTCCATGCAACGTTCCCCAACACCATGAGCATGATAATTACTAGCACAACAACACTGATAATTCAAGCATTGTAAACCTGGTAATTAGAGCATCACAACCCTAATCGATCATTAGAATACATCAAAAAAATCCGACATAAAAACATCTAGGAAATAAACTTAGGGTTACTGTTCAAATCCACAGCCACTAATGCACATCCTAAAATCCACATCCACAAAATCAACAGAACGGAGAACCATGGGGAAATCCATCATAGAACCAACCAATGGCGATCCGCCACGGAAACCTATCCACCACCGACCCGCCGAC
Source organism: Hordeum vulgare subsp. vulgare (assembly GCF_904849725.1). Lineage (NCBI taxonomy): Eukaryota > Viridiplantae > Streptophyta > Magnoliopsida > Poales > Poaceae > Hordeum > Hordeum vulgare. The sequence continues at coordinate 574,272,163 of NC_058519.1, forward strand.
AAATTTCACACAAATTGAATCAAATTCCGAGCATACATCTCGAACTAAAACTAGAAGGCGACCTAGTCTAACCTAATGACAACATCAACTAGCTGGATTTAGAGGGGAGTCGCACCAAAATCTGCGGCAGAATAGAACGGAGGAGCAACAGGAAAATGAAGGAGATGGGGAATGCGTTCCTCACCATCGAATCAGACGCCGTCCGTAAAATACCGCGCAGCGCCCGTCGCTAGGAAACGTCGTGGACGAGGGAGAGGAGAGCAATACGAGCGTCGAATGGCAACCGCAGCGCAACAGAGGGGTGAAATAGTGGGGCGAAGGAAAAGATGTCGAGTGGAGATCGTGAGCATTGGGCGAGAGCGGCGGTGTCAATCAAGCCCAATTGTCATCGACGCCACAAACAGTAACGACTACCGCCACGCCTTCCGCGATGCACAGAAAACCAGCTCCGCAACGCGCGTCGTTGGATTCAAAACGAACGGCATCAGAACAGTGCGTATTTGTTGCAGAAATCCACTTGACTAAAAAATAGCAATCTCGGTTTAGTATTTGGATTTCTGTGTATTGCACTCGGGGAGACTAAAAAAGTGGATTTATGTAAGCTATTTTTTAGTCAAGTGGATTGCGCTCGAGGAGACTAAAAAGTGGATTTCTGTATGCGTTTATTAAAGTGATAGCAATCTCGGATTTGCATGCTCGGCTCCGCATGCGTTGGATGTCCATTAATTTTTGTATGAAAAAATTCACAAAGCTATAACTATCAAACCGTGTGTCGGAATTATGATACATTTTCACCGTTGGGTTCCTCGTGACGAACTCTTGAAATCGAGATCCCATATGAAGATGTTTTGAAGATTTTTTTTCAAAATCAACTTTGATGCTAGATGGGGCAACTTTAGTGCTAAACAGAAGCATCTTTGATGCTAGATGAATTGCATCATGTGTATACACATGAGTTGCTTGTTGAATGCATTGGAGTTGCGCAAAACACACACTAAAAGTTGCTAACTTTTTTATGATACTCAAGCGCAATTGTGGCAACTATTTACAAATAGCACGCAGCTGAGCATTAATGGCACGCAACTGAACATCAACCGTAGGCAATTGTCCATCAGTAATAGGCAACTGAGCATCAAAATTGAGCAATTTCATAGTATTTTGTAGGCAACTGAGCATCAAAATTGAGCAACTTTACAGTATTTGTAGGCAACTGAGCATCAGTCATAGGCAACTGATCATCATTGTTTAGTTATGTAAAACTTTTAGAGGTGAATCTAGTCAAGTGTTAGTCGTGGTAACCAATTTAGAAGAATTATTCGCTCATAGATAGTCATACTAAGGGGGAAAGGAGGGGGAGGCATTTTGGCTCCCGGGTGCATTTGTACTCGGATGAACAGTAATGCCAAAAATAATACTAAATATTTTCAAAAAAATCTGAAACTTTTTGTAGATGATTGCATTAGTGTCGCAAACATGCATGGAAAACTTCGTGCGATAAGGAGCAGCGGTGTTTCGTCGGCAAAAAAACAAATTTGGGGTGACATTTTGGGGTATCTTTTGGTGTTCGGTTTTTTTTGCACAAGCTAAAATGTTTACCCTTTTTGTCTCAAAATTCAGGTAGCATTTGGATGTGACTAAGTACACAAATAAATTTTATTTTGATTTTTTTTCAATTCAAACTTTTTTTGTTGCCCGAGGAGCATAGAGAGCCGAAATGCATTTATGGAAAAGGAGTTGCTTGACTATAGTACTAAAGTTGTCTCATCTGGCACATAGAGTTGCTTAAAAAAAGTTCATCGAAACCTATCCATATGAAATCTAATTTTAAAAAACTCGTCGTAAAAAACACAGTTGTAAAAACGGATTGTCTTTGAAACGCTAATAAATACACTTATTTTTTTATTATCCTCAGGTGCATCCGATAGCCACATCCTTAATAAAATACTACCTGCGGACATCGGAGGGAGTACTCCCTCCATCCCGGTGTATAAGTCATTCGCGTAGTTCTAGGTTACCAATTTAAGGAATTAAATATGTGTTATATGTTATGGAAAGTATATCACTAGATTTCTACACTGATGTAGTTTCTAAATATATATTTTTTGTCACATATGATACATATTTAGATAGTTAAATTAACGATCTAGAATTACGCGAATGATTTATACACCGTGACGGGGTAGTAATAAAGATTGCGAAAAAATACCCTTATCATCGGTAGATTTTTGTAGCGGTTCTGAAAACGTGGGGGCAAAATTGGATATACAACGCGAATGTGATTTTGCAATTCACACCCACAAAGCAGCGTCAGTGCGTAGCCCTAGTGTGATTCCGTGTCTGCAATCTGCGCTGCGCGAGCGAAGTCGAGGACATCGACATGGACGCGCCGAGGGGTACCCCGCCGGGGCGGGCACGGGCGCCGCCGCCCGGATGGATCGGCGATTCTGGGTCCGGGCGGGGCTCCGGCCCCGACGGCTCCTGGAGGTACGGCTGGGAGTGGGCTTCAGGGCCTGGAGGCAGCTGGGGCTACGGCCACAGCTCAGAGCAAAGCCCCGGCGGCACCGCGTTTGGGTTCGGCTACGGCAGCGGCGGCGGTGGAGGAGGAGGCGGAGGGGGGAGCGGACGTGGAGGCTTCGGCTTCGGCAGGCTCGGCGGCCACGCTGGCGGGTTCGGCTGGGGTATCGGGCCCGGCGGCCATGCTGGCGGCTGGAGCAGCTGGAGCGGCGGCCATGCTGGCGGCTGGGGAGCAGGCGGTGGGGCCTTTGGAGGCGACCACGGCGGCTGGGGCGCGCGCGCAGGGTTCCGCGGCGGGAGGCAACGCGGAGGACGCGGCGGCGGCAATTGACTGGGGGTATGTATGCTACGGCGTGGTGAGATCACTGCCGGAGTATAGTAGGAGCAGTTGATCTAGGTCTTGGTCTGGGAGGTCTTGCCAGAGTATGTGGTTTGTTCAACTCTGTCTATCTGCATGTGCTAAATTTCAGCGTGAGCACTGATGATTGTAGCACGATCTGAATCTTTGACTCTTGTACTGTTCTACGTAATACTAATACTGTGGTCATCCCTAAATTTCTGCTACATATTGACTGTGGCCATCCCTGCATGTGCTAAATTTCAGTTTGAGCAGTGATGATTATAAACAAAACCTTTGAATTCTAAAGCTTTCATAGTCTGTTCCAGTATGTGGCAGGATATTTTACTTTTCTTTTCGTTAACGAGCATAGAGAAAAACATATTGGAACAGACTATGAAAGCTTTAAAATTCAAAGGTTTTGTTTATACACAAGCATAATATCCTGGACTTCACTCTCCATAAGATGGAAACTGAAAGAAAGGACTAGGAAGGAATGCATTCTAACTGGCTTTGGGACGCCAACATGGTTCTGCTTTCGCACCTATGCAATGCATATTTTCAACTATGAAACCATGGAGAAAGGGAGCAGAAATAACAGATATTATTCGCAATGGTATATGTAAGCAATGCCATAAAGTCCAATCTTACCCTTGCACTGATTTAAGCAGACTTCATGGCACTTTTATGCAGGCCCAATGCCAGCAATCATGCTTCCAGGACCAACAATTCATGCATGTTCTGAATCAAGTAATCAGGGACTGTCAATACCTAGGTTTCTGAAACCAGTTCTAGGCTGGACTTCAGATTAAGATCGTTTCTGGCCAATTCTCTATATTAAAGCTGATAAATCTGGAATCCAGATCAACAGAAAAAATAAAGGTTTCCCCATCTTTGTCGGCTCTAACAAAAGCTAATTTGATTGCTCCTACTACTTCCATTTCAATGAATATAAAATTCTAGAATGGTTGTTTCTTCACTGCTACTCCCTCCATTCCTAAATATAAATCTTTTTAAAGATTCCACTATTGAACTACAAACGAATTTATAGACATATTTTAAAATATAGATTCATTTATTTTGCTTCATATATAGTCCCATGTTAAAATGTCTGAAAAGGCTTACACCGTACGAAGGGAGTACTTTTTAAGGCAAATAGTGGTTATCCCTTCGTGTGAATTCTTTCACGTCATAATGTAAATCAATGTACTCCCTCTAATCCATATTAATTGACGTTGCTTTAGTACTATTTTTTGTACTATAGCAGCGTCAGTAAATATGAATCGGTGTGAGTATCTTTCTTTATTTTCTTAGAAAAATGATGACCGAAGGAGATTACTGAAAATAAAATTGTAACAATAGTATATATAAGGGCAAAGAGTAATCCTACATACCTAAATAGTTGATCCCCACTAACTCTAATTTTCTATTCATAAATTGCTACAATCCACTACCTAATCTTTCTAGGCATGCAACCATGACACATAAGCAAATATGCATGCAAGACATAAATAATATCTTTTACATTACTCTAGACATGCAATGGTGTTACATCATTAATTCATGCATATTAGTCATAAGTAGTTTTTTGCATTAGAGTTCATCCTTCATATTTTGTTAGAAATTACTTCCTCCGTTCTAAAATTATTGTCTTAGATTTGTCTAGATATGAATGTATCTAGTCATATTTTATTATTTAGATACATTCATTTTTTAAACAAACCTAAGATAAGAATTTTGGGACAAAGGGAGTACATTTTAACTATAATTTTCACTCTCTTATTATACGCTTTGTACTTTATTGTTTTAAGCTTAAATTCGCTTTCCATTAGTTTTAGATTTCTTATAACAACTATTTATCCATTTTTTAGCAATGTTTTCGGAGCAATGCACGGGGCATCATCTAGTTCTCTCAACATGCAACGCCAACCCATCATGCCATCATGCATGAAAGAAAAAACACATTTAGCCCAATAAGTCCAATTCTCTCAACACGGAACTATGTAACCTCATCATGCCATCATACATGGAAAAAGGCCCACCATGTGTGCTACTCATATTGAAGAAATATCCTACAACTATACAATAATCAAATAGAATAGCTTATATGTATTTTAGTTTCAGTTCTCATATTGTTAATCTAAATACTAATGTTTGTACAACCAAATCACATTAAAATAAGTGCAATATTCCTTGGCAACGAGCACGGTATCATCTCTAGTTTTCCTAAGGGTACATCATGATAACACAACTCTATTTTCACAATGCTCCAGTAATCTCCGCTTACAAAAAAAGTGCTAGGATATTTCTATCAAGAGAAGATGTTCTAAGAGTTGAAGGGCACAGAATAATTAATCACTGAACCAAATGAGAGGTTGCCAGAAAATGAAATCTACTCCCTCCGTTCCTAAATATACGACGTTTTAAACTACCAAAACGTCATATACTCCTTCCGTCCCAAAAAAAATTCTTAGATATATTTAAATATGAATGTATCTAGTCAAGTTTTAGTATTTAGATACATCCATTTCAAGACAAAGCTAAGACAAAAATTTTGGGACGGAGGGAGTATCTAGAAATGGAGGGAGTGCAAAAGAAAACTTACTGGCGCATTATGTCCAGGACTTATGTTCATGTCGAAAGCTAGAACTATGGCATAGTTGTAGTGGTAGGATCAAGAAGGAAGAGAAACATAAATGATGATATTAATTGGACACTGAAAAAGTTAGATGAATTAATGACAATGAAATAGCACTTCAACAGAGCCACAAAGGCATCACAGTCTAAACCTAATACAACCAGCCATCGCACTCCGTAGAGCCACAAAGGCATTTCTTCTTCTTGATGTTACCATTCTCATCATAAACCTGATCTATGGCATAGTTGTAGTGGTATACTAGCTCTTGACCAGGTGGAATATTTTCGCAGGCAAAGAACATGATATGAGGAGCACTCTTGTCATCATGATCATAGAGGGCATTCTGTGCATAGAGGTTGGGGGTGCAGCTATGGTTAATAAATTTTGCAAAGTTCCCCATCTTTGACGCATCAACAGCAAAACCAGCTTCTTCATCATTACCCGGACCATTCTGAAGCGAGGGTATAGATCTTGATAGGCCCTCCCAAAGAGTTTCATCATAATAATTATGCCCTATAGCAAATAGGTACTCATCAGTCATCCTTTTCTGTGCCTCTTCATCATCCAGCACTTCCCCAATGTATTCACAGACGAAGCTTCCAGATGGTATATAGTCAAGAGTTTTCACACCCCAACCCATCGATTTGGTCTTGAAGACTTGCAGCCGAAATTTGATGCCTTTCTGGCCGACTCTGTTATGACATGTAGGAGGACACTTGCAAGAAGGTCCACACTCATAAACTAGAGGTTTCGCTTCAATGATACGGCCCATATCATTGAAAGGAATCTCCCCACCATTTTTCACTGCACAGGCACACAGTTTAGAGTCCGAGCACCCGCCTACACAAGCACAGCCTGCTGGAGGAGCTGGCTGATAGTTAGGGGGGTATTTCAGGCGAGACATGTAGATATAGGGCACTGGATGCTCATCAGATATTGAGTTCAAAACAGATATTGGGATCCTCTCCAACCCTTGGGATATATCTTTCATTATGACACCATCATATGGCTCAGCCTGTCCTGATTTCATAATTGCCTCAATGTCAATGTGTTTCTGACCTGCCATTCTTCTCATTCGGAACATATAAACATAACGATCTTCGCTTTCTTTCTCCCTCCAGTATTTCTCAACTAGATATAAACCCCCATACACGAGAATACTCTTCCGCTGGCTGTTCTTCTTAGCATTAATGGTGAAAGCATGGATAACACGGACTGGTGTTTTGGTATCCATGCTCTTCTTCAGTGCAAGATTTGGACCCTCTATCTTCTGATTCATTGTAGCTGTCCTTGATCCAGAATACACCAAGGCATCAAAATTATTCTTGACATGAGAAATATTTGCATATGCCACAATGCTAACAGCTATACAAGTACCATCCTCCTTCTTGATATGATCAATCCCTAAACGGTGCGGGCGATGAAGACCAATAACACAAAGCTCAACCCTTGCACGAAAGATATCACCAACATGGGTTCCGGGCACATGGCCAACATAACTCTCGTCATTACACTGTGCAGGGCACCTCTCCCTGAAGATTTTATAAGCTTGCAGATCGGCTCCTCCTTCCCGTGGCCTGTCTTCAAGTTTATTCACAAGATCCTTGTAAATTAAGCGGAAATCCCGCAAAGACCTGATGACGTTCTCCCTAGCAAGGGCAACTCCATTTTTTGGCATTCCCTGATTATCATCCTTCTCAACTTTCACCTTTTTATATGCTGTTCGGGTGTCCTTCTCACCTTTCCCTGAGGAGAAACCCCGCACGGCCGAAACTCTAACATTTGAAAGGGGGGTAGCATAACACCTCACAGTACTTCTAGTTCCTGGAGTGCACTGTGTTGAGCTGCCCTGAGCCCTGTACTCCGGAGTTTTGAGAGATCCACCATTGGAGCAGAAAGCTTTCGAGAATGACCGCTTGTACCCAACCTGGAACCTCCATGGCACAATTGCTTTCCGCCCTCTGCGGCAATTTGGGTCATTAGCATTGCTTCGAGGAACTGCAGAGCTGCACCTTTTGGCTGCTACATCACTCTCCTTGGAAGCCCCATTTTCCGTGCTAGCACCTTTTCCCTCCGGCTGCTCCAGCACATGATCTGCAGCAGAAGAAACGTTGCTCTTTAACCCGTTCCCGGTCACACGGGACTTCTTCGAACCCTTAGACTCACAGTTCCCAGCTCCTACATTACTCTGAATCCCCTCCGGGACGCAAGCTGCCCCATCACCAGCACCAACGCTGCCGCCAGTCCCAAAATTCTGGACAAGTTCATCTCTCACGACACCGTTGCAGTCCGGCCCCTGAAAACAGCAATCTCCTCCAGACGCGCTGGCCAACCCATCACCCATAATATTGTCGCTGGACTTGCCCAAACGACACTCCGTTTCGGCACCTGTGCGAGCATTGTTCTCCATTTTCTCCCCATTGGAGCTCCTCGTGCTCATTATGTGTGTGCCTCTCTTTATTTGGAAACCCTTTTCAGCACCGGTAGGAGACTCGTTCTCCATTTTAACAGCATGGGAGATGTTCACAGCCGTGCTGCGTGTGTCTCTCTTCGATTGAAAATCCTTTCCGGCACCGCTGCAGGCACCTTTCTGTATTTTAACCCCATGGGAGCTCTTGGCAGGCCCACTGCGTGTGCCTCTTCTCAATGGGCAATCAATTTCAGCACCGGAGTTCTTGGTCGCACTGCGTGTGCTTCTCTTCAGCTGGCTATCCTGTCCAGCACCGGCGCTGCACTCCCCATGGCGCTTCTTCATGGTCTCAATGCGCGAGATTCTCCTCTTCGACATGATATCCGCCGTATCTCCCGCGCTACGGCCGCCGCTCGCCGCCACGGACTCCGATCTGGGACGCTTGGCGCCAGAACCGCCCGCCGCCGCCCCGCCGCCGCCCCTGGGCGCGGCGGCGGCGGCGGCGGCGGTGGCGGTGCTCCTGGCCCGGTTCCTGACGAAGGCGCGCTGGAAGCGCCACGGCATGACCGCCTTGTACCTCCGCCCGCTGGTCGCCCTGGGCGGCACCGCCGCCTCCCCGGTCTCCATCTCGCGCCGCGGCCGCCCTCCCGTCGCCTCGCGCGTCTTCTCAGACGGGGCCCTGCATTCGGAGGAAAACAAATCGCGCCAGGTCTCAGCACGGATCGAACGGAAGGTGCCAGATAGGGGAGAGAAAGAGGAGATGGGCTCAGGAGAGGAGGGGGGCGTACCTGAGTGAGGGGCCGGCGGCGGTGGCGGCGGTATGTAGGGCGAGCGGGCTGGCCGGCCCTCGGGGTTTCAACGGCGGCAGCGGTGGATTTGGCGCGGCGCGAGGCTCCCCTGCAATGGCGGAGCGGCGGGGTGGGGTGGGGTGGGGTGGTGGGGTGGGGAGGTGCGGGTGGGGGGCTGGGTGGATCCGAGATGGAGAGCACAGCAACCGCGCCTCGGCTCGCCTCGGGACGGGCGCTGGGTTGGTGTTGGTTGGCTGACGGATCGGACGGCGGTCGCCACACGCGGCCAGGGTGGGTTATTATTACCGCGGGGCCCCTTTGCCCCGTTGCTGATGATGATAATTGAGAAGAACTGGGACGATTGTACAAAAAATGACGTGAAATATTGATACTAGTAGTTAGCTCCCACGCACGACTAACCGAATAATTTATAAGGTTGCTCATAGTGAAGACTAATATATAATAATATCATGCATATGTTATTATTGTATGATACGACCTTCATAGTGTATAGTATCATGAATTAGTATCATAGGTGATCTTATTTATTGACATACATGACACATAGTAGCATAGCATTTAACATGTTACGGTATCTACCTATGTTACTCTAATCCTCTTTCTTTTCTTTAATTACTTGCCACATCATCGTGTTTGCTAGTTCCAAGACTATGTTACTAGTTATGATACCCCCACTATGACCAGCCTACATTGCTTTTAATATTAAAATTTTAGTATATATATATATATATATATAGCTGCAAAAATATTGAAACACACACAATATACACATTACTTGCACTCTATTGAAAAATTGAAAACAAATGTATTCAGTGGAATAATGGAAAAAATGTTTGGAGTAACATAAGACAAGGAGACCATGATCAGCAACAAATTATTTTGCTAATTGGATATGATCAAGTTGAAATTCATATATCTTTTCAAATTCCACGTAAAAAGCCACTTGAATTATATGGAAATTAAAAAAAAATCCCAAACAACATCGAAAAAATGTTGCACAATTATGGAATAATCCAAAACAATTATTATTAAGGAAAACAACGTCACCCTCGTTGTTGTTGTGGACCCCACCATCAAAACAGAGTCATTTTTGCATTTAAAAGTGCTCTTAAATTTCATGGAAAAATCCAAACATATTTCAATGGGCCCAATTATTTTTATGATAATTCAAAATACTGTAAGATATGTGTTGGACCATGTCACACATTTTTTTTCTATAGTGAATAGTTGCTGGAATTAAATAAAACAGAAAATAATAAAAGAAAGCAGAAACAAAAAAATAAGAAAAATAAAAAGAAGAAGTCTACTGGGAACTTAGGCCCAGCTGGTACAGGCTGGCTCGGCCCAGCTAGGCTGGCCTTTCTCCCACCTCCCGACAGAGGCAGGGGAGGCCATGGTGCCACAGCCGTTCGCGCACGGATGCCCTCACTCGCGAGCATCCCACGGCTCACCGACGCGGATAATGCCACCCTAAGCGCCTCTCGGACCCTAGCCTCCTTTTCGCCTCGCCTCGCGCCCCAAGGAGCTCCTCTCCTCTTTTGCCCCCTTCCCCCATGTCCGGCCGAACGCCGCCATAGCCATGCTACGGTGAGCTCGCGGCCACCGCCCGACTCACTCCTCTTCGTCGAGCCCAGACGCTCCACGACATCCTCCTCGACCCCCTCGAGCTCTGGATCGAACCGGAGCACGACGCAGCTTCGCCCCGTTCCTCTTCTTCAACCTCGGACCCGAGAGCTCATCGTCGTCGATCTCTTCTCTCCGAGCTCCTCCGACTGCACCGGGCCTTCCCATCGACGCTGGTGAGCTCCTCTCGCCGCTCCTTCGCCTTTGTGCGCTCCCGTAGCGGTGGCATGTGGCGGCGGCGAGGAGGAGAGAGAGGAGGGAGATGGAAGTGGGGAGCGGGCGCCGCCGCGCCGCGAGCTCGAGCTCCTTCGCTGGTGGTTGTCCCACGCTCGAGGGAGGGGTGAGATCTGGTGGGATTACGTGCTGCAGGATGTATTAGGTAAATGATGGCTGTTGGATTAGGATTTGTGGGACTAATTGTGTGGTGGTGATTGCTTCGTGTATTTTGTTGTACTAATTGCTGGGTGCACGTAAAAAAGTTCTCGTTTGCTTGTTTAATAGTAGTATAGAAGTATAGACTAGGGTGCTGATGATGATAATTGAGGAGAACTGGATCGAGTCACACTAAGATAAGTTCATTGGATCCAAACACCCTTTGATTTACTGGGGTATCCCGCTAAATTCGGGGCTGGTTTACGAATTTGTACATGCGTGATTCCAGCTCCACTCGGATTTGCCTCTTCCTCCCTTCGGCTTCGGTTCGGACTGCTGGCACCGCAGGGCTTTTATAGAATGGATATAAATGTGGCGGCCAGATCACTTCAGACTCGAGTTGAATATCGATTTCAATCTCGAAAAGTTGAATGCCACGGATGGAAAAGGGCTAGATTCAATGGAGCTCGTTCGTTGAAAAGGTTCACGAAAGACCTGCTATTTTGGGGGGTGGGTGACTGGCCATTGGATGAGGCATTTGCTGCGTTGGATGGAGCGGCACCGCGGAGCTTGCATCGGCCAGGTGGCGGCAGAGGCCATACCGTGGAAAGAAGCGGGCAAAGGCCGCGGCATAGCATTCAAAACACTTGAGCGTCCCGTGCTGGACTGGCGATGCAGGACTGCAGGCTGCAGCTGCAAATAGTATTGGTGGTAGCTTGGACAGTTTGGACTGGTCAAATCCGGCTTCTTACTGGTCCAATCCTAGTACTGGTAGTACTGTAGTAAACCTCTGCTGGGTTTTTGGTCGTTGTTACTCGTGACCGTTTTCGTCGCGAAACGGCGATCGACTAGTCTTGTGCAGTCCAACTGATCGTGCTCGTACTGCCGAGAGAAGCAAACATAGGTAGAGATCTCGAGATCTACACTTATTTGAACACGGGAATGAAAATTGAAACAGAGATTAGGTTTTTCCATGTTAGATTGGTCGTAATGAGAGTATCATAGGTAATATTATGCATGTTAACTAGATAATTGCATATCATGATACCGTATCATATTAAATGATGTGATACTATGTCTCATGTGCATTACGGATATAATATCATATATTAGTATCATATGCATGATAGTAATATATGATACTTTCATTACAACCAGCCTTAACTGTGGTGTGGTTCTTATGATTAAATCTCCCATGACAACAAAGAGTGTCGCTCCTGCTATCCCTGCCACCCTGTGTGATGGTCGTGGTTTGTAAATTAGGATATTTTTTTTAGTGAAGTGCACGATAGGTCCTTGAACTATTTCAAGGATGTTACATAGGTTCTCAAAGTATGAAATTCGTCATCGAGATGCTCAAAGTATAGTAAGTGTGTCATGCTAGGCAAAATATATGTCCTTGGATTACTTTAGTGTTGAACTGATTTTGAACCTGAATAGCACACCTATTACACTTTAAGGACCTAGATGATGATTTTCATAATTCGAGGACCTATATGACACCCTTAAAATAGTTCACGGACCTACAATGCACTCCAGTCTTCTTTTCTGTGGGTAAGGTTTGTAAAGGATGCTGAAATCACACATGAGGATAACCGAGAAAAATAAAATTTAAAAGCACCTCTAGTGGGTCCTAAAAAATAAAAGGTTATGCTCATTCCCGCAGCCCGTGGTGCGTCGTGACGAGGCGCGACGTGGCGAGGCGGGCGGAAGAGGAGGAGCGCGTGTGAATGCCTCTTTTGTTTCCATTCTCATACATGTGAAAAAACAACCTCCCTTATAAGGAGGTCTAACTTCTACTAGGTGAGCAATATGGGACTAAACTTTAGCCTCACCTCTTGCCTTGCATGAATGGGCTAAGTAGGCCTCCATGATGTATTAGGACTTCTGAAAATGCCATTGAGTTGACCCAAAATAGTGTTGGGGAACGCCGCATGGGAAACAAAAAATTTCCTACGCGCACGAAGACCTATCATGGTGATGTCCATCTACGAGAGGGGATGTGTGATCTACGTACCCTTGTAGACCATACAGCAGAAGCGTTAGTGAACGCGGTTGATGTAGTGGAACGTCCTCACGTCCCTCGATCCGCCCCGCGAACCGTCCCGCGATCAGTCCCACGATCTAGTGCCGAACGGACGGCACCTCCGCGTTCAGCACACGTACAGCTCGACGATGATCTCGGCCTTCTTGATCCAGCAAGAGAGACGGAGAGGTAGAAGAGTTCTCCGGCAGCGTGACGGCGCTCCGGAGGTTGGTGATGATCTTGTCTCCGCAGGGCTCCGCCCGAGCTCCGCAGAAACGCGATCTAGAGGAAAAACCGTGGAGGTATGTGGTCGGGCTGCCATGGAAAAGTCGTCTCAAATCAGCCATAAAACCTCCGTATATATAGGGGGAAGAGGGGGAGCCTTGCCTTGGGGCTCAAGGAGCCCCAAGGGGGTCGGCCGAGCCAAAGGGGGAAGGTCTCCCCTCCAAACCGAGTCCAACTTGGTTTGGTGGGTGGAGTCCTTCTTCCCTTTCCCACCTCCTTTTTTTTTCTTTTCTCTTTGATTTTTCTTCTTATGGCGCATAGGGCCTTCTTGGGCTGTCCCAACAGCCCACTAAGGGCTGGTGTGCCACCCCCAAGGCCTATGGGCTTCCCCGAGGTGGGTTGCCCCCCCCGGTGAACTCTCGGAACCCATTCGTCATTCCCGGTACATTCCCGGTAACTCCGAAAACCTTCCGGTAATCAAATGAGGTCATCCTATATATCAATCTTCATTTCCGGACCATTCCGAAAACCCTCGTGACGTCCGTGATCTCATCCGGGACTCCGAACAACATTCGGTAACCAACCATATAACTCAAATACGCATAAAACAACGTCGAACCTTAAGTGTGCAGACCCTGCGGGTTCGAGAACTATGTAGACATGACCCGAGAGACTCCTCGGTCAATATCCAATAGCGGGACCTGGATGCCCATATTGGATCCTACATATTCTACGAAGATCTTATCGTTTGAACCTCAGTGCCAAGGATTCATATAATCCCGTATGTCATTCCCTTTGTCCTTCGGTATGTTACTTTCCCGAGATTCGATCGTCAGTATCCGCATACCTATTTCAATCTCGTTTACCGACAAGTCTCTTTACTCGTTCCGTAATACAAGATCCCGCAACTTACACTAAGTTACATTGCTTGCAAGGCTTGTGTGTGATGTTGTATTACCGAGTGGGCCCCAAGATACCTCTCCGTCATAGGAGTGACAAATCCCAGTCTCGATCCATACTAACTCAACGAACACCTTCGGAGATACCTGTAGAGAATCTTTATAGTCACCCAGTTACGTTGCGACGTTTGATACACGCAAAGTATTCCTCCGGTGTTAGTGAGTTATATGATCTCATGGTCATAGGAACAAATACTTGACACGCAGAAAAACAGTAGCAACAAAATGACACGATCAACATGCTACATCTATTAGTTTGGGTCTAGTCCATCACATGATTCTCCTAATGATGTGATCCCGTTATCAAGTGACAACACTTGCCTATGGTCAGGAAATCTTGACCATCTTTGATCAACGAGCTAGTCAACTAGAGGCTTACTAGGGACAGTGTTTTGTCTATGTATCCACACATGCACTGCGTTTCCAATCAATACAATTATAGCATGGATAATAAACGATTATCATGAACAAAGAAATATAATAATAACTAATTTATTATTGCCTCTAGGGCATATTTCCAACAGTCTCCCACTTGCACTAGAGTCAATAATCTAGTTCACATCACCATGTGATTTCAACGAATCCAACACCCATATAGTTCTGGGGTCTGATCACGTCTTGCTCGTGGGAGAGGTTTTAGTCAACGGTTCTGAAACTTTCAGATCCGTGCGTTCTTTACAAATCTTTATGTCATCTTATAGATGCTGCTACTACGTGCTATTCGGAAATGCTCCAAATATCTACTCTACTATACGAATCCGTTTCACTACTCATAGTTATTCGGATTAGTGTCAAAGCTTGGATCGACGTAACCCTTTACGACGAACTCTTTAACCACCTCCATAATCGAGAAAAATTCCTTAGTCTATTTAGTTACTAAGGATAACTTTGACCGCTGATGGGTGATTCAATCCTGGATCACTCTGTGTACCTCTTAACAGACTTGCTGCAAGGCACACATCAGGTGCGGTACTCAGCATGGCATACTTTAGAGTCTACGGCTAAGGCATAGAAGACGACCTTCGTCTATTCTCTTTATTCTGCCGTGGTCGGGTTTTGAGTCTTACTCAATTTTCACACCTTACAACGCAACCAAGAACTTCTTCTTTGCTAATCTATTTTGAACTCCTTCAAAACTTGTCAAGGCATGCATCTTGTTGAAACTTCCATTAAGCGTTTTCGATCTATCTCCATAGATCTTTGATGCTCAACGTTCAAGTAGCTCAATCCAGGTATTCCTTTGAAAACTCCTTTCAAACAACCTTGTATGCTTTACAGAAATTCTACATTACTTCTGATCCACAATATGTCAACCACATATACTTATCAGAAATTCTATAGTGCTCCCACTCACTTCTTTGGAAATACAAGTTTCTCATAAACCTTGTACAAACCCAAAATCCTTGATCATCTCATAAAAGTGTATATTCCAACTCCGAGATGCTTGCACCAGTCCATTTAAGGATTGCTGGAGCTTGCATACTTGCTAGTATCTTTAGGATCGACAAAACCTCATGGTTGTATCTCATACAATGTTTGCTCAAGGAAACCGTCGAGGAAACAATGTTTTGACATCCTACATGCAATGTTTCATAAATAATGCAACAACTACTAACATAATTCTAACAGACTTTTAGCATCGCTATGAGTGAGAAAGTCTCATCATAGTCAACTGTTTGATCTTGTCGGAAACATCTTTGCGACAAGTCGAGCTTTTCTTAACAGTGATTGTCGTGGGTATAAGCCTGACAGTAGATGTGTAGGGTACGAATGAGATGGGCAGAGTCCTAGCTACGGCGAGGTTGTATGAGTTCAGGCCCCTCTGCGGTGGAGGTAACAGCCCTACGTCTCAGTGCTCTCGGAGCTTGTTGTCGAGTGTAATATGGAATACAATGATTTGCTAACCCCTCTACCAGTGGGGGAGGGCGGCTTATATAGAGTCTGCCGCCCTCCACAACGGTTCCGGTACAGGGGTGGAGTAACGGGGGTTGAATGCGTACGTTACAGGTAACGTATGCCCTAAATACTAATAAATGCACCCGGAAACGTACGACAGTTTCCCTCCAGAGAGGTTATGGTGTACCGAGTGTATCCAGTCGGTTGGTTTGGTATCTTCCGAATGCTAGTCTCCGACTGGATGATTGAGGATCTGTTACCGACTGGACGATGGAGACTCCTTAATCTAGTCGGGACAGACTTAGGGCCTTGTCCTTTGTGTGGGGTTGTCCTTGGGTAGGACCTGTATGGCAGGCCTATGACCCTACCCTAGGACTATGACCCCATCAGTGACTTATCACTATCATCGTCTGTCTTCCTTTAAAGATCCATCTTTACTCAATAGTCCTATGACCATCAATTAGTTCTTCCAAAGTCTACACTTTGTTTTCATACATGGATCCTCTCTCGGATTTCATGGCCTCCAGCCATTTGTCGGAATCCGGGCCCACCACTGCTTTCTCCATAACTCGTAGGTTCACTGTTGCTCAACAACATGACCTCCAAGACAGGGTTACCGTACCACTTTGCAGTAGTACGCGACCTTGTCAACCTACGAGGTTTGCAGTAACTTGATCCGATGCTCGATGATCACCATCATCAGCTTTCACTTCAATTGGTGTAGGCGCCACAGGAACAACTTCCTGCGCCCTGCTACACACTGGTCGAAGTGATGGTTCAATAACCTCATCAAGTTCTACCACCCTCCCACTCAATTCTTTCGAGAGAAACCTTTCCTCGAGAAAGGATCCATTTCTAGAAACAAACACTTTGCTTTCGGATCTGAGATAGGAGATGTACCCAACTGTTTTGGATATCCTATGAAGATGCATTTATCCGCTTTGGGTTCGAGCTTTATCAGACTGAAACTTTTTCACATAAGTGTCGAAACCCCAAACTTTCAAGAAACGACAGTTTAGATTTCTCTAAACCTCAGTCTATACTGTGTCATCTTAACGGAAATACGTGGTGCCCTATTTAAAGTGAATGCGGTTGTCTCTAATGCTTAACCCATAAACGATAGTGGTAATTCGATAAGAGACATCATTGCATGCACCATACCAAATAGTGTGTGGCTATGACGTTGAGACACATCATCACACTATGATGTTCTAGGTGGCATGAACCGCGAAACAATTTCCACATTGTCTTAACTGCGTACCAAAACTCGTTACTCAGATATTCATTTCTATGATCATATCGTAGACAGTTTATCCTCTTGTTACGACGAACTTCACTCCGAAACAGAATTGAACTTTTCAATATTTCAGACTTTTGATTCATTAAGAAAATACTCTAGTATCTACTCAAATCGTCATTGAAGTAAGAACATAATGATATCCACTGCGTGCCTCAGCACCCATTGGACTGCATACATCAAAATGTATCACTTTCAACAAGTTACTATCTTATTTCATCTCAATGAAAACAAGGACTTGCTCATGTGGTATGATTTGCATGTCACTAGTGATTCAAAATCAAGTGAGTATAAAGATCCATCAGCATGGAGCCTCTTCATGCAATTTATACCAACATGACTCAAGCGGCAGTGCCACAAGTAAGTGGTACTATCATCATTACCTCGTATCTTTTGGCACCAATATCATGAACATGTGTAACACTACAATCGAGATTCAATAAACCATTGAAGGTGATTATTCAAGAAAATAGAGTAACCATTATTCTCTTTAAATGAATAATCGTATTGCAATAAACACGAACCAATCATGTTCATGCTTAACGCAAGCACCAAATAACAATTATTTAGGTTTAACACCAATCCTGATGGTAGAGGGAGCGTGCGACGTTTGATCATATCAACCTTGGAAACACTTCCAACACGTATCGTCACCTCGCCTTTAGCTAGTCTCCGTTTATGCCATAGCTTTCATTTTGTGTTACTAATCACTTAGCAACCGAACCGGTATCCAATACCCTCATGCTACTAGGAGTACTAGTAAAGTATACATCAACATCATGTATATGAAATATACTTCTTTCGACTTTTGCCAGCCTTCTTATCTACCAAGTATCTAGAGTTGCTCCACCTCAGTGACTGTTCCCCTCATTACAGAAGCACTTAGTCTCGGGTTTGGGTTTAATCTTGGGTCTCTTCATTAGTGCAACAACTGTTTTGCCGCTTCACGAAGTATCCCTTCTAGCCCTTGCCTTTCTTGAAACTTAGTGGTTTTACAAACCATCAACTATTGATGCTCCTTCTTGATTTCTACTTTCGCAGTGTCAAACATCACGAATCGCTCAAGGATCATTGTATCTATCCTTGATATGTTATAGTTCATCACGAAGCTCTCACAGCTTGGTGGCAGTGACTTTGGAGAACCATCACTATCTCATCTGGAAGATTAACTCCCACTTGATTCAAGTGATTGTCGTACTCAGACAATCTGAGCACACGCTCAATGATTGAGCTTTTCTCCTTTACTTTGTGGACAAAGAATCTTGTTGGAGGTCTCGTACCTCTTAACAAGGGCACAAGCATGAAATCACAATTTCATCTCTTTAGAACATCACTTATGTTTCGTGATGTTTCAAAACGTCTTCGGCGCCTTGCTTCTAAGCCATTAAGTATTTTGCACTGAACTATCGTGTAGTCATCAGAAACGTGTATGTCGGATGTTCACATCATCCACAGACGACGCTCGAGGTGCAGCACACCGAGTGGTGCATTAAGGACATAAGCCTTCTGTGCAGCAACGAGGACAATCCTCTGCAAAGTTTGCTACTATCAACTTTGAACTAAATTTCTCTAGGAACATATAAAAACAGTAGAGTTATAGCGCAAGCTACATCGTAATTCGCAAAGACCATTAGACTATGTTTATGACAATTAGTTCAATTAATCATATTACTTAAGAACTCCCACTCAAAAAGTACATCTCTCTAGTCATTTGAGTGGTACATGATCCAAATCCACTATCTCAAGTCCGATCATCACGTGAGTCGAGAATAGTTTCAGTGGTAAGCATCTCTATGTTAATCATATCAACTATACGATTCATGCTCGACCTTTCGGTCTCATGTGTTCCGAGGCCATGTCTGCACATGCTAGGCTCGTCAAGCTTAACCCGAGTGTTCTGCGTGTGCAACTGTTTTGCACCCGTTGTATGTGAACGTTGAGTCTATCACACCCGATCATCACGTGGTGTCTCGAAACGAAGAACTGTCGCAACGGTCCAAT
Organism: Hordeum vulgare subsp. vulgare; assembly: GCF_904849725.1. Classification (NCBI taxonomy): domain Eukaryota; kingdom Viridiplantae; phylum Streptophyta; class Magnoliopsida; order Poales; family Poaceae; genus Hordeum; species Hordeum vulgare. The sequence continues at coordinate 574,291,270 of NC_058519.1, forward strand.
ATATCACATCACATCGTCGGCCATATCATATCACAAGCATACCCTGCAAAAACAAGTTAGACGTCCTCTAATTTTGTTGTTGCATGTTTTACGTGGTGACCATGGGTATCTAGTAGGATCGCATCTTACTTACGTAAACACCACAACGGAGATATATGAATTTCTATTTAACCTCATCCAAGGACCTCCTCGGTCAATTCTGATTCAACTAAAGTTGGAGAAACTGACACCCGCCAGTCATCTTTGAGCAACGGAGTTACTCGTAGCAATGAAACCAGTCTCTCGTAAGCGTACGAGTAATGTTGGTCAAAGCCGCTTCGATCCAACAATACCGCGGAATCAAGAAAAGACTAAGGAGGGCAGCAAAACGCACATCACCGCCCACAAAAACTTTTGTGTTCTAGTCTAGAAGACATCTACGCATGAACCTAGCTCATGATGCCACTGTTGGGGAACCTCGCATGGGAAACAAAAATTTTCCTACGCGCACGAAGACCTATCATGGTGATGTCCATCTACGAGAGGGGATGTGTGATCTACGTACCCTTGTAGACCGTACAACAGAAGCGTTAGTGAACGCGGTTGATGTAGTGGAACGTCCTCACGTCCCTCGATCCGCCCCGCGAACCGTCCCGCGACCAGTCCCACGATCTAGTGCCGAACGGACGGCACCTCCGCGTTCCGCACACGTACAACTCGACGATGATCTCGGCCTTCTTGATCCAGCAAGAGAGACGGAGAGGTAGAAGAGTTCTCCGGCAGCGTGATGGCGCTCCGGAGGTTGGTGATGATCTTGTCTCAGCAGGGCTCCGCCCGAGCTCCACAGAAACGCGATCTAGAGGAAAAACCGTGGAGGTATGTGGTCGGGCTGCCGTGGAAAAGTCGTCTCAAATCAGCCCTAAAACCTCCGTATATATAGGGGGAAGAGGGGGAGCCTTGCCATGGGGCTCAAGGATCCCCAAGGGGGTCGGCCGAGCCAAAGGGGGAAGGTCTCCCCCCCCCAAACCGAGTCCAACTTGGTTTGGTGGGTGGAGTCCTTCTTCCCTTTCCCACCTCCTTCTTTTTTTTCTCTTTGATTTTTCTTCTTATGGCGCATAGGGCCTTCTTGGGCTGTCCCACCAGCCCACTAAGGGCTGGTGTGCCACCCCCAAGGCCTATGGGCTTCCCCGGGGTGGGTTGCCCCCCCGGTGAACTCCCGGAACCCATTCGTCATTCCCGGTACATTCCCGGTAACTCCGAAAACCTTCCGATAATCAAATGAGGTCATCCTATATATCAATCTTCGTTTCCGGACCATTCCGGAAACCCTCGTGACGTCCGTGATCTCATCCGGGACTCCGAACAACATTCGGTAACCAACCATATAACTCAAATACGCATAAAACAACGTCGAACCTTAAGTGTGCAGACCCTGCGGGTTTGACAAGTATGTAGACATGACCCGAGAGACTCCTCGGTCAATATCCAATAGCGGGACCTGGATGCCCATATTGGATCCTACATATTCTACGAAGATCTTATCGTTTGAACCTCAGTGCCAAGGATTCATATAATCCCGTATGTCATTCCCTTTGTCCTTCGGTATGTTACTTCCCCGAGATTCGATCGTCAGTATCCGCATACCTATTTCAATCTCGTTTACCGACAAGTCTCTTTACTCGTTCCGTAATACAAGATCCCGCAACTTACACTAAGTTACATTGCTTGCAAGGCTTGTGTGTGATGTTGTATTACCGAGTGGGCCCCGAGATACCTCTCCGTCATACGGAGTGACAAATCCGAGTCTCGATCCATACTAACTCAACGAACACCTTCGGAGATACCTGTAGAGCATCTTTATAGTCACCCAGTTACGTTGCGACGTTTGATACACACAAAGTATTCCTCCGGTGTTAGTGAGTTATATGATCTCATGGTCATAGGAACAAATACTTGACACGCAGAAAAACAGTAGCAACAAAATGACACGATCAACATGCTACGTCTATTAGTTTGGGTCTAGTCCATCACATGATTCTCCTAATGATGTGATCCCATTATCAAGTGACAACACTTGCCTATGGTCAGGAAACCTTGACCATCTTTGATCAACGAGCTAGTCAACTAGAGGCTTACTAGGGACAGTGTTTTGTCTATGTATCCACACATGCACTGTGTTCCCAATCAATACAATTATAGCATGGATAATAAACGATTATCATGAACAAAGAAATATAATAATAACTAATTTATTATTGCCTCTAGGGCATATTTCCAACAAATAGACCAAATTCCAGAAATCCACCACCAAATCCAAGAGGAACACAAAATTTGCCCTCAAAACATTATTTATATATCGGCACTGTAGTGGAGACCGTTAAGTTGAACTTTCACTTAGAACTCTATGCTACACTACTAAGCAACTTGAGCAATGGACTAGGCTTTGAACTGCAAGTTTTGTGCGAATCTAGCTTCACACAAAGCCTTGAACGATATTAGGCTACCGTGGGATTTCCCCGCGGGTGGAGCTTATGCGTCATACTCCGAGGCCTTTCGTGGGTTTACTAGAGAGCCCCCTATGGTTATAGATTGCGACGTTTAACAATCAGACTCATATAGGTGTGTTCTTCAAAAGATGTTCTGCATGACAAAATCTCTACTTAAATACGCCACTTAGAACACATTAAGACATAAATAAACCTGCCATGCGGATTAGGAGAGTATTGCATATTCATGGAGTGGTATTATTAATAGTGAAAGCACAACTTCTCCCTAGGTGGTTTTGGTAATTAACTACAACATATAGATCATTGAACTAGTAAGCCTATCAAGTATATTTCTGGGAAGTTCAATGAATGGATTGGCTAGGGCATGTTGAGGAACCCCTTGGATAATCTCGGCAAAAGCTTCGAGACTCTACATTTTGCTTTTAGTGATTTGACTACATTAAGTCCATAGGAAAGCCAATACTATGAAACGGGAATGAGGTACTAATGACGATCTGGTTGCTCAAGTTCTTAGAGGTATGCCACCAAAAGGCTCAAACACTTCCTCCCAAAAGATTCTGTCCAAAACCCTAAACTACCAAAATCGGTGGTACCAAGTTTTGCACTTCAATCTTATCGAGTTAGCCCAAGACAAAACCCTTAGCCAAACCATAATTTCTTGGTGCAATCGAGGCTGCACTCAATGGAACCAAATAACTGTGACCAAGTTTCTGTGACCGAGTTTCTGAGTTTTAGAATTTTTTAGATTCAATTCTTGGCGTCACCGATCGGTCTCACCGAGAAGTTTCATTTGGTCTCGCTGAAAAGCTGAAAAGTTAGGACTTTTTCCACTAGTCGGTAGCACTGAGATTTCTCTTTGGTGTCACCGAGTTAGGCAATAATGTTGTAATTGTTGATTTTTTTTGTGAAGGCTATATATACGCCTCCACCACCCTCTCACTCATGGACAGAGCACTCTGAACGAACCAACACTTCCACCATTCATTTTTTGAGAGAGAACCACCTACTCATGTGTTGAAATTAAGGGATCCCATTCCAACCAGTAGATCCTTGATTTCTAACCTTTCCAAGTTGCTTTCCACCCAATCACTCTCTTCTACCAAGCCAATTTATGTGAGATAGTGATTGAGTGCTGAGGAGAGTATCTTTTTAAGCACAAGAGCAAGGAGTTCATCATTTATACACCATCTATTACATTTTGGAGAGTGGTGTCTCCTAGATTGGTTAGGTGTCGCTTGGGAGCCTCCAAATCATGTGGAGTTGAACCAAGAAGTTTGTAAGGGTGAGGAGATCGCCTACTTCATGAAGATCTACGCCGAGTGAGGCTAGTCCTTCTTTGGACGTAAGCCATGGTGGAATAGTCAAGGTTGCTTCTTCGTGGACCCTTTGTGGGTGGAGCCCTCCATGGACTCGCACAACCGTTATCCTTCGTGGGTTGAAATCTCCATTAACGTGGACGTACGATAGCACCACCTATCGGAACCATCCCAAAAACTTCCGTCTCTTCATTGTGTTTGATCTTCCTAACCTTCCTTTACTTACACTTGCAATGTCATTACTTTCCGGTGCAAAACTCATAGACTTGCATGTGTAGGGTGCACTGGACTTGGTAAAAATGCTAAAAATCTCCAACCGTTAAAATTGGAGAAAGGTTAGTTTTAATTTGGTCAAGTAGTCTAATCACCGCCCCCACCCCCTCTGTAGACATACTTTCGATCATACAAGTGGTATGAGAGCTTTGGTTTCCATTGCATTGATTTCAGAACTTAGGAGAGTATGGTATCTTGTGAGGGAAATTATCACCATAGAGGTCCATATTTTGATGGTACAAACTTTGCTAGTTGAAAGCATAGAGTGAAAATGCATACTCTTGGACATAACCCCGACATTTGGGTTGTTGTTCGTGTTAGCTTGCAAGGTGAATTCTTTGGATATGGAAAAGAACCGGATCGTGAAGCGGTGCAAAAGAATTAAAGATGTTCAAATACAACGCTCATGCATGTGATATTCTATTCAACTACCCATGACCCAAAGAATTCAACTATATAAGACGCCTTGAGAATCCTAAGGAAATTTGGGATACTTTGGTTGATATGCACGAAAGGGTTAACAACCGCTTATATAGCACGTCGTTGCACCCGTGTAAAGTGCAACTCACAAATGTAATCCTTAATAAGTGCAAACTTCTCTAATATAGTGTAGTTCGGACAATTCAAAAATATAATAGGAACATCATGTGTGGGTGCAATAGCAACAATTTCATGCCTAAGTTAAGGAACTATATCAAGTTCATCTCCATAAACACCATTCATATTGGCATCATGTCCATAAGCATAGCAAGCATCAAGTTCATCAAAAAGGGATATTTCAAATGAATCAAATGGATCATAGCATTCCTCCTTCAATAAGCATGAATGGAAATAAAACAATATATGAGATAAATAGTTACTCTCATTAGAATGTGGGCACGAGTAGCTAATCTGCTCTTCCTCTTTTCGTTCTTTGCTCTCCTCCTCATCTTTTTCACCATCTCGAAATTTCATTAATTTCTTATTCCATAGATTCCCACAAAATATTAGTCTCTTATTGAGAAGCGGAGACTTTCTTAATATGGTCATTAATATAAGCATAAGGATCATAGTTTTCATAACAATATTTAAGTATGGCAAAGTTTCCAGATTTGTAAAGGGCATCATCACACTTTTCATATATTTCAAAGAAAGAATAAATTTCTTGAGCACCTGTTAAAGCAACAAATTCTTATGTTTTCTCCACATCATAGTGATCATATACACCATTAGCATAAAAAGCTAAGGTTTCATTATCATTAAATTCACATTGAAAGGAAAGGTGTGGAGCCAATCATATCCTAAGCACATATTCCAAGCATACCAATGCAACATTTTAATTTGATCCCGTAAGTGTTTCCCTTTTGGAGATAAATGATAATCCCTAAAGTATTCCCAATGATACAAAGTGTATCCCATTATCAATTTGAATGGGGCTTTATCAGGATTATCAAAGTAATATTTAATGTTTTGCACATAACCAGCATCAAGGGTTTTAGGAGGTTCTCCATCTTTGTGAGTAGCAAGTATAACTATTTTTTTGGTGTTTCATGTTCCATATCCATAACTAAAAATATAAAACAACTTATAACAAAAACTAAAATCTACCTAAAGATAAAGCAAACACACATGAAAATATCAACCCCATGTTATTGCTCCCTGGCAACGGCGACAGAAAAGGTCTTGATAACCCACAAGTATAGGGGTCGTATGTAGCCTTTTTGATAAATAAGAGTGTCAACCCAACTATGAGATAAAGGTATAATTCATATTCTCTCAAGTTATATCGACCACCAATACAACTCTACGCACGCTAGTGGGTGCTTTACCTAGTACAGGAAATTAAACTACTTTGTAGGTGTAATGGGATAGGTTTGTGATATGTCTCCAACATATCTATAATTTTTTATGGTTCCATGCTATTATCTTGTCAAACTTTGGATGTTTTGTATGCCTTTTGTATCTTTTTTGGGACTAACTTATTACCTCAGTGCCAAGTGCCAGTTCCTGTTTTTTCCGTGTTTTTGACCCTTTTCAGAGGAGAATATTAAACGGAGTCCAAACGGAATAAAACCTCCAAAAGATTTTTTCCGAAACAGAAGATACGCAGGGGGCGTGAGAACCAAGGCAGAGGCCACCAGGGGAGGCCACAAGACCCCTAGGTGCGACCAGGGGCCCCGCGCCTAGCAGGCTTGTGGGTCCCCTGTGGCTCTTCTGCCCTACTTCTTCCGCCTATAAATCCCCGAAAAATCCAAAACCACGGGAGGGATCCACGAAAATATTTTCCGCCGCCGCAAGCTTCTGTCTCCGCAAGATCCCATCTGGGGCACGTTCTGGTGCCCTGCCGGAGGGGGGATTCGGATACGGAGGGCTTCTTCATCAACACCATTGCCTCTCCGATGATGCGTGAGTAGTTCACCATAGACCTTCGGGTCCATAGCTAGTAGCTAGATGGCTTCTTCTCTCTCTTGGATCTTCAATACAAAGTTCTCCATGATCTTCATGGAGATCTATCCGATGTAATCTTCTTTTGCGGTGTGTTTGTCGAGATCTGATGAATTGTGGATTTATGATCAGATTATCTATGAATCTTATTCGAGTTTCTTCTCATATCTTATATGCATGATTTCATATCCTTGTAATTATCTTCGAGTTGTGGGTTTTGTTTGGCCAACTTGATATATGATTCTTGCAATGGGAGAAGTGCTTGGTTTTGGGTTCATACCGTGTAGTGACCTCACCCAGTGACAGAAGGGGTAGCGAGGCACGCATCATGTTGTTGCCATCAAGGGTAAAAAGATGGGGTTTATATCTATTGCCTGAATTTATCCCTCTACATCATGTCATCTTGCTTAAGGTGTTACTCTGTTTGTCATGAACTCAATACACTAGATGCATGCTGGATAGAGGTCGATGTGTGGAGTAATAGTAGTAGATGCATAAAGTATCGGTCTACTTGTCTCGGGCGTGATGTATATATGTATGATCATTGCCATAGATATCGTCATGACTTTGCGCGGTTCTATCAATTGCTCGACAGTAATTCGTTCACCCACCGTAATATTTGCTATTTTGAGAGAAGCCTCTAGTGAACACTATGGCCCCCGGGTCTACTTCACATCATATTTTCAGCTCCATACTTTTACTTTGTTGCACTTTCCACCTTCAGATGTCACCTTGCAATCAATCGTGAAGGGATTGACAACCCCTTTGTAGCGTTGGGTGCAAGTTCGTTGTTTTTGCGCAGGTACTTTGGAAACTTGGCTTGATACTCCTACTGTATTGATACCATGGTTCTCAAAACTGAGGGAAATACTTACTGCTACTGTGCTGCATCACCCTTTCCTCTTCAAGAGAAAAACCAACGCAAGCTCAAGAGGTAGCAAGAAGAATTTCTGGCGCCGTTGCCGGGGAGCATCAAGTCAAGAATAGTCTTCCTCCAACGTGTCAATCTCTGGCACTGATACGTCCATTTTGCATCATGCTTTCATGTTGATATTTATTGCTTTTTGGGCTGTTATATTACTTGTGGTACCATATTTATGCCTTTTCTCTCTTATTTTGCAAGGTTTATTTGAAGAGGGAGAATTCAGGCAGCTGGAATTCTGGACTGGAAGAGGAGCAAATCCTAGTCCACTATTCTGCACATCTCCAAATGCCCTGAAAATTTACATGGATTTTTTCTGGAATATATTAAAATTACTGGGCGAAAGAACTACCGGAGGGGGGGTCACCAGGGCCCCACAAGCCCCCACTCCGCCACCACCCCCTGGTGGCGGTGGGCAAGCTTGTGGGCTGCCTGAAGGCCCACTAGCCCCCCTCTTTTGCTATATGAAGCGTCATGGTCTGGAAAAAATCAAGGGGGAGCTTTTTCATGGTTTCGCCGCCGCCACGAGGCGGAACTTGAGCAGATCCAATCTAGAGCTCCGGCAGGACGATCCTGGCGGGGAAACTTCCCTCCCGGAGGGGGAAATCGTCGCAATCGTCATCACCAACACTCCTCTCGGTGGAGGGGAGGCATCTTCATCAACATCTTCATCAGCACCATCACCTCTCCAATCCCTAGTTCATCTCTTGTAACCAATCTCCGTCTCACGACTCCGATTGGTACTTGTAAGGTTTCTAGTAGTGTTGATTACTCTTTGTAGTTGATGCTAGTTGGATTACTTGGTGGAAGAGTTTATGTTTGGATCCTTGATGCTATTCAGTACACCTCTGATCATGATTATGATTATGTCTCGTGAGTAGTTACTTTTGTTCCTGAGGACATGGGATAAGTCATGTTAATAATAGTCATGTGAATTTGATATTCGTTCGGTATTTTGATATGTTGTATGTTGTTTTTCCTCTAGTGGTGTTATGTGAACATAGACTACATAACACTTCAACATATTTGGGCCTAGAGAAAGGCATTGGGAAGTAGTAAGTAGATGATGGGTTGCTGGAGTGACAGAAGCTTAAACCCCAGTCTATGCGTTGCTTCGTGAGGGGCTGATTTGGATCCACTAGTTTAGTGCTATGGTTAGACTTTGTCTTAATTCTTCTTTTGTAGTTGCGGATGCTTGCGAGAGATGTTAATCATAAGTGGGATGCTTGTCCAAGTAAGGGCAGTACCCAAGCGCCGGTCCACCCACGTATCAAACTTAACGAACGCGAATCATATGAACATGATGAAACTAGCATGACAGAAATTCCCGTGTGTCCTCGGGAGCGTTTTTCCTCCTATAAGACTTTGTTCAGGCTTGTCCCTTGATACAAAAGGGATTGGGCCACTTGCTGCACCGTTGCTACTACTTGTTACTTGTTACTCTTTGCTTGCTACGTTTCACCTCGCTACACAATCACTTGTTACCGCTACTTTCAGTGCTTGCAGTTATTACCTTGCTGAAATCCGTTTATCAGAGCCTTCTGCTCCTCGTTGGGTTCGACACTCTTACTTATCGAAAGGACTACAATTGATTCCCTATACTTGTGGGTCATCAAGACTCTTTTCTGGCGCCGTTGCAGGGGAGTGAAGCGCCTTTGGTAAGTGGGAATTGGTAAGGAAACATTTACATACTGTGCTGAAATTTATTGTCACTTTTCACTATGGAAACTCTTCCTTTGAGGAGTTTGTTCGGTGTATCTTCACCACGAACGGAAGCACGAGGAGTTGCTCCTCAACCTGAGGTACCTACTGAAAATATATTTTATGAAATTCCTTAGGGTATGCTTGAGAAACTGCTAGCTAATCCTTTTACAGGAGATGGATCTTCACATCCAGACTTTCATCTAATCTATGTAGATGAAGTTTGTGGTTTATTTAAGCTTGCAGGTTTGCCCGAGGATGAGGTAAAGAAGAAAGTCTTTCCTTTATCTTTGAAGGATAAGGCGTTGACATGGTATAGGCTATGTGATGATGCTGGATCATGGGGCTACAATCGGTTGAAATTGGAATTTCATCAAAAGTTCTATCCTATGCATTTAGTACATCGTGATCGAAAATTTATATATAAATTTTGGCCTCGTGACAGGGAAAGCATAGCTCAAGCTTGGGGGAGGCTTAAATCAATGCTATATTCATGCCCCAATCATGAGCTCTCGAGAGAAATCATCACTCAAAAACTTTTATGCTCAGCTTTCTCATGAAGATCGTACCATGCTTGACACTTCTTGTGCCGGTTCTTTTATGAAGAAGGATATTGATCACAAGTGGAATTTATTGGAGAGAATCAAACGCGACTCTGAAGATTGGGAGCTGGAGGAAGGTAAGGAGTCAGGTATGAATTTCCAGTTTGATTGCGTTAAATCTTTTGTTGAGACAAACACTTCTAGAGATTTTAGGGCTAAGTATGGACTTGACTCTGAGATAGTAGCTTGTGTATGTGAATCTTTTGCTGCTCATGTTGATCTTCCCAAAGAGAAGTGGTTTAAATATCATCCTCCTGTAGAAAGCAACATAGCCAAAACGAATCTAGTTGAGGAGAAAATCATAGCTTTTAGTGATCCTGTTGTTCCTTGTGCTTACACTGAGAAACCACCATACCCTGCTAGGATAAAGGATTATTCTAAAGCTCCAACTGTGATATGTAGGGGTTACATTAGACTACTTGCACCCCCTGAGGAGATTAGAGTTGAACCTAGTGTTTCTATTATCAAAGATCTCTTAGCCGAAGACATAGACGAGCATTGATGGGGTCATAGTCCTAGGGTAGGGTCATAGGCCTGCCCTAAAGGTCCAACCCAAGGACTACCCCTCACAAGGGACAAGACCCTTAGTCAGTTCCGACTGAACTAAGGAGTTCCATTCATCCAGTCGGTAACAGATCCTCGACCGTCCAGTCGAAGATTAGCATTCGGAGCTTATCAAACTAACCGACTGGATTCCACTTTGCGTATCGTAACCCCCGTGGAGGGAAACGGTCATACGTTTCCATATGCCTTAATTAGCATTTAGGACGTACATTACCTGTAACGTAGACATTTATTCGCCACTACTCCACCCCTGTGCACCGAACCGTTGTGGAGGGCAACGCACTCTATAAGCCACCCTCCCCCTCTGGTGTAGGGGTTAGCAATTCACTGTATTCGATATTCCACTCGACAACAAGCTCCCTGAGCACTGAGACGTAGGGCTATTACCTCCACAGTAGAGGGGCCTGAACTCATACAACCTCGCCGTAGCTAAGGCTCTGCCCATTCCTTTCGTACCCTACTCATCTACTGTCAGGCTTATACCCACGACAAGCATGTTATCAAATTCTGTGAGGACTCCGCTAGAATTGCTAAACCTCACGCAAAAGACAAACACGGACCTGTAGTTGGCCTGCCCGTTGTTTCTGTTAAGATAGGAGATCACTGTTACCATGGTTTATGTGATATGGGAGCTAGTGTTAGTGCAATACCCCGTTCTCTATATGATGAAATCAAAGATGAGATTGCACCTGCTTAGTTAGAACCCATTGATGTCACTATTACGCTAGCTAATAGAGACACTATCTGCCCTCTGGGAATTGTGAGAGACGTAGAAGTCATGTGTGGTAAGACGAAGTATCCTACTGATTTCCTCGTCCTTGGTACTGCACAAGATAGCTTTTGTCCCATCATATTTGGTAGACCCTTTCTCAACACTGTCAATGCTCACATTGATTGCATTAAGCAGACCGTCATAGTAAGTTTCGAGGGTGTGTCTCATGAATTTAACTTCTCCAAGTTTGGAAGACAACCCCATGAAAGAGAGTTGTCTGGTAGAGATGAAATCATTGCTCTTGCCTCTATTGCCGTACCTCCTACGGATCCTTTAGAGCAATATCTGCTTGAGCATGAAAATGATATGCATATGGAGGAGAGAGATGAGATAGATAGAATTGTCTTAGAACAACATCCTATTCTCAAGAATAATATGCCTGTTGAACTGCTTGGGGATCCTCCCCCACCAAAGGGTGATCCTGTGTTCGAGCTTAAACAGTTGCCTGATACTCTTAAGTATGCCTAGCTTGATGAGAAGGAGATATATCATGTCATTATTAGCGCTCTCCTCTCAGAGCGCGAAGAGAACAAGTTACTAAAAACTCCGAGGAAGCACCGCGCTGCTATTGGATATACTCTTGATGATCTTAAGGGTATTAGTCCTACTCTATGTCAGCACAAGATTAAAACCTATCCTGAATTTAAACCAGTTGCTGATCATAAAAGGAGATTAAATCCTAAGATGAAAGAGGTCGTTAGAAAAGAAATATTAAAGCTTCTCGAAGCAGGAATCATTTATCCTGTTGCTCATAGTGATTGGGTAATGTTGGGGAACGTCGCATGGGAAACAAAAAATTCCTACGCGCACGAAGACCTATCATGGTGACGTCCGTCTACGAGAGGGGATGTGTGATCTACGTACCCTTGTAGACCGTACATCAGAAGCGTTAGTGAACACGGTTGATGTAGTGGATTGTCCTCACGTCCGTCGATCCGCCCCGCGAACCGTCCCGCGATCAGTCCCACGTTCTAGTGCCGAACGGACGGCACCTCCGCGTTCAGCACACGTACAACTCGACGATAATCTCGGCCTTCTTGATCCAGCAAGAGAGATGGAGAGGTAGAAGAGTTCTCCGGCAGCGTGACGGCGCTCAGGAGGTTGGTGATGATCTTGTCTCAGCAGGGCTCCGCCCGAGCTCCGCAGAAACGCGATCTGGAGGAAAAACCGTGGAGATATGTGGTCGGGCTGCCGTGGAAAAGTCGTCTCAAATCAGCCCTAATACCTCCGTATATATAGGGGGAAGAGGGGGAGCCTTGCCTTGGGGCTCAAGGAGCCCCAAGGGGGTTGGCCGAGCCAAGGGGGGAAGGTCTCCCCACCAAACCGAGTCCAACTTGGTTTGGTGGGTGGAGTCCTTCTTCCCTTTCCCACCTCCTCCTCTTTTTTTTTTCTCTATGATTTTCTTCTTCTGGCGCATAGGGCTTTCTTGGGCTGTCCCACCAGCCCACTAAGGGCTGGTGTGCCACCCCCAAGGCCTATGGGCTTCCCCGGGGTGGGTTGCCCCCCCGGTGAACTCCCGGAACCCATTCGTCATTCCCGGTACATTCCCGGTAACTCCGAAAACCTTCCGGTAATCAAATGAGGTCATCCTATATATCAATCTTCGTTTCCGGACCATTCCGGAAACCCTCGTGACGTCCGTGATCTCATCCGGGACTCCGAACAACATTCGGTAACCAACCATATAACTCAAATACGCATAAAACAACGTCGAACCTTAAGTGTGCAGACCCTGCGGGTTCGAGAACTATGTAGACATGACCCGAGAGACTCCTCGGTCAATATCCAATAGCGGGACCTGGATGCCCATATTGGATCCTACATATTCTACGAAGATCTTATCGTTTGAACCTCAGTGCCAAGGATTCATATAATCCCGTATGCCATTCCATTTGTCCTTCGGTATGTTACTTGCCCGAGATTCGATCGTCAGTATCCGCATACCTATTTCAATCTCGTTTACCGGCAAGTCTCTTTACTCGTTCCGTAATACAAGATCCCGCAACTTACACTAAGTCACATTGCTTGCAAGGCTTGTGTGTGATGTTGTATTACCGAGTGGGCCCCGAGATACCTCTCCGTCACACGGAGTGACAAATCCCAGTCTTGATCCATACTAACTCAACGAACACCTTCAGAGATACCTGTAGAGCATCTTTATAGTCACCCAGTTACGTTGCGACGCTTGATACACACAAAGTATTCCTCCGGTGTTAATGAGTTATATGATCTCATGGTCATAGGAACAAATACTTGACACGCAGGAAAACAGTAGCAACAAAATGACACGATCAACATGCTACGTCTATTAGTTTGGGTCTAGTCCATCACGTGATTCTCCTAATGATGTGATCCAGTTATCAAGAAACAACACCTTGTTCATAATCAGAAGACACTGACTATCTTTGATCAACTGGCTAGCCAACTAGAGGCTTGCTAGGGATAGTGTTTTGTCTATGTATCCACACATGTAAATGAGTCTTCATTCAATACAATTATAGCATGGATAATAAACGATTATCTTGATACAGGAATTATAATAATAACTTTATTTATTATTTCCTCTAGGGCATAATTCCAACAGTCTCCCACTTGCACTAGAGTCAATAATCTAGCCCTCACATCATCATGCGAATTACATTGTAATAAATCTAACACCCATACAGTTCTGGTGTTGATCATGCTTTGCCCGTGGAAGAGGTTTAGTCAGCGGGTCTGCTACATTCAGATCCGTGTGCACTTTGCATATATTTACGTCATCCCCTTCGACGTAGTCGCGGATGAGGTTGAAGCGTCGTTTGATGTGTCTAGACTTCTTGTGAAACCGTGGTTCCTTTGCTAAGGCAATGGCACCCGTGTTGTCACAGAACAAGGTTATTGGATTCAGTGCGCTTGGCACCACTCCAAGATCCGTCATGAATTGCTTCATCCAAACACCCTCCTTAGGCGCCTCCGAGGTAGCCATGTACTCTGCTTCACATGTAGAATCTGCTACGACGCTTTGCTTGGAACTGCACTAGCTTACCGCACCCCCATTAAGAATAAATACGTATCCGGTTTGCGACTTAGAGTCGTCCGGATCTGTGTCAAAGCTTGCATCGACGTAACCTTTACGGCGAGCTCTTCGTCACCTCCATACACGAGAAACATCTCCTTAGTCCTTTTCAGGTACTTCAGGATATTCTTGACCGCCGTCCAGTGATCCACTCCTGGATTACTCTGGAACCTACCTGCCATACTTATGGCCAGGCTAACGTCCGGTCTAGTGCACAACATTGCATACATGATAGAACCTATGGCTGAAGCATAGGGGACGGTGCGCATATGCTCTCTATCCTCATCAGTTGCTGGGCACTGAGTGTTACTCAATCTCGTACCTTGTAAAACTGGCAAGAACCCTTTCTTGGACTGTTCCATTTTGAACCTCTTCAAAACTTTATCAAGGTATGTGCTTTGTGAAAGTCCTCTCAGGTGTTTTGATCTATCCCTGTAGATCTTAATGCCTAGAATGTAAGCAGCTTCTCCTAGGTTCTTCATAGAGAAACTTTTATTCAAGTAATCCTTTATGCTCTCCAAAAACTCTACGTTGTTTCCAATCAGCAATATGTCATCCACATATAATATTAGAAACACCACAGAACTCCCACTCACTTTCTTGTAAATACAAGATTCTCCAACCACTTGTATAAACCCAAATGCTTTGATCACCTCATCAAAGCGTTTGTTCCAACTCCGAGATGCTTGCACCAGTCCATAAATGGATCGCTGGAGCTTGCACACCTTGTTAGCATTCTTAGGATCGACAAAACCTTCGGGTTGCATCATATACAATTCTTCCTTAAGGAAACCGTTAAGGAACGCCGTTTTGACATCCATCTGCCAGATTTCATAATCGAAAAATGCAGCTATTGCTAACATGATTCCGACGGACTTAAGCATCGCTAT
Organism: Hordeum vulgare subsp. vulgare; assembly: GCF_904849725.1. Lineage (NCBI taxonomy): Eukaryota > Viridiplantae > Streptophyta > Magnoliopsida > Poales > Poaceae > Hordeum > Hordeum vulgare. The sequence goes on from NC_058519.1 coordinate 574,306,275, forward strand.
GGGTGAGAATGTCTCATCGTAGTCAACTCCTTGAACTTGTGAAAAACCCTTTGCCACAAGTCGAGCTTTATAAACGGTCACATTGCCGTCAGCGTCCGTCTTCCTCTTAAAGATCCATTTGTTCTGAATAGCCTTGCGGCCCTCAGGCAGTACTTCCAAAGTCCACACTTTGTTCTCATACATGGATCCTATCTCGGACTTCATGGCTTCTAGCCATTTGTTGGAATCTGGGCCCACCATTGCTTCTTCATAATTTGCAGGTTCATTGTTGTCCAACAACATGATTGATAAGACGGGATTACCGTACCACTCTGGAGCAGCACGTGGTCTCGTCGACCTGTGTGGTTCGACAGAAACTTGAACCGGAGTTTCATGATCATTATCATTAACTTCCTCCTCAACCGGCGTCGCAACAACAGAGGTTTCCCCTTGCCCTGCGCCACCATCCAGAGGGATGAGAGGTTCGACAACCTCGTCAAGTTCTATCTTCCTCCCACTCAATTCTCTCGAGAGAAACTCCTTCTCGAGAAAAGCTCCGTTTTTAGCAACAAACACTTTGCCCTCGGATTTGAGATAGAAGGTATACCCAACAGTCTCTTTTGGGTAACCTATGAAGACGCACCTTTCCGCTTTGGGTTCCAGCTTTTCAGGCTGAAGCTTTTTGACATAAGCATCACATCCCCAAACTTTAAGAAACGACAACTTTGGCCTTTTGCCATACCACAGTTCGTATGGTGTCGTCTCAACGGATTTTGATGGTGCCCTATTTAAAGTGAATGCAGCTGTTTCTAATGCATAACCCCAAAACGATAACGGCAAATCGGTAGGAGACATCATAGATCGCAGCATCTCTAATAAAGTACGATTACGACGTTCGGACACACCATTACGCTGTGGTGTTCCAGGCGGTGTCAACTGTGAAACAATTCCACATTGTCTTAAGTGAGCACCAAACTCGAAACTCAGATATTCACCCCCACGATCAGACCGTAGGAACTTGATCTTCTTGTTACGATGATTTTCAACTTCACTCTGAAATTGCTTGAACTTTTCAAATGTTTCATACTTGTGCTTCATTAAGTAGACATAACCGTATCTACTCAAATCGTCAGTGAAGGTGAGAAAATAACGATATCCGCCGCGTGCCCCTACGCTCATCGGACCACACACATCGGTATGTATGATTTCCATCAAGTCACTTGCACGCTCCATTGTTCCGGAGAACGGAGTTTTAGTCATCTTTCCCATGAGGCATGGTTCGCACGTGTCAAGTGAATCAAAGTCAAGTGACTCCAAAAGTCCATCGGTATGGAGTTTATTCATGCGCTTTACACCAATATGACCTAAGCGGCAGTGCCACAAAAATATGGCGCTATCATTGTTAACTCTAACTCTTTTGGTCTCAATGTTATGTATGTGTGTATCGCTATCAAGATTCAATATGAACAATCCTCTCACATTGGATGCATGACCATAAAAGTTGTTACTCATAGAAATAGAACAACCATTATTCTCTGACTTAAAAGAGTAACCGTCTCGCAATAAACAAGATCCAGATATAATGTTCATGCTCAACTCAGGCACTAAATAACAATGATTCAAGTTCATAACTAATCCTGATGGTAACTGAAGTGAAACTGTGCCGACGGCGATTGCATCAACCTTGGAACCATTTCCTGCGCGCATCGTCACTTCATCTTTCGCCAGCCTTCGTCTATTCCGCAGTTCCTGTTTCGAGTTGCAAATATGAGCAACAGAACCAGTATCGAATACCCATGCACTACTACGAGAGCCGGTTAAGTACACATCAATAACATGTATATCAAATATACCTGATTTTTCTTTGGCTGCCTTCTTATCTGCCAGATACTTGGGGCAATTGCGCTTCCAGTGACCCATACCCTTGCAATAGTAACACTCTGTTTCAGGCTTAGGTCCAGCTTTGGGTTTCTTCGTCGGATTGGCAACAGGCTTGCCGCTCTTCTTTGAATTACCCTTCTTTCCTTTGTCGTTTCTCTTGAAACTAGTGGTTTTATTCACCATCAACACTTGATGCTCTTTACGAAGTTCAGACTCTGCGACTTTCAGCACCGCAAACAACTCGCCGGGAGACTTGTTCATCCCTTGCATGTTGTAGTTCAACACAAAGCCTTTATAGCTTGGCGACAGTGATTGAAGGATTCTGTCAGTGATAGCCTCTTGCGGGAGTTCAATCCCCAGCTCAGCTAGATGGTTGGAGTACCCAGACATTTTGAGCACATGTTCACTGACAGACGAGTTCTCCTCCATCTTGCAAGCATAGAATTTATCGGAGGTCTCATACCTCTCGATCCGGGCGTTCTTCTGAAAGATAAACTTCAACTCCTGGAACATCTCAAATGCTCCATGACGCTCAGAGCGACGTTGAAGTCCCGGTTCTAAGCCATACAAGACTGCATATTGAACTACTGAGTAGTCCTCGTTACGTGCTAACCAAGCGTTCTTAACATCCTGATCAGCCGTAGCGGGTGGTTCATCTCCTAGCGCAGCATTAAGGACATAACCATTCTTCCCAGCTTGTAAGATTAGCTTAAGATTACAAACCCAGTCTACAAAGTTGCTTCCATCATCTTTCAACTTAGCTTTCTCTAGGAACGTATTAAAATTCAGGGTGACTCTCGCGTGAGCCATGATCTACAACACAAATATATTCAAAGTGGACTTAGACTATGTTCAAGATAATTAGAGTTTAACTTAATCAAATTACTCGCTAAACTCCCACTCAAAAAGTACATCTCTCTAGTCATTTGAGTGGTTCATGATCCACTTACACTAGATCAAGTCCGATCATCACGTGAGTTGAGCATAGTTTCAGTGGTAAGCATCCCCATGCTAATCATATCATCTATATGATTCATGATCGACCTTTCGGTCTCATGTGTTCCGAGGCCATGTCTGCACATGCTAGGCTCGTCAAGCTTAACCCGAGTGTTCCGCGTGCGCAACTGTTTTGCACCCGTTGTATGTGAACGTTCAGTCTATCACACCCGATCATCACGTGGTGTCTCGAAACGACGAACTGTAGCAACGGTGCACAGTCGGGGAGAACACAATTTCGTCTTGAAATTTTAGTGAGAGATCACCTCATAATGCTACCGTCGTTCTAAGCAAAATAAGGTGCATAAAAGGATTAACATCACATGCAATTCATAAGTGACATGATATGGCCATCATCACGTGCTCCTTGATCTCCATCACCAAAGCACCGGCACGATCTTCTTGTCACCGGCGCCGCACCATGATCTCCATCAACGTGTCGCCATCGGGGTTGTCGTGCTACTCATGCTATTACTACTAAAGCTACATCCTAGGAAAATAGTAAACGCATCTGCAAGCACAAACGTTAGTATAAAGACAACCCTATGGCTCCTGCCGGTTGCCGTACCATCGACGTGCAAGTCGATATTATCTATTACAATATGATCATCTCATACATCCAATATATCACATCACATCGTTGGCCATATCACATCACAAGCATACCCTGCAAAAACAAGTTAGACGTCCTCTAATTTTGTTGTTGCATGTTTTACGTGGTGACCATGGGTATCTAGTAGGATCGCATCTTACTTACGCAAACACCACAACGGAGATATATGACTTGCTATTTAACCTCATCCAAGGACCTCCTCGGTCAAATCCGATTCAACTAAAGTTGGAGAAACTGACACTTGCCAGTCATCTTTGAGCAACGGGGTTACTCGTAGCGATGAAACCAGTCTCTTGTAAGCGTACGAGTATTGTCGGTCCAAGCCGCTTCAATCCAACAATACCGCGGAATCAAGAAAAGACTAAGGAGGCCAGCAAAAGGCACATCACCGCCCACAAAAACTTTTGTGTTCTACTTGAGAAAACATCTACGCATGGACCTAGCTCATGATGCCACTGTTGGGGAACGTCGCATGGGAAACAAAAAATTTCCTACGCGCACGAAGACCTATCATGGTGATGTCCATCTACGAGAGGGGATGTGTGATCTACGTACCCTTGTAGACCATACAGCAGAAGCGTTAGTGAACGCGTTTGATGTAGTGGAACTTCCTCACGTCCCTCGATCCGCCCCGCGAACCGTCCCGCGATCAGTCCCACGATCTAGTGCTGAACGGACGGCACCTCCGCGTTCAGCACACGTACAACTCGACGATGAACTCGGCCTTCTTGATCCAGCAAGAGAGACGGAGAGGTAGAAGAGTTCTCCGGCAGCATGACCGCGCTCCGGAGGTTGGTGATGATCTTGTCTCAGCAGGGCTCCGCCCGAGCTCCGCAGAAACGCGATCTAGAGGAAAAACCGTGGAGGTATGTGGTCGGGCTGCCATGGAAAAGTCGTCTCAAATCAGCCCTAAAACCTCCGTATATATAGGGGGAAGAGGGGGAGCCTTGCCTTGGGGCTCAAGGAGCCCCAAGGGGTCGGCCGAGACAAGGGGGGCAGGTCTCCCCCCCAAACCGAGTCCAACTTGGTTTGGTGGGTGGAGTCCTTCTTCCCTTTCCCACCTCCTCCTTTTTTTTCTCTTTGATTTTCTTCTTATGGTTCATAGGGCCTTCTTGGGCTGTCCCACCAGCCCACTAAGGGAGGGTGTGCCACCTCCAAGGCCTATGGGCTTCCCCGGGGTGGGTTGCCCCCCCCCTCGGTGAACTCCCGGAACCCATTCGTCATTCCCGGTACATTCCCGGTAACTCCGAAAACCTTCCGGTAATCAAATGAGGTCATCCTATATATCAATCTTCATTTCCGGACCATTCCGGAAACCCTCGTGACGTCCGTGATCTCATCCGGGACTCCAAACAACATTCGGTAACCAACCATATAACTCAAATACGCAAAAAACAACGCCGAACCTTAAGTGTGCAGACCCTGCGGGTTCGAGAACTATGTAGACATGACCCGAGAGACTCCTCGGTCAATATCCAATAGCGGGACCTGGGTGCCCATATTGGATCCTACATATTCTACGAAGATCTTATCGTTTGAACCTCAGTGCCAAGGATTCATATAATCCCGTATGCCATTCCCTTTGTCCTTCGGTATGTTACTTGCCCGAGATTCGATCGTCTGTATCCGCATACCTATTTCAATCTCGTTTACCGGAAAGTCTCTTTACTCATTCCGTAATACAAGATCCCGCAACTTACACTAAGTCACATTGCTTGCAAGGCTTGTGTGTGATGTTGTATTATCGAGTGGGCCCCGAGATACCTCTCCGTCACACGGAGTGACAAATCCCAGTCTTGATCCATACTAACTCAACGAACACCTTCGGAGATACCTGTAGAGCATCTTTATAGTCACCCAGTTACGTTGCGACGTTTGATACACACAAAGTATTCCTACGGTGTTAGTGAGTTATATGATCTAATGGTCATAGGAACAAATACTTGACACGCAGAAAAACAGTAGCAACAAAATGACACGATCAACATGCTACGTCTATTAGTTTGGGTCTAGTCCATCACATGATTCTCCTAATGACGTGATCCAGTTATCAAGCAACAACACCTTGTTCATAATCAGAAGACACTGACTATCTTTGATCAACTGGCTAGCCAACTAGAGGCTTGCTAGGGACAGTGTTTTGTCTATGTATCCACACATGTAAATGAGTCTTCATTCAATACAATTATAGCATGGATAATAAACGATTATCTTGATACAGGAATTATAATAATAACTTTATTTATTATTACCTCTAGGGCATAATTCCAACGGGTAAGTCCAGTACATTGCGTACCTAAGAAGGGAGGTATCACCGTCGTTCCTAATTATAAGGATGAACTAATCCCACAAAGGATTATTACCGGCTATAGAATGGTGATAGACTTCCAGAAACTAAACAAGGCAACCAGGAAAGATCATTATCCTTTGTCGTTCATCGACCAAATGCTAGAAAGGCTATCAAAGCACACACACTTCTGCTTTCTAGACGGTTATTCAGGTTTCTCGCAAATACCTGTTGCACAATTTGATCAAGAGAAAACCACTTTCACCTGCCCTTTCGGTACCTTTGCCTATAGACGTATGCCTTTTGGCTTATGTAATGCACCTGCCACCTTCCAAAGATGTATGATGGCTATATTCTCTGACTTTTGTGAAAAGATTTTCGAGGTTTTCATAGATGACTTCTCCGTTTACGGGTCTTCCTTTGATGATTGCCTCAGCAACCTTGATCGAGTCTTACAGAGATGCGAATAAACCAACCTCGTCTTGAATTGGGAGAAGTGCCACTTTATGGTTAATGAAGGTATCGTCTTAGGACACAAAATCTCTGAAAGAGGCATTGAAGTTGATAAGGCTAAGGTTGATGCAATTGAGAAAATGCCTTGCCCCACAGATATCAGAGGTATACGAAGTTTCCTAGGTCATGCTGGTTTCTGTAGATGGTTCATTAAAGACTTCTCTAAGATTTCTAGGCTTCTTACTAACCTCTTGCAGAAGGATGTTCCTTTTGTTTTTGATGAGGATTGTGAGGAAGCCTTCGAAATACTTAAGAAGGCTTTGATAACCGCACCTATTGTTCAACCACCTGACTGGAACTTGCCCTTTGAAGTCATGTGCGACGCTAGTGATTATGCTGTTGGTGCTGTTCTAGGACAAAGAGTTGACAAGAAGTTGAATGTCATTCACTACGCTAGTAAAACTCTAGACAGTGCCCAAAGAAACTATGCCACTACGGAGAAGGAATTTCTAGCAGTCGTTTTTGCATGTGAAAAGTTCAGATCTTACATAGTTGACTCCAAAGTCACTATTCACTCTGATCATGCTGCTATTAAGTACCTCATGCAGAAGAAGGACGCTAAGCCTAGGCTGATCAGATGGGTTCTCCTGCTACAGGAATTTGATTTGCACGTCATTGACCGAAAGGGTGTTGATAACCCTGTAGCAGATAACTTGTCTAGGCTAGAGAATGTCCTTGATGACACACTACCTATTGATGACAGCTTTCCTGATGAGCAATTAAATGTCATCCGCACTTCACATAGTGCACCGTGGTATGCCGATTATGCAAACTATATCGTAGCCAAGTATATACCACCCAGTTTCACCTATCAACAAAAGAAGAAATTCTTCTTTGATTTGAGACAATACTTTTGGGATGATCCGCACCTTTATAAGGAAGGAGTAGATGGTGTTATTAGACGTTGTGTGCTTGAACATGAACAGGGACAGATCCTGTAGAAGTGTCATTCCGAAGCCTACGGAGGACACCATGCTGGAGATAGAACTGCCCATAAGGTATTGCAATCAGGTTTCTATTGGCCCACTCTCTTCAAGGATGCCCGTAAGTTTGTCTTGTCTTGTGACGAATGCCAAAGGATAGGGAACATCAGTAAGCGTCAGGAAATGCCTATGAACTATTCACTTGTCATTGAACCATTTGATGTCTGGGGCTTTGATTATATGGGACCCTTCCCGAGTTCCACTGGGTACACTCACATCTTAGTTGCTGTGGATTACGTTACTAAGTGGGTAGAAGCTATCCCCACTAAAAATGCTAATCACCACACCTCTATTAAGATGCTTAAAGAAGTCATATTCCCAAGATTTGGAGTCCTTAGATACTTGATGACTGATGGCGGTTCACACTTCATTCATGGTGTTTTCCAGAAGATGCTAGCTAAGTATGATGTCAACCATAGAGTTGCATATCCTTATCATCCTCTGTCTAGTGGTCAAGTTGAGTTGAGTAATAGGGAGATCAAGTTGATCCTACAAAAGACCGTCAATAGATCTCGAAAGAACTGGTCTAGCAAACTTGTCGATGCATTATGGGCTTATAGGACTGCTTATAAGAATCCCATGGGCATGTTACCGTATAAAATGGTTTATGGTAAGGCATGTCATTTACCTCTTGAGCTGGAACACAAAGCTTATTGGACAACCAAAGAGCTCAACTTTGATTTCAAACTTGCCGGTGAGAAGCGGTTGTTTGATATCAGCTCGTCAGATGAATGGAGAGCCCAGGCATATGAGAATGCCAGGTTGTTCAAGGAAAAGGTTAAGAGATGGCACAACAAACGAATACATAAACGTGAGTTCAATGTAGGTGATTATGTCTTGCTATACAATTCTCGTTTGAGATTCTTTGCAGGCAAGCTTCTCTCTAAATGGGAAGGTCCCTATGTTGTCGAGGAAGTATATCGTTCCGGTGCCATCAAAATCAATAACACGGAAGGAAATTTTCCTAGAGTGGTAAATGGGCAAAGAATCAAGCATTACATGTCTGGTACTCCCATAAATGTTGAGACCAATATCATCAATGTCATAACTCCAGAGGAGTACATAAGGGATGTTTATCAGCCTATTTTAGACCTTGAAAACGAAGATGTATCTGTTTCGGCAAGAAATTGGACTTCGATACTTTTCCAATAGGAAATTTCTTCCGTTTTGGATTTTTTGGAAAATTAGAAAAATAAAAAGCAGTTCGGAGAGCGAACGAGGCAGCCATAAGGGCCCACTCGTCCACCACCCCCTGGTGGCGGTGGGCAACTTGTGGGCACCTCGTGTGCCTCCCGGACTCCGTTTTCTTGCGGAGGACTCCTTCTGGCCCAGAAAAAAATCAATATATAGTCGCCCGAAGGTTTTGATCTCCGTATCGCGCAGTTTTCCTGTGTTTTCGTTTCGAGCTTGTTTCTGCCGCAGATTTAGAGCAAAGATGTCTCAGGAATCTGTTGGGGAGAATGATCTTCACCAAGTTCATGAGGAAGTAGATGCTGATCTGAAAAGAGTAGAAGTCACAGAAGCCAGGGACCTAGGTAAGGAGAAAACCCAAGCTAGGGAGGAAGTACAACCTATGTTCAACATTGAAGACGTTGAAGGAGTAGATTTTCTCCAACCCTTCCTCCACGTGCTGTCTCCATCCTTGATTGAACTCTTGAGGTTTTGCGAAACAACTCGTGCTCGCAATATTTCTCTTTCTCTTGAAATTGTTTTGCTGGAAAACCATGTCACAGATCTCAAAGGTATAAATCAAAGATTGACAGCTCTCTTGGAATCAAAGGCGACAACAACACCACCATCACCACCAAAGGAAGACAACTAAGCATTGGTATGGGCAATCCCCTTGGCTTCTGCCAAGCTTGGGGGAGTTGCCCTGGTATCGTATCACCTTTATATCTTTTGCTTTTACCTTTGTTTTAGTTCTTTCCTTTTCAATTTTCTATTTCTTCTTTTAGAGGAATAAGTCTTTAGTTTTTAGTTTGAGTCTTTTGCTTTTGTCTCTCCCCCGTTGTATTCGAGCTTACGAGCTATATAATAAAGAGTGTCATAGTCAAGGGCTTTGCTTTGTGCCATGATAAAAAGTACGAAAAGAACGATAGCATGAAAGATCATGAGACGATACTATGGGAAGTGATAACTTCACTTATAACACATATGATGATTGAAACTTGTTGAGAATAAATCAACATAGACCTCAGTCATTGTTGCAATTAATAAGAAGTAATAAGGAAAGAGAGGTTCACATATAAATATATCATCTTAGACACTTTTTACAATTGTGAGCACTCACCAAACTATTACATGCCTAGGAGTAGATGTTGGACAAGGAAGACAACATAATGAATTGTGTTTTCTTGGTTCCAAACAATGTTATATGATTAGAGATCCCTTAGCATGTGACGATTGCTTCCACCTCATGTTAGCCAAAACTCCCGCACCAAGTAGAGATACTACTTGTGCATCCATAAACCTCCAACCCAGTTTTGCCATGAGAGTCCACCATACCTACCTATGGATTAAACAAGATCCTTCAAGTAAGTTGTCATCGGTGCAAGCAATAAAAATTGCTCTCCAATATGTATGATCTATTAGTGTGTGGAAAATAAGCTTTGTACGAACCTGTGATGAGGAAGACATAAAAGCGACAGACTGCATAATAAAGTTCTTTGTCACAGGAGGCAATATAAAGTGACGTTCCTCCGCACTAAGAGGACACACATTCAAACCTCAAAAGCGCATGACAACCTCTGCTTCCCTTTGCGAAGGGCCTATCTTGTACCTTTACTTTTTACCCTTGTAAGAGTCATGATGATCATCACCAATTCCCTTTTTGCCTTTGTCTTGGCTATCGTCACATGCTTGGGAAAGATCTATATTCATATATAAACTTGGAGTTGATTACTCATGAATTATTGTTGTTTACTTTACCCTTGAGGTAAATGGTTGGGAGGCAAAACTATAAGCCCCGATCTTCCTCTGTGTCCAGCTGAAACTTTGACACCATGAGTACCACGTTAGTTGTAACAATTGTGGAAAACAAAAGAGATGATTGAGTATGTGGGTTTGCCTTACAAGCTCTTATTTGACTCTTTCTGATGTTTTGATAAATTGCAATTGCTTCAATGACTATGGACTATTGTTGGTTACTTCTCGGTATGGTTTTTTGCTTCATGCTTTGCTTTGTGAAGGAATTGTTACTTTCCCATAAGAATCTTTATGATGTATCGCTGTTCTATGTGTGATCATGATGCCCTCATGTCCGTATTATGTTTTATCGACACCTTCGTCCCCAAACATGTGGACATGTTTATGGAACTTGGTTTTCGCTTGAGGACAAGCGAGGTCTAAGCTTGGGGGAGTTGATACGTCCATTTTGCATCATGCTTTCATGTTTGATATTTATTGCTTTTTGGGCTGTTATATTACTTGTGGTACCATATTTATGCCTCTACATCATGTCATCTTGCTTAAGGTGTTACTCTGTTTGTCATGAACTCAATACACTAGATGCATGCTGGATAGCTGTCGATGTGTGGAGTAATAGTAGTAGATGCATAAAGTATCGGTCTACTTGTCTCGGACGTGATGCATATATGTATGATCATTGCCTTAGATATCGTCATGACTTTGCGCGGTTCTATCAATTGCTCGACAGTAATTCGTTCACCCACCGTAATATTTGCTATTTTGAGAGAAGCCTCTAGTGAACACTATGGCCCCCGGGTCTACTTCACATCATATTTTCAGCTCCATACTTTTACTTTGTTGCACTTTCCACCTTCAGATGTCACCTTGCAATCAGTCGTGAAGGGATTGACAACCCCTTTGCAGCGTTGGGTGCATGTTTTTTGCGCAGGTAATTTGGAAACTTGGCTTGATACTCCTACTGTATTGATACCATGGTTCTCAAAACTAAGGGAAATACTTACTGCTACTGTGCTCCATCACCCTTTCCTCTTCAAGAGAAAAACCAACGCAAGCTCAAGAGGTAGCAAGAATAATTTCTGGCGCCGTTGCCGGGGAGCATCAAGTCAAGAATAGTCTTCCTCCAACGTGTCAATCTCTGGCACTGATACATCCATTTTGCATCATGCTTTCATGTTGATATTTATTGCTTTTTGGGCTGTTATATTACTTGTGGTACCATATTTATGCCTTTTCTCTCTTATTTTGCAAGGTTTATTTGAAGAGGGAGAATTCAGGCAGCTGGAATTCTGGACTGGAAGAGGAGCAAATCCTAGTCCACTATTCTGCACATCTCCAAATGCCCAGAAAATTTACGTGGATTTTTTCTGGAATATATTAAAAATACTGGGCGAAAGAACTACCGAAGGGGGGCCACCAGGGCCCCACAAGCCCCCACTCCGCCACCACCCCCTGGTGGCGGTGGGCAAGCTTGTGGGCTGCCTGAAGGACCACTAGCCCCCCTCTTTTGCTATATGAAGCGTCCTGGTCTGGAAAAAATCAAGGGGGAGCTTTTTCGTGGTTTCGCCACCGCCACGAGGCGGAACTTGAGCAGATCCAATCTAGAGCTCCGACAGGACGATCCTGCCGGGGAAACTTCCCTCCCGGAGGGGGAAATCGTCGCCATCGTCATCACCAACACTCCTCTCGGCGGAGGGGAGGCATCTTCATCAACATCTTCATCAGCACCATATCCTCTCCAATCCCTAGTTCATCTCTTGTAACCAATCTCCATCTCACGACTCCGATTGGTACTTGTAAGGTTGCTAGTAGTGTTGATTACTCTTTGTAGTTGATGCTAGTTGGATTACTTGGTGGAAGAGTTTATGTTCGGATCCTTGATGCTATTCATTACACCTCTGATCATGATTATGATTATGTCTTGTGAGTAGTTACTTTTGTTCCTGAGGACATGGGATAAGTCATGTTAATAATTGTCATGTGAATTTGATATTCGTTCGGTATTTTGATATGTTGTATGTTGTTTTTCCTCTAGTTGTGTTATGTGAACGTCGACTACATAACACTTCACCATATTTAGGCCTAGAGGAAGGCATTGGGAAGTAGTAAGTAGATGATGGGTTGCTGGAGTGACAGAAGCTTAAACCCCAGTCTATGCGTTGCTTCGTAAGGGGCTGATTTGGATCCACTAGTTTAATGCTATGGTTAGACTTTGTCTTAATTCTTCTTTTGTAGTTGCGGATGCTTTTGAGAGAGGTTAATCATAAGTGGGATGCTTGTCCAAGTAAGGGCAGTACCCAAGCGCCGGTCCACGCACGTATCAAACTATCAAAGTAACGAACGAGAATCATATGAACATGATGAAACTAGCATGACAGAAATTCCCGTGTGTCCTCGGGAGCGTTTTTCCTCCTATAAGACTTTGTTCAGGCTTGTCCCTTGCTACAAAGGGGATTGGGCCACTTGCTGCACCGTTGCTACTACTTGTTACTTTTTACTCTTTGCTTGCTACGTTTTACCTCGCTACACAATCACTTGTTACCACTACTTTCAGTGCTTGCAGTTATACCTTGCTGAAATCCGTTTATCAGAGCCTTTTGCTCCTCGTTGGGTTCGACACTCTTACTTATCGAAAGGAATACGATTGATCCCCTATACTTGTGGGTCATCAGGCACCGGGGATTATTCTAAGTGAAGCTTATCCAAGTAACCGTCGCAAACTCATCTTTTGCATTTACTTTTTTTGCCTCTCGTTTTCCTCTCCCCCACTTCTGAAAAAAAATTTACAAAAATATTTGCCTTTTTCGTTTGCCTTTCCTTTTCTTGTGTGCTATGTGCCTTCAATATGCTTGGATCCTCGCCTGCTGAAAATCTATTTATATGGATCCTAATCCACTTGCTAATTTCTTTAAGAGATCCAATTATGTTGATCCAATTGCTAGTGAGTTGAGTGCACTTGACTATATTTATGGAGTTTTGCTTGAGATGCGTGAATCAGAAAATCTTGATGAAGAAATTTATGAAGTGATTCACGAGGGCTCCTTGAATGAAAAGCATAATTGCAATGGTTTCACTATAAATCCTATTAGTGACAATGAGGCTAAAAATATGCAAAACTCTAAGCTTGGGGATGCTAATTTTGCTATGTCCACTACTTGTTGCAATGATCATGAGCGGGGCGATGATTTTTCTTATAATCTTGAAAATTTGTTTAAGCCTCATGATGAATATGATATTTGCAATAATATTGAAAGTGGGTTTGGAGAAGTCATGACTTTAGTTGATGATAATCCCACTATTTTTGAAGAGCGTCAACTTTGCGTGCATGTGGATCATAAAAAGAATATCCTATGTGATAGCTATATTGTTGAATTTGATTATTATCCCACATGTAATTGTTATGAGAGAGGAAAATATTGTGGTAAAAACTTTCATGTTACCAAATTACCTCTCGTTATGTTGAGATTGATATTGTCTCTTTCTTCTTCCTGGCATATGGTAACTATTGGTTGTATTGACAATCTGTTTTCCTATAAAATGCCTATGCATAGGAAGTATGTTAGACTTAGATGTGATTTTCACATGCTTTATGATGCCCTCTTCGTGTCCGATTGCTATCTTTTATGTGAGCATCATTGAATTATCAATGCCTAGCTAAGGGCGTTAAACAATAGCGCTTGTTGGGAGGCAACCCAATGAATTTATCTTTGCTTTTTTGCTTTCTGTTTTGTTGCGTCCACACCATCATAATTCTGATATGATTGTGTATTTTGTGTTTCTTTTTGTGTTTGAGCCAAGTAAAACCTTTATGACTAGTTTGGTGATGGTTGTTTGATCCTGCTGGAAAAAGACAGAAACTTTTCGCTCACGAAATTATTTTTCATTTTTATCCAGAAATAACTTTTGAGTTGATTCTTTTTGCTGCTGGTTGATATGCAAATTGCCCAAACTGTCGTAATTGTTCAGAATTTTTGAGATATCAAAAGTATACGAAGTATACATATTGCTACAGACTGGTCTGTTTTTGACAGATTTTGTTTTTGTTGTGTTGGTTGCTTATTTTGATGAAACTATGGATAGTATCGGGGGGTACTAGCCATGGAAAAGTGAGAATACAGTAATCTAACACCAATATAAATACAAATCAAGTTTGTTACAGTACATCAAGAGGTGGTAGTTTGTTTTCTTGTGCTAATGATATCACGAGTTTCTGTTTAAGTTTTGTGTTGTGAAGTTTTCAAGTTTTGGGTGATGTTCTCATGGACAAAGGAATAAAGAGTGGAAAGATCTCAAGCTTGGGGATGCCCAAGGTATCCCAAGCCAAATTCAAGGACACCAAAAATACTAAGCTTGGGGATGCCCCGGGAAGACATCCCCTCTTTCGTCTTCAATCCATCGGTAACATTACTTGGAGCTATATTTTTATTCACCACATGATATATGTTTTTCTTGGAGCGTCTTGTATCGTAGGAGTCTTTTCTTTTTGTTGTGTCACAATCATCCTTGCTGCACACCTTTTGAGAGAGACATGCACTCATCGTGAATTTGCTAGAATACTCTTTGAGCTTCGCTTATATCTTTTGAGTTTGGCAATTTGGCTCACATGAGCTTCACTTATATCTTTTGAGCTAGATAACTTTGCTGTAAGTGCTTCACTTAGATCTTTTAGAGCACGGCGGTGTTATATTTTGGAGAAATAAGAACTCTCGATCTTCACTTATATCTTTTTGAGAGTGATCTCTCTGAGTAACTTGGTAGTTGGCTTGTGCTATGAAAGTAGTCCCAAAAGGTGATAGGCACCCAAAGAGGATACAATAAAACTTCCATCTTCATGTGCATTGATTAGAAAGAGAAGTTTGATTCCTCTCAAATAGTTTTGAGACATGGATTTGGTAATATTAAGAGTTATGTTAGTAGGGTGTTGTGAATCTAGAAATACTTGTGTTGAAGTTAGTGATTCCCGTAACATGCACGTATGGTGAACCGCTATGTTAGGAAGTCGGAGCATAATTGATCTATTGATTGTCATCCTTTGTGTTGCGGTCGGGATCGTGCGATGGTTAACACCTACCAACCCTTCCCCTAGGAGTATGCGTTTAGCACTTTGTTTCGATTACTAATAAAAAAATTCGCAATAAGTATGTGAGTTCTTCATGACTAATGTGAGTCCATGGTATAGATGCACTTTCCCTTCCACCATTGCTAGCCTCTCTAGTGCCGCGCAACTTTCGCCGGTGCACAAACCCACCATATGCCTTCCTCAAAACAGCCACCATACCTACCTACTATGGCATTTTTATATCCATTCCGAGATATATTGCCATGCAACTCCCACCGTTCCGTCTCATTTGCCATTGCATGATCGTAAGATAGCTAGCGAGATGTTTTCAACGTCATACGCCAAGCTAGATCGTTGCATATCCCGATACACTGCCGGAGGCATTTCTTATAGAGTCCTCATCTTTCTATGCATTGAGTTGTGAGTAAATGAAAGTGTGATGATCATCATTATTAGAGCGTTGTCCCATGTGAGGAAATAAAAAAAAGAGACTAAAGTTTCCCACAAAAAAAGATATGGAAAGAGGCCAAAGAGCCCAAACAAAAATAATGTAAAAAAAGAGAGAAGGGACAATGCTACTATCTTTTCCACACTTGTGCTTCATAATAGCACCATGTTCTTCAGGATTGAGAGTCTCTTGTTTTTTCACCACCATATGCTAGTGGGAATCTTCATTATATAACTTGGCTTGTATATTCCAATGATGGGCTTCCTCAAAATTGCCCAAGGTCTTCGTGAGCAAACAAGTTGGAAGCACACCCACTGGTTCTCCTTTTGAGCTTTCACATACCTTTAGCTCTAAGTGCATCCATTGCATGGTAATCCCTACTCTTTCACATTGATATCTATTAATGGGCATCTCCATAGCCCTTTGATATGCCGAGTCAATGTGACCATCTCCTCCTTTTTGTCTCACAACCTCCACCACACTCTATTCCACCTATAGTGCTATATCCATGGCTCACGCTCATGTATTGCGTGAGAGTTGTAAAAGGTTTGAGAAAGTAAGAGTGTTATATCCGAGTCAACGTACATGATTTAAATTAGTTGTGTGGGGATGATGGAGCATAGCCAGACTATATGATTTTGTAGGGATAATTTTCTTTGGCCTTGTTATTTCGAAAGTTCATGATTACCTTGCTAGTTTGCTTGAAGTATTATTGTTTTCATGTCAATAGAAAACTATTGTTTTGAATCTTACGGATATGAACATTCATGTCACTTGAAAGAAGTTACAAAGGACAAATATGCTAGGTAGCATTCCACATCAAAAATTCAGTCTTTATCACTTCCCTACTCGAGGACGAGCATGAGTTAAGCTTGGGGATGCTTGATACGTCTCCAACGTATCTATAATTTTTTATGGTTCCA
Organism: Hordeum vulgare subsp. vulgare; assembly: GCF_904849725.1. Lineage (NCBI taxonomy): Eukaryota > Viridiplantae > Streptophyta > Magnoliopsida > Poales > Poaceae > Hordeum > Hordeum vulgare. The sequence continues at coordinate 574,322,882 of NC_058519.1, forward strand.
TGCTATTATCTTGTCAAACTTTGGATGTTTTGTATGCCTTTTATATATTTTTTGGGACTAACGTATTAACTCAGTGCCAAGTGCCAGTTCCTGTTTTTTCCATGTTTTTGACCCTTTTCAGAGGAGAATATTAAACGGAGTCCAAACGGAATAAAACCTCCGAAAAGATTTTTCTGGAACAAAAGATACGCACGGGGCGTGAGAACCAAGGCAGAGGCCACCAGGGGAGGCCACAAGCCCCCTAGGCACGGCCAGGGGGGCTGCGCCTAGCAAGCTTGTGGGCCCCTTTGGCTCGTTTGCCCTACTTCTTCCGCCTATAAATGCCCAAAAAATCCAAAACCATGAGAGAGATCCACGAAAATAATTTTTCGCCTCCGCAAGCTTCTGTCTCCGCAAGATCCCATCCGGGGCACGTTCTGGTGCCCTGCTGGAGGGGGGATTCGGATACAGAGGGCTTCTTCATCAACACCATTGCCTCTCCGATGATGTGTGAGTAGTTCACCATAGACCTTCGGGTCCATAGCTAGTAGCTAGATGGCTTCTTCTCTCTCTTGGATCTTCAATACAAAGTTCTCCATGATCTTCATGGAGATCTATCCGATGTAATCTTCTTTTGCGGTGTGTTTTTCGAAATCTGATGAATTGTGGATTTATGATCAGATTATCTATGAATCTTATTTGAGTTTCTTGTGATCTCTTATATGCATGATTTCATATCATTGTAATTCTCTTCGAGTTGTGGGTTTTGTTTGGCCAACTTGATCTATGATTCTTGCAATGAGAGAAGTGCTTGGTTTTGGGTTCATACCGTGCGGTGACCTCACCCAGTGACAGAAGGGGTAGCGAGGCACGCATCGTGTTGTTGTCATCAAGGGTAAAAGATGGGGTTTATATCTATTGCATGAAATTATCCCTCTACATCATGTCATCTTGCTTAAGGCGTTACTCTGTTCGTCATGAACTCAATACACTAGATGCATGCTGGATAGCGGTCGATGTGTGGAGTAATAGTAGTAGATGCAGAAAGTATCGGTCTACTTGTCTCGGACGTGATGCCTATATGTATGATAATTGCCTTAGATATCATCATGACTTTGCGCGGTTCTATCAATTTCTCGACAGTAATTTGTTCACCCACCGTAATATTTGCTATTTTGAGAGAAGTCTCTAGTGAACACGATGGCCCCCGGATCTACTTCACATCATATTTTCAGCTCCACACTTTTACTTTGTTGCACTTTCCACCTTCAGATATCACTTTGCAATCAATCGTGAAGGGATTGACAACCCCTTTGTAGCGTTGGGTGCAAGTTTGCTGTTTTGCCGCATGTACTTTGGAAACTTGGCTTGATACTCCTAGTGGATTGATACCTTGGTTCTCAAAACTGAGGGAAATACTTGCTGCTACTGTGTTGCATCACCCTTTCCTCTTCAAGGGAAAAACCAACGCAAGCTCAAGAGGTAGCAGTTTGCAAGATAATAAATAATGTGAAAATAAAAGTTAGATGTTTTTTTTAATAAAATAATAATAAAGTTTATAAGGCAAGTGTGGAAAAGTGGTGGCAGGATGTGCGGAGTCGCCCCTAAACAATTGGCTAAGTTACTAGACCAATAGCAAGTTTTTATGTGGAAGAGGACACTCCTAGCATGTCATCCCTTATTTGGAATTATGTGCACTTATGATTGGAACTATTAGCAAACATTCACAACTACCAAAGTTCATTAAGGTAAAACCCAACCATAGCATTAAGATAAGCCAACTCTCCTTCAATCCCGTGTGTATCAATTTCTATGGTAGGAAAGAAGCTTGTGTCAATCTCGCCCTATAATGCATAGTCCCATCAACATGCAACTAACTCTATGGTGTGATCATCGTGTGCACTAATATGATGGGCAACAAAAAACAACAACATAATCACAAGCAATTTAAGCTAATCATAGCAATTCACCAGTCACATATAGGTCAACAAAATCTAGTCAAACATAATAGAGGTGCAACACATTATTGAATAATAATATATAGCATAAAGCATCATGCTCAGGTAAGGGGTACACCGGATTGCGGGAGATTGGACTGCTGATAATAGATGAGGGGAGGTGATGAAGGTGTCGACGAATACAACAAGTTGTTGGAGTAGACGCCGCCATGATAGTCCACATGGTGATGCTTCATCGCTACCAGGAGAGGGGTGAGCCCCCTCGTTCTTATTTCTTCTTGGCCTCCCCCTAGATAGGAGAAGGATGGCCCCTCTTGTCCTTGGACGCCATGGCCCCTAAGGGGCGGGAGCCCCTCTGGATTGGATCTCTCTCTATTTTCTTCTCTGTTCCACGACCCTGGGTTTCTGGCCTAACACTATTTATTAAATATGTGAATATCCCTAACTCTAACCGAGCTAAAAAAATTACAAGCTTTTTCCCGATATAAACTTCCTTGTACCTGAAGGACACCTCCAACCTACCTCCAAGGAAGCCACGAGGTCTCATTGCGTGCCCTAGTGTGGGGGTGCACCATCTAAGATTGTGGTCTCCATGGACCCCCTTACATTAATTCTTGCACCCAAAATTTACATATATTCCATGAAAAAACTCCGTTAAATTTTAGGAAAACACTCAGAATCAACCGGATGATTTCTTCTCCCGTAAACTGTCTCCTCTCCACGCCACGTGCCCCCTTGGTCATCCAACCGTTTTTCCTCCCACCTTATCCCATCCCTCATTTCTCCTCCACTCGTTTCTATCTCCCTTCTCCCCCCGTCTTCTACCTTGCTCGGTTGCTCCCACCGAGAGTTCCCTTCCACTAAAGCTGTCACTCGCACTCGCTGCTGCCACATGCTGCTGCAAGCACGCAAATCACCGGCGGCAACAGATGCTGCAATGAAGCATCGCTTAAGAGCCGTCGCTGCAACCGTAGGATCACACAAGCCATCGACGATGTAGTGTAGCTTTGCTCATGGTGGTGACCATGATGCTGTAACCTGCAGTTCTCGTTGACGGCGGGAAGATGTTGCAACGTAGCGTCGCTCGACAACCAGTGCTGCAATAGCAGGATCCAACTGGTGGTCGGCGCTGCAACGTGATGACCCACAAGTATAGGGGATCAATCGTAGTCCTTTCGATAAGTAAGAGCGTCGAACCCAACGAGGAGCAGAAGGCTCTCATAAACGGTTTTCAGCAAGGTAATAACTGCAAGCACTGAAAGTAGCGGTAACAAGTGATGGTGTAGTGAGGTGAAACGTAGCAAGCGAAAAGTAACAAGTAACAAGTAGTAGCAACGGTGCAGCAAGTGGCCCAATCCCTTTTACAGCAAGGGACAAGCCTGAACAAAGTCTTATAGGAGGAAAAACGCTCCCGAGGACACACGGGAATTTTTTTCATGCTAGTTTCATCATGTTCATATGATTCGCGTTCGTTACTTTGATAGTTTGATATGTGGGTGGACCGGCGCTTGGGTACTGCCCTTACTTGGACAAGCATCCCACTTATGATTAACCCCTCTCGCAAGCATCCACAACTACGAAAGAAGAATTAAGACAACGTCTAACCATAGCATTAAACTAGTGGATCCAAATCAGCCCCTTACGAAGCAACGCATAGACTGGGGTTTAAGCTTCTGTCACTCCAGCAACCGATCATCTGCTTACTACTCCCCAATGCCTTCCTCTAGGCCCAAGTATGGTGAAGTGTTATGTAGTCGATGTTCACATAACACCACTAGAGGAAAAGACAACATACATGATATCAAAATACCGAACGAATATCAAATTCACATGACTATTATCAGCATGACTTATCCCATGTCCTCAGGAACAAAAGTAACTACTCACAAAGCACAATCATAATCATGATTAGAGGTGTAATGAATAGCATCAAGGATCTGAACATAAACTCTTCCACCAAGTAATCCAACTAGCATCAACTACAAAGAGTAATTAACACTACTAGTAACCTTACAAGTACCAATCGGAGTCGTGAGACGGAGATTGGTTATAAGAGATGAACCAGTGATTGGAGAGGAGATGGTGCTGATGAAGATGCCTCCCCTCCGACGAGAGGAGTGTTGGTGATGACGATGGCAACGATTTCCCCCTTCGGGAGGGAAGTTTCCCCGGCAGGATCGTCCTACCGGAGCCCTAGATTGGATCTGCTCAAGTTCCGCCTCGTGGCGGCGGCGAAACCATGAAAAAGCTCCCGATTGATTTTTTCTGGAACGAAACCCCTTCATATAGCATAAGAGGGGGCCAGTGGGCCGCCAGCTAACCACGAGCTTGCTAGCCGCCACCAGGGGGTGGCGGCTACCAGGCTTGTGGCGCCCTGGTAGCTCCCCTCTGGTACTTCTTTCGCCCAGTATTTTTTATATAATCCCAACAAATTCCACGTAAAGTTTTAGGGCATTTGGAGTTGTGCATAATAGTGGACTAAGATTTGCTCCTTTTCCAGTCTAGAATTCCAGCTGCCTGAATTCTCCCTCTTCAAATAAACTTTGCAAAATAAGAGAGAAAAGGCATAAATATGGTACCACTAAGTAATATAACAGCCCATAAAACAATAAATATCAACATGAAAGCATGATGCAAAATGGACGTATCAACTCCCCCGAGCTTAGACCTCGCTTGTCCTCAAGCGAAAACCAAGTTCCATAAACATGTCCACATGTTTAAGGTCGAAGGTGTCGATAAAACATAATACGGACATGAGGGCATCATGATCACACATAGAACAACAATACGTCATAAAGATTCTTATGGGAAAGTAACAATTCCTTCACAAAGCAAAGCATAAAGCAAAAACCTTACCGAGAAGTAACCAACAGCAGTCCAAAGTCATTGAAGCAATTGCAATTTATCATAACATCAGAAAGAGTCAAATAAGAGCTTGTAAGGCAAACCCACATACTCAATCATCTCTTTTGTTTTCCACAATTGTTACAACTCACGTGGTACTCACGGTGTCAAAGTTTCAGCTGGACACAGAGGAAGATAGGGGCTTATAGTTTTGCCTCCTAACTATTTACCTCAAGGGTAAAGTCAACAATAATAAAGCATAAGTACTCAACTCCAAGTTGATATATGAATATAGATCTTTCCCAAGCATGTGACGGTAGCCAAGACAAAGGCAAAAATAGGGAATTGGTGAAGATCACCATGACTCTTACAAGGGCAAAAAGTAAAGGTAAAAGATAGGCCCTTCGCAGAGGGAAGCAGAGGTTGTCATGCGCTTTTGAGGTTTGAATGCGTGTCCTCTTAGTGCGGAGGAACATCACTTTATATTGCCTCCTGTGATAAAGAACTTTATTATCTAGTCTGTCGCTTTTATGTCTTCCTCATCACAGGTTCGTACAAAGCTTATTTTCCACACACTAATAGATCATACATATTAGAGAGCAATTTTTATTGCTTGCACCGATGACAACTTACTTGAAGGATCTTATTCAATCCATGGGTAGGTATGGTGGACTCTCATGGCAAAACTGGGTTGAAGGTTTATGGATGCACAAGTAGTATCTCTACTTGTTGCGGGAGTTTTGGCTAATATGAGGTGGAAGCAATCGTCACATGCTAAGGGATCTCTAATCATATAACATTGTTTGGAACCAAGCAACCACAATTCATTATATTGTCTTCCTTGTCCAACATCTACTCCTAGGCATGTAATAGTTTGGTGAGTGCTCACAATTGTAAAAAGTGTCTAAGATGATACATTTATATGTGAACCTCTCTTTCCTTATTACTTCTTATTAATTGCAACAATGACTGAGGTCTATGTTGATTTATTCTCAACAAGTTTCAATCATCATACGTGTCATATGTGAAGCTATCACTTTCCATAAGATCATCTCATGATCTTTCATGCTATCGTTCTTTTCATACTTTTGATCACGACACAAAGGAAAGCCCTTGACCAAGATACTCTTTATTATATAGCTCGCAAGCTCGAATACATCGGGGGAGAGATAAAAGCAAAAGACTGAAACTAAACACTAAAGACTTATTCCTCTAAGAGAAGAGATAAAAACTGAAAATGAAAGAACTAAAACAAAGGTAAAAGCAAAAGATATAAAGGTGATACGATACCTGGGCAACTCCCCCAAGCTTGGTAGAAGCCAAGGGGATTGCCCATACCAATGCTTAGTTGTCTTCCTTTGGTGGTGATGGTGGTGGTGTTGTTGGAGTAGTCTGATCCTTCGTCTTCCAAGGCATAGGTGCTCCATCATGGCAGGATAAACGAGTCGCCAGAATCCTCAAATCTGCAGCCAACCTTATTGATTCAAATCTGTACTCATACTCACAGTTTTGGTTCTGCAGGTCATAGATCTGGCCCTGAAGTTGATCAACCCTGTCATAGAGCCTGGAGAGGTGTTTCCCAATGTCAATGGCATCCATCTTGTGATTGCTAGTGAACTCCGTGATCATCATGTGGTTGGCGTTGAGTCCACGCTCCACCATCCCTTGGCACTTGAAGACTTGTTGTTCCATTGCTTCGAGCCTCGTCTCCATGCTTCTGGTCTTCTTAGGCCCCTCAACATCACGGATGTGCAACATCCCCTCGCTCATCTTGATAGATTGAGGGTGTTTTAGCACTTCCGTGAGGTAGGGATTGATGACCTTCTCGAAGATCATGTCCTTAGGAGCGTTTGGGGAAGTCATGATGATCTAGATCTGCCACAGAAACAGGCTCGAAACGAAAACAGAGGAAGACAGCGCGATACGGAGATCAAAACCTTCAGTCGAATATATAATGATTTTTTCTGGACTAGAAGGAGTGCTCCGCAAGAAAACGGAGTGCGGGAGGCACACGAGGTGCCCACAAGCCCTCTATCCGCCACCAGGGGGGTAGGTGGCAGCTTCCAAGCTTGTGGCTGCCTCGTGCGCTCTCCGGACTGCTTTTTTATTTTTCTAATTTTCCAAAAATTCCAAAATGGAGGAAATTTCTTATTGGAAAAGCATTGGAGTCCAATTTCTTACCGAAACATATACCTCTTCGTTTTCAGGGTCTGAAACAGGCTGATAAACACCCCTTATGTACTCCTCTCGAGTTATGATATTGATGATATTGGTCTCAACACTTATGGGAGTACTGGAGATGTAATGCTTCATTCTTTGCCCATTTACCACTCTTGGAAAATTTCCTTCCGTGTTATTGATTTTGATGGCACCGGAACGATATACTTCCTCGATAACATAAGGACCTTCCCATTTAGAGAGAAGCTTGCCTGCAAAGAATCTTAAACGAGAATTGTATAGAAGGACACAATCACCTACATTGAACTCTCGTTTCTGTATTCATTTATCGTGCCATCTCTTAACCTTTTCCTTGAACAACTTGGCATTCTCATATGCCTGGGCCCTCCATTCATCTAATGAGCTGATATCAAACAACCGCTTCTCACCGGCAAGTTTGAAATCGAAGTTGAGCTCTTTGATTGCCCAATAAACTTTGTGTTCCAGCTCAAGAGGTAAATGACATGCCTTACCGTAAACCATTTTATATGGCGACATGCCCATGGGATTCTTATAAGCAGTCCTATAAGCTCATAGTGCATCGTCAAGTTTGCTAGACCAATTCTTTCGAGATCTATTGACGGTCTTTTATAGGATCAATTTGATCTCCCTATTACTCAACTCCACTTGACCACTAGACTGATGATGATAAGGAGATGCAAATCTATGGTTGACATCATACTTAGCGAGCATCTTCTGGAAAACACCATGAATGAAGTGTGAACCGCCATCCGTCATCAAATATCTAGGGACTCCAAATCTTGGGAAAATGACTTCTTTAAGAATCTTAATAGAGGTGTGGTGATCAACATTTTTAGTGGGGATAGCTTCTACCCACTTAGTGACGTAATCCACAACAACTAAGATGTGAGTGTACCCATTGGAACTCGGGAAGGGTCCCATATAATCAAAGCCCCAGACATCGAATGGTTCAATGACAAGTGAATAGTTCATAGGCATTTCCTGACGCTTATTTATGTTCCCTATTCTTTGGCATTCGTCACAAGACAAGACAAACTTACGGGCATCCTTGAAGAGAGTGGGCCAATAGAAACCTGATTGCAATACCTTATGGGCAGTTCTATCTCCAGCGTGGTGTCCTCCGCAGGCTTCGGAATGACACTTCTGCAGGATATGTCCGTGTTCATGTTCAGGCACAGAAAGTCTAATAACACCATCTACTCCTTACTTATAAAGGTGAGGATCATCCCAAAAGTAGTGTCTCAAATCGAAGAAGAATTTCTTCTTTTGCTGATAGGTGAAACTGGGTGATATGTATTTGGCTACGATATAATTTGTGTAATCAGCATACCACAATGCACTATGTGAAGTGCGGATGACACTTAATTGTTCATGAGGAAAGCTGTCATCAATAGGTCGTGGGTCATCAAGGACATTCTCTAGCCTAGACAAGTTATCTGCTACAGGATTATCAGCACCCTTTCGATCAACGACGTGCAAATCAAATTCCTGTAGCAGGAGAACCCATCTGATCAGCCTAGGCTTAGCGTCCTTCTTCTCCATAAGGTACTTAATAGCAGCATGATCAGAGTGAATAGTGAGTTTGGAATTAACTATATAGGATCTGAACTTTTCACATGCAAACACGACTGCTAAAAACTCCTTTTCCGTAGTGGCATAATTTCTTTGGGCGCTGTCTAGAGTTTTACTAGCATAGTGAATAACATTCAACTTCTTGTCGACTCTTTGTCCTTGAACAGCACCAACACCATAATCACTAGCGTCGCACATGATTTCAAAGGGCAAGTTCTAGTCAGGTGGTTGAACAATAGGTGTAGTTATCAAATCCTTCTTAAGTATTTCGAAAGCTTCCTCACAATCCTCATCAAAAACAAAAGGAATATCCTTCTGCAAGAGGTTGATAAGAGGCCTAGAAATCTTAGAACAGTCTTTAATGAACCTTCTATAGAAACCAGCATGACCTAGGAAACTTCGTATACCTCTGATATCTGTGGGGAAAGGCATTTTCTCAATTGCATCAACCTTAGCCTGATCAACTTCAATGCCTCTTTCAGAGATTTTGTGTCCTAAGACGATGCCTTCATTAACGATAAAGTGGCACTTCTCCCAATTCAAGACGAGGTTGGTATCTTTGCATCTCTGTAAGACTCGATCAAGGTTGCTGAGGCAATCATCAAAGGAAGACCCGTAAATGGAGAAGTCATCCATGAAAACCTCTACAATATTTTCACAAAAGTCAGAGAATATAGCCATCATACATCTTTGAAAGGTGGCACGTGCATTGCATAAGCCAAAAGGCATACGTCTATAAGCAAAGGTACCGAAAGGGCAGGTAAAAGTGGTTTTCTCCTGATCAGATTGTGCAAGAGGTATTTGCGAGAAACCTGAATAACCGTCTTGAAAGCAGAAGTGTGTGTGTTTTGATAGCCTTTCTAGCATTTGGTCGATAAACGACAAAGGATAATGGTCTTTCCTGGTTGCCTTGTTCAGTTTCCGGAAGTCTATCACCATCCTATAGCTAGTAATAATCCTTTGTGGGATTAATTCATTCTTATCATTAGGAACGACAGTATACCTCCCTTCTTAGGTACGCAATGTACTGGACTTACCCAATCACTATGAGGAACAGGATAAATGATTCCTGCTTCCAGAAGCTTTAATATTTCTTTTCTAACGACCTCTTTCATCTTAGGATTTAATCTCCTTTGATGATCAGCAACTGGTTTAAAATCAGGATCGGTTTTAATCTTGTGCTGACATAGAGTGGGAGTAATACCCTTTAGATCATCAAGAGTATATCCAATAGAAGCACGATGCTTCCTTAGAGTTCTTAGTAACTTCTTCTCTTCGTGCTCTGAGAGGAGAGCACTAATAATAATAGGATATATCTCCTTCTCATCAAGATAGGCATACTTAAGAGTATCACGCAACTGTTTAAGCTCGAACACAGGATCACCCTTTGGTGGGGGAGGATCCCCAAGCAGTTCAACAGGCAGATTATTCTTGAGAATAGGATATTGTTCTAAGACAATTTTATCTATCTCATCTCTTTCATCCATATGCATATCATTTTCATGCTCAAGCAGATATTGCTCTAAAGGATCCGTAGGAGGTATGACAATAGAGGCAAGAGCAATGATTTCATCCCTACCAGACGACTCTTTTTCATGGGGTTGTCTTCCAAACTTGGAGAAGTTAAATTCATGAGACACACCCTCGAAACTAAGAGTGACGGTCTGCTTAATGCAATCAATGTGAGCATTGACAGTGTTGAGAAAGGGTCTACCAAATATGATGGGACAAAAGCTATCTTGTGCAGTACCAAGGACGAGGAAATCAGTAGGATACTTCGTCTTACCACACAGGACTTCTACGTCTCTCACAATTCCCAGAGGGCAGATAGTGTCTCTATTAGCTAGCGTAATAGTGACATCAATGGGTTCTAGCTCAGCAGGTGCAATCTCATCTTTGATTTCATCATAAAGGGAACGGGGTATTGCACTAACACTAGCTCCCATATCACATAAACCGTGGTAACAGTGATCTCCTATCTTGACAGAAACAACAGGCAGGCCAACTACAGGTCCGTATTTGTCTTTCCTGTGAGGTTTAGAAATTCTAGCAGAGTCCTCACATAATTAGATAACATGCCTGTCTACGTCTTCGGTTAAGATATCTTTGATAATAAAAACACTAGGTTCAACTATAATCTCCTCAGGGGGTGCAAGTGGTCTAATGTAACCCCTACGTATCACAGTTGGAGCTTTAGAATAATCCTTTATCCTAGCAGGGTATGGTGGTTTCTCAGCGTAGGCACAAGGAACAACAGGATCACTAAAAGCAATGACTTTCTCCTCAACTAGATTGGTTTTGACTATGTTGCTTTCTACAGGAGGATGATACTTAAACCACTTCTCTTTGGGAAGATCAACATGAGCAGCAAAAGATTCACATAGAGAAGCTACTATCTCAGAGTCAAGTCCATACTTAGCGCTAAAATCTCTAGAAGTGTTTGTCTCAACAAAAGATTTAACGCAATCAAACTCGAAATTCATACCTGACTCCTTACCTTCCTCCAGCTCCCAATCTTCAGAGTTACGTTTGATTCTTTCCAATAAATTCCACTTGTGGTCAATATCCCTCTTCATAAAAGAACCGGTACAAGAAGTGTCAAGCATGGTACGATCTCCATGAGAAAGCCGAGCATAAAAGTTTTGAGTGATAATTTCTCTCGAGAGCTCATGATTGGGGCATGAATATAGCATTGATTAGAGCCTCCCCCAAGATTGAGCTATGCTTTCCCTGTCACGAGGCCAAAAGTTATAAATATAATTCCGATCACGATGTACTAAATGCATAGGATAGAACTTTCGATGAAATTCCAATTTCAACCGATTGTAGTCCCATGATCCAGTATCATCACATAGCCTATACCATGTCAACGCCTTATCCTTCAAAGATAAAGGAAATACTTTCTTATTTACCTCATCCCCAGGCAAACCTGCAAGCTTAAATAAACCACAAACTTCATCTACATAGATCAGATGCAAGTTTGGATGTGAAGATCCATCTCCTGTGAAAGGATTAGCCAGCAGTTTCTCAAGCATACCCGAAAAAATTTCATAAAAGATATTTTTAGTAGGTACCTCAGGTTGAGGAACAACTCCTGGTGCTTCCGTTCATGGTGAAGATACCCCGAACAAACTCCTCAAAGGAACAGTTTCCATAGTGACAAGTGACAATAAATTTCAGCATAATATATAAATGTTTCCTCATAATATATAAATGTTTCCTTACCAATTTCAACTTACCAAAGGCACTTCACTCCCCGGGAACAGCGCCAGAAAAGAGTCTTGATGACCCATAAGTATAGGGGATCAATCGTAGTCCTTTCGATAAGTAAGAGTGTCGAACCCAACAAGGAGCAGAAGGCTCTGATAAACGGTTTTCAGCAAGGTAGTAACTGCAAGCACTGAAAGTAGCGGTAACAAGTGATGGTGTAGTGAGGTGAAACGTAGCAAGCGAAAAGTAACAAGTAACAAGTAGTAGCAATGGTGCAACAAGTGGCCCAATCCCTTTTGCAGCAAGGGACAAGCCTGAACAAAGTCTTATAGGAGGAAAAACGCTCCCAAGGACACACGGGAATTTCTGTAATGCTAGTTTCATCATGTTCATATGATTCGCGTTCATTACTTTGATAGTTTGATATGTGGGTGGTCCGGCGCTTGGGTACTGCCCTTACTTGGACAAGCATCCCACTTATGATTAACCCCTCTCGCAAGCATCCGCAACTATGAAAGAAGAATTAAGACAACGTCTAACCATAGCATTAAACTAGTGGATCCAAATCAGCCCCTTAGGAAGCAACGCATAGACTGGGGTTTAAGCTTCTGTCACTCCAGCAACCCATCATCTACTTACTACTCCACAATGCCTTCCTCTAGGCCCAAGTATGGTGAAGTGTTATGTAGTTCACGTTCACATAACACCACTAGAGGAAAAGACAACATACAACATATCAAAATACCGAACGAATATCAAATTCACATGACTATTATCAGCATGACTTATCCCATGTCCTCAGGAACAAAAATAACTACTCACAAAGCATAATCATAATCATGATCAGAGGTGTAATGAATAGAATCAAGGATCTGAATATAAACTCTTCCACCAAGTAATCCAACTAGCATCAACTACAAAGAGTAATCAACACTACTAGTAACCTTACAAGTACCAATCGGAGTCGTGAGACAGAGATTGGTTACAAGAGATGAACTAGGGATTGGAGAGGAGATGGTGCTGATGAATATGTTGATGAAGATGCCTCCCCTCCGATGAGAGGAATGTTGGTGATGACTATGGCGACGATTTCCCTCTCCGGGAGGGAAGTTTCCCCGGCAGGATCGTCCTGCCGGAGCTCTAGGTTGGATCTGCTCAAGTTCCGCCTCGTGGAGGCGGCGAAACCACGAAAAAGCTCCCGATTGATTTTTTCTGGAACGAAACCCTTCATATAGCAAAAGAGGGGGGCTAGTGGGCCGCCAGGGAGCCCACAAGCTTGCTAGCCGCCACCAGGGGGGTGGCGGCTACCAGGCTTGTGGCGCCCTGGTAGCTCCCCTCTGGTACTTCTTTCGCCCAGTATTTTTATATAATCCCAAAAAATTCCACATATGTTTTCAGGGCATTTGGAGTTGTGCAGAATAGTGGACTAAGATTTGCTCCTTTTCTAGTCCAGAATTCCAGCTGCGTGAATTCTCCCTCTTCAAATAAACCTTGCAAAATAAGAGAGAAAAGGCATAAATATGGTACCAGAAAGTAATATAACAACCCATAAAGCAATAAATATCAACATGAAAGCATGATGCAAAATGGACGTATCACAATGCAACATCGCTCGGGGGTGGTAATTATGGTGTTGCAACCTGAAGACCTCCACGGCGGCAACAGATGGTGCAACGCAGCATTGATCCCCAACCAGATCTCGCCGGTGGCGAGCGCTGCAAAACAACAAGGACGGCGCTGCAACCCAAAGAAGTCGCCGACAACACATGCTTCAATGCAACAGCGACGAAGCTGCAAAGTAGCATCCATGGAGGTACCAACTATGGTGGTGGTCGCGGCGTCGTACTCTAGCTTTTTTTTGGAGCAATGGATCCTGCTGATGGCGTTGCGCATCACCAACGCTACGCTCGTCAGGGTGTCTCAACATCGCCGTTGCACGAGTTCGTTGGCGGTGGTGCAAGGACAGGCCGTCGGTGGTGTAGCCATACAGTTTGCAATCTCATCGTGCTACGAAGGGTATCCGTCGTCACACAGGTGCACATGCTAGGGAGGGGTTGATGCGAGACAGAAGGGGAAGGAAGACATGGTTGCATTGGTGCGGATCCGACGACCACCAGCGCCAGATCAGACGGCTGGCGAGGCGGTTGATTTCTCGTGGAAATCATCCGCCTAAATTTTATCGTATTTGGACTTCGTTTGACATGGATTTTTCACGAAACGAAAAACATGAAACCTACAAGAATTGGAACTGAGCACTAGATTAATATGCCATTCCAAAAAAATAATATAAAGTGGGGCAAAAAATGTGTGGAAGTAGTACGATAATGGCATGAAACAATAAAAAATATAGATACGAGGGAGACGTATCTGTAAGTGCATCTAGTGCCCCTTAGTGATTTTGGTGGTTTGAAGACTTATAGTTTAAGTATCTAATGTGTTCATGAGTGTACACAAGATCTATTAGTCGCTGAGGAGTTTTAAATATTCGATGAATATCGACCCCTAAAAATGTATATCTTCGGCTGATGAAATTGGTCTGAAACTGAAGAATTGTATCACGAAGAAATTGCGATGAAATTGATATTCCTCATGAAGATATTGAAGATGAGGAATTCGGTGTGTCATGAAGAAATAAACCTGAAGACTTTGAAGCATGAAGATTTATTCTTTCTGTTTTATTTTCTTCACTCTTGATTCATAGGAACACCGTACTGTTAAAGGGGGTCGAGGTAGCACTTTGGAATGAAATTCCTCATGATGCTCAACCTAAGCCTAATCCTACCAAAAGCCTCAACTAAGGAATATGAGAGACATGAGGACTCTCACAGTTGAGGGTCCCGACCGTTACCGCAATTCGCGCCACATTACTGATCTTATCCACACCAACGGTCATATTATTTAAGGGCATTTATGTCAAATCATGTTGGGATGCTCCCAGGCTATAAATAGCCGCCCCCACAACCATTAGCTGGTTGGCTGCTTCGTTAGAAATTGACGCTTGTCATAAGACCAACCCAAATTCCTGAGAGTCTTCGAGAGTAAATCATCAGTGAGGAAATACCCCAAACAGCAAACCACAAACAAAAAACTAAGTGATTGATGACGGGACCCCGATCCTAAGCCATAGGAATCCAGCCTATAACACATCGCATCCCTTTGCGGTCTCACGCACGGTTAACCCCACGGCTGCAGCCTTACCTTAGCCGGGACCGTTTGCGTCTTTTGACTGACGTATGTAACTGTGTCGCTAGCATTCCAATGTCAAAGAACCCGGATCAACAAGTCTAGTCATAAACCAAAGTGGCAGTACCGCATAGGGACAGGCATACATGACCCAACAAAGCAGGTGTCGGTCACCAGCGAATGTAGACGAGTCGTAGCAAGCTACAAGGACTCCATTACATCGCGTGACATTTCCCCAAAGGGGACAGACACAGCAGCTAAGAAGGACACATGCTGGTCAACCAATGTGTCCGGAGCAGTAGCGAGCTACCATGGCTCGTTGGATCACAAAGGGGCATTTCCCTGTAAGGAGTGCTACTAAAGTTCACGGATAGGTAATCGAACCCCATACATATCAAGTACGACACATGTACGCATGGCATACCGATATGTATAGATACATCGATGGCATCACAACATAACCATAAACATACAAGCTTTATTTAAAAGGCTCAGAAGAGCCACACACATAATATTACACAGTAAGGGTCTCACGACCCATAATAGCAGTCATTCAGTTACAAGCCAGCGGAAGTGTTTAAAACTGTCTGAGTACAGACAGGTGCAACTAGAAGGCACATGGCCTGACTATACTACAGACCCATCCTAGGGCCAGATCGTAGCTGGGACACCAGCTACTCGTCGTCGTCGATGTCTATGAAGAACCCTCCATTAGGGTCATTAGCAACCTCTGCAACATTTATTAAGCAAACATGAGTACGGAGGTACTCAGCAAGATTTTAGGATAACTATCTACTCATGCAATGTATCAATAGGGTATTGTGGGGTTTAAAGCGCAAAGCCAACATTTGACTCGTGGCTAGACAACTTGCGTTTTAAAATAATTTTGACAACTTGATTTCTTGCACACGAGTCCACTAACACCACAACAATACACCATCGTGGAATCATTCCGTCTCCATACGGAAATGCCGTCCGCGACACTCACTCTTATCTTGACAATTTTAAGAGTAGCCATTTAAGTTATCTATGAACAACATATGTCTCCAAGTAGTCCACATCCGCGGACGCGGCTATTTGAGTAGATCATAACCCTGCAGGGGTGTACTTCGTCACACACGCTCTCGCCACTTATCGCCATGTG
Source organism: Hordeum vulgare subsp. vulgare (assembly GCF_904849725.1). Lineage (NCBI taxonomy): Eukaryota > Viridiplantae > Streptophyta > Magnoliopsida > Poales > Poaceae > Hordeum > Hordeum vulgare. The sequence goes on from NC_058519.1 coordinate 574,338,971, forward strand.
CACGTCATGCACCTCGGCAACCTTCAAGCGGAAGCCCAGCGAGGGAGTCGGCCATGACTGTTAACCACATTAGTACCTAGTCCAGGTTTATCGCCTATCTGAGAGTAACCCGTACGGAAGTCCGGTCGAGGTTTCCGCCACGGCCTTAAACGATGTGCGCAGGTTTCCCAAGCCCACCATCCGGGTGCCACTGGGTACACTGTGCCACTGCCTACCGCATCACAGCCCACCTCTCAGGTCAGCACCATGCACGGCCTCCAGCATGACTATAAACACCAGAAACCACTTGCAACTCCTGGACCGAGTACTAAGCGATTAATAAGTCGAGCGGGGTCATATTTCAGGGCCCAGCATGTGGTAGTATCTCGTCTTGGATTACATACACGTAACTCAGTTCCTAAGGACGGTTCCAATGAAACAACCCGCCATGTACTCCTACACAGCCTTTCACCGGTACCTTTACAAAATTAGGTTCAACACACAACCTTTGCTTACCGAACACATTCTCACAATTCTGTTCTTCTCCCAGATGACAGACCATACACAACTGTAAGCATAGCATGCATAGCAGGATAAGGCACATCATGGCTCAAGCAACTACCAGGTATGCTAGGTTGCAAGGTTCAGCTATTTACTGTGACAAGGATAGGTCATGCAAAGGAAGTGGGTTCAACTAACATGGCAAAAGCATTTGAAGCATTTGATCCTAATGCAATAAGTAAGTGCACGAGCAAGAACATGGGATTTATCGGGATGATCAAAAATGGTTGCTTGCCTTGTTGCTCAGAGGAGTGACAATATCCGTCAGACGGATATTCGGTGGAATCCGGGGGAGCGGAGCCTACCGAAAGGAATGACAACAATCAATATCAAACATATGCAATCAAGATGACGCATGAGCATGGCATGAGGATGCAAGGTGATATACTATTATGGCTAACATGTATTAGGTTTGAAGTTGATTTGAATCAAATTCAATATCACTTCAAACGAGGTATTCTCGAATATCATTTTAATTGATTCGACCTGATGCTCAGATCAACTTCTTTTAAATGCATGGGATGACATGTTAGGTTGCTGGTTTGTAATTAGGACAGTGTTTGATCATGTCATTTATAGTGAAATTTAAATATTTTCCAAATTCCATCTACAAAGTATTTATAAGAATTAACTTATTCATTAATCTACATGTTTGAGTTATGTAACATTTTCAAACATGTTTGAAAATGACATATTCAGATTCCTTGAATTTTTCTGATAATTTTTCATATATAAATTATTTTCATTGGAGTTACAGATTAATTTCTATGAATTGTAGAAGTTTTAAACATTTCTGGAATTATTTTTATACTGGAAAACCCCTTTATTGCGTGAGCCTGACATCAGCAGGTCAACTGACCTGATCACGTCAAACATGACAGGGGGGACCCACTGGTCAGCGTCTCAGGGGCTAATCCCGCGCTGACCAGCCCCTAAGTGGGTTTGACTTGGCCTTGGGCCCACTGCCAGTGAGTGTTTAGTCTTTAAACTTCTCGGTTAGGCTGTCCACGTCGTTCCTCGCCGAAATATGGCCGGCGGCGACCACGGGCGCGGCGAAGGGCTCGTCGGAGAGAGCTAAACGGCGCTACGGCCGTCGGTTTTGGGCGCAGAATAGTGCTACGGGTAGCTAGTGAAACGCCGCATCTAAAGGGAGTGGAGCTGGACCCGGTGGTCACCGGAATCCACGCCGGCGATGAGGTCAGCGGTGGTTGCGGCTCGGGCATCGACGGGAGTGCCGATGCAGGGGACTAGCGAGCTGGGAGAGAGGCCCTACGCCATCTACATAGCTCGAGGAGCTCATTCCTGAGCTCGGCCTCGCGAGCTGAGTACCACAACGACGGCAATGACATGGCAGGCGACGAGGTCCTTCGGGCTCCGGCGGCTAACGTGGTTAAAGGAGGGGGAAAGCCTTGGGAAGAGGGGGAACAGGAAGAGGAGCGCACAGCGGATCTTGTGAGGCTGCTGGCAGGGTCGGGGAGGACCGGGAGACGACGGATCGACGGCGACCGGAGCTTCATGGAGAGAGAGATCCGAGAGGGGGAAAAGGGGATCGAGGCTTAGGGGAGAGGATAGAGCTGCGGGGAGGAGGATAAGAAGGCGCAGGCGTCGCGCTGGCGCTCCTCGAGGCCTCCAGCAGCGGGCAGGCAGGCAGGAGGTGGCCGGGCTCGGCCGCCGTGCTCATCTTCTCCCCTGCCTACTGGCAGGAGGAGGAAGATGACCGGGGAGCCCCTGGTGGGCTGGGCCGGCGACAGGTAAGGTTTTTCCTTTTTTTCTTTCTCTTTTCTTTTCTATTTTGTTTCTGTTTTGACAACTATTTATTTGCTATTTATTTCATCTCCCAAAATAGTTTGTAAAAACTATTTTGAACACACCAAAATATTAGTTGGAATGTATCCAATCATTCCTAAAGTTTTCAACATTTTTGAAAACTTAAAGTTTTTGATTTCAAATTTAAAACTTGAAACCAGTAGCTTTTGCATTTATTTAAAATGCCAAGTGTATAAAATAAATGGTTTCCTTTATTGCTTATTTGTTTTCAAGAATTATCAGAAAGATTGAACTTTTCTTGAGGCCATTTTGGGTTCATTGATTTTAACTAGTTTTGGAATTTCCCTTAATTTGAGAAGTGGTTAGAGTTTGTTGAATTTTCCTTCACCACTTACTTTGTTCTTGTTGAAAATTTCCTAGATGCAATGCAAAGAAAACATGAGCACAAAGCTAACTTGATTAAGGTGTCAGGGATGTGACAACTCACCCCCACTCAAAAGAATCTCGTCCCGAGATTTAGAAGTCGTCGGAAATAACGCAGGATACTCAAGTCGGAGACGATCCTCTCTTTCCCAAGTTGCCTCCTTTTCAGAATGATTTGACCATTGAACTTTAAGAAACTTGAGGTTTCGACGTCGAGTGGTACGCTCAGCTTGATCAAGAATACGCACGGGGTATTCTCGGTAGGAAAGGTTATCTTGGAGATCAAGCGTTTCGTGGTCCACTTCACGGATAGGATCCGAAAAGCAACGCCTGAGTTGCGAGACGTGGAAGACATCATGAACCTTGGAAAGATGCGGAGGAAGTTCCAACTGGTAGGCAACTTCGCCTCGTTTGGCAAGAATGCGAAAAGGACCATTGTAACGAGGAGCCAACTTGCCCTTGATACCGAATCGATGGCTACCCTTCAAAGGTGTAACCCGAAGGTAAGCCTTCTCATCAACTTCAAAGGTCACAGCCTTATGATGACGATCATATTGGCTCTTTTGACGAGACTGGGCTGTTTTCAACTTTTCACGAATAATGCGAACCTGCTCTTCTGCATCCTGGATCATATCCGGGCCAAAGAGTTGCCTCTCTCCGGTTTCTGACCAATTAAGAGGTGTTCAACATCTTCGTCCATAGAGAACTTCAAAAGGAGCTTTGCCCAAGCTTGATTGATAACTATTGTTATAAGCGAATTCGGCGAATGGAAGGCACTTCTCCCAATTCATACCGAACGATATAACACAAGCTCGGAGCATATCTTCTAGGATTTGATTCACTCTTTCTACTTGACCACTTGATTGAGGATGGAAAGCAGTGCTAAAAGATAAGTGAGTCCCCATGGCATTCTGAAAACTTTCCCAGAAGCGAGAAGTAAAGATACTCCCACGGTCCGAGTTAATCTCCAAGGGAACACCATGAAGAGACACTATTTGAGAGATATATAACTCTGCTAGCTGGCTAGCTATTATACTCTCACGAACGAGAAGAAAATGAGCCACTTTGGAAAGACGGTCAATGACCACAAAGATAGCATTATTTCCTTTCTTGGTCTTGGGAAATCCGATAATGAAATCCATACTAACTTTATCCCATTTCCATTCAGGAATAGCTAGAGGTTGAAGGGTGCCAGCAGGCCTTTGATGTTCCGCCTTAACTCGACGACAAACGTCGCAGTTAGCAACAAACTCTTCTCTCTTCATCCTAGTCCACCAGAACCTCTGGCGTAGGTCCTGATACATCTTAGTACTACCGGGATGAATGGTGAGAGGAGAATCATGGGCCTCCTTAAGGATTAACTGCCTTAGATGTGGGTTCTTAGGAATCACTAGACGATTCTGGAAGAACACAACACCTTGATCGTTCATGGAAAATTCTTTAGCGTTTCCGCTAAAAATATTCTCCTTGATCCGTGATATACCCTTGTCACGCTTTTGGCCAGCTATAATTTGATCCTTAAGGGTAAGCTTCGCCACCAGGGTAGAAAGGAATCCTTGAGGAACAATATGAAGATTCAACTTCCGAAAGTCCTCATAGAGATGTGGCTGACCTTGTTGTAGCATCAAATTGTTACAATAAGATTTACGACTTAGTGCATCGGCCATAACATTGGCCTTCCCCGGGGTGTAAGTTATCCCTAGGTCGTAATCCGAGATCAACTCAACCCACCGTCTTTTCCTGAGATTCAAATCCGGCTGGGTGAAGATATATTTCAGACTTTGGTGATCAGTGAATATTTCGCAACAATTACCCAGAAGGTAATGTCGCCAGGTTTTTAGTGCATGGACCACAGCTGCAAGCTCAAGGTCATGTGTGGGATAATTATCCTCATGTGGACGCAACTGTCGAGATGCGTATGCGATCACATGACGATCTTGCATGAGAATGCAACCTAATCCTTGTCGCGAGGCGTCGCAATAGATAACAAAGTCCTTAGAAAAATCTGGTGGTAGCAACACAGGTGCGGAAGTCAGGCGTCTTTTCAGTTCCTGAAAACTATTCTCACACTATGGTGTCCACTCGAACTTTTTATCCTTCTTGAGGAGTTCAGTTAGAGGCTTTGCAACCTTGGAGAAATTCTCGACAAAGCGGCGACAATAGCTCGCTAGACCAAGAAAACTCCTAACTTGCTTAACCGATTCAGGTTGAGTCCAATCAAGGACAGCTTGAACTCTCTCGGGATTGACAGCAATACCCTTACCAGAGATTACATGACCTAGATAGGTCACTTCTGGTAACCAAAATTCACATTTTGAAAACTTGGCATAAAGGCGATGCTCTCGAAGTTTCATCAATACCAGCCTTAGATGCTCGACATGTTCTTGTTCGTTCTTCGAGTAGATGAGAATATCATCGAGGTATACCACGACGAATTTATCCTAATACTCCATGAAGATTGAATTCATCAAACGAGAGAAGGTGGCTGGGGCATTGGTTAAACCGAAGGACATGACGGTATACTCATATTGGCCATAACGAGTTACAAAAGCCGTTTTTGGAATGTCCCCGTTCTTGATCTTGATTAGATGGTATCCCAACCTCAAATCCATTTTGGAGAAGACTGAGGATCCAGCGAGCTGATCGTACAGGTCGTTGATCCTGGGGAGCGGATACTTGTTCTTTATGGTAACCAGATTAACTGGTCGGTAATCTACAACCATCCGATCCGTTCCGTCCTTCTTCTTGACGAAGAGGACGGGGCAAGCCCAAGGAGAAGAGCTAGGACGAATGAAACCTTTATTCAAGGCCTCATCTAGTTGCTTATTAAGTTCGGCTAGCTCCAGGGGTGCCATCTTATATGGTCTTCTGGCTATTGGGACAGTTCCCGGAACAAGATCTATCACAAACTCTACACCTCTGTCAGGTGGAATTCCTGGCAGTTCCTCTGGAAAAACATCCGGGAAGTCACGGACTACCAGAATGTCTTCAAGTTCCGGAAGAGGGTTGGCATTTAGGGAATAAAGTTGGCATTTGGCAACTCGAGTAGAGACATTTACCATCTCACCCGAGGGATGGGTAAGCTGGACATTTCTAGAATGAGTATCAATCTTGGCGTAGTGAGCTGACATCCAGTCCATACCCAAGATGATATTAATATCCGAAGATTTCAAGGCTATCAATGAGGCTAGGAAAACTAGCCTGTCTACTAGAATTTCATTGTCATAGGTTATCCTAGAGGTTTGCCATTTACTACGAGGAGTTTGGACAACCAATGGAATTGGCATATCACAAAAAGACATGTTATGCAACTGTGCATAACTTTCTGAAATGAAGGAATGAGAAGACCCAGTGTCAAAGAGAACATACGCTGGGTGATGATTAACAAGAAGCATACCCAGTATGACGTCGGGATCCTCTGCATCTTCTTCTGCCGAGACATAGTTCACACGGCCACGTGCAGGAGTTGGCTTCACATAGTAAGCTTTGCCCGACTTGCCTTGCCCGACGGACTTTCTGGGTTGCTTGGCACCCACATTTTGAGGACACTCACGGGAATAGTGCCCTGGTTCTCCACACTTGTAGCATATCACTTGGTTGGCACGTAGTGCAGCATTGTTAGCTGGACCACCATAAGTTTTTGCTGGAGGGTTGGGCTGATTCGTCTGAGGCGCCACGTAGGATGGCCTCAGAGTGTATCTTGGCGGCAGAGAACTGTTTGGAACCCACAGCCTGCGTTTTGGAAACGCGGAACCAGAAGACGAGCCAAAATCACGGGAGTGCTTCCTTGTGGCTTCAAAGTCTGTATGACCAGTCTCGGCACTGATCGCCTTGTTGACCAGGGCTTGAAAGCTTGCACACTCGTGGAGGCGCAGATCACGACGAAGCTCAGGGCTCAGACCCTTACGGAATCTTGCTTGCTTCTTGGCGTCAGTAGACACCTCCTCTGTTGCATAGCGGGCGAGGTTAGCAAACTCACGGCTATAGGCATCCACGGTCAACTTGCCCTGAGTGAAGGCACATAACTCCTCTCTCTTTCTGTCCATCAGGCCCTCTGGAATATGGTGCAGACGAAAAGCTGCACTGAAGTCTGCCCATGTGGCTGCTGGTTCAGCGGGACGCATAGCTTCAAAGTTCTCCCACCACAGATTGGCGGGTCCTTCCAGAAAATACGCCGCAAAGGTCACCTTGTCGGCCTCAGAAACATTCGCAGAGCGAATCTTGCGTGAGATGCTGCACAGCCAGTCATCAGCATCGAGAGGATCGACGGAATGATGAAACTTTGGAGGATTCAGCTTCACAAAGTCGTTGAGGGACACTACAGCATTCCTAGGCTGACGAGCCGTATTCTTCTCAATACGCTCTAACAGTTGGTTGGTCTCTCTTTTGTTTCTCTCTGCCTCAAGCATAACTTCCACCATAGAGGGCGGGTGAGGCAGGTCTTCCTGCGACGCTTGACTACCCTTGCCTTGCTCATGAGCAGGGGCACGGTTCAACCTGGTGAACACCATCCTGACAAACAAATTCATAGCTTAGACCAATATCATATCAATACTAGCTATGGATTAAGAATGTACTGAACACACGGAATGCGGAAATGAATATCCGAACAGCATGGTAACAAGCAACTGCTATATATACACCATGGTTCATACACACCCTTACATAGTTCAGTACAACCTTAATCGAAGAGCAAACTACTGAAATTATGAAACTACTCATCAGAGGCTTACAAGCTTCCTATACATTATTTATCTAGGCCTCCGGAATTCATTTCACATCAGAGGCATACTTCACAAGTCACGCAGGACTGTGAACGTACGGCTACTACCATACTATCCTTCCGCTCACAGCTCAGGCATCCGCATAGAACATCTCATAGATATTACCTCCATGACCTGGAAGCTCAACCTGCGGATCAGGAAACACTCTAGCCTGAGATCCCTGGGATCCATAAGGACACGGATGTGGCCTTGGTCCCCTGACTGGTGGTAAGAGGGGTCCCCGAAGAGGGGTGACTCCTCCTATAGCTGGCTAGTCAACGTGGGCCGGAAGATGGGTCCTAACAGGGTTCAGCATATCCATATCTCCGTACCCTGTCTGGACTACCGGTGCCAGCTGTGTCAAAGCCGTCCACAGACGGGCACGGGTAGCATAAAGCTCCATGCGGAGAGCACGAGCATCCCTATCTCTGTTCTCTAGCATCTCAACAGTGGACTGCAGTAGTGGATCCTCCATAGAAGAATCAAAATAGACTCCGCTGAGGTATCCCTCTTCACCAGGCTGAGAGGCCGGAACATAGCAGAATTCTGAATTCTGCAGCAGTGCATGACTCGCCGTCATAATGGTTAGCATTGAATAGGCAGCATCTTGTACTGCCATGTCAACAGTGACTCCCAACCCATAGGACCAATGGATTGGCTCCTCAGCTCCAGGGTAGTCTGGAAATACCCTAACAGTGCAGATGTACTGGCTCTGGTTGAAGTCTCGGTACTGTTCCTCCACTGTGTACTCGGGGTACCAGCGGTAACCGCACACCAACATCACCCTGACCAGCATGGCCATATGACCCAGCACATCAATGCACCTGGTCAGACGTACCACCTGACGAGAAGAACGGCCAGGCATCTGAAATAGAGAGTAATGCAAAAGCATTAGAGCTCTGAATGCAAAATTGGGCAGCATAACGGCTGTAAATGCTCAAAACAGATTTTGAGACAACCCAAAAATGGAATAGCGTAACCACTCAACTATCAAGTTCAATTCTCTGATCATCAAACTTATTTCCTTTTTCTTAGGAATGAAAGAAACCCAAATATCTCTTGACCCGTAGTCCTATAATCTACCGATCAGAAACACGAGCCTAGAAGAAGATGAGTAACCTAGTCCTGAATTCCCGCAGAAAAGACGAGGATGACCAGAATAGAATAACTTGATGAGAGAACAAGAGTCTTACGTTCCCTTCCACAAACAATTCCCTTATATATAACTAAAGCAATTCTAGACTCAACTTCGACCAGTTTGGCTTAGTAATCCTACAGTCAGTCAGGCTCTGATACCAACGCTGTCGGGACCCCGATCCTAAGCCATAGGAATCCAGCCTGTAACACATCGCATCCCTTTGCGGTCTCACGCACGGTTAACCCCACGGCTGCAGCCTTACCTTAGCCGGGACCGCTTGCGTCTTTTGACTCACGTATGCAACTGTGTCGCTAGGATTCCAATGTCAAAGAACCCGGATCGACAAGTCTAGTCATAAACCAAAGTGGCAGTACCGCACAGGGACAGGCATACATGACCCAACAAAGCAGGTGTCGGTCACCAGCGAATGTAGAGGAGTCGTAGCAAGCTACAAGGACTCCATTACACCGCGTGACATTTCCCCAAAGGGGACAGACACAACAGCTAAGAAGGACACATGCCGGTCAACCAATGTGTCCGGAGCAGTAGCGAGCTACCATGGCTCGTTGGATCACAAAGGGGCATTTCCCTGTAAGGAGTGCTACTAAAGTTCACGGCTAGGTAATCGAACCCCATACATATCAAGTACGACACACGTACGCATGGCATACCGATATGTATAGATACATCGATGGCATCACAACATAACCATAAACATACAAGCTTTATTTAAAAGGCTCAGAAGAGCCACACACATAATATTACACAGTAAGGGTCTCACGACCCATAATAGCAGTCATTCAGTTACAAGCCAGCGGAAGTGTTTAAAACTGTCCGAGTACAGACAGGTGCAACTAGAAGGCACATGGCCTGACTATACTACAGACCCATCCTAGGGCCAGATCGTAGCTGGGACACCAACTACTCGTCGTCGTTGATGTCTATGAAGAACCCTTCATTAGGGTCATTAGCAACCTCTGCAACATTTATTAAGCAAACATGAGTACGGAGGTACTCAGCAAGACTTTAGGATAACTATCTACTCATGCAATGTATCAATAGGGTATTGTGGGGTTTAAAGCGGAAAGCCAGCATTTGACTCGTGGCTAGACAACTTGCGTTTTAAAATAATTTTGACAACTTGATTTCTCGCACACTAGTCCACTAACACCACAACAATACACCATCGTGGAATCATTCCGTCTCCATACGGAAATGCCGTCCGCGACACTCACGCTTATCTTGACAATTTTAAGAGTAGCCATTTAAGTTATCTATGAACAACATATGTCTCCAAGTAGTCCATATCCGCGGACGCGGCTATTCGAATAGATCATAACCCTGCAGGGGTGTACTTCGTCACACACGCTCTCGCCGCTTATCGCCATGTGCATGTCATGCACCTCGGCAACCTTCAAGCGGAAGCCCAGCGAGGGAGTCGGCCATGACCGTTAACCACATTAGTACCTAGTCCAGGTTTATCGCCTATCTGAGAGTAACCCGTACGAAAGTCCGGCCGAGGTTTCCGCCACGGCCTCAAACGATGTGTGCAGGGTTCCCAAGCCCACCATCCGGGTGCCACTTGGTACACCGTGCCACTGCCTACCGCATCACAGCCCACCTCTCAGGTCAGCACCATGCACGGCCTCCAGCATGACTATAAACACCAGAAACTACTTGCAACTCCTGGACCGAGTACTAAGCGATTAATAAGTCGAGCAGGGTCATATTTCAGGGCCCAACATGTGGTAGTATCTCGTCTTGGATTACATACACGGAACTCAGTTCCTAAGGACGGTTCCAATGAAACAACCCGCCATGTACTCCTACATAGCCTTTCACCGGTACCTTTACCAAATTAGGTTCGACACACAACCTTTGCTCACCGAACACATTCTCACAATTCTGCTCATCTCCGAGATGACAGACCATACACAACTCTAAGCATAACATGCATAGCAGGATAAGGCACATCATGGCTCAAGCAACTACCAGGTATGCTAGGTTGCAAGGTTCAGCTATTTACTGTGACAAGGATAGGTCATGCAAAGGAAGTGGGTTCAACTAACGTGGCAAAAGCATTTGATCCTAATGCAATAAGTAAGTGGAGGAGCAAGAACATGGGATTTATCGGGATGATCAAAAATGGTTGCTTGCCTTGTTGCTCAGAGGAGTGACAATATCCGTCAGACGGATATTCGGTGGAATCCGGGGGAGCGGAGCCTACCGAAAGGAATGACAACAATCAATATCAAACATATGCAATCAATATGACGCATGAGCATGGCATGAGGATGCAAGGTGATATACTATTATGGCTAACATGTATTAGGTTTGAAGTTGATTTGAATCAAATTCAATATCACTTCAAACGAGGTATTCTCGAATATCATTTTAATTGATTCGACCCGACGCTCAGATCTACTTCTTTTACATGCATGGGATGACATGTTAGGTTGCTGGTTTGTAATTAGGACAGTGTTTGATCATGTCATTTATAGTGAAATTTAAATATTTTCCAAATTCCATCTACAAAGTATTTATAAGAATTAACTTATTCATTAATGTACATGTTTGAGTTTTGTAACATTTTCAAACATGTTTTAAAATGAGATATTCAGATTCCTTGAATTTTTCTGATACTTTTTCATATATAAATTATTTTCATTGGAGTTACAGATTAATTTCTATGAATTTTAGAAGTTTTAAACATTTTTGGAATTATTTTTATACTGGAAAACCCCTTTATTGCGTCAGCCTGACATCAGCAGGTCAACTGACCTGATGAGGTCAAACCTGACAGGGGGACCCACTGGTCAGCGTCTCAGGGGCTAATCCCGCGCTGACCAGCCCCTAAGTGGGTTTGACTTGGCCTTGGGCCCACTGTCAGTGAGTGTTTAGTCTTTAAACTTCTGGGTTAGGCTAGCCACGTCGTTCCTCGCCGGAATATGGCCGGCGGCGACCATGGGCGCGGCGGAGGGCTCGCCGAAGAGAGCTAAACGGCGCTACGGCCGTCGGTTTTGGGCGCAGAATAGTGCTACGGGCAGCTAGTGAAACGCCGCATCTAAAGGGAGTGGAGCTGGACCCGGTGGTCACCGGAATCCACGCCGGCGATGAGTTCAGTGGCGGCTGTGGCTCGGGCATCGACGGGAGTGCCGATGCAGGGGACTAGCGAGCTGGGAGAGAAGCCCTACGCCATCTACAGAGCTCGAGGAGCTCATTCCTGAGCTCGGCCTCGCGAGCTGAGTACCACAACGACGACAATGACATGGCCGGCGACGAGGTCCTTCGGGCTCCGGCGGATAACATGATTAAAGGAGGGGGAAAGCCTCGGGAAGAGGGGGAACAGGAAGAGGAGCTCACGACGGATCTTGTGAGGCTGCCGGCAGGGTCGGGGAGGACCGGGAGACGACGGATCGACGACGATCGGAGCTTCGGGGAGAGAGAGATCCGAGAGGGGGAAAAGGGGATTGAAGCTTAGGGGAGAGGATAGAGCCGCGGGGAGGAGGATAAGAAGGCGCAGGCGTCACGCTGGCGCTCCTGGAGGCCTCCAGCAGCGGGCAGGCAGGCAGGAGGTGGCCGGGCTCGGCCGCCGTGCTCATCTTCTCCCCTGCCTACTGGCAGGAGGAGGAAGATGACCAGGGAGCCCCTGGTGGGCTGGGACGGCGACAGGTAAGGTTTTTCCTTTTTTTCTTTCTCTTTTCTTTTCTGTTTTGTTTATGTTTTGACAACTATTTATTTGCTATTTATTTCAGCTCCCAAAATAGTTTGTAAAAACTATTTTGAACACACCAAAATATGAGTTGGAATGTATCCAATCATTCCTAAAGGTTTCAACATTTTTGAAAACTTAAAGTTTCTGATTTCAAATTTAAAACTTGAAACCAGTAGCTTTTGCATTTATTTAAAATGCCAAGAGTATAAAATAAATGGTTTCCTTTATTGCTTTTTTGTTTTCAAGAATTATCAGAAAGATTGAACTTTTCTTAAGGCCATTTTGGGTTCATTGATTTTAACTAGTTTTGAAATTTCCCTTAATTTGAGAAGTGGCTAGAGTTTGTTGAATTTTCCTTCACCACTTACTTTGTTCTTGTTGAAAATTTCCTAGATGCAATGCAAAGAAAACATGAGCACAAAGCTAACTTGATTAAGGTGTGAGGGATGTGACAATTGAGCATCACTGAAGAATTTGTTCCTGTGTGGGACTGAAGCCTTTTAACTTTGAGGACTATGCATCCTCCAGACGGTTAGGTGTCATGGTCTAGAGCAATCCAGCAGTCAATTGTGGATCACCGAGTGAACAGGTTTGTGAGGGTTTGGACGTTTGATCTGAAGACTTACCACGAATGTTGGGCGAGGACTGTGTGTTCTTAGCTCAAGGAGAATACGGTAGGGACTGTGTGTCTTTTGGTTTCAATACCAAGCCGCTCCAAACCAGATGTACAACTGTCACAACAGTTGGAACTGGGTCATCAACCATAGTCTTCACTGTGAAACAGGTTCTATTTCTTCAATTCTTTCAATTCCTCATATTGTATGTTGAAGATTTTCATTGTCACTGTTTGAAGAATTTGCTGAAGACTTTCTCCGAAATTCCTCAACCCCAAATTCTTCACGCGAGTTAATCCTGACATGCTTTCCCTGTGCCTGCATACTGTGCAAACTGCTTTTCATATTCTTCACCTTGAAAATTGTTGTAGTGATACTTTGCACCCCAGATCCTTTGTTGTTTCCGCTGCAAGTTAGCCATCAATGAGGAATTTCCTCAAAAGGAATTTCCTCAGTGATGAAATTCTAAAAATATCCTATCCACCCCCTCTAGTCGATATAACGCACTTTCAATTGGTATCAGAGCAAGGTACTCCCTTGTTCTGTGTGATTTTGGTTTAACCACCTAGAGTTTTAGTTATGTCGACTGCAGGCATGGTCAAGGTTACCGGAGGATGTCCTACTTTCGAAGGAAAAGTTTTTCCCTTCTGGAAGACCAAGATGCAGATGCATCTACAAGCTATTGACAATGATCTTTGGTATATTGTGGAACATGGTGTCCCTATCATCACTGCTACTGTCTCTGCCGCTGATGTGAAGAAATTCAAGCAACTTAATTCTCAAGCGAAGAATATCATTTGTGGCCATCTGAGCAAAGGTCACTATGGCAGAGTGAGTGCTTTGGGCTCAGCAAAACTTATCTGGGAAAGGCTTTACAAAGTAAATGAAGGAGTATCAACCCAGCATGATTCTCGTGTTGATGTTCTTCGCAATCTCTTCAATCGCTTCAAGAGGCTTGACAATGAAAGCTGCCAAGATACCTTTGATCGCCTCACTAACATATCAAATGAACTGCAAGCACTAGGAGCTCGAGACATTACTGATCATGAAGTTGTGAAGAAACTGCTAAGATCTTTGGATTCTTCATTTGATACTTTAGTTCTGATGATTCAAGAAAGAGCAGACTACAAGATGCTCGATCCTGCTGATATACTCGAAAGACTCAATACTCATGCATTCCAACAAGAAGAAAAGAGAGATCTATATGGACCAAGCTATTCTAGACCTCGTGCACTGAAGGCCAAAGCAATTTCCTCATCCGAAGAAGAAGACTCGGATGGCAACATTGGTGATCCTGAAGAATTTGGACAGGAGCTTGCAATGCTCGTCAGGAAATTCCAGAAGTTTACAAGACATGGTCAGTTTGGTAAATCTTCAAGAAGAGATATGAGGAAATCAGAATCTTCATCTGAGGACTACAAGAAAAGAACCTACCACAAATGCAAGAAATCAGGTCACTACATTGCTGATTGTCCTCACTCGGTGAAGGAATCAAAGAATAAGAAATACAAGGATGAAAGTTCTGATGACTCAAAGAAAAAGAAGAAATCTTCAAAATCCTCATCCTCAAAGTCCTCATCGCACAAGAAGACTAGTTTCAGAAAAGCTCGGGAACTTATTGGCAAAGAAATGGATTCTGAGGCAGAATGTGAGGAATGTGATGAAGATGAGGGTTCCGATGAAGACTTAGAATCTGGACAGGCTAGTCTTGCACTTGCAACCACATTCGTCAGCAAGTCAATCTTCAACCTTGAAGAAAATGATAACACCATACACACTGATGACTTCGCTCCAACCTATTGGTTCATGGCAAAAGGTTCAAAGGTACCGAATGATGCTTCCTCCTCTGATTCAAGTGACTGTGAACCTGATGATTATAAAAAACCCAGTTACGGTAAACTTGCTATCATTGCTACTAAACAACAAACTGCCCTAGAAAAGCTTCAGAAACTGCTAGACAGAAGCGATGACATGTTGAATGATGAAATGAATCTTACCCAAATCTTCACTAAAGATATGAAAAGTCCTCATTCCAGATTTGATAACCTTCAAGATCGTCATGTCACACTCCTCGCTGATCATGAGAAACTTTCCTACGAATTTCTTCAATGGAAACTTGACCTTGAGAAGCTCAGGATTTCTCATGATGATTGATACGTCCATTTTGCATCATGCTTTTATGTTGATATTTATCGCTTTATGGGATGTTATTACACTTCACGGTACAATACTTATGTCTTTTCTCTCTTATTTTGCAAGGCTTACATGAAGAGGGAGAATGCCGGCAGCTGGAATTCTGGCTTGAAAAAGGAGCAAGTTTGAGATACCTATTCTGCGCAACTCCAAAAGCCATGAAAATCAACGAGGATTTATTTTGGAATTTATAAAAAATACTGGGCCGAAGAAGTACCAGAGGGGAGCCAGCAGGAGGCCACAAGCCTGCTAGGCGCGGCCTACCCCCTGGCGGCCCCCCCTCTTTTGCTATAAGGAGGGTTTCGTTCCAAAAAAATCAAGAGGATGCTTTTGGGAGGAATCGCCACCGCCATGAGGTGGAACTTGAGCACAACCAATCTACAGCTCCGGCGTGGTCGTCCTGCCGGGGAAACTTCCCTCCTGGAGGGGGAAATTGTCGCCATCGTCATCAGCAACACTCCTCTCATCGGAGGGGACTCATCACCATCAACATCTTCATCAGCACCATCTCATCTCCAAACCCTAGTTCATCTCTTGTAACCAATCTCCGTCTCGCGACTCCTATTGGTACTTGTAAGGTTGCTAATAGTGTTAATTACTCTTTGTAGTTGATGCTAGTTGGATTACTCGGTGGAAGATTATATGTTCAGATCCTTGATGCTATTCAATACCTCTCCGGTCATGAATATTATTATGCTTTGTGAGTAGTCACTTTTGTTCCTGAGGACATGGGATAAGTCATGCTATAAGTAGTCATGTGAATTTGGTATTCGTTCGATATTTTGATGCGTTGTATGTTTTTTTCCTCTAGTGGTGTTATGTGAACGTCGACTACATAACACTTCACCATTATTTGGGCCTAGAGGAAGGCATTGGGAAGTAGTAAGTAGATGATGGGTTGCTAGAGTGACAGAAGCTAAAACCCTAGTTTATGCGTTGCTTCGTAAGGGGCTGATTTGGATCCACTAGTTTAATGCTATGGTTAGACTTTGTCTGAATTCTTCTTTCATAGTTGCGGATGCTTGCGAGAGGGGTTTATCATAAGTGGGATGTTTGTCCAAGTAAGGGCAGCACCCAAGCACCGGTCCACCCACATATCAAACTATCAAAGTAGCAAACGCGAATCATATGAACATGATGAAAACTAGCTTGACAAAAATTCCCATGTGTCCTCGGGAGCGCTTTACCTCCTATAAGAGTTTGTCCAGGCTTGTCCCTTGCTACAAAAGGGATTGGGCCACTTTTCTACACTTTTGTTACTATTGTTACCTGGTACTTGTTGCGAATCATCTTACCACACATCTATCTGTTACCGATAATTTCAGTGCTTGCAGAGATTACCTTGCTGAAAACCACTTGTCAGATCCTTCTGCTCCTCGTTGGGTTCGACACTCTTACTTATCGAAAGGACTATGATAGATCCCCTACACTTGTGGGTCATCAATGATATTCGAACGGAAAATGATTCATTACTCGCTCAACAAATCAGTGTCGCTCAGGCTAAATTCATTCCTCCATGTCTTAAATGCATCGAACATGAAACTGCTAATTCTTCACCAGAATCATCAAATGCTTCTATTGCTACAAATTCTTCAACTGCTCTTGTAGTATCAAATTCCTCACTTGAGGAAACCACAAATGCCACTGATGAAAATGCAGGGCTGAAGGAATTGTATGTGACAGACATGTACAAAAGTCTCAAAGGGCACCAAACCCTTTGCGATGTGCTCAAAAAGCAGATTTTGAACAGGAACCCGAGGAAAGAAGGAATTGCCTTTGAGAGGAAATTGAATGCTGATGGATCATACTGGAAACCTGAGAAGTATTCCAAAACCTCATGGGTTGCTGCTAAAGGGCCTCCTGTTGATCCATCCAATCTAACAGGCTTTTCATGTGAATTATCTTATTCCTCAGATGAGTCATTTGACTCCAACTATAAACTGTTCAAAAATCAATCTGGTGAAGTATTTGCTCGATATGTTGGAACTAATTGCAGGAATGGACCACCCCTGAGGAAAATCTGGGTCCCAAAAAGTTGCCTTGAAAATCTTGAGGTGAATGTCCTCATGACACCACCTATGAAGAATCTGGACACCAGATCAAATTCCTCAGGAGGACCAAAGTCTTCAAGAGGATCAAAATCCTCAACTGGTCACAACTATGCTCGTACCCATGCTAATGCTTCTAACATGCAGGGAAATTACAAGGAATATGAATATGAGCGTTATTCTTCAAATCATTATGTCCATAAATCCTCAAAGAAATTCTCTGCATATTCATTTGAGTACTTTAACCCCCTACTGTTAAGAGAAGTGCATTAGCTTCAATGCCCCCTTTCTCATATGGTGCTCGCAGGATGATGAATGCTTTACCACCCCTTCAGATGTGGGTGGTGAAGAAATTGAACTAATCACTTCTGCAAGACAGGTCTCCAGATGAAATTCATCATCTGAAGAATTTGCTGGAGACCTGAGGAAAATGCTTGATAGGACGCAAGCTAATATTGATGAAATGAAAATATTTCACATGTCCTCATAATTACTGTTTATGATGAAATTCCTATCTGATGACATTGATATCATATTCTTCAAGTCTGAAGCATATGAGATGGTAAGCTGTACTAATTCATCTACAGGATGACAAACCCAAGAGTACTGAGTGGGTTCTTGATAATGGCTGCACACATCACATGACTGGTGACAAAAGCTTGCTGATGAATATGCCACTAACTCCATCACACCTGAAACAAATCACTTATGCTGACAAAGGTAAAAGCAAGGTATTGGGACTTGGCAAAGTGGCTATTTCCAAGGACAGGCACATGGACAAAGTGATGCTTGTAGAATCCCTTGGGTTTAACCTCATGTCAGTCTCAATGCTTTGTGATCTTGATATGGTTGTTATCTTTGGAAGATATAGATGTGTTGTCATCATGGAATCTGACAGATCCAAAGTCTTCCAAGGTGTTAGAAGAGGGGATTTGTACATTGTTGATTTCTCTACAGGTCCGCAACTAGCCACTTGCTTACTAGCAAAAACCTCAGAAGGGTGGCTATGGCATCGAAGAGTTAGTCATGCAGGCATGAAGAAGAAGCATGTCATTGGCATCGAATCAGTCAAATTCCTCAAGGACCACCTCTACGGTGCTTGTGAATCTGGGAAAATGACCAGATCCAAGCACCCCTCGAAGACTATCATGATCACTACTCGTCCATTTGAATTGCTTCACATGGATCTATTTGGACCTACTCATTATGCCACACTAACAAATGCCGCATATTTATATGGATTTGTCACAGTTGATGATTATTCAAGATACACTTGGGTGCATATCATTCTGTATGAAACTGAAGTGCAGGAAGTCTTCAAACGATTTTCCTCAAGGGCCTCGACGAACTTCGGCGTCAAGATCAAACACATCAGGAGTGATAATGGAACTCAATTCAAAAACACTAGTATTCATAATTATCTTGATGAACTTGGTATTACTCACAAATTGTCTTCTCCTTATACTCCTCAACAGAATGGCGTCGTCGAAAGAAAGAACATGACTCTTGTTGAGATGGCAAGAACCATGCTTGAAGAATATCAGACTCCTCGTCGTTTCTAGCCTGAAGCAATCAACACTGCTTGCCATATCATCAACAGGGTATATATTCACAAATTCCTCAAGAAAACCTCATATGAACTCCTCACTGACAAGAAACCCAATGTAAGTTATTTCAAAGTCTTCAGTGCAAAATGCTAGATTAGAGATCCTCACCATAGCTCAAAGTTTGCACCTAAGGCACATGAGGGTTTTATGCTTGGTTATGGAAAGGACTCGCACACCTACAGAGTCTTCAACACCTATCACAACAAGGTTGTCGAAACTGTAGATGTGCGGTTCGATGAAACTAATGGCTCGCAAAGAGAGCAATTGCCTCCTGATCCAGATAAGTTGTCTCCTGAGGAAGCAATAAAGCTCAAAGCTACTGAAGACCTTGTTCCCACTAAGGAAATTGCTGAAGAAATCATTCCCAGCACTGATGAAAATCAAGAAGATGCTCCTGAGGAAATTGCTCCAGAACCAATTCCTCAACCCAGACGAAATCCTCAACCAGCTCATCCGAGGATTGCAAATGAAGTAGAACTCGACAAAATCCTCGATGACATCAACGCGCCAGGTCCTCTCACTCGCTCAAAAGCTTCACACTTAGTTAACTTTTGTGGGCATTCTTCTTTTTTGTCTATCACAGAACCTTCAAAAGTTGTTGAGGCTTTCACGGAACCGGAGTGGATTCAAGCCATGTAATACGAACTTTTTCAATTGAAGCTGAATGACGTATGGGAGCTCGTCAAACTACCAGATCCTTGCAAGCACAATATCATTGGCACCAAGTGGATTTTCCGAAACAAGCAAGATGAGGATGGTCAAATGGTGAGGAATAAGGCACGACTTGTAGCCCAAGGCTACTCACAGGTTGAAGGAATTGATTTCGATGAAACTTTTGCACCCGTTGCTAGACTTGAAGCTATTCAAATACTACTTGCTTATGCTAATCATCATAACATTATCTTATATCAAATGGATGTGAAATGTGCATTCCTCAATGGTAAGCTTGAGGAAGAAGTATATGTTGCTCAGCCCCTAGGTTTTGAGGATCCAAAGAATCCAGACAAAGTCTTCAGACTCAAAAAGGCACTCTATGGTCTCAAGCAAGCCCCTCGGGCGTGGTACGATACATTGAAGGGATTCCTCATGAAGAAAGGCTTCAAACCTGGTTCACTCGATCCAACTCTTTTCACAAAATCCTATGATAATGAACTATTTGTATGCCAGATATATGTCGATGACATCATATTTGGCTGTACTGACAGACGTTATAGTGATGAATTTGCTTACATGATGAGTGAAGAATATCAGATGTCTATGACGGGGAGCTGAAATTCTTCTTAGGTCTTCAAATTCGTCAACAACGCAATGGGATCTTCATATCACAGGAGAAATACCTCAAGGATGTTCGAAGGAAATTCGACATGCATGAATGCAAAGGTGCCAAGACTCCAATGCCTACCAACGACCACCTCTGCACTGACGAAAATGGTAAAGAATTCGATCAGCAGGTATATCGCTCCATGATTGGCTCTTTATTGTATTTGTGTGCATCTAGGCCAGATATAATGCTTAGTGTTTGCATGTGTGCACGTTTTGAAGCAAAACCGAAGGAATCACACCATAAGGTTGTGAAGCATATTCTTCGATACTTAGCTCACACACCAACACTAGGATTATGGTATCCCAAGGGCTCAAATCTTCATCTTGTGGGATATTCTGATTCTGACTATGCTGATGACCGTGTGGATCGCAAGTCAACTTCTGGAACATGTCATTTCCTTGGAAGATCATTAGTCTGCTGGTCCTCAAAGAAACAGAACTGCGTTTCTCTCTCCACTGCCGAAGCTGAGTACATTGCTGCTGGTTCATGTTGTGCTCAATTACTATGGATGAAGCAGACCCTCAAGGACTACGGCATCAACATGAAGAATGTGCCTCTCTACTGCGACAATGAGAGTGCAATCAAGATTGCATACAACCCTGTACAACACTCGAAGACTAAGCACATCCAGATTCGTCATCATTTTCTTCGGGACCATGTCCTCAAGGGCAATATCCTCATCGAACATGTGAAGACCGACGATCAACTAGCAGATATCTTCACCAAGCCCTTGGATGAGAAAAGGTTTTGCAAGTTGCGGTGTGAGCTAAATATCTTAGAATCTTCAAATGTTTTGTAAAAACATGCACATATCCTAACACTTACGCAAAATTGATGACTTAGATGTGCAACACATGAAGAATCGATTTTCTTCAACCAATGAAGAATATCACTCTTAGTGTGAGGAAATTAATGAAGAAATTGATTCTCAGGACCCTACGACAATTGTACGCGGTGCCTGAAATCATCATTCTTATACGGTGGGTCACGCCACCACCCAACTTTGAAATTCCTCAAGTTGAATTTCTTCAAGGTTGTTTTTCCTCAAAGTTGATTTTTTTCAAAGTTGTTTTTCTTCAAACTTATTTTTATTCAAAGCTGAAATTCATCAACATGGCGCTTTGTCACAAAATCCTCAAGTTAATCAAAATCTTCAAAAACACTTGATGATTTTCATTTGCCTAGATATATATATAGACTGTGATTTCAAAGTCCTCAACAACATTCACTTATAGCTATTTTTCAACTTGATATTTCATCTAAGTGAATGTGATCGGACCCTACTTCCCCTCTATGCTATACTCACCCAGTCTATTCAATTCTTCATATGCGTTCTACTTGAAACTTTGTTCAAAATCTTCACAGCGTCCTTGTAAGTTGATGATTTTGTAACAAAATCATCAAATTCTCAAAAATGATTTTTATATTGTTACACAGTAAATGAACCCCACTTTCCATGATCAGATAAGCACGATCTCCACCGCTTTAAACAGTTGCTACACGTGTCCTGTGGAGACGAAAGGGAAAGGGTAGTTCGGTCCGAAAGAATCGGCAGACAGTTTTCACCTGAGCTATAAATATGTCATTACCCCCTTCGGTCAAAACTCTTTGTTCTCTCTCTCGACCTCCTCTCTGCTACAACGAAGACCTAGCACCACCGCTAGAAGCTTCGTCGCCAACGAGGAACAGCTTCACTGCCTCGACCTCTCCGCCGCCGAAATCACGCCGGAACCGGACCGTCTTCATCCGCCGCCGCCATAGCCGTCTTCTGTCGCCAAGTTAGGGCACAGTGGACTCGCACCGAAGAGCATCTACTGCTACTTCTTCTGTTCTTCATGCTATATAGGGTAAATAAAACCCTATTTTTACAGTCCCTTTCAATCTACTATTTTACGTTAGATTCGTGGAATATGTTTTCCTCAGTGTCTATCAATCTCTGTTCCTCAAACACTGCTTATTCCTCAAACTGTTGATGAATTTCACTAAGCAACTAAAAGTCTTCACGAGATTCCTCAATTGTGCAAATTTTCGAATCTGTACAACTCTGGAACCCAAGATCAGAGTGCTTAGACAAATTGCTCAACCCACTGGTCAAATTCCTCAACTTTAAAAAAAAATTCACCTTCTTCAAATCTGAGAACGCATATAACCTCTCCAAATTCCTTGCAACTATACTCTATTCACAGGTACAAAAATGTCAGCTGATGAATCTCTAGGTTCTCATCAACTTAACTCATTTGCAGCATTTTTGAAGAAAATCTGCAGTGTCATCAGAATCCTCAAGAGTTCAATTTCCTCAGCAGAAGAAAAAGGAAGATGACAGGAAGCAGAAGGGTGGCAAGAAGCTTGAACAAAACACTGCCATTGATATCCCTGAGGATATATACTTGGAATACTGCACACCAGATGAGCAAGAAACAAGGCCCAAGAGGAAAATAAGGCTCCAAAAGATAGAATGCTGGTGGGCTAACGAGTGGAAGGAATACCGATTCGTCACTCCAAAGTACGCAAAGAAATTCTCTCTTAAGCCACCTGGCAAAAGGCCTCCTCTCGAGGATCATCAAGATGCCCATCCTTAAAGCCTCAATACGATTGATGATTATCCTGAGGAAAAGACTAAACACTTGTCAAAGCTTCACAAGCAAGCAGAAGCCGATGTGAGGAAATTCAACGAAGAATCTGCTATTGCTGCTGCCGCAGCCACCTCCTCAACTGCTGAAACGTCTGGCACGGCCATTCCTCAAGTGAAGCATGTGCCACAGAAATCAAAGGATTCAAAGCCTGAGGAGAAATAGCTTCAGAAGGTTGCGCCTGCATGTGCACCAAAACCCTCAACAACCAAACAAGCCTCAAAGCCTGAACACAAGCAGATTGTGAAGCAACTGCCTACTTTCTCCAACTCCTCTGTTCCTTCTGCAACGAGCTCAGAGACAAAGTCTTCACCAACACCATTGAAGACTAAGATGACTGCTGGAAGAGGAAATAGACCCAGCCCAAGCAAAGTCATCAAAGTCCCTTCTGCATCAGAAGGAAGTGATTAATATAATGATGAGACACTGCAAGCAATAATCAGAAGCAAGCAGGAGCGGGTTGCTCAAGCTTCAGGCAGCGCCATTCTTCTGGCCATGGACCCAAAAGTCCTGTTGGACTACATCAATGTTTGGTATGATGACCCCAACACACCCATTGATGACTTGAAGCTTCCCCCGAGCATCAGTCATATGGTGGCCACATTCATCAATGAGGCCAAGTGGAAGGAGACGCAAGCCAAACAAGCAAAGGCTGCAAAGCTGAAGAAGGAGAAATTTCTCAGACAAAATCTCCTCAGCCTGACGCCCGATGTTCTTGTGTCAACCAGGAAGAACTGAAGACTTTGACAGACAAGTATACCAAGCTATCTGATCGTCAAAGTCTCAAGAACAATTTCATCAAGTTTGCAACCAACGCAGTTGATGATTACAACAAAAAGGCTGCTCCTCCAGCGAAACCACAGCAGCCTGAGATAGAGGAAGAACAAGCAACCCTTGCTGAGGAAATGCCTCAAGAAAGCCGTGCTGATGCGCCGGCTATTGAGGAAATAGCTAAGGATATTCCAGCTGATGCATCTAAGCCAGCTGATGAATCTGCTCCAGCTGAAGAAAATGCTGCAGCTGAGGAAACTGCCAGGACGGATACGGCGCCGCCTCTTGAAGAGAAAATACCTTCACCAAAATCCTCAAAGGTGAAGAAAATGACTCCGTCTGCATCAGACGTGAAGAAAGCCAGGGCTGCAGAAAAAGAAGCTAAGAAAAGAAAAACTTCTTCAACACCAGAATCAACAGAGGCCAAGCGCCTCAAATCTCTTGATGAAAATGCTCCTTTGGATGCCGTGCCTCTCAAGATTGCTCCATCCCATGCCATGATTCCCTTAGAGAGCGAAGATAAGGAGCACTTGACTAATGAGGAAATGAAGGCTGCTGAGTTTGAGGAACACACTGATGAAGAAATTCAAATTGATGGCAGTCCTCAGACATTCATTACTCCTGAAGAACCTGCCCAAGGATCAGCTGCAACACCTGAAGAATTTGGCTCCTCCTCCAAGCACATTCCTCAAGATGAGGAAAACCAAAGAGAAGATTCTCAGCCCGAAGAAAATCCAAAGCCTGAGCAAAACCCTCAACCTGAGGCTTAGGCTGAAGAAAATCCTCACCCGGAGCAAAATCCTCAACCTGAGGCACATGTTGATGAAATTCCTCATCCTGAGCAAAATCCTCAACCTGAGGCACAGGCTGATGAAATTCCTCTCCTGAGGAACATGCTGAAGAAAATGCCCCTGCACCAAATACAGAAACTGCTATTGTGGTTGTCAATCCGGAAACTGCCATGATCGTCTCTCCTCAAGGGAAGCAGCAAAATCTTCAGCCTATGCAGCATCATCCCTTCTCCAAGAGGCCAAAGTTTCAGAAGGAAGCATTCTATGAAGAACACATGTATTTCATCGGAGAAAATCCTTATGAAAAGCCTCACATCAGGCACATGAAGTTTTGGACAAGGACATATCTCAACTATTATGCATCTATGTTGTGTGGAAGAAACACAATATTTCAACACATGCATATTACTCATGTTGAGCTTGAAGGAATTCCTTGCTTCGCTCGAGTCCTCAACGTTCTTCATGAAGCAGGACTGCTGCCACTTTGCACTGATATCTGCGATTGGAACAACGACATTGTTCTTCAATTCTATGTAACTTTGCACATCTCTGGAGATCCAATAGATATCAACACTTGGGTGATGGATTGGATGACATAGCACACACACTTCAAGGCCCCTACAAATGAGCTGCTGCGAGTACTTCCTGTGTCAATTCCTTCAGAACATGCCGTGAAGATGTATGATGAACGGGAGCTGCCAAATAAGCCGATGGAAGTCCTCATGAAGCCTTTGGCCAAGGATCAACCACCAAGAACGACTTTCCTGGTCCAAGATCTAAAGTATGAATCCAGGATAGTCTACATGATTCTGTGCAGTGTTCTTGCGCCAATCAAGGGCCATGATGATGAAGAAGATGTTGTAGGCATCATGAAGAATATCCTCTTCAACATCATCCATGGCATCCCCATAAATCTTCACGAATTATTTTTGAGGACTCCGGCTGACAGTGCTATGTCACCTTTTGACCTGAAGATTTACGCTCCATGGATCACGAGATTCATCAGACGCAGGTCAGGCATCAACTATCATCATGATTTCAATAATCACCTTGGATATATGCCTCCAATCAGAGTCAACAAGAAGACTTTCGAGACAGTTGAAGGAAAAGGCAAGCCTCTGATCGATGAAGGTAGTCGGCCCCTTGAAGGCCAATTTCGTGAACCAGATGCATATTCTTCATGGGATGATACTGAAACACAGCTGCCAAGCCCAGTTGCCCCAAGGGTGATGAATAACAGAGAGCTACTCCTCAGTCTTCATCAAAAGGTCGATCACAATTACAAATGGGTCAAACGCCATTGTGAAAGCCCTCAATGAGACTCAGAATGCAGTGAAGATTAATCATCACTATCTTTATGAGGTTTTTGATCGCACTTGGGCCACACTGGCTCATTTGAAGACTCCAGTAGAACTTGAAGAATTGGAGTTCACACATGACTTTGACTGGTCATGACCACCAAAGAAGAAGTTCAAGCCAATTCCAGTTCCAGACCTTGAGGACAGTTCCTTTTCTTCATTCCGCACTGCAGAACCTGATGAAGACCAAGAAGACACTGCCACTGGACCAAGGAGGAAGCCTGCTCCCAAGAATCCTCACGCGTCTTCCTCAACTGCCAAGAATTGAAAGTGTTCAAAGGGGCGTTAGTCCTCAGTTTTGTCCCTTTTCGTCACTTGATGACAAAGGGGGAGAAATCTGAGAGTTAGTCTTCACGCGGGATATATTTTGGGGCTTATAAACTTTATTAAGTTACAAACTCTTGCTCTTCTGAAGTGTTTTATGTAATGAGTTGTAACTTAAGCCCGATGATACTCTGACGCTTTTGAACGTTTTTCTTCGCATGCTTATTCCTCAAAATATTAAATATTAATGCACGCATGCTAGAATTCGTCAGACACCATTTCTCATCATGAATTCTCAAATTATTCATATTATATGTTATATGTATGCATGATTTACAAGACTCGGGGGGAGATTTCCATGATATAAATCATCAATGTGCATTTGCTGTGAAAAGAAAAATCCTCAAGATATGCACATCTTCATGGGGAGTCTCTCTGTATCTTGATTTCAAATTCCTCAAATGAGTATTTACACTTCATATTTTTATCCCCGTTGAAGACTTAACCTAATTGTCATCAACCACCAAAAAGGGGGAGATTATAAGTGCATCTAGTGCCCCTTAGTGATTTTGGTGGTTTTAAGACTTATAGTTTAAGTATGTAATGTGTTCATGAGTGTACACAGGATCTATAAGTCGTTGAGGAGTTTGAAATATTCGATGAATATCGACCCCTAAAAATGTATATCTTCGGCTGAAGAAATTGGTCTCAAGCTGAAGAATTGTATCGCGAAGAAATTGCGATGAAATTGATATTCCTCATGAAGATATTGAAGATGAGGAATTCGGTGTGTCTTGAAGTAATCAATCTGAAGACTTCGAAGCATGAAGATTTATTCTTTATGTTTTATTTTCTTCACTCTTGAGTCATAGGAACATCGTAATGTTAAAGGGGGTCGAGGTAACACTTTGGAATGAATTTCCTCATGATGCTCAACCCAAGCCTAATCCTACCAAAAGCCTCAAGTCAGAAATATGAGAGACATGAGGACTCTCACAGTTGAGGGTCCCGACCCTTACCGCAATTCGCGCCACATCACTGATCTTATCCACACCAACGGTCATATTATTTAAGGGCATTAATGTCAAATCATGTTGGGATGCTCCCAGGCTATAAATAGCCGCCCCACAACCATTAGCTGGTTGGCTGCAACCTTTTACCTTTGAGGAACTGTGTGGAACTGAAGCCTTTTATCTTTGAGGACTGTGCATCCTCCAGACGGTTAGGCGTCATGGTCTAGAGCAATCCAGCAGTCAATTGTGGATCGTCGGGTGACCAAGTTTGTGAGGGTTCGGAAGTCTTCCCTCAAGACTTACCACGAGTGTTGGGCGAGGACCGTGTGTTCTTAGCTCAATGAGAATACGGTAGGGACTGTGTGTCCCGGGACTGTGTGTCTTTTGGTTTCAATACCAAGCCACTCCAAACCAGATGTACAACTGTCAAAACATTTGGAACTGGGACATCAACCATTGTCTTCACTCTGAAACGGGTTCTATTTCTTCAACTCTTTCAATTCCTCATATTGTATGTTGAAGATTTTCATTGTCACTGTTTGAAGAATTTGCTGAAGACTTTCTCTGAAATTCCTCAACCCCAAATTCTTCACGCGAGTTAATCCTCACCTCCTTTCCCTGTGCTTGCATACTATGCAAACTGCTTTTCATATTCTTCACCTTGAAAACTGCTGTAGTGATACTTTGCACCCCTGATCCTTTGATGTTTCGCTGCAAGTTAGTCATTAGTGAGGAATTTCCTCAAAAGGAATTTCCTCAGTGATGAAATTCTAAATATCTCCTATTCACCTCCTCTAGTCGATGTAGCGCACTTTCAGTATCAATAGTTCACATCATTTTTTGTATATGTACTTCGATAATAAGTGTATGAGTTCTTCGGACTAATGTGAGTATTCGATTGTTGGCACTTCCACCATCCATATTTTGCTAGCCTCTTCGGTACCATGCATTGCCCTTTCTCACATCGAGAGTTGGTGCAAACTCCGCCGGTGCATCCAAACCCATGACATGATACGCTATGTCATACATCAGCCTCATTATATGTTTCCCCAAAACAGCCACCATACCTACTGCTACTGCGACAACAGACCTACCCTGGCAACGGCGCCAGGAATCCTGTTGCTACGGCTACGCCTATAGGAACTTCCTTGGAAAATATGCAGAGGATTTCCCCGCGGCCTTGGAGCCTTGTGTTGGTGTTCCCTTGAAGAGGAAAGGGTGATGTAGCACACCGACGGTAAGTATTTCCCTCAGTTTGAGAACTAAGGTATCAATGCAGTAGGAGGAGCGTTCAAGTCACAAGTACCTGCACAAACACAACGAGCTTGCACCCAACACTATGAAGGGGTTATCAATCCTTTATAGATTGTTTGCAAAGTGAGAACTGAAAGCAAAGACTAAACCAAGCAAAGTAAAAGTGAAAGTGGAAACGATAGTTCTGAATAGACTCGGGGGCTGTAGTGTTCACTACTGGCTTGTCCCATGAAAGCAAATAGACGGTGGGTGAATGAATTACTGTCGAGCAATTGATAGAACCGCGCAAAGTCATGACGTTATCTATGGCAATGATTATATCTATAGGCATCACGTCCAAAACAAGTAGACCGATACTTTCTGCATCTACTACTATTACTCCACACGTCGACCGCTATCCAGCATGCATCTAGTGTATTAAGTCCAAAAGAACAGAGTAACGCCTTAAGCAAGATGACATGATGTAGATGGACAATCTCATATCAACGACAGAGCCCATCTTGTTACCCTTGATGGCAACTACTTAATGTGTGCCTTGCTGCCCCTACTATCACTGGGAAAGGTCACCACATGGTAGAACCCAAAACCAAGCACATTTCCCATTGCAAGAATCATAGATCTAGTTGTCCAAACAAAACCCAAGACTCGGAGAGACTTACAAGGATATCAAATCATGCAAATATGAAATTAGCAAAGACTCAAATATATTTCATAGATAATCTGATCACAAATCCACAATTCATCGGATCTCGACAAACACACCGCCAAAGAGGATTACATCAGATAGATCTCCATGAAGATAATGGAGAACTTTGTATTGAAGATCCAAGAGAGAGAAAAAGCCATCTAGATACTAACTACGGACCCGTAGGTGTGAATTGGACTATTTACGAGTCATTGGAGAGGCGATGATGTTGATGTAGAAGCCCTCCAACTCCAAAGTCCGCTCCGACAGGGCACCGACAAGGGTCTCCAGATGAGATCTCGCGGAAACGGAAGCTTGCGGCGGCGGAAAAGTGTTTTCGTGGATGCCCTGATTTTTGCTGCGATTTTAGGGAATTTATAGGCCAAAGAGCTAGGGCAGGGGAGCGCCAGGGAGATGATACGTCTCAAACGTATCTATAATTTTTGATGGTTTCACGCTGTTATCTTGTCATCTTTGGATGTTTTATGTACCTTTTATATCTTTTGTGGGACTAACTTATTAATTCAGTGCCAAGTGCCAGTTCCTGTTTTTGTGTGTGTTTTTGGCTCTTTTCAGATCTGATTTTGGAACAGAGTCTAAACGGGATAAAATCCCCGAAATGATTTTTTTCCCGAACGAAAGAAGATCAGGGGGCCTGTGGGCCAAGCCAGGAGGGCTCCTGGGAGCCCACAAGCCCCCACTCCGCCACCAGGGGGAGGCGGCGGTGGCAGGGCTTGTGGCCTCCCTGGCCGCCCCCTGACCTAGATCCTTGGCCTATATATTCCCTAAAATACAACAAAAAATCAGGGGAGCCTCGAAAATACTTTTCCGCCGCCGCAAGCTTCCGCTTCCACGAGATCTCATCTGGAGACCCTTCCCGGCACCCTGCCGGAGGGGACTTTGGAGTTAGAGGGCTTCTTCATCATCATCATCGCCCCTCCAATGACTCGTGAGTAGTTCACTTCAGACCTACGGGTCCGTAGTTAGTAGCTAGATGGCTTCTTCTCTCTCTTGGATCTTCAATACAAAGTTCTCCATGATCTTCATGGAGATCTATCCGATGTAATCTTCTTTGGCGGTGTGTTTGTCGAGATCCGATGAATTGTGGATTTGTGATCAGATTATCTATGATATATATTTGAGTCTTTGCTGATTTCTTATATGCATGATTTGATATCCTTGTAAGTCTCTTCGAGTCTTGGGTTTTGTTTGGCCAACTAGATCTATGATTCTTGCAATGGGAGAAGTGCTTGGTTTTGGGTTCTACCATGTGGTGACTTTTCCGAGTGACAGTAGGGGCAGCAAGGCACACATTAAGTAGTTGCCATCAAGGGTAACAAGATGGGCTCTGTCGTTGATATGAGATTGTCCATGTACATCATGTCATCTTGCTTAAGGCGTTACTCTGTTCTTTTGGACTTAATACACTAGATGCATGCTGGATAGCGGTCGACGTGTGGAGTAATAGTAGTAGATGTAGAAAGTATCGGTCTACTTGTTTTGGACGTGATGCCTATAGATATAATCATTGCCATAGATATCGTCAGGACTTTGCATGGTTCTATCAATTGCTCGACAGTAATTTGTTCACCCACCATCTACTTGCTTTCATGACAGAAGCCACTAGTAAACACTACGGCCCCCGGGTCTATTCACATCCATTGTTTACACCTCTGTTTTTACTTTTCTTTGTTACTTTGTTGCTTTGAGTTCTCACTTGGCAAACAATCTATAAGGGATTGACAACCCCTTCATAGCGTTGGGAGCAGGTTCTTTGTCTTTGTGCAGGATCTTGTGATACTCCTCCACTGGATTGATACCTTGGTTCTCAAACTGAGGGAAATACTTACCACCGCTGTGCTACATCACCCTTTCCGCTTCGAGGGAACACCAACGCAAGGCTCCATAGCCGTAGCAGAAGGATTCCTGGTGCCGTCGACATGACTATTCCTGTCGCCGTTGCCGGGGAAGCACAGCTGACATCAGGAGGCCACAAGCCTGGTTGCCGTGGGCCCCCCTGGCCGCGGCAACAGGGCTTGTGGGCTCCCTGTGGGCCCCCTTCCTTGGCCCCCATGTCCCCCGATCTTCTTCTGTTCTGGAAAATTTTATTTCGGGGATTTTATTCTGTTTGGACTCCGTTCCAAAATCAGATCTAAAAAGAGTCAAAAACACAGAAAAAATAGGAACTTGCACTTGGCACTGAATTAATAAGTTAGTCCCAAAAAAGATATAAAAGGTCTACAAAACATCCAAAGTTGACAAGATAAGAGCGTGAAACCATCAAAAATTATAGATACATTTGAGACATATCACCTACCTATTAAGGCATTTCCATAGCCTTTCCGAGATACATTGCCATGCAACATCCACCATCTCATGACTTGATCTTCATGTCATACATACTTTTGCTTGGTCGAGGAGCCGCATGTTAGTTGGGCTTTGCCCTTATTGTTATTGCTACGTGACGTGCTAGTATCATTGCATATCCTGCTACACTGGCAGAGGCATACATTTGCATACATCATGATAGTTTTCATTATTCTTTATGTTGAGTACTTCTTATAAAGTGTGAAGATTTTTCTTTCTATTCTTGTAAAAAAATAGAGTGTTGCCCTTAAGTGAGGGAAAGATCCCAAAGAGGACAAACAAAAGATCCCAAAGAGGACAAATGAGAGATAAAAAAAAAGAGCCAAAGAGGCCAAAAAAAGAAAAAAAGCGAGAAGGGGGCACCACTATTATTCCTTTTGAAAGATCCACACTCGTACTCCATTGCTATACTTGTACTACATAGAGATTATCATTCATGCATAACTATGTGGGGACCCTTACACTATAGAACTTGGTTTGCATATTCCAATAATGAGCCTCCTCAAATGAGCTCTAGGTCTTCATGAGCAAACAAGTCGGATGCATGCTACTTCTGAAACAACAGCGCCAGAAATTGACACGTTGACGGAGACTTGCTTGCGTTGGTTTTTTCCTTGAAGGGGAAAGGGTGATGCAGCAAAGGAGCAATAAGTATTTCCCTCAGTTTGAGAACCAAGGTATCGATCCAGTAGGAGAGTCTCGTCAAGTCCAGAGTACCTACGCAAACACAAACGAGCTTGCACCCAACGCTTCAAAGGGGTTCTCAATCCCTTCAAGATTGTTTGCAAAGTGAGATCTAAAGGCGGAAAGTGCAACGAAGTAAAAAGTGTAAGGCTGAAAATATGGTGTGGAGTAGACCCGGGGCCATAGTGTTCACTAGAGGCTTCTCTCAAAATAGCAAATATCACGGTGGGTGAACAAATTATTGTCGAGCAATTGATAGAACCGCGCAAAGTCATGACAATATCTAAGGCAATGATCATACATATAGGCATCACGTCCGAGACAAGTAGACCAATACTTTCTGCATCTACTACTATTACTCCACACATCGACCGCTATCCAGCATGCATCTAGTGTATTGAGTTCATGACGAACAGAGTAACGCCTTAAGCAAGATGACATGATGTAGAGGGATGAACTCAAACCAATGATGAAAACCCCATCTTTTTACCCTTGATGTCAACAACACGATGCGTGCCTCGCTACCCCTTCTGTCACTGGGTGAGGTCACCGCATGGTATGAACCCAAGACCAAGCACTTCTCCCATTGCAAGAATCATAGATCTAGTTGGGCGAACAAAACCCACAACTCAAAGAGAATTACAAGGATATGAAATCATGCATAAGAGAGATCAGAAGAAACTCAAATAAGATTCATAGATAATCCGATCATAAATCCACAATTCATCGGATCTCGACAAACACACTGCAAAAGAAGATTACATCGCATAGATCTCCATGAAGATCATGGAGAACTTTGTATTGAAGATCCAAGAGAGAGAAGAAGCCATCTAGTTACTAGCTATGGACCCGTAGGTCTATGGTGAACTACTCACGCATCATCGGAGAGGTCATGGTGTTGATGAAAAAGCCCCCCGTATCTGAATCCCCCCTCCGACAGGGCACCAGAACGTGCCCCAGATGGGATCTTGCGGCGACAGAAGCTTGCGTCAGCGGAAAAGTACTTTTGATGATCTCCTGATTTTTTGTGGAATTTTTGGGGATATATTGGCGCGAAACCTAGGGCAAAGGAGGTCCAGGGGGCCCACAAGCCTGTGGGCCGCGGCCTCCCCCCTGGCCGCGGGGTGGGGACTTGTGGGGCCCCTGAGGACCCCCTCCTTGGCTCTCAAGTCTCCTGATCTTCTTCTGTTACCGAAAAAATCTTTTTGGGGATTTTATTCCGTTTGGACTCCGTTTCAAATTCTCCTCTGAAAGGGGTCAAAAACATGAAAAAACAGGAACTGGCACTTGGCACTGAGTTAATAAGTTACTCCCAAAAAATATATAAAAGGCATACAAAACATCCAAAGTTTGACAAGATAATAGCATGAAACTATCAAAAATTATAGATACGTTGGAGACGTATCAATGCACACCCACTAGTTCTATTGGAGAGATTACCGTAGCTCATATGTGCATTCGTTGCATGGCAATCCCTACTCGTGACATCATATCTATCATTTGGTTTTCTCTCACCTATGATTGTTCTCATTGATGTGAGCCTTTCACAACTTTTTTGTCTTCCTTCCCCATCATTATTCTATTTGCCATCCTAAGTGCCAACATATCTTGCTCACGCTCATCCATTGCATGAGTGCTCAAAGTCGAAAGGGAGAGGGTCATTTTGACTTGTGCCTGACTAGTGGTTTGGGGATGAGTCAAAATAATATTCCGAAGGAGACTAAGTGTGAGGTTTAGTAGATTGAGTTCTCAAATTAAAAAAATATTTTATGATCTCAACCTATCTCCTATTTCTTGCACGCAAACATCATCTGGAGACATTTGAGTCACGGACAGCGAGGGCTCTTGCACCTTTATGTTCTTACTTTGCTAAACTCAATGCTAGATATAAACTCTTGCTTGTTATTTTCTTGACTTGATTTGCATATCTTACTTGCTTTACTTTGAAGTTCTTATATGTGTGTCTGCATGTCACCACAGAAATTATTGTGTTATCATTTATCTACTCGAGGATGAGCAGAAATTAAGCTTGGGGATGTTGATACGTCCCAAACGTATCTATAATTTCTGCTTGTTCCATGATCTTTTGGGTGACAATGTTATATGTTTTGCTACACTTTTATATCATTTTACACATATTTGGACTAACCTACTAACTCAGTGCACCCAGTGCGAGTTTCTGTTTGCTGATATCTATTTTGCAGGGGCTTTTACCCAATTTTCTGAAGCCCGAAAAATTCCAGGAAAAATATATAAATAATCAGCGTAACGAAAGCTTACAGATCACCGAAGTTGGGCCACAGGGGGGGCAAGGGCCATGTTGGGGATATTACCTGCGGTATGACCCGCCCTGATGGGTCGAGTCAGGAAACTGGCGACTCATACATATATGACCAACATAAGCCTTGGTTTGGGCTTAGGGCATGTTGGGATGTTTTGTAAGAAGGCCGCCATGGCCCATGAGCCAGATGACGGTTCAAGGATGGCGAAGAAGATGAGCCTCCAAGGAGTTTTCCTCGACTTGAGGTACACGGCGACTTAGAGATAAGGAAGGCCACGATTTGTAATGTGG
Source organism: Hordeum vulgare subsp. vulgare (assembly GCF_904849725.1). Taxonomy (NCBI): domain Eukaryota; kingdom Viridiplantae; phylum Streptophyta; class Magnoliopsida; order Poales; family Poaceae; genus Hordeum; species Hordeum vulgare. Next base: position 574,373,492 of record NC_058519.1, read on the forward strand.
CCAGGACTTTGTAAACCCTGGGGCCTTGACCTGTATATAAAGGCGAGTCTCTGGGGCGAATAGATCATGTTAGAAGTCATCGAGAGCTAGGTCAGGCGAGTTACGCCCCCTTGTAATCGAATCCACCATCAATATACACAAAGTAGGATGTAGGACTTTACCTCCACACGAGGGGCCGAACCTGGGTAAATCTGAGTCTTGCTTTCGCTCACCCCCTTTGAGTCGCCACCAAGGTGCGATGGCTCCTTCACTAAGTCCTTTCACGAGGACATCTGCCATGACAAAACCACGACAGTTGGCGCTCACCGTGGGGCTTGCGCACGGTGGAGTTGAGTTATCAAAGGGAGCCCTTCCGGGGTTAGAAAGCTACGCGGTCGGCATCATGACGCAGAGCCGCCGAGGGAAGTACTACATCAATAACTCGCGATGGGGGCCTGAGGCCGATTCAGTCGAATCTGGATACAGGGTCCCCTTCGGCAAGATCCACGTATTCATCGGCAAGATCGGAGCACCCGTGCCTGAGGCGGACACCGTCACCGACATGATCGAGCCGGCTCGGTACGTCCGTCCCATCAAGCGACACGACCGGTCGCGTCGCGTTTTTATTGGTTTTACGCAGGGAATCGACTTGCCGGATGAGCCGGCGATCCAGGGGGTCACACCCGTCAATTCGGACGATGAGTCATCCATGGGCGATACAGATTCAATCTACACTCTCTATGAAGGGCATCTTGAGGGGTTGCCGGAGGCAGCGGTCTCTGAGGAAGCTAGGGGTCCGCACCGTCAAGTCACCATCTACATGGCGGGGGCAGCACCACGTCAGCCAAACCCGACGGGCAACAATGAAACCATCGGGTCGTCAAAGACTCCAACTCAGGCCCTGGCGGACCTGGCACCAGAGAAGGCCAAGCTCATGGCGATCCTTGTGACAACGGAAAACCAAGAAACGATCAACTCGTAGCTAGCGAAACTAAGGGAAGACATGGCCAAAATCCAGCATGACATCAAGGAAGAAGCCGCCAGGATGGCGAGACAGCAGGCCCTAATTATTGCGGAGTCGGAGCGACTGAACACTGAGGGGTGGTGGCTCGAGCGACAGCAACACGCTTTGGACGCAATCCACAAGAGGCGGCATCACAGCCGCCTGCCAGCCGATCTAAACCCAACCCGGCTTTTCGACAGCCCACATACGCCGGGAGTGGAGCCCAATCGGACGTGGCAGGCCGCCCGAGGAGGCGAGCCGGCTCGGCCTCCACCTCAGCCCATGGAGACTCATGCAACGCATTTCCAAACACCACGGGGCCACTTCTCGAACCCCGTCGACAACATGCTGGCGGCGACCCGTCACCTTGAATCCGTTCCCATCCACAGGAACTCTCCGGCCGAGGTGGAAGCAATAAACGCCATTGAGATGCTAAAAACAACGGTGGTGCAAGAGGCGTAGTATTCGTATAGCTGTGAGCGGCTACACTCTACGCCCCAGGCGAGTCACGCCAGGATTCGCCATGATGACCCGCCGGCAGTGAACAGCGAACACCGGTGTTTTCGACAAACCAACCTGCCCGACACGAGGGCTAAGGACCTTGTGGATGCAGCGGCCGCGGCGGGTCAGGGTTATCCGATCTATGCCATACCGTCTCCCGCGACGACTGAGACCGGTGGAAGGCACGTCGGAGTGCCTTGCCTGGCACCCGCCATTCGTAATGAGCGTATGCTAAAGGATTTCAAAGGCCCGCGAAAGGTCCAAGTACACACCGGACCTGGAGCCACGCGCGTGGATTGAGAGTTACGAGCTTGCGATGTATATGCTCGATGTGAGTGAGGCGGCTTGCGCTAAGTACTTCACCATGATGCTCGAAGGAACAACGCGCACGTGGTTGAAGAGCTTACCACCCAACTCCATCAACACCTGGGCCGAGTTGAAGGAACGATTCATTAAAACTTCAAAGGAACCTGTAAACGACCGATGACCATCGTTGACTTGCAGCACTGTGTCCAGCGTCCGGACGAGTCGACCCATCATTGGACGCAACGAGTTGCGGAGGTAATCCATTCATCAGAAGGCATTTCGGCGGCTCGGGCCGTGTTGATCTTGGAGAAAAACTGCCACTACGAACCCTTGGTGCTTAAACTTGGGCGGCTCAAGTGTAAAGTACCGGACATGGCAGAATTGATGGACACCATGACCAGATACGCCGAGGAAGACGACACTAAGGACCCCGGGGAGGATGACGACAAGATCAGCACCGCCAGGAGAGGCGAGTTGCCAAGAGGTCACTCTCAATTCCAGGGACGGGGCTACCATCACCCCACGGGTCAAGGCAAAAGGAGGCCGCATGAGGGCGTTACTGATTTCGTTGCCAACACTAGCACTAGCAATAACAACCAGCGTCAGCCGAAGAGGGGGTTTAGCGGGAAGAAGCCACACAACTATTACAAGATGCTCAAGGGCCCGTGTCCGCAACACGCCACTGCTGACGGCCCGGCTACCCACTCTTGGGAAGATTGTTACGTGATGCAGGAGTTTCGCGCCGAAACACTCAAGAGGGGGCAAGGAGGCAACCATTGTGGACAACAAGAACGCTTCGGCGCTGCCGGACCACAAAGGAATCCGTTTGATGGATTCCCTAACCCGGGCCCACAGGGCGGGTCACAGCCTAATCATGGGCAGCATCCGGCTCGGGACAACCAGAAACACAACCTGCAGGACGCCTTTCGACAACAACCCACCCACAACGGTTTCCAGCCACAGAACAATGACGACGGCTTCCAGAACAACCCCAAACAGTTAAACAACGGGCAATACCACGTGTTCGCTGCTACCTCTTGAGCTTGCGTTGGTTTTTCCCTTGAAGAGGAAAAGGTGATGCAGCACAATAGCAGTAAATATTTCCCTCAGTTTGAGAACCAAGGTATCAATCCAGTAGGAGTATCAAGGCAAGTCTCCAAAGTACCTGCGCAAAAATAGCAAACTTGCACCCAACGCTACAAAGGGGTTGTAAATCCCTTCACGATTGATTGCAAGGTGAGATCTGAAGGTGGAAAGTGCAACAAAGTAAAAGTGTAGAGCTGAAAATATGATGTGAAGTAGACCCAGGGGCCATAGTGTTCACTAGAGGCTTCTGATAACCCATAAGTATAGGGGATCGCAGCAGTTTTCGAGGATAGAGTATTCAACCAAAATTTGTTGATTCGACACAAGGGGAAGCAAAAGAATATTCTCGAGTATTAGCAGTTGAGTTGTCAATTCAACCACACCTAAAAGACTTAGTATCTGTAGCAAAGTATCAGTAGCAAAGTATCAGTAGCAAAGTAGTGTGATAGCAACAGTAGCAACAGTGACAGCAGTAGCGGTAACAGTAGTAGCAGTGATAGGAGTAGCAACAAAGTAACGTAGCAAGGACCAGTAGGAAAAAACTCGTAGGCATTGGATCGGTGATGGATGATTCTGCCGGATGACATTCATCATGCAACAGTTATAACATGGGGAGATATGTAACTAGCTCCAGTTCGTCAATGTAATGTAGGCATGCATTCCGTATATAGTCATACGTGGTTATGAAAAGAACTTGCAGGACATTTATTGTCCATCCATCCCGTGGCAGAGGGGTCCTAATGGAAACTATGAGATATTAACGTTCTCCTTTTAATAGAGAACCAGAACAAAGCATTAACACTTAGTGAATACATGAACTCCTCATACTATGGTCATCTCCGGGAGTGGTTCCGGCTATTGTCACTCCGGGGTTGCCGGGTCATAACACATAGTAGGTGACTACAACTTGCAAGATAGGATCAAGAACACACATATATTGACGAGAACATAATAGGTTCAGATCTGAAATCATGGCACTCGGGTCCTAGTGACAAGCATTAAGCATGGCAAAGTAGTAGCAACATCAATCTCCGAACAAAATGGATACTAGGGATCAATCCCCATCAAAACTAACTCGATTACATGATAGATCTCATCCAACCCATCACCGCCCAGCAAGCCTACGATGAGATTACTCACGACCGGTGAAGAGCATCATGGAATTGGCGATGAACGAAGGTTGGTGATGACAATGGCGACGATCTCCCCTCTCCGGAGCCCAAAACGGACTCCAGATCTGCCCTCGAGAGGAAGAATAGGTGGTTGCGGCGCCTGCGTATCGTAAAACGCGATGAACTCTTCTCCTTGAATTTTTTTTCCGGATGAAAGGGACTAAATAGAGCTAGAGTTGGAGGCGGCGGAGTCCCGAGGGCCCCACAAGCCTGCTAGGCGCGGCCAGGGGGGCCCGCGCCTCCTGGGCTTGTGGGCTCCTCACTCCACGCCTCCGATTGATTCTTGCGCCAGTATTTTTTATATATTCCACAAAAAAATCCTCGTAAATTTCCAGGTCATTCCAAGAACTTTTATTTCTGCGCAAAAACAACACCATGGCAATTCTGCTGAAAACAGCGTTAGTTCAGGTTAATTCCATTCAAATAATGCAAATTAGAGTCCAAAACAAGGGCAAAAGAGTTTGGAAAAGTAGATACGATGGAGACGTATCAACTCCCCCAAGCTTAAAGCCTTGCTTGTCCTCAAGCAATTCAGTTGACAAACTGAAAGAGACAAAAGAAAAACTTTTACGAACTCTGCTTGATCTTGTTGTTGTAATTATGTCTAACTCATGTTTAGATTTTCAGCAAGATCATAAGCTAACTACATAAGCAATGACATTTAGGTCTCAAGATGTACTCATATGAATGGCATAATCAACTAGCGAGTAATAATGATGAGTTTCAAACGTCAACACTTCAATCAAAACAATCATGAAGCAATATGAACAGGTGGTATCTCGCTAGCTCTTTCTGAGACCGCAAAACATAAATGCAGAGCACCTTCAAATTCCAAAGGCTGACTGAACATTGTAATTCATGGCAAAGAAGATCCAGTCACAGTCATACTCAATAACAATTAATAGAAAAGCATAAAAAGGACGGAGGGGCTCTCTAATTGGTGCTTTTATAAGAAGAGGATGACTCAACAGAAACATAAATAGATAGGCCCTTCGCAGAGGGAAGCATTGATTTGCAGAGGTGCGAGAGCTCAAGCTTTGAAGACAGAGATAAATAATTTTGGGTGGCATGCTTTCATTGTCAATGCAATGACCAAGAGTTTTCACCATCTTCCATGCTACACATGCTATAGGCGGTTCACAAACAGAAAAAGTAAAGTTTTGACTCCCCCACCACCGATCAATCACACTCCACGACTAGACGAATACTCGGGTGCGGTCCATACCAACAACAATCCACAGGGAGTTTTGTTTGCAATTATCTTTTCAATTTGAGCATGGAACTGGGCATTCCAATTACCGGCCCCTTTCTCGTGAGTGATAGTGAATAAACTCGTATCGAGGATAACACGCCTAGCATGGAAGATACTGATTGCCCCTTGTCACCACATGAGCGGTTCGGGCATACAAAACAAATTATTACTTGAACGTTTAGAGAGTGGCACATGCAAATTTACTTGGAACGACAGGTAGATACCGCAAATAGTTAGGTATGGTGGGCTCATATGGAACAACTTTGGGTTTATGGAAGTGGATGCACAAGCAGTATTGCCGCTTAGTACAAGTGAAGGCTAGCAAAAGACTGGGAAGCGACCAACTAGAGAGCGACAGCAGTCATCAATATGCATTGAGATTAACCAACATTGAGTGCAAGGATGAGTAGGACATAAATCACCATAAACATGAATATCATAGATGCTATGTTGATTTTATTTCAACTACATGCGTAAGCATGTGCCAAGTCAAGCCACTTGAATCATTCAAAGGAGGATACCGTCCTATCATACTACATCATAATCATCTTGAAATTCATGTTGGCATCCAAGACAAACCATTATAAGCTCCTAGCTAATTAAGCATGGCATCAGAAACTATGATCTCTAAGTTGTCATTGCAAACATCTTTCTCTCACAACAAAGCTGAATTAGGAACGATGAGCTAGCCATATTTACAAAAACAAAATAGATCGAGTTCATACCAGCTTTTCCAGGCTCAGTCAATTCATCATATATCGTCATTATTGCCTTTCACTTGCATGACCGATAGATGTGAACAATAATAAGAGTGTTCGTGCATTGGACAAAGCTGGAATCTGCAAGCAAACACAAAGGAGAAGACAAAGTAATATGGCTCTGTGACAGATAAACGGATATGCATGCGAGAGCCACTAAACATTGTAACCATGGTCTTCTACCTTGACCCAAATAAAAATAAAACTATTTACACGGGAAATCTTTTTGAGTTTTCTCAATCTAAACAGACACAAGAGAAGAAAGCGAGAAAAGGAAATAAACTAGCATGGATGATACAGTGGCAAGGTGTGAACACCGACTAACAAAGTGAAAGCGTGAGCAAGAATATAAAGTCGGTGAGGAACACATACTCCCTCAAGCTTAGGCTTTTGGCCTAAGTTGGTTTAGTCCCAAGGCTGGTCCGGGCGATATTCAAAATCGTAATGGGGGTTGTACAGGAGCACAGCAGCTACCGCCTGAATAGCTGCCTCACGGAGGCGAGCAACCTTTGCCTCCCTCTGATACTCCTCTACCTCTCCTCTGGTTATGTAATATCTCCGTTTTACCTCAAAGTCAAAGAAGGCAGGAGCAGGAAGGGTTATATAGAAAACACGTCGTCGGTTAAATATTAACCGGTATAGGAGGGATTCATTATCCCTCTCAAGGAATAGATAACTTGTCATAGCGGCGCGATCAATGAAAGCTGTATGGAGCGGGGGATATCCTTCGTGGATGGGTACTCCAAGAAAATTTGCTAGACGAGTGGCATAGATCCCACCAAAGAAATCCCCTTCATTACCATTATTATTTAGCCTCCTCGTGATTATAGCTCCCAAGTTGAAACTTCTATCACCTGTTACTGCGCTCTGAAGAATACTAAGGTCAGGTGCGCAGAGGTGACAATGCTCAATTTTGTCGTTAATGCATCTACCTATGAAGAGGGCAAAGTAATGCAAGGCAGGAAAATGAATGCTCCCCATGGTAGCCTGCGTAATATCTCTAGTTTCTCCGACAGTTATACTAGAGATAAAATCTCTAACCGAAGACTTAGGAGGATCATTGAGACTACCCCAATCAGGTATCTTGCAAATTCTATTGAAATCCTCTAAATCCATGGTATACGTTTTGTCATAGAGATCAAACAGTACGGATGTGTCACGACCAGCTGAAAATTTGAATCTACGAACAAAAGAGGCAGTGAGAGAATTATATTGTTCACATTTATTGGAGATGAATTCTTCAAGTCCAACGTTGTGAACAAGTGTATCAAACTCGTCTTTGAAACCTCCATCAATCATGAATTCATCAGAAGGCCATTCACATGGTTGTACCTGTGCGTTCCTCGGTTGGTAAGGATCGGGCTCCCGAATCGCGAGATAGGGACCCCTCTTGCTTGAAGAACCACCATGATAGTTTTTCCTGAACATCTTCCTTTTTCTGAAATTTTTAGTGACTCAAAGGAAAAGTGAACAAGGCTCAACGAAACTCATAGCAACTACTCCTACAAGTGCCTAGAGGCCATATCATACATCAAAACTACTTGGGACCAACTAAAATTAACATGCAAAGCTCAAGAACAGGGTCACCAAGGCAACAATAATACGCAACGAATAAAGCACTAGAGCAAAAACTAATTGGACCAATGGAGGAGTCACATACCAAGGAACAATTTCCCCAAAACAGTTTGGTGAATGGGGCTTTGCACAAGGAGATCAAAAATCATAGCAAGAACACGGGTTTGAGATGTAGAATGATTTTTTCTCGAGGTAGGAGAAGGAGATGGGAGCTGGAATAAGTGGAGGGGGGCCACGTGGGCCCCACAAGCCTCGTAGGCGTGACCAGGGGGGGTGCCCGTGCCTCCTAGTCTTGTGGCCCACTGGTGCATCCCCCTGACTAGCTCTCCGTCTCAGAATTTTTCAAAAATTCCAGAAAAAAACATGCTTGACTTTCAGGGCATTCGGAGAACTTTTTATTTTCGGGACACTTTTCTACAGGATGGGAAAAGCAGAAAACAGGAGAAACTAAAGCTAAATCTATCATTTTTCTTCTAAACAACCGAGAGTAAAAGTTCGAAACAGAGGGTTGTGACTCCTAGATTCATCCATCTCATGGTCATCAAAAGAAATCCGTCAATGAGGTTGATCAGGTCTCCTTGACAAACTTTTTTCGAATCGCATAAAAACGGAGAATTTTCGAATAGTCACTAGGTTACCTCAATGGGGATGTGCATATCCCCAACAAGCAAATCATACTTCATCTTAACAGTAGGTATAGGGCATTCAAAGCTCCCAATAAGAATCGATGAAGTTTTTTCAATAGCATTGATGCAATGTACTCGATATTGTTTCTTCGGAAAGTGCACCCCATGCTCATTACCATTGACATGGAAATTGACATTGCCTTTGTCAATCAATAACAGCCCCTGCAGTGTTTAAAAAGGGTCTTCCAAGGATGAGCGCCATGGCATCATCCTCGGGAATATCCAGAATAACAAAGTCCGTTAAGAAAGTAACGTTAGCAACCACAACAGGCACATCCTCGCAAATACCGATAGTCAAAGCAGTTGATTTGTCAACCATTTGCAAGGAGATTTCAGTGGGTGTCAACTTATCCAATTCAAGTCTACGATACAGAGAGAGAGGCATAACACTAACACCAGCTCCAAGGTCGCATAAAGCAGTTCTAACGTAGTTTCCTTTAATGGAGCAAGGTATAGTGGGTACTCCGGGATCACCTAGTTTCTTAGGAGTTCCACCCTTGAAGATGTAATTGGAAAGCATGGTGGAAATCTCAACCTCAGGTATCCTCCTCTTATTAGTCACAATATCCTTCATGTACTTAGCATAAGGAGACATTTTGAGCATATCTGTCAAACGCATTTGCAGAAAGACAGGTATAATCATTTCAACAAATCGCTTAAAATCCTCATCATCCTTTTTCTTGGATGGTTTGGGAGGAAAGGGCATGGGTTTCTGAACCCATGGTTCCCTTTCTTTACCATGCTTCCTAGCAGTGAAGTCGTTCTTATCGTATCTCTTGTTCTTAGGTTGTGGGTTATCAAGATCAACACTAGGTTCAATCTCCACATCCTTATCATTGCTAGGTAGAGCATCATCATGAACACCACTATCAATATTATCACTAGGCTCATGTTCATCACCAGATTGTGTTTCGACATCAGAAACAGAGACATCGTTTGGATTCTTGGGTGTAACAGCAACATGGTTGCTAGCATGCAAGTTCCTATCATCTTTCTTTTTCTTCCTAGGATGACTAGGTGCCTCGGTGCTACCTCGTTGAGAATCTTGTTCAATTCTCTTAGGATGAACCTCAGGATACAAAGGTTCCTGGGTCATTCTACCACCTCTAGTGACGACTTTGACAGAATTGTCATTCAGCTCATTGAGCACGTCATTTTGAGCCTTAAGTACTTGCTCTAGTTGAGTAGTAACTGCTACGACAACAAAAGACCTTCCCCGGCAACGGAGTCACACGTCCTTCTACTGCTGGCTACGCCTACAGGGACTTCCTTGGCAAATATGCAAAGGATTCCTCCACGGCCTTGGAGCCTTGCGCTGGTGTTCCCTTGAAGAGGAAAGGGTGATGCAGCACATAAGCAGTAAGTATTTCCCTCAGTTTGAGAACCAAGGTATCGATCCAGTAGGAGGATCGCGTCAAGTCACAAGTACCTACACAAACACAAAGAGCTTGCACCCAACGCTATGAAGGGGTTGTCAATACCTTATAGATTGTTTGCAAAGTGAGAACTGAAAGCAAAAAGGAAACAAAGCAAAGTAAAATTAAAAGTGGAGACGATAGTTGTGAATAGACCGGGGGGCCGTAGTGTTCACTAGTGGCTTCTCACATTAAAGCAAGTAGACGGTAGGTAAAGGAATTATTGTTGAGCAATTGATAGAACCGCGCAAAGTCATGACGTTATCTATGGCAATGATCATATCTATAGGCATCACGTCCAAAACAAGTAGACCGATACTTTCTGCATTTACTACTATTACTCCACACGTCGATCGCTATCCAGCATGCATCTAGTGTATTGACTCCATAAGAACAGAGTAACGCCTTAAGCAAGATGACATGATGTAGATGGAGAATCTCAAATCTATGATGAAAGCCCATCTTGTTATCCTTGATGGCAACAACATGATGCGTGCCTTGCTGCCCCTTCTATCACTCGGAAAGGTCACCGCACGGTATGAACCCAAAACCAAGCACTTCTCCCATTGCAAGAATCATAAATCTAGTTGGACAAACAAAACCCAAGACTCGGAGAGACTTACAAGGATATCAAATCATGGATATAAGAAATCAACAAACACTCAAATATAATTCATAGACAATCTGATCACAAATCCACAATTCATCGGACCTCGACAAACACACCGACAAAGAGGATTACATCGGATAGATCTCCATGAAGATCATGGAGAACTTTCTACTAAAGATTCAAGAGAGAGAAGAAGCCGTCTAGCTACTAACTACGGACCCATAGGTCTGAAGTAGACTACTCATGAGTCATTGGAGGGGCGATGGTGTTGATGTAGAAGCCCTCCAACTCCAAAGTCCCCTTCGATAGGGCACCGAGAAGGGTCTCTAGATGAGATCTCATGGAAACGGAAGCTTGCGGCGGCGGAAAAGTATTTTCGTTCATGCCCTCACTTTTTCTGGCATTTTAGGGAATTTATAGGCCAAAGAGCTAGGGCAGGGGAGCGCTAGGGAGGCCACAAGCCTGGTTGCCGCGGGCCCCCTGACCGCGGCAACAAGGCTTGTGGGCTCCCTGCCTTGGCCCTCAAGTCCCCCAATCTTCTTCTGTTCCGGAAAAAATTATTTCAGGGATTTTATTACGTTTGGACTCCGTTCCAAAATCAGATCTGGAAAGAGTCAAAAACACGGAAAAAACAGGAACTGGCACTTGGCACTGAATTAATAAGTTAGTCCCAAAAAGATAAAAAGGTATATAAAACATCCAAAGTTGACAAGATAACAACATGAAACCATAAAAAAATATAGATACGTTTGAGACGTATCAAGCATCCCCAAGCTTAACTCCTGCTCGTCCTCGAGTAGGGAAGTGATAAAGAGAGAATTTTTGATGCTTTCATGCTACCTAGAACAGATGTCCTTTGTAACTCCTCTTATGTGACGTGAATGTTCAGATCCATTAGATTCAAAACAATAGTTTGCTAGTGACGTGGAGACAATAATACTTCAAGCAAACTAGCAAGGTAATCATGAACTTTCAAAATAACAAGGCGAAAAGAAAGTTATCCCTACAAAATCATATAGTCTGGCTATGCTCTATCATCCTTGCACAACGAATTTAAATCATGCACAACCTCGATATTGGCCAAGTAATTGTTTTCACACATTTACTTTCTCAAACTTTTTCAACTCTCACACAATACATGAGCGTGAGCCATGGTTTTAGCACTATAAGTGGAATGGAGTGTGGTGGAGGTTGCAAGGCAAACAAGGAGAAGATGGTCACATTGACTAGGCATATCAATGAGCTGTGGATATGCTCATCAATATATATCAACGTGAATGAGTAGGGATTGCCATACAAATGATGTACTAGAGCTAAGAGTATGTGAAAGCTCTTAAAGAAAACTAGTGGGTGTGCATCCAACTTGCTTGCTCACGAAGACCTAAGGCAATTTTGAGGAAGCCTATCATTGGAATATACAAGCCAAGTTATATAATGAAAATTTCCCACTAGCTATATGGTGGTGACAAAACGAGAGACTCTCAATCATGAAGATCATGGTGCTTAATAAGCACAAGTGTGGAAAGATAGTAGCATTGTCCCTTCTCTATTTTTCTCTCATTTTTTTGGTGGGCTCTTTGACGTCTTTTTTTTGGGGTGGGCATCTTTGGCCTCTTTTTGTAAATGGGCTTCGCTGGCCTCTTTTATTTCCTCACATGGGACAATGCTCCATTAATGATGATCATCACACTTACAACTCAAAACTTAGAGCAATGATGACTCTATATGGGATGCCTTCGGTAGTGTACCGTGACAATGATCTAGCATGGCATATACATTAATGGAAATATCATGCTAGCTATCTTATGATAATGCAATGGCAATGTAGAAGTGGTGGCACATGTCATGGTGGTAGTTGCATGTCAATATATCTTGGAATGGCTTTGAAGAAGCCATAGTAGGTAGGTATGGTGGCTGTTTTGAGGGAGGCTAATGGTGGGTTTTATGCACCGGCAAAAGTTGCACGACACTAAAGAAGATAGTGATGGTGGAAGGTGAAAGTGCATCTAAACCATGGACTCAACATTAGTCATGAAGAACTCATATACTTGTTGCAAAAGTTTTAGTAGTGATTGAAACAAAGCATTCAACGCATACTCCTAGGGGAAGGGTTGGTAGGTATAAACCATCGTGAGATCCCGACCGCCACACAAAGGATGACAATCAATAGACTAATCATGCTCAGACTTCATCACATAGCAGTTCACCATACGTGCATGCTACGGGAATCACTAACTTCAACAGAAGTATTTCTAGATCCACAACACCTTACTAGTATAACTTCAATATCACCACAACCACAACTCAAAACTAATTGAGATGAATCAAACTTCTCTAACTATTCAATGCACATGAAGGTGGAAGTTTTCATATCCCTTTGGATAACTACCCCTTTTGAGACTACATTCATAGCATAGATCAACTACCAAGCCACGCACCGCCATGCTCTAAAAGATATAAGTGAAGCACATGGAGCAAAATCAACTAGCTCCAAAGATATAAGTGAAGCACATCTGAGCTGAATTGTCTAACCAAAGGATATAAGTGAAGCTCGACAAAATCACGGTGAGTGCATGTCTCTCTCTCTAGGTGTGCAGCAAGGAATATTGTGACACAACAAAAACAAAAGACTCCTACGATACAAGACGCTCCAAGCAAAACAGATAACATGTGATGAATAACAATATAGCCCCAAGTAATGTTACCGATGGATTGAAGACGAAAGAGGGGATGCCTTCCCGGAGCATCCTCAAGATTAGGCTTTTACAGCATACTTGAATCAACTTGGTGTGCCTTGGGCATCCCCGAGCTTGAGCTCTTGCCACTCTTTATCTCTTGGTCCATAAGAACTTCACCCAAAACTTGAAAAGTTCACAACACGAAACTTAAACAGAAACTCGTGATATCATTAGTATAAGAAATCAAACCACCACTTCCTTAGGTACTGTAGCAAACTTAAATTCTACTTATGTTGATGTTGGGTTACTGTATTTTCAATCTTCCATGGCTAATACCCCCGATACTATCCATAGTTTCATCAAAATAAGCAACCAACTCAACAAAATTAGAATCTGTTAACAGCAGACCAGTCTGTGGCAATATGTATACTTCGTATACTTATGGTACTTCAAAAATTCTGAAACCTTACGAAAGTCTGAAGAATTTGCATAGGAATCAGAATAAAAAAGAACCAACTCAAAAGCTCTTACATAAAAAAATGAAAATTCGTTTCGTGAGCAGAAAGTTTCTGTCTTTTCCAGCATGACCAAACGATCATCCCCAAGACTAATCATAACGGTTTTACTTGGCACAAACGCAAAAGAAACACAAAAAACACAATCATAACAGAATTATGAAAGTGTGGAAACCACAAAACAGAAAGTAAAAGGATAGATTCGTTGGGTTGCCACCCAACAAGCGCTATTGTTTCACGCCCTTAGCTAGGCATAAGGTGATGGAACCACGTATAGTCATCTTTGGTGCTCAAACCAGAAGTAGTGTGATCATTTATCATCTTAAGATCTTCATCTTTATTGGATGACTCACCACTAGCTTTAGTAACAAAAACAGACTTGACGGTCTTTTTGAGAGTGGGACTTGGAGTATTTTTCACAGCGGCAAAAGCGGAACCCAAGTTGGTTATGACATCTTCTAGTTTGCCAATTCTAGAGGAATCATTAACTATAGGTTCCTTCTCCCTTAAATTTTTCAAAACCATTCCCACTTTGGATCCGTACTGAGTAATTTGATTGTGGATCTTTCTATCCAAACCCTCAATAAGTTCAATTGTGGCAATTTTGTTTTCAATAGTGTCAAGCCTTTGCATCACGTGTTCCAAGGTCAAGGTAGTTCCATTAACCATGAGCGGGGGTGAGCCTACCAAATTCATGACAGCTCCATAGGAGTCAACGGTATGGCTCCCCAAAAAAATTCCCGCCTACGATGGTATCAGGAATATACCTATTCCAAGGAGAGATTCCGACATAAAAAACTGCGAAAAAACGATAGTGGATTGCTTACGAGTAGATCTACTTTGAGCATTGCAAATCCTGTACCAAGCGTCCTTTAAATTTTCTTCCTCATTCTGCTTGGAATTGAGAACTTCGTTCTCAGGGGTATCATTTGGAGTGGTGGGTCTAGCCATTGGTGGACTATCCCACACACAAATGAGCAGGAAGTAAGCGAGTGAAACGGGCAAAAAAGAGAACGGCAAAAAGGCAAAAGAAAACGGAAAAGGAGAAAGGCAAGAAGGCAAATGAAAACGGCAAGGGAGAAAGGCAAATGAAAATGGCAAATGTGAAGTGGGGGAGAGGAAAACGAGAGGCAACTAGCAAAAAGGTAAATGCAAGAGATGAGTTTGTGACACCTACTTGGATAGATCTTGACTTGATCTCTCCTCCCCGGCAACGGCGCCAGAAATCCTTCTGCTACGGCAACAAAAGACCTTCCCCGGCAACGGCGTCAGAGGTCCTTCTGCTGCTCGCTACGCCTACAGGGACTTCCTTGGAAAATATGCAAAGGATTCGCCCGCGGCCTTGGAGCCTTGCGTTGGTGTTCCCTTGAAGAGGAAAGGGTGATGCAGCACAAAAGCAGTATGCATTTCCCTTAGTTTGAGAACCAAGGTATCGATCTAGTAGGAGGATCGCGTCAAGTAACGAGTACCTGCACAAACACAAAGAGCTTGCACCCAACGCTATGAAGGGGTTGTCAATCCCTTATAGATTGTTTGCAAAGTGAGAACTAAAAGCAAAAAGGAAACAAAGCAAAGTCAAAGTGAAAGTGGAGACAATAGTTCTGAATAGACCCGGGGGCCGTAGTGTTCACTAGTGGCTTCTCTCATGAAAGCAAGTAGACGGTGGGTGAACGAATTACTGTCGAGCAATTGATAGAACCGCGCAAAGTCATGACGTTATCTATGGCAATGATCATATCTATAGGCATCACGTCCAAAACAAGTAGACATATACTTTCTGCATCTACTACTATTACTCCACATGTCGACCGCTATCTAGCATGCATCTAGTGTATTGAGTTCATAAGAACAGAGTAACGCCTTAAGCAAGATGACATGATGTAGATGGACAATCTCAAATCTATGATGAAAGCCCATCTTGTTACCCTTGATGGCCACAACACGATGTGTGCCTTGCTGCCACTTCTGTCACTAGGAAAGGTCACCGCACGGTATGAACCCAAAACCAAACACTTCTCCCATTGCAAGAATCATAGATCTAGTTGGCCAAACAAAACCCAATACTCGGAGAGACTTACAAGGATATCAAATCATGCATATAAGAAATCAGCAAAGACTCAAATATAATTCATAGATAAGCTGATCACAAATCCACAATTCATCGGATCTCGACAAACACACCGCTAAAGAGGATTACATCGGATAGATCTCCATGAAGATCATGGAGAACTTTGTATTGAAGATCCAAGAGAGAGAAGCCATCTAGCTACTAACTACGGACCCGTAGGTCTGAAGTAGACTACTCACGAGTCATTGGAGGGGCGATGATGTTGATGTAGAAACCCTCCAGCTCCAAAGTCCCCTCCGGCAGGGCACCGGGAAGGGTCTCCAGATGAGATCTCGTGGAAACGGAAGCTTGCGGCGGCGGAAAAGTATTTTTGTGGATGCCCTCCTTTTTCTGGGATTTTAGAGAGTTTATAGGCCAAAGAGCTAGGGCAGGGGAGCACTAGGAAGGCCACAAGCCTGGTTGCCGCGGGCCCCCTGGCCGCGGCAACGGGGCTTGTGGGCTCCCTGTGGGCCCCCTGCCTTGGCCCTCAAGTCCCCCGATCTTCTTCTGTTCTGGAAAAATTTATTTCGGGGATTTTATTCCGTTTGGACTCTGTTCCAAAATCAGATCTGAAAAGAGTCAAAAACACAGAAAAACAAGAATTGGCACTTGGCACTGAATTAATAAGTTAGTCCTGAAAAAGATAAAAAGATATATAAATCATCCAAAGTTGACAAGATAACAGCATGAAACCATCAAAAATTATAGATACGTTTGAGACGTATCAGTAACCATAGAGGCATGTTTACTCAAAAGCTTAAGATCATTGACGTTTCTATTCACACAAGCACTTAAATGACTAAGCATACGAGCATTCTGTTCCAATTGTGTGCTAACATAATCATTGAAACTGTGTTGTTTGGCAACAAAGTTATCAAATTCATATAAGCATAAGCTAGCAGGTTTATTAAAAGGAATATCACTCTCATTGAATCTACGAAGAGAATTTACCTCTACTACCTGTGTCGGGTTATCAAGACCATGGATCTCTTTGACATGTGGTAGATTTTTGACATGTTCAGATTTAATGCCTTTCTCTTTCATAGATTTCTTAGCTTCTTGCATATATTCAAGACTGAGGAATAGGATACCTCTTTTCTTCGGAGTTGGCTTCGAAGGTGGTTCGGGAATAGTCCAAGCATTCTCATTGCACAAGATATTATTCAATAGAATCTCAGCTTGTTCCACAGTTCGTTCCCTGAAAACACAACCAGCACAACTATGTAGGTGGTCCCTAGAAGCATCGGTTAGTCCATTATAGAAGATATCAAATATTTCATTCTTCTCAAGAGGGTGATCAGGCAAAGCATTCAGTAGCTGGACAAGCCTCCCCCAAGCTTGTGGGAGACTCTCTTCTTCAACTTGCACAAAGTTATATATATCCTGCAAGGCAGCTTGTTTCTTATGGGCATGAAAATATTTCTGAGAGAAGTAGTAGATCATATCCTGGGGACTACGCACACAACTAGGAGCAAGAGAAGTGAACCAAGTCTTAGCATCATTCTTTAGCGAGAAAGGAAACAGCTTAAGGATATAGTAGTGGTGGATCTTTTCCTCACTCGTGAATAGGGTGGCTATATCGTGCAGCTTAGTAAGATGTGGTACAACTGTTTCAGACTCATAACCATGAAAAGGATCAGATTCGGCCAAAGTGATTAACTCAGGGTCGACAAAGAATTCCTAATCCTTATCGGTCACAAAGATAGGCGAAGTAGCAAACTTCGGGTCGTATTTCATCCTAGAGTTCAAAGATTTTTCTTTCCACTTGCGTAGTAATTTCTCAAGATCATAGGTATCCTTACAAGCAAGAAAGTCCTCAGCTATCTCTCCCTCCATAACATATCCCTCAGGTATATCAGGCAATTCATATCTAGGAGAGCTAGTTCTAACAGGTGAAATAGCAGGTTCTACTTCAATAATCTCAGCAGTTTCAGAAGTATCATCACATTCAGCAGCAACTCTAGCAATTTGTGCATCAAGAAATGCACCTAGTGGCAAAGCAGTATCAAGCAAAGCATCACCACAAGCATCATGGATAGCAGAAGTAGCATCATCAAGCACAGGCGACATATCAGAATTTCTAGCAGGAGGTGGTGTCGCAAACTTACTCATAACTGAAGGTGAATCAAGTGCAGAGCTAGATGGCAGTTCCTTACCTGTCCTCGTAGTTGATGGCAGGACTTTAGTTTTTGGATCTCTCGGATTCCTCATAGTGATCAATAGACGTAAATCCCAAGTGACTCAGAGAATAGTGCTAGGCCTCCCCGGCAACGGCGCGAGAATATAGTCTTGATAACCCACAAGTATAGGGGATCACAACAGTTTTCGAGGGTAGAGTATTCAACCCAAATTTGTTGATTCGACACAAGGGGAAGCAAAATAATATTCTCGAGTATTAGCAGTTGAGTTGTCAACCACACCTGAAATACTTAGTGTCTGCAGCAAAGTATCAGTAGCAAGGTAGTGTCATAGCAATAGTAGCAACGGTAACAGTAGCAGCAGTGACAGCAGTAGCGGTAACAGTAGTAGCAGTGACAGCAGTAGCAGAAAAGTAACGTAGCAAGGACCAGTAGTAAAAGACTCGTATGCATTGGATTGGTGATGGATGATTATGCCGGATGGCATTCATCATGCAACATTTATAACGTGGGGAGATATGTAACTAGCTCCGGTTCGTCAATGTAATGTAGGCATGCATTCCGTATATAGTCATACGTGCTTATGAGAAGAACTTGCATGACATCTATTGTCCATCCCTGCCGTGGCAGCGGGGTCCTAATGGAAACTACGGGATATTAAGGCTCTCCTTTTAATAGAGAACTGGAACAAAGCATTAACACTTAGTGAATACATGAACTCCTCATACTATGGTCATCTCCGGGAGTGGTTCCGGCTATTGTCACTCCGGGGTCATAACACATAGTAGGTGAGTACAACTTGCAAGATAGGATCAAGAACACACATATATTGACGAGAACATAATAGGTTCAGATCTGAAATCATGGCACTCGGGCCCTAGTGACAAGCATTAAGCATGACAAAGTAGTAGCAACATAAATTTCAGAACATAGTGGATACTAGGGATCAATCCCCATCAAAAGTAACTTGATTACATGATAGATCTCATCCAACCCATCATCATCCAGCAAGCCTACGATGAGATTACTCACGAACGGTGAAGAGCGTCATGGAATTGGCAATGAAGGAAGGTTGATGATGACGACGGCGACTATCTCCCCTCTCTGTAGCCCAAAACGGACTCCACATCTGCCCTCGAGAGGAAGAACACGTGGTGGCGGCGCCTCCGTATCGTAAAACGCGATGAACTCTTCTCCTTGATTTTTTTCCGGACGAAAGGGACTAAATAGAGCTGGAGTTGGAGGCGGCGGAGCCCCAAGGGCCCCACAAGCTTGCTAGGCGCGATCAGGGGGGCTCGCGCCTCCTGGGTTTGTGGGCTCCTCGCTCCACTCCTCCGGTTGATTCTTGCGCCAGTATTTTTTATATATTCAACAAAAAATCCTCGTAAAGTTCCAGGTCATTCCGAGAACTTTTATTTCTACACAAAAACAACACCATGGCAATTCTGCTGAAAAGAGCGTTAGTCCGGGTTAGTTCCATTCAAATTATGCAAATTAGAGTCCAAAACAAGGGCAAAAGAGTTTGGAAAAGTAGATACGATGGAGACGTATCAGCTTCTCTTATGATAGCAAATATTACGGTGGGTGAACGAATTACTGTCGAGCAATGATAGAACCGCGCAAAGTCATGATGATATCTAAGGCAATGATCATAAATATAGGCATCACGTCCGAGACAAGTAGACCGATACTTTCTGCATCTACTACTATTACTCCACACATCAACCGCTATCTGATACGTCTCCATCGTATCTACTTTTCCAAACTCTTTTGCCCTTGTTTTGGACTCTAATTTGCATGATTTGAATGGAACTAACCTGGCCTGGCGCTGTTTTCAGCAGAATTGCCTTGGTGTTATTTTTGTGCAGAAATCAAAGTTCTCCAAACGTCCTAAAAATTTACGGCGAGCAGTTTTGTAAAATAAGAAAAATATCTGCGCCAAGTTCCACCTCGGGGAGTGGGCCAGTGGGCCACAAGCCCTGGCTCTGCCACCACCCCCTGGTGGCGGTGGGTAAGCTTGTGGGGCCCACACGGCTCTGCCGCCCCCAACACCTGCTCTATAAGTCCCCTTTCGTCCCAGAAAAAATACAAAGAGAAGTTTTCGTCGCGTTTTCGATACGGAGGCGCCGCCACCACCTCTTCTTCATCTGGAGGGCAGATCTAGAGTCCGTCTTGGGCTCCGGAGAGGGGAAATCGTCGCCATCATCATCATCAACCTTCTTCCCTCTCCAATTCCATGAAGCTCTTCGTCGTTCCTGAGTAATCTATTCGTAGGCTCGCTGGGCGGTGATGAGTAGAATGAGATCTATCATGTAATCGAGTTAGTTTTGATGGGGATTGATCCCTAGTATCCACTATGTTCTGAGATTGATGTTGCTACTACTTTGCCATGCTTAATGCTTGTCACTAGGGCCCGAGTGCCATGATTTCAGATATGAAATTATTATGTTGTCACCAATATATGTGCGATTTAGATCCGATCTTGCAAGTTGTAGTTACCTACTATGTGTTATGATCCGGCAACCCCGGAGTGACAATAACCGGAGCCACTCCCGGTGATGACCATAGTTTGAGGAGTTCATGTGTTCACAAAGTGCTAATGCGTTGGTCCGGTTCTTTATTACAAGGAGAACCTTAATATCCTGTAGTTTCCTTCTGGACCCCGCTGCCACGAGAGGGATGGACAATAGATGGCATGCAAGTTCTTTTCCCTAAGCACGTATGATGACACACGGGATGCATGCCTACATCACATTGACGAACGGGAGATAGCCACATATCACTCCGTGTTATAGCTGTTGCATGATGAATATCATCCAAACAAATCATCGACCCATTGCCTACGAGTTTGTCCTACTACTGATGTTACTTGTCTTGCTCTGCTGCTGCTACTATTGTTTCTACTGCTGTTACTTGTCTTGCTCTGCTGCTACTCTTGCTATTACTGTCGCTTGCTACTGTTGCTACTTGCTACTGCTGTTACTACTGATCTTCCTTGCCGCTACTATTGCTCGTTACACTACTGCTACCTGCTACTATCTTGATTCGCTGATCGTTGACGGGAACTGACAATTTCCGTCAACGAGGCAACTTGGCGCCATTGATACAATCGTTAGGAATAGTCTGCCCTCAAGAGATCGTTTCTGATACCGTTGTTATCATACTACTTTGCTACTGATACTTTGCTTGCAGATACTAATCTTTCAGGTGTGGTTGAATCTGACAAATTCAGCTGCTAATATTCGAGAGTATTCTCTCACCTCCTTTCTGGTAAACCAACAAATTTGGGTCGAATACTCTACCCTCGAAAACTGCTGTGAACCCACGCGCTGGTGGGCCATCAACAACATTCTTCTAGTTTTGTTGCCGGGGAGTGCTAGCAGCATTCTTCTGGTGCCGTTGCAGGGAAGGATTGTTGTCATCAGCATTCGTCTAGCCATCGCCAGAGATTGCAATCAGCATTTTTCTGGCGCCGTTGCTGGGGAGGTATTGCTATATTCTCTGAGTTACTTGGGATTTATATCTGCTGATCACTATGAAGAATCTGAAGGATCCGAAGACCAAAGTCTTGCCCTCAACTATGAGGGGAGGTAAGGAATTGCCATCTAGCTCTGCACTTGATTCACCTTCAGTTATGAGTAAGTTTGCGACATCACCTCCTGCTAGAAATCTTGATATGTCGCCTGTGCTTGATGATGCTTATGATGCTACTACTAGAGATGCTATGTTTGATACTATGTCTGATGATACTATGCTTGATACTGCTGAAGATGCTATGCTTGATACTGCTTTGGCTGATGATGCTAGGGATGATATTTTGTCTGATGATGCTATGCTTGATACTGCTAGAGATACTATTTTTCCTGATGTTCCACTAGGAGTGTTCCTTGATGCTCATATTGCTAGAGTTACTGCCAATGCTCGTGATGCTTCTGAAACTGCCGATACTATTGAGATAGAACATGCTTTTGCTCCTGCTAGATCTAGCTCTCCTAGATATGAATTTCCTGATATACCTGAGGGTTATGTTATGGAGGGAGAGATAGCTGAGGATTTTCTTGCGTGTAAGGATGCCTATGACGCTGAGAAATTACTTCTCAAGTGGAAGGAAAAATCTTGGGAAGCTAGGATGAAAAATGACCCGAAGTTTGCCACTTCGCCTATCTTTGTCACCGACAAGGATTATGAATTATCTGCCGACCCTGAGATAATCTCTCTAGTTGAATCTGATCCTTTTCACGGCTCTGAGTCTGAGAAGGTCATAGCCCATCTTGCCAAACTATGCGAAATAGCCAACCTTTTCACTAATGAGGAGAAGATCTGCCACTACTATATCCTTAAGTTGTTTCCGTTCTCTCTAAAGGATGACGCTAAAGTCTGGTTCACCTCTCTTGCTCCTGGATGTGTGTGTAGTCCTCAGGAGATGGTCTATTACTTCTGTGAGAAATACTTCCCTGCCCATAAGAAGCAAGCTGCCTTGCAGGAAATATACAACTTTGCTCAACTCCAAGAAGAGAGTCTTCCACAAGCTTGGGGGAGGCTCGTCCAGCTACAGAATGCTTTGCCTGATCACCCTCTTAAGAACAACGAGATACTTGATATCCTCTATAACGGACTTACCGATGCCTCTAGAGACCACCTAGATAGTTGTGCCGGTTGTGTTTTTAGGGAACAAACTGTAGAACAAGCTGAGACCCTACTAAATAACATCTTGATCAACGATAATGCTTGGACTATTCCCGAACCACCTCCTAAGCCAACTCCTAAGAAAAGAGGTATTCTATTCCTCAGTCCCGAAGATATGCAAGAAGCCAAGAAATCTATGCAAGAGAAAGGCATTAGATCTGAAGATGTCAAAAATCTACCACCTATCAAAGAGATCCATGGTCTCGATAACCCGATACAGGTAGTGGAAGTGAATTCTCTGCGTAGGTTTGATGAGAGTGATATTCCTTTTGATAAACCTGCTAGCCTATGCTTTGATGAATTTGAAAACTTTGTTACCAAACAACAAAGTTTCAATGATTATGTTAGCAGACATTTGGAACAAAGTACTCGTATGCTTAGCCACTTAAGTGCTTGTGTAGACAGAAATGTCAATGATCTGAAGCTTCTGAATAAACATGCCTCTATGATTACTACTCAGGTAGAACAAGTACTTAAAGCTCAGAATGACCTGCTTAATGAATTAAATGACAACTCTGTCAGAGTCATTACTAGAGGAGGCAAAATGACTCAGGAACCTTTGTATCCTGAAGGTCATCCTAAGAGAATTGATCAAGATTCTCAAGGAATCAATGCTGATACACCTAGTCATCCTAAGGAGAAGAAGAAGGATGATAGAAACCTGCACGCCAGTTCACCAAATATTGTCACACCTGAAGAACCTAATGATATTTCTGCGTCTGATGCAGAAACACAATCAGGTGATGAACATGAACCTGGTGACAATGTGGACAGCGATGTTCATAATAATTCTCAACCTAGCCATGACGAGGATGTGGAGATTGAACCTACGGTTAATCCTGATAATCCACAACCTAAGAGATACGACAAGAATGACTTCACTGCTAGGAAGCATGGTGAAGAAAGAGAGCCATGGGTTCAGAGACCTATGCCCTTTCCTCATAAGCCATCCAAGAAAAAGGATGATGAGGATTTTGAGCGCTTCGTTGAGATGATAAGACCCATCTTTCTGCAGATGCGGTTAACTCATATGCTCAAGATGTCTCCGTATGCCAAGTACATGAAAGATATCATGACTAATAAACGGAAGATACCAGATCTTGAGATCTCCACCATGCTTGCCAACTACACTTTCAAAGGTGGAACTCCTAAGAAACTTGGTGATCCCGGAGTGCCCACTATACCTTGCTCTATTAAAGGAAACTATGTAAGAACTGCCTTATGTGACCTTGGAGCCGGTGTTAGTGTTATGCCGCTTTCTCTTTATCGTAGTCTTGAATTGGATAAGTTGACACCCACTGAAATTTCCCTGCAAATGGCCGACAAATCAACTGCTTTCCCTATAGGCATTTGCGAGGATGTGCCTGTTGTGGTTGCTAACACCACTATCTTAACAGACTTTGTTATCTTGGATATTCCCGAGGATGATGCCATGGCTATCATCCTTGGAAGACCCTTTTTCAACACTACAGGGGCTGTTATAGATTGCAACAAAGGCAATGTCATTTTCCATGTCAACGGTAATGAGCACACAGTGCACTTTCCGAAGAAATGATATCCAGTACATTGCATCAATGCTATCAAAAAGACTTCATCGATTCTCATTGGGAGCTTTGAATGCCCTATTCCTCGTGTCAAGATGAAGTATGATCTGCTTGTTGGGGACATACATATTCCCATTGAGTTGACTTAGTGGCTATTCGAAAATTCTCCGTTCTCTCTTGCGATTCGAGAAGGTTTTGTCATAAGGACTTGATCAATCCCATTGACGGATTTCTTTCGATGACCATGAAACGGATGAATCAAGCAGTCACATACCTCTGTTTTAAGTTTTCCTTTTCTGTTGCTTAGAAGAAAAATGATAGAATTAGTTTAGTTTTTCCTGTTTTCTATTTTAGCGTCCCGGAGAAAAATACCTCGAAAATACAAGTTCTCTGATGGTCCTGAAAATTTAGTATGATTTTTTCTGGATTTTTTGAAAATTTCTGGGCCTGAGAGCTGGCGTGGCCCCCTGACTAGTGGGCCACAAGCCCTGCCACCGCCACCTACCCCCCTGGTGGCGGGGTGCAAGCTTGTGGGGCCCACAGGCACCCCCTGTTGGAAATATGCCCTAGAGGCAATAATAAATTAGTTATTATTATATTTCTTTGTTCATGATAATCGTTTATTATCCATGCTATAATTGTATTGATTGGAAACACAATACTTGTGTGGATACATAGACAAAACACTGTCCCTAGTAAGCCTCTAGTTGACTAGCTCGTTGATCAAAGATGGCCAAGGTTTGCTGGCCATAGGCAAGTGTTGTTACTTGATAACGGGATCACATCATTAGGAGAATCATGTGATGGACTAGACCCAAACTAATAGACGTAGCATGTTGATCGTGTCATTTTGTTGCTACTGTTTTCTGCGTGTCAAGTATCTGTTCCTATGACCATGAGATCATATAACTCACTGACACCGGAGGAATGCTTTGTGTGTATCAAACGTCGCAACGTAACTGGGTGACTATAAAGATGCTCTACAGGTATCTCCGAAGGTGTTAGTTGAGTTAGTATGGATCGAGACTGGGATTTGTCACTCCGTGTGACGGAGAGGTATCTCGGGGCCCACTCGGTAATACAACATCACACACAAGCCTTGCAAGCAATGTGACTTAGTGTAAGTTGCGGGATCTTGTATTACGGAACGAGTAAAGAGACTTGCCGGTAAACGAGATTGAAATAGGTATGCGGATACTGACGATCGAATCTCGGGCAAGTAACATACCGAAGGACAAAGGGAATGACATACGGGATTATATGAATCCTTGGCACTGAGGTTCAAACGATAAGATCTTCGTAGAATATGTAGGATCCAATATGGGCATCCAGGTTCAAACGATGGTTTCCTTGAGCAAACATTGTATGTGATACCACCAGGAGGTTTTGTCGATCCTAAAGATACTAGCAAGTATGCAAGCTCCAGCGATCCTTAAATGGACTGGTGCAAGCATCTCGGAGTTGGAATATACACTTTGATGAGATGATCAAGGATTTTGGGTTTGTACAAGGTTTATGGGAAACTTGTATTTCCAAAGAAGTGAGTGGGAGCACTACAGAATTTCTGATAAGTATATGTGGTTGACATATTATGGATCAGAAGTAATGTAGAATTTTTGTAAAGCATACAAGGTTGTTTGAAAGAAGTTTTCAAAGGAGTACCTGGATTGCACTACTTGAGCGTTGAGCATCAAAGATCTATGGGGATAGATCGAAAGCGCTTAATGGAAGTTTCAACAAGATGCATGCCTTGACAAGTTTTTGAAAGAGTTCAAAATAGATCAGCAAAGAAGGAGTTCTTGGTTGCGTTGTGAGGTGTGAATTTGAGTAAGACTCAAAACCCGACCCTGGCAGAATAAAGAGAATAGACGAAGGTCGTCTTCTATGCATTAGCCGTAGACTCTAAAGTATGCCATGCTGAGTACCGCACCTGATGTGTGCCTTGCGGCAAGTCAGTTAAAGAGGTACACAGAGTGATCCAGGATTGAATCACTGATCAGCGGTCAAAGTTATCCTTAGTAACTAAATAGACTAAGGAATTTTTCTCGATTATGGAGGTGGTTAAAGAGTTCGTCGTAAAGGGTTACGTTGATGCAAGCTTTGACACTAATCCGAATAACTATGAGTAGTGAAACGGATTCGTATAGTAGAGTAGATGTTTGGAGTATTTCCGAATAGCACATAGTAGCAACATCTATAAGATGACATAAAGATTTGTAAAGAACACACGGATCTGAAAGTTTTAGAACCGTTGACTGAAACTTCTCTCACGAGCAAGACGTGATCAGACCGCATAACTATATGGGTGTTGGATTCGTTGGAATCACATGGTGATGTGAACTAGATTATTGACTCTAGTGCAAGTGGGAGACTGTTGGAAATATGCCCTAGAGGCAATAATAAATTAGTTATTATTATATTTCTTTGTTCATGATAATCGTTTATTATCCATGCTATAATTGTATTGATTGGAAACACAATACTTGTGTGGATACATAGACAAAACACTGTCCCTAGTAAGCCTCTAGTTGACTAGCTCGTTGATCAAAGATGGCCAAGGTTTGCTGGCCATAGGCAAGTGTTGTTACTTGATAACGGGATCACATCATTAGGAGAATCATGTGATGGACTAGACCCAAACTAATAGACGTAGCATGTTGATCGTGTCATTTTGTTGCTACTGTTTTCTGCGTGTCAAGTATCTGTTCCTATGACCATGAGATCATATAACTCACTGACACCGGAGGAATGCTTTGTGTGTATCAAACGTCGCAACGTAACTGGGTGACTATAAAGATGCTCTACAGGTATCTCCGAAGGTGTTAGTTGAGTTAGTATGGATCGAGACTGGGATTTGTCACTCCGTGTGACGGAGAGGTATCTCGGGGCCCACTCGGTAATACAACATCACACACAAGCCTTGCAAGCAATGTGACTTAGTGTAAGTTGCGGGATCTTGTATTACGGAACGAGTAAAGAGACTTGCCGGTAAACGAGATTGAAATAGGTATGCGGATACTGACGATCGAATCTCGGGCAAGTAACATACCGAAGGACAAAGGGAATGACATACGGGATTATATGAATCCTTGGCACTGAGGTTCAAACGATAAGATCTTCGTAGAATATGTAGGATCCAATATGGGCATCCAGGTCCCGCTATTGGATATTGACCGAGGAGTCACTCGGGTCATGTCTACATAGTTCTCGAACCCGCAGGGTCTGCACACTTAAGGTTCGACGTTGTTTTATGCGTATTTGAGTTATATGGTTGGTTACCGAATGTTGTTCGGAGTCCCGGATGAGATCCAGGACATCACGAGGAGCTCCGGAATGGTCCGGAGGTAAAGATTGATATATAGGAAGTCCTATTTTGGTCACCGAAAAAGTTTTGGGCTCATCGGTAGTGTACCGGGAGTGCCGGGAGGGGTGCCGGGGACCATCGGGAGGGGTGTCACGCCCCAAGGGGTCTCATGGGCTATGGGAAGAGATAAACCAGCCCCTAGTGGGCTGGAATAAGTTCCCACCAAGGCCCATAAGGTTTGAGAAGGAAAAAACACAAGGTGGAAAGAGTTTCCAAGTGGGAAGGTGGAATCCTACTCCAAGTAGGATTGGAGTAGGACTCCTCCACCTCCAATTTCGGCCAAACCTTGAGGGTTTGAGGCTGCCTCTTCCCTCCCCCTCCCTCCTATATATACTGAGGTATTAGGGGGTGATTTGAGACGACTTTTCCACGGTAGCCCGACCACATACCTCCACGGTTTTTCCTCTAGATCGCGTTTCTGCAGAGCTCGGGCGGAGCCCTGCTGAGACAAGGTCATCACCAACCTCTGGAGCGCCGTCACGCTGCCGGAGAACTCTTCTACCTGTCCGTCTCTCTTGCTGGATCAAGAAGGCCAAGATCATCATCGAGCTGTACGTGTGCTGAACGCGGAGGTGCCGTCCGTTCGGTACTAGATCGTGGGACTGATCGCGGGATTGTTCGCGGGGCGGATCGAGGGACGTGAGGACGTTCCACTACATCAACCGCGTTCACTAACGCTTCTGTTGTGCAATCTACAAGGGTACGTAGATCACTCATCCCCTCTCATAGATGGACATCACCATGATAGGTCTTCGTGCGCGTAGGAAAATTTTTGTTTCCCATGCGACGTTCCCCAACAGTGGCATCATGAGCTAGGTTCATGCGTAGATGTCTTCTCGAGTAGAACACAAAAGTTTTTGTGGGCGGTGATGTGTGTTTTGCTGCCCTCCTTAGTCTTTTCTTGATTCCGCGATATTGTTGGATTGAAGCGGCTTGGACCGACATTACTCGTACGCTTACGAGAGACTGGTTTCATCGCTACGAGTAACCCCGTTGCTCAAAGATGACTGGCAAGTGTCGGTTTCTCCAACTTTAGTTGAATCGGATTTGACCGAGGAGGTCCTTGGATGAGGTTAAATAGAAACTCATATATCTCCGTTGCGGTGTTTGCGTAAGTAAGATGCGATCCTACTAGATACCCATGGTCACCACGTAAAACATGCAACAACAAAATTAGAGGACGTCTAACTTGTTTTTGCAGGGTATGCTTGTGATGATATGGCCAACGATGTGATGTGATATATTGGATGTATGAGATGATCATGTTGTAATAGATAATATCGACTTGCACGTCGATGGTACGGCAACCGGCAGTAGCCATAGGGTTGTCTTTATAACTAACGTTTGTGCTTGCAGATGCGTTTACTATTTTGCTAGGACGTAGCTTTAGTAGTAATAGCATGAGTAGCACGACAACCCCGATGGCGACACGTTGATGGAGATCATGATGATGGAGATCATGGTGTGACGCCGGTGACAAGAAGATCATGCCGGTGCTTTGGTGATGGAGATCAAGAAGCACGTGATGATGGCCATATCATGTCACTTATAAATTGCATGTGATGTTAATCCTTTTATGCACCTTATTTTGCTTAGAACGACGGTAGCATTATGAGGTGATCTCTCACTAAAATTTCAAGACGAAATTGTGTTCTCCCCGACTGTGCACCGTTGCGACAGTTCTTCGTTTCGAGACACCACGTGATGATCGGGTGTGATAGACTCAACGTTCACATACAACGGGTGCAAAACAGTTGCGCACGCGGAACACTCGGGTTAAGCTTGACGAGCCTAGCATGTGCAGACATGGCCTCGGAACACATGAGACCGAAAGGTCGAGCATGAATCGTATATTTTATATGATTAGCATAGAGATGCTTACCACTGAAACTATTCTCGACCCACGTGATGATCGGACTTGAGATAGTGGATTTGGATCATGTACCACTCAAATGACTAGAGAGATGTACTTTTTGAGTGGGAGTTCTTAAGTAATATGATTAATTGAACTAATTGTCATGAACATAGTCTAATGGTCTTTGCGAATTACGATGTAGCCTGCGCTATAGCCCTACTGTTTTTTATATGTTCCTAGAGAAAATTTAGTTGAAAGTTGATAGTAGCAAACTTTGCAGACTAAGTCTGTAAAACCGAGGATTGTCCTCGTTGCTGCACAGAAGGCTTATGTCCTTAATGCACCACTCGGTGTGCTGCACCTCGAGCGTCGTCTGTGGATGCTGTGAACATCCGACATACACGTTTCTGATGATTACACGATAGTTCAGTGCAAAATACTTAATGGCTTAGAAGCAAGGCACCGAAAACGTTTTGAAATGTCACGGAACATAAGTGATGTTCTAAAGAGATGAAATTGTGATTTCATGCTTGTGCCCTTGTTAAGAGGTACGAGACCTCCAACAAGATTCTTTGTCCACAAAGTAAAGGAGAATAGCTCAATCGTTGAGCGTGTGCTCAGATTGTCTGAGTACGACAATCGCTTGAATCAAGTGGGAGTTAATCTTCCAGATGAGATAGTGATGGTTCTCCAAAGTCACTGCCACCAAGCTGTGAGAGCTTCGTGATTAACTATAACATATCAAGGATAGATACAATGATCCTTGAGCGATTCGCGATGTTTGACACTGCGAAAGTAGAAATCAAGAAGGAGCATCAATAGTTGATGGTTAGTAAAACTACTAAGTTTCAAGAAAGGCAAGGGCTAGAAGGGATACTTCGTGAAACGGCAAAACAGTTGCTGCACTAATGAAGAGACCCAAGATTAAACCCAAACCCGAGACTAAGTGCTTCCGTAATGAGGGGAACAGCCACTGAGGCGGAGCAAATCTAGATACTTGGTAGATAAGAAGGCTGGCAAAAGTCGAAAGAAGTACATTTGATATACATGATGTTGATGTGTACTTTACTAGTACTCCTAGTAGCATGAGGGTATTGGATACCGGTTCGGTTGCTAAGTGATTAGTAACACGAAATGAAAGCTACGGCATAAACGGAGACTAGCTAAAGGCGAGGTGACGATACTCGTTGGAAGTGTTTCCAAGGTTGATATGATCAAACGTCGCACGCTCCCTCTACCATCGGGATTGGTGTTAAACCTACATAATTGTTATTTGGTGCTTGTGTTAAGCATGAACATGATTGGATCGTGTTTATTGCAATATGATTATTCATTTAAAGAGAATAATGGTTACTCTATTTTCTTGAATAATCACCTTCAATGGTTTATTGAATCTCGATCGTAGTGTTACACATGTTCATAATATTGGTGCCAAAAGATACGAGGTAATGATGATAGTACCACTTACTTGTGGCACTGCCGCTTGAGTCATGTTGGTATAAATTGCATGAAGAGGCTCCATGCTGATGGATCTTTATACTCACTTGATTTTGAACCACAAGTGACATACAAATCATACCACATGAGCAAGGCCTTGTTTTCATTGAGATGAAATAAGATAGTAACTTGTTGGAAGTGATACATTTTGATGTATGCAGTCCAATGGGTGCTGAGGCACGCAGTGGATATCATTATGTTCTTACTTCAATGACGATTTGAGTAGATACTAGAGTATTTGCTTAATGAATCACAAGTCTGAAATATTGAAAAATTCAATTCTGTTTCGGAGTGAAGTTCATCGTAACAAGAGGATAAACTGTCTACGATATGATCATAGAAATGAATATCTGAGTTACGAGTTTTGGTATGCACTTAAGACAATATGGAAATTGTTTCGCAGTTCATGCCACCTAGAACATCATAGTGTGATGATGTGTCTGAACGTCATAGCCACACACTATTTGGTATGGTGCATGCTATGATGTCTCTTATCGAATTACCACTATCGTTTATGGGTTAAGCATTAGAGACAACCGCATTCACTTTAAATAGGGCACCACGTATTTCCGTTGAGATGACACAGTATAGACTGAGGTTTAGAGAAATCTAAACTATCGTTTCTTGAAAGTTTGGGGCTTCGACACTTATGTGAAAAAGTTTCAGTCTAATAAGCTCGAACCCAAAGCGGATAAATGCATCTTCATAGGATATCCAAAACAGTTGGGTACATCTCCCATCTCAGATCCGAAAGCAAAGTGTTTGTTTCTAGAAACGGATCCTTTCTCGAGGAAAGGTTTCTCTCGAAAGAATTGAGTGGGAGGGTGGTAGAACTTGATAAGATTATTGAACCATCACTTCAACCAGTGTGTAGCAGGGCGCAGGAAGTCGTTCCTGTGGCGCCTACACCAATTGAAGTGAAAGCTGATGATGGTGATCATCGAGCATCGGATCAAGTTACTACAAATCTCGTAGGTTGACAAGGTCGCGTACTACTACAGAGTGGTATGGTAACCCTGTCTTGGAGGTTATGTTGTTGAGCAACAGTGAACCAACGAGTTATGGAGAAAGCAATGGTGGGCCCGGATTCCGACAAATGGCTGGAAGCCATGAAATCCGAGAGAGGATCCATGTAAGAAAACAAAGTGTAGACTTTGGAAGAACTACTTGATGGTCATAGGACTATTGAGTAAAGATGGATATTTAAAAGGAAGACACACGATGATAGTGATAATTCACTATTAAGAAAAGCTCGACTTGTCGCAAAGATGTTTCTGACAAGATCAAACGGTTGACTATGATGAGACTTTCTCACTCGTAGAGATGCTAAAAGTCTGTTAGAATTATGTTAGTAGTTGATGCATTATTTATGAAATATTGCACATAGGATGTCAAAACATTGTTTCCTCGATGGTTTCCTTGAGCAAACATTGTATGTGATACCACCAGGAGGTTTTGTCGATCCTAAAGATACTAGCAAGTATGCAAGCTCCAGCGATCCTTAAATGGACTGGTGCAAGCATCTCGGAGTTGGAATATACACTTTGATGAGATGATCAAGGATTTTGGGTTTGTACAAGGTTTATGGGAAACTTGTATTTCCAAAGAAGTGAGTGGGAGCACTACAGAATTTCTGATAAGTATATGTGGTTGACATATTATGGATCAGAAGTAATGTAGAATTTTTGTAAAGCATACAAGGTTGTTTGAAAGAAGTTTTCAAAGGAGTACCTGGATTGCACTACTTGAGCGTTGAGCATCAAAGATCTATGGGGATAGATCGAAAGCGCTTAATGGAAGTTTCAACAAGATGCATGCCTTGACAAGTTTTTGAAAGAGTTCAAAATAGATCAGCAAAGAAGGAGTTCTTGGTTGCGTTGTGAGGTGTGAATTTGAGTAAGACTCAAAACCCGACCCTGGCAGAATAAAGAGAATAGACGAAGGTCGTCTTCTATGCATTAGCCGTAGACTCTAAAGTATGCCATGCTGAGTACCGCACCTGATGTGTGCCTTGCGGCAAGTCAGTTAAAGAGGTACACAGAGTGATCCAGGATTGAATCACTGATCAGCGGTCAAAGTTATCCTTAGTAACTAAATAGACTAAGGAATTTTTCTCGATTATGGAGGTGGTTAAAGAGTTCGTCGTAAAGGGTTACGTTGATGCAAGCTTTGACACTAATCCGAATAACTATGAGTAGTGAAACGGATTCGTATAGTAGAGTAGATGTTTGGAGTATTTCCGAATAGCACATAGTAGCAACATCTATAAGATGACATAAAGATTTGTAAAGAACACACGGATCTGAAAGTTTTAGAACCGTTGACTGAAACTTCTCTCACGAGCAAGACGTGATCAGACCGCATAACTATATGGGTGTTGGATTCGTTGGAATCACATGGTGATGTGAACTAGATTATTGACTCTAGTGCAAGTGGGAGACTGTTGGAAATATGCCCTAGAGGCAATAATAAATTAGTTATTATTATATTTCTTTGTTCATGATAATCGTTTATTATCCATGCTATAATTGTATTGATTGGAAACACAATACTTGTGTGGATACATAGACAAAACACTGTCCCTAGTAAGCCTCTAGTTGACTAGCTCGTTGATCAAAGATGGCCAAGGTTTGCTGGCCATAGGCAAGTGTTGTTACTTGATAACGGGATCACATCATTAGGAGAATCATGTGATGGACTAGACCCAAACTAATAGACGTAGCATGTTGATCGTGTCATTTTGTTGCTACTGTTTTCTGCGTGTCAAGTATCTGTTCCTATGACCATGAGATCATATAACTCACTGACACCGGAGGAATGCTTTGTGTGTATCAAACGTCGCAACGTAACTGGGTGACTATAAAGATGCTCTACAGGTATCTCCGAAGGTGTTAGTTGAGTTAGTATGGATCGAGACTGGGATTTGTCACTCCGTGTGACGGAGAGGTATCTCGGGGCCCACTCGGTAATACAACATCACACACAAGCCTTGCAAGCAATGTGACTTAGTGTAAGTTGCGGGATCTTGTATTACGGAACGAGTAAAGAGACTTGCCGGTAAACGAGATTGAAATAGGTATGTGGATACTGACGATCGAATCTCGGGCAAGTAACATACCGAAGGACAAAGGGAATGACATACGGGATTATATGAATCCTTGGCACTGAGGTTAAAACGATAAGATCTTCGTAGAATATGTAGGATCCAATATGGGCATCCAGGTCCCGCTATTGGATATTGACCGAGGAGTCACTCGGGTCATGTCTACATAGTTCTCGAACCCGCAGGGTCTGCACACTTAAGGTTCGACGTTGTTTTATGCGTATTTGAGTTATATGGTTGGTTACCGAATGTTGTTCGGAGTCCCGGATGAGATCACGGACGTCACGAAGGTTTCCGGAATGGTCCGGAAACGAAGATTGATATATAGGATGACCTCATTTGATTACCGGAAGATTGATATATAGGATGACCTCATTCACTAACGCTTCTGCTGTGCGATCTACAAGGGTACGTAGATCACTCATCCCCTCTCATAGATGGACATCACCATGATAGGTCTTCGTGCGCGTAGGAAAATTTTTGTTTCCCATGCGACGTTCCCCAACACCCCCTCCACTCATTCCAGCTCCCAGCCTCTTCTTCCACCTCCAGAAAAAATTGTTTCGCAGCTCAAACCCGTGTTCTTGCTCATTTGGCTGTGATTTTCGATCTCCTTGCTCAAAGCACCATTCTCCGAACTGTTTTGGGGAAATTACTCCTTGGTAAGTGACTCCTCCATTGGTCCAATTAGTTTTTTGCTCTAGTGCTTTATCCTTCGCGTAATCTTGCTACCTTGGTGACCCTGTTCTTGAGCTATAAATGTTGATTTTAGTGGGTCCCAAGTAGTTTTAGCGCGTGATACGGTCTCTAGGCACTAGTAGGAGTAGTTGCTACAAGTTGGGTTAATCTTCATTCACTTTTCTTTCAAAGTCTCTAAAAATTTCAGAATTTTTAGAGCTAGAAAAGGGAAAAGATGAGGAGGTTCTTGAGAGGCTCTTCAAGCCGTAACCCCAAGGAAGATGAGAAGAATCACCCCAAGTACGTAGTCCCTCGAGTCACAGAAGTTCGAGCGTGCGAGTGGCCAAGTGATGAATTTTTGCGCCCCGCCGGACCTTATGAAGACTTTTATTACTTGGTCGAGAACGCAGGTCTTACTGCGTTCGTTGAAGATAAGTGCCCACAATACCTCCTCCTCACCAATATTTTCGTTCAAGGCTTCAACTTTTATCCGAGGAAGAATCCTCCCATGGTTGAGTTCATGATTTATGATGTCCCCCAGTGCATGACGCTGCAGGACTTTTGCAATGTATGCAAATTACCTTATGTTGGGGATATCCGTGACCCTCGTCCACGGGACTTGGAGGATTTCATTGGTTCTATTGCTGTTGGAGAGGAGAGAGGAGTGTCTCGCGCTAGAATTGCTAGCATACATTTTCCTGTGCTTCGGTACTTCTCACTATTTCTGGGAAAATGTTTGATTGGTCGTGGGGAGGCTGGATCATTTAGTTCTCCAGACCTTGCGGTTTTGCGCGAAGGCCTTTATAACGATAAGACTTATAGCTTGGGCGCTATAGTAGCTCAACGGTTGAACCTGAGCCGTTCTAAAGGTGTTGTCTATGGAGGTATCTATGCTACCCTTCTTGCCAGACACTTTGAGATACCCATTAGACTGGGAGAGGAAGGAGAGATGCTTCTCCCTGAGAGATATCTGGATTATGACAGCATGGTTCGCCATGATTTTCTGGATAGAGATGCTAATAGATGGATGATTTATAATCTGGTTTTAGTCAGGGTACTCGAGAGACTATTACTTTGCCTGCTCCTTCTTTGTTTGATCTTCATGTAGGTAGGTACACTATTATGCCCGCGGACATCTACGCATATTGGAGCTTGGCCCAACCACAGGCGCCCGTGGCCGAGCCACCGGTTGAGTACGAGACGCCAGTTTATTAGTGGGAGCCAGAGGAGCTCACATAGCAGTGGCATCCACCGTCTGCTTCAGAGTATCCCGGAGCTGGTTATTTCCCACCTTGGGATTAGACCAATCTAGGCCAAAAGCCTAAGCTTGGGGGAGTACGTGTTCTCACCGACTTTACATTCATGCTTATGCTTTCACTTTGTTAGCCGGTGTTTACACTTTGCCACTGTATTATCCATGCTAGTTTCTTTTCGTTTTCTTGTTTTCTTGTTTTGTGTCCTTTTGAGAAAACCCAAAAAGATTTTTCTTTCTTCTTTTGCTTGTTGGGAGTTTTCCCGTGTAAATAGCTTTCTTTTTCTTTGTGTCAAGGTAGAAGATATTGGTTACAATGTTTATTGGTTCTTGCATGCTTACCTGTTTAGCTTTCAAAGAGCCATATTATTTTGTCTTCTCCTTTGTGTTCACCTGCAGATTCAGCTTAGTCTAATGTGCTTATTATCGTTTTCATCGTTCGATCGTGCAAATGAAAGGCAACAATGATGATATATGATGAAATGACTGAGACTGAAAAGCTGGTATGAACTCTATCTATTTTGTTTTTGTAAATATGACTAGCTTGTCGACCCAGATTTAGCTTTGTTGTGAGAGAACCATGTTTGCAATGACAACTTAGAGATCATAGTTTCTGATGCCATGCTTATTTAACTGAGAGCTTATAATGGTTTGTCTTGAATGCCAACATAGATTTTCAGATGACTATGATGTAGTATGATAGGATGGTATTCTCCTTTGAATGTTTCAAGTGGCTTGACTTGGCGCATGTTCATGCATGTAGTTGAAACAAAATCAACATAGCCTCTATGATGTTCATGTTCATCGTGATTTATATCATGTTCATGCTTGCATTTAATGTTAGTCAAACTCATTGCATCTTGATGACCGTTGTCGCTCTCTAGTTGGTCGCTTCCCAGTCTTTTGCTAGCCTTCACTTGTACTAAGCGGAATACTGCTTGTGCATCCACTTCCATAAACCCAAAAGTTTTTCCATGAGAGTCCACCATACCTACCTATTTGCGGTATCTACCTGCCGTTCCAAGTAAATTTGCATGTTCCATTCTCTAAACCTTCAAGAAATAATCTGTTTTGCATGCCCGAACCGCTCATGTGGTGACAGAGGGCTATTGGTATCTTCCATGCTAGGAGTGTTATCCTCGACATGTGTTTATTCACAGTCATTCACGAGAAAGGGTCTGGTAATTGGAATGCCCAGTTCCACGCTTAAATCGAAAACATAACTGTAAAACAAGACTCCTCCCGGATTGATGTTATGTTAGTATGGACGGTACCCGAGGATTCGGCTAGCCGTGGAGTGTGATTGATTGGTGGTGGGGGAGTTAAAACTTTACTTTTCTGTTTGGGAACCGCCTATAACATGAGTAGCATGGAAGATATTGAGAACTCTTGGTCATTGCATTGACAATGAAAGCATGCCACCCAAAATTATTATCTCTGTTTTCAAAGCTTGAGCTCTGGCACCTCTGCAAATTAATGCTTCCCCTCTGCGAAGGGCCCGTCTATTTATTTTCCTGTCGAGTCATCCTCCTCTTATATAAGCACCAATTAGAGAGCACCTCTGTCATTTTTATGCTTTGCTTTTGATTGATATTGAGTATGACTATGACTGGATCTTCGTTGCTATGAATTACAATGTTTAGTCGGTCCTTGATCTTTGAAAGTGCTGTGCATTTATGTTTTGCGGTCTCAGAAAGAGCTAGCGAGATAACACCTATTCATATTGCTTCATGCTTGTTTTGATTGAAGTGTTGGTATTTGAAACTCATTATTATTTGCTCGTTAGCTGATTATGCCATTGATATTAGTTTACCGTGAGACCTTTGTGTCATTTGCTTATGTGGTAAACTTGTGATCTTGCTGAAATTCTGGTTATGAGTTACACATAGTTGCAACAACAAGATCAAACAGAGTTTGTCAAAGTTTTTCTTTCTCTCTCGGTTTGTCAACTGAGTTGCTTGAGGACAAGCAAGGTTTTAAGCTTGGGGGAGTTGATACGTCTCCATCGTATCTACTTTTCCAAACTCTTTTGCCCTTGTTTTGGACTCTAATTTGCATGATTTGCATGGAACTAACCTAGACTGACGCTATTTTCAGCAGAATTGCCTTGGTGTTATTTTTGTGCAGCAATCAAAGTTCTCCAAACGTCCTGAAAATTTACGGGGAGAAGTTTTGGAAAATAAGAAAAATATATGCGCCAAGTTCCACCTCAGGGGGTGGGCCAGTGGGCCACAAGCCCTCGCTCCGCCACCACCCCCCTCGTGGCGGTGGGCAGGCTTGTGGGGCCCACACGGCTCTGCCACCCCCAACTCCAGCTCTATAAGTCCCCTTTCGTCCGAGAAAAAAATAAAAACAGAAGTTTTCGTCGTGTTTTCGATACGGAGGCGCCGCCACCACCTGTTCTTCATCTCGAGGGCAGATCTGGAGTCCGTCTTGGGCTCCGGAGAGGGGAAATCGTCGCCATCGTCATCATCAACCTTCTTCCCTCTCCAATTCCATGAAGCTCTTCGTCGTTCGTGAGTAATCTATTCGTAGGCTCGTTGGGCGGTGATGAGTAGGATGAGATCTATCATGTAATCGAGTTAGTTTTGATGGGGATTGATCCCTAATATCCACTATGTTCCCAGATTGATGTTGCTACTAATTTGTCATGCTTAATGCTTGTCACTAGGGCCCGAGTGCCATGATTTCAGATCTGAAATTATTATGTTGTCACCAATATATGTGTGTTTTAGATCCGATCTTGCAAGTTGTAGTTACCTACTATGTGTTATGATCCGGCAACCCCGGAGTGACAATAACCGGAACCACTCCCGGTGATGACCATAGTTTGAGGAGTTCATGTGTTCAAAAGTGCTAATGCGTTGGTCCGGTTCTTTATTAAAAGGAGAACCTTAATATCTCGTAGTTTCCTTCTGGACCCCGCTGCCACGGGAGGGATGGACAATATATTTCATGCAAGTTCTTTTCCCTAAGCACGTATGACGACACACGGAATGCATGCCTACATCACATTGACGAACGGGAGCTAGCCACATATCTCTCCGTGTTATAGCTGTTGCATGATGAATATCATCCAAACAAATCACCGACCCATTGCCTACGAGTTTGTCCTACTACTGCTGTTACTTGTCTTGCTCTGTTGCTGCTACTACTATTGCTACCGCTGTTACTTGTCTTGCTCTGCTGCTACTGTTGCTATTAATGTCGCTTGCTACTGTTGCTACTTGCTACTTCTGTCACTACTGCTCTTCCTTGCCGCTACTATTGCTTGTTACACTACTGCTACCTGCTACAATCTTGATTCGCTGATCGTTGACGGGAACTGACAATTTCCGTCAACGAGGCAACTTGGCGCCATTGATACAATCGTTAGGAATAGTCTGTTGTCAACATATCGTTTCTGACACCGTTGTTATCATACTACTTTGCTACTGATACTTTGCTTGCAGATACTAATCTTTCACGTGTGGTTGAATCTGACAAATTCACCTGCTAATACTCGAGAGTATTCTCCCACCTCCTGTCTGGTAAACCAACAAATTTGGGTCGAATACTCTACCCTCGAAAATTGTTGCGAACCCACGCGCTGGTGGGCCATCAACAACATTCTTCTAGTTTCGTTAACGGGGAGTGCTAGCAGCATTCTTCTGGTGCTGTTGCAGGGGAAGGATTGTTATCAACATTCGTCTAGCCATAGCCAGAGATTGCAATCACTATCCAGCATGCATCTAGTGTATTGAGTTCATAACAAACAGAGTATCGCCTTAAGAAGGATGACATGATGTAGAGGAATAAATTCTTATAATAGATATAAACCCCATCTTTTTACCCTTGATGGCAACAACATGATGTGTGAATCGCTACCCCTTTTGTCACTGGGTGAGTTCACCGCACGGTATGAACCCAAAACCAAGCACTTCTCCCATTGCAAGAATTATAGATCAAGTTGGCCAAACGAAACCCACAACTCGACGAGAATTACAAGGATATGAAATCATGCATATAAGAGATCAGAGGTAACTCAAATAAGATTCATAGATTATCTGATCATAAATCCACAATTCATCGGATCTCGACAAACACACCGCAAAAGAAGATTACATCGGATAGATCTCCATGAAGATCATGGAGAACTTTGTATTGACGATCCAAGAGAGAGAAGAAGCCATCTAGCTACTAGCTATGGACCCGAAGGTCTGTGGTGAACTACTCACGCATCATCGGAGAGGCAATGGTGTTGATGAAGAAGCCCTCCGTGTCCGAATCCCCCCTCCGGCAGGACACCAGAACGGTCCCCAGATGGGATCTTGCGAAGACAGAAGCTCGCGGCGGCGGAAAAGTATTTTCGTGGCTCTCTCGCGTGGTTTCAGATTTTTCGGGGATTCATAGGTGGAAGAAGTAGGGCAAAGGAGCCACGGGGGGACCACAAGCCTGCTAGGCGCCCCCCAGGCCGCGGCCAGGGGGCTTGTGGCCTCCCTTGGTGCCCTTTGCCTTGGTTCTCAAGTTCCCTGCGTATCTTCTGTTCCGGAAAAAATATTTTTGTACGTTTTATTCCGTTTGGACTCCATTTAATATTCTCCTCCTAAAAAGGTCAAAAACACGGAAAAAACAGGAACTGGCACTTGGCACTGAGTTAATAAGTTAGTCCCAAAAAATATATAAAATGCATACAAAACATCCAAAGTTGACAAGATAATAGCATGGAACCATCAAAAATTATAGATACGTTGGAGACGTATCAAGCATCCCCAAGCTACCTAGCATATTTGACTCCTGCTCGTCCTCGAGTAGGGAAGTGATAAAGACTGAATTTTTGATGTGGAATGCTACCTAGCATATTTGTCCTTTGCAACTTCTTTCATGTGACATGAATGTTCTGATTCGTAAGATTCAAAACAATAGTTTTCTATTGACATGAAAACAATAATACTTCAAGCAAACTAGCAAGGTAATCATGAACTTTTGAAATAACAAGGCCAAAGAAAGTTATCCCTACAAAATCATATAGTCTGGCGATGCTCCATCATCCCCACACAACGAATTTAAATCATGCACAACCCCGGTATTGGCCAAGTAATTGTTTTCACACTCTTACTTTCTCAAACTTTTACAACTCTCATGCAATGTATGAGCGTGAGCCATGCATATAGCACTGTAGGTGGAATAGAGTGCGGTGGAGGTTGTGAGGCAAAAAGGAGGAGATGGTCACATTGACTCGGCCTCTCAAAGGGCTATGGAGATGCCCATCAATAGATATCAATGTGAATGAGTAGGGATTACCATGCAATGGATGCACTTAGAGCTATAAGTGTGTGAAAGCTCAAAAGGAAAACTAGTGGGTGTGCATCCAACTTGCTTGCTCACGAAGACCTAGGGTAATTTTGAGGAAACCCATCATTGGAATATACAAGCCAAGTTATAATGAAAATTCCCAGTAGTATATGGAAGTGTCAAAACAAGAGACTCTCAATCATGAAGAACATGGTGCTATTGTGAAGCACAAGTGTGGAAAAAGATAGTAGCATTGTCCCTTCTCTCTTTTTCTCTCTCTTTTTTTTGTTTGGGCTCTTCGGCCTCTTTTTTATATATTTTTTTGGTGGGCATATTTGGCCTCTTTTTTTTATTTCCTCACATGGGACAATGCTCTAATAATGATGATCATCACACTTTTATTTACTCACAACTCAATGCTTAGAACAATGACGACTCTTATAGGAAATACCTCCGGCAGTGTACCGGGATGTGCAACGATCTAGCTTAGTGTATGATGTTGAAACATCTCTCTAGCTATCTTACGATCATGCAATGGTAATATGAAAGTGACGGCACAAGTCATAAGACGGAACGGTGGGAGTTGCATGGCAATATATCTCGGAATGGCTATGAAAATGCCATAATAGGTAGGTATGGTGGCTGTTTTGAGGAAGGTATATGGTGGGTTTGTGCACCAGAAAAAGTTGCGCGGCACTAGAGAGGCTAGCAATGGGGGAAGGTTGAAGTGCATCTATACCATGGACTCACATTAGTCATGTAGAACTCATATACTTATTGCGAAAGTTTTTATTAGTAATCAAAACAAAGTGCTAAATGCATACTTCTAGGGGAAGGCTTGGTAGGTGTTAACCATCGTGCGATCCCGGCCGCCACACAAAGGATGACAATCAATGAATCAATTATGCTCCGACTTCCCAACATAGCGGTTCACCATACGTGCATGCTACGGGAATCACTAACTTCAACACAAGTATTTCTAGATTCACAACACCCTACTAACATGACTGTAATATTACCATATCCATGTCTCAAAACTAATTGAGAGGAACCAAATTTCTCTTTACTTAATCCATGCACATGAATATGGAAGTTTTATTATATCCTCTTTGGATGCCTATCATCTTTAGGACTACTTTCATAGCACAAGCCAATTACCAAGTTACTCAGAGAGAGCACTCTCAAAAAGATATAAGTGAAGATCGAGAGTTTTTATTTCTCCAAAATTTGACACCGCCGTGCTCTAAAAAGATCTAAGTGAAGCACTTAGAGCAAAGTTTCCTAGCTCAAAAGATATAAGTGAAGCACATGCGAGCTAAATTGCCTAACTCAAAAGATATAAGTGAAGCTCAATGAGTATTCTAGCAAATTCATGATGAGTGCATGTATCTCTCAAAAGGTGTGCAGCAAGGATGATTGTGACACAACAAAAGGAAAAGACTCATATAATACACAACGCTCCAAGCAAAACACATATCATGTGGTGAATAAAAATATAGCTCCAAGTAACATTACCGATGGATTGAAGACGAAAGAGGGGATGCCTTCCCGGGACATCCCCAAGCTTAGGCTTTTTGGTGTCCTTGAATTTGGCTTGGGATGCCTTGGGCATCCCCAAGCTTTAGCTCTTTCCACTCTTTATCCCATTGTCCATGAGAACATCACCCAAAACTTGAAAACTTCACAACACAAAACTTAAACAGAAACTCGTGATATCATTAGCACAAGAAAACAAACTACCAACTCTTTAGGTACTGTAGCAAACTTGATTTCTATTTATATTGGTGTTATATTACTGTATTCTCACTTTTCCATGGATAGTACCGCCCGATACTATCCATAGTTTCATCAAAATAAGCAATCAACACAACAAAAACAGAATCTGTCAAAAACAGACGTGTCTGTAGCAATCTGTATACTTCGTATACTTTTGGTATCTCAACAATTCTGAACAATTATGAAAATTAGCATATCAACCAGCAGCAAAAAGAATCAACTCAAAATCTCTTTCTGGATAATAATGAAAAATAATTTTGTGAGCGAAAAGTTTCTGTCTTTTTTAGCACGATCAAACAACCATCACCAAAACTAGTCATAAAGGTTTTACTTGGCTCAAACACAAAAAACACAATCATAAAAGAATTATGATGGTGTGGATGCAACAAAACAAAAAGCAAAAAATCAAAGATAAATTTATTGGGTTGCCTCCCAACAAGCGCTATTGTTTAACACCCTTAGCTAGGCATAAGGCGATAGAATCACGTATCGTCATCTTTGGTACTCAAACCATAAGTAGCCCTCATCATGGATTCATAAGGCAATCTTATTTTCTTTCTAGGAATATGTTCCATTCCCTTCTTCAATGGAAATTGAAATCTAATATTCCCTTCCTTCATATCGATGACAAAACCAATAGTCCTTAGGAAAGGTCTACCAAGAATAATAGGACACGTCGGATTGCAATCAATATCAAGCACAATGAAATCCACGGGTGCATAGTTCCTATTTGCAATAATAAGAAAACCATTGATCCTTCCCATGGGTTTCTTAACAGTACAATTCGCAAGATGCAAATTAAGAGAGCACTCATCAATCTCATTAAAGCCTAGAACATAGTGTAAAAACTTTGGAATAGCGGAAACACTAGCACCCAAATCACACAAAACATTGCATTCATAGTTTTTGATCTTGATTTTGATAGTAGCTTCCCACTCATCATGAAGTTTTCTAGGGATAGAAACTTCCAACTCAAGTTTCTCTTCAAGAGATTTCATCATAGCATCGACGATATGATCGGTAAAGGCCTTGTTTAGGCTATAAGCGTGTGGAGAGTTTAGCATGGATTGCATCAAGGAAATACATTCAATCAAAGAGCAACTATCATAATTGAATTCCTTGAAATCCAAAGTAGTAGTTTCGTTACTACTCAAAGTTTTGATATCCTCTACTCCACTTTCAATGCTTTTAGCATCAAGATAGATAGACTCCGAATCATTGGGGCATTTCTTTACCAAAGTGGATACATATCCAGCCCCATCATCATTAGGTTTGACATTAGAAAACAAGGATTCAATGGGACTCACACCAAGCAGTTTAAGATCTTCGTGATTCTCATCACGAGAATACGCCTTTTTAAGCCATTCATGTCTAGCACGAATTTGGACGGTTCTTTCTTTACTCTCATTCATGGAAATACGCATAGCTTTCAAAGTTTCATCCATATTGATCTTGGGAGGAGCACATCTCAATTTCAAAGCATCAATGTCAAGAGACATTCTATCAATGGTCCTAGCCAAGTCATCAATTTTGAGCAGTTTTTCTTCTATGGACGCATTGAAAATCTTTTGCGAGTTGATAAACTCTTTAATATTACTCTCTAGATCAGAGGGTAATTTATAGTAATTTCCATGATCATTGTTGTAGGAGTTGCCAAAGTTATTAGAGGGATTACTAGGGAAAGGCCTAGGAATATAGTTACCTCTAAAAGCATTGTTGTTGCCAAAATTATTCCTACCAACAAAATTAACATCCAAGCTCTCATTGCTGCTCT
Organism: Hordeum vulgare subsp. vulgare; assembly: GCF_904849725.1. Classification (NCBI taxonomy): domain Eukaryota; kingdom Viridiplantae; phylum Streptophyta; class Magnoliopsida; order Poales; family Poaceae; genus Hordeum; species Hordeum vulgare. The sequence goes on from NC_058519.1 coordinate 574,418,076, forward strand.
CAATCAAGGTAGACAAGGGCATATCATTTGGATCTGAAGGAGCACCTTTACTAGCAAACAATTTCATTAACTCATCCATCTTTGCACTCAGAGAGTTAATTTCTTCTATAGCGTGCACTTTTTTACTAGTAGGTGACCTTTCAGTGTGCCATTGAGAATAGTTTGTAATGATATTGTCTAGGAGTTTTGTGGCTTCTCCTAATGTGATTTCCATGAAAGTTCCACCGGAGGCGGAATCAAGGATATTTCTGGAAGCAAAATTAGAACCAGCATAGAAGATTTGTATAATCATCCAAAGACTCAAGCCATGAGCGGGACAATTTCTAATCATCAATTTCATTCTCTCCCAAGATTGTGCAACATGTTCATGATCTAGTTGCTTAAAATTCATGATATCATTACGGAGAGAGATAATCTTAGTCGGTGGAAAATACTTGGATATATAAGCATCTTTACACTTGTTCCAAGAATCAATACTATTTTTGGGCAAAGATGAAAACCAAGTTTTTGCTCGATCTCGCAATGAGAACGGAAATAGCTTCAATTTAATCACATCATTATCCACATCTTTATTCTTTTGCATATCGCGTAACTCAATGAAGGTATTAAGATGGGATGCGGCATCTTCACTAGGAAGGCCGGAGAATTACTCTTTCATAACAAGATTCGGCAAAGCATCATTGATTTCATATGATTCCGCACTAGTGGCGGGAGCAATCAGAGTACTAATAAAATCATTATTATTAGTATTCGAGAAGTCACTAAGTTTGGTGTTTTCAGTCATGGTGACTTCAGCAAGCAGGCCAAGCACACAAGCGAAAGAAAAGGGCGAACGAAAAAAGGCAAATATTTTTGTAAATTTTTGTTTTTCAGAAGTGGGGGAGAGGAAAACGAGAGGCAAAAAAGTAAATGCAAGAGATGAGTTTGTGACAGTTACTTGGATAAGCTTCACTTAGAATAATCCCCGGTGCCAGAAATTGACACGTTGAAGGGAGACTATTCTTGACTTGATACTCCCCGGCAACGGCGCTAGAAATTCTTCTTGCTACCTCTTAAGCTTGCGTTGGTTTTTCCCTTGAAGAGGAAAGGGTGATGCAGCACAGTAGCAGTAAGTATGTCCCTCAGTTTGAGAACCAAGGTATCAATCCAGTAGGAGTATCAAGGCAAGTCTCCAAAGTACCTGCGCAAAAATAAGAAACTTGCACCCAACGCTACAAAGGGTTGTCAATCCCTACACGATTGATTGCAAGGGGAGACCTGAAGGTGGAAAGTGCAACAAAGTAAAAGTGTAGAGCTGAAAATATGATGTGAAGTAGACCCGGGGGCATAGTGTTCACTAGAGGCTTTTCTCATGATAGAAAATATTACGGTGGGTGAACGAATTACTGTCGAGCAATTGATAGAACCATGCAAAGTCATGACGATATCTAAGGAAATGATCATACATATAGGCATCACGTCCGAGACAGGTAGACTGATACTTTCTGCATCTACTATTATTACTCCACACATCGACCGCTATCCAGCATGCATCTAGTGTATTGAGTTCATAACAAACAGAGTAACGCTTTAAGCAAGATGACATGATGTAGAGGGATAAATTCATGCAATAGATATAAACCCCATCTTTTTACCCTTGATGGCAACAACACGAAGCGTGCCTCGCAACCCCTTCTGTCACCGGGTGAGGTCACCGCATGGTATGAAACCAAAACCAAGCACTTCTCCCATTGCAAGAATCATAGATCAAGTTGGCCAAACAAAACCCACAACTCGAAGAGAATTACAAGGATATGAAATCATGCATATAATAGATCAGCAGAAACTCAAATAAGATTCATAGATAATCTGATCATAAATCCAGAATTCATCGGATCTCGACAAACACACCGCAAAAGAAGATTACATCAGATAGATCTCCATGAAGATCATGAGATGGCGGTTCAAGAGGTCGTGAGATGGTAGATTACCAAGGGAGTTCCCAATCGTGGAGAGCACGGCGTCTCAGAGATAGGGAAAGCCACAAGAAGTAGCATGGCAGGACTTTTGTAAACCCTAGGGCCTCGACCTGTATATAAAGGCGAGTCCTGGGGAAAGGTTAGGCGAGAAAAAGAGAATCGAGATCTAGGTCAGGCGAGTTACGCCCTCCTTGTAATCGAAATCACCATTATCCACACAAAGCAGGACGTAGGCTTTTACCTCCTCACGAGGGGTCGAACCTGGGTAAATCTGAGTCTCGCTTTCACTCACCCCCTAAGAATCGCCACCAAGGTGCGATGGCTCCATCTTTAAGTCCTTTCACGAGGACATCTGTCGTGACAAAACCACAACAGTTGGCGCCCACCGTGGGACCAGCACACGGTGGAGTTGAGTTCTCGAAGGGAGCCCTACCGGTGTTAGAAAGATATGCGGTTGGCATCATGACAAAGAGCCGCCGTGGGAGGTATGACATTGACAACTCGCTGTGGGAGCCGGAAGGCGATTTAGTCGAATCTGGCTACCGAGTCCCCTTCGGCAAAATCAATGTCTTCATCGGCATGATTTGGACGCCCGTGCCTGAGCCGAACACCTCCACCGACATCGTCGAGCCGGCCAGGTACATCCTCCCCATCACACGATGGGACAGGAGTCGCCACACTTTCGTCGGTTTTACGCAGGGAAACGACATACAAGATGAAGCGGCGGTCCAGGAGATCACCCCCGTCAATTCTGACGGTGAGTCGTCCATGGGTGAGACAGATTCAATCCACCCTCTCCAGGAAGGACAACTCGGAGGGTTGTCGTTGGCAATGGACCCCGAGGTCTTCGAGAGGTCCCATCGACAAATCGCCATCTACATGGCAGGGTCAGCGCAGCCTCAGCAAAACCCAACCGGCAACAACGAGACCGATGGGGCGTCTAAACCCCCAGCACAAACCATGGCGGAACTAGCGGCAGAGGTCGCCAGCCTTATAGCAACCACCGTCACGTTCGAGAATCAGGAGTCTATCAATGCTGAGCTAGCAAAGTTGCGGGAGGCGATAGCCAAGACGCAGCAGGACATGGAAGCCGAAGCCGCCAGGGTGGAGACGCAGCAAGCCGCGATCACAGCAGAGACGGAGCGGTTGAATACCGAAGGTTGGCGGCTCGAGAGAGAGCAACACACGTCCGACGCCGTTCACCAAAGGAGGCACCACGGACGTATCTCGGCCGACTTACATCCAACTCGCCTTTTCGACACCCCGCGCACCCCCGGGGCGGGTCTTGATCGACCTTTACAAACTGCCCCAAGGGGAGGTCCGGTTCCACCGCCGCCTCAACCAATGGATGCCCATGCGACTCGGTTCCAGACGCCACGAGGTCACTTCTCGAACCCCGTGGACAATGTGATGGCGGCAACCCACCACTTGGAGTCCGTGCTGATTTACGAAAACTCCTCGGCCGAGATAGATGCCAGAAACGCCATTGAGATGCTAAAGACGGTCATGGTCCAGCACGCGCAGTACTCTCATAGCCTCGATCGACTGCACTCCACGCCTCAGGCGGGCCACACCAGGAGTCGCCACGAGGACTTACCCACGGTAACCAGCGGGCCGCGACGATTACCTCAACATAACCCGCTCGGGATGCCCGACACGCGAGCTCAAGATATCATGGACGCGACACGAGCTGCGCGTTAGATAGAGACAGTAGCCGCGACGGGTCAGGTCTACCCGGCTTACACGTCATCACCTCCCGCGCCCTTGGACACCGAAGGCAAGCACATCGGTGTATCGTGTCTTGCGGCGGTTCTGCGCAACGAGCGAATGCCAAAGGACTTCAAAGGGCCCTGGAAGGTCCCCAACTACTTGCCGGATCTCGAACCAGGGTCATGGATCGAGAGTTACGAACTTGCAATGGATATGCTCGACGTAAATGAGGCGGTTTGCGCCAAGTACTTCACTATGATGCTCAAAGGGACACACGTGCATGGTTGAAAAACTTGCCGGCCAACTCCATCAACACCTGGGCGGAGCTAAAAGAGTGCTTTATCAAGAATTTTAGAGGGACTTGCAAACGCCCAATGACCATCGTCGACCTACAGCACTGCATTCAGCGGCCAGATGAGTCGGCCCACCATTGGACCCGGCGAGTCGCGGAAGTTATTCATTCATCAGAAGGCATCTCGGCGGCTCAGGCGGTGTTGATCCTGGAGAAGAACTGCCATTACGAACCTCTCGTACTAAAGCTAGGGCGACTTAAGAGGAAAGTATAGGACATGGGCGAATTAATGGATACCCTTACTAGGTATGCTGAGTCGGACGACACCAAGAATCCCGAGGAGGACGACGACAAAGTTAGTCCCGCCAGGAAGGGAGAGTTACACAAGGGCCATTCTCAGATTCAGGGCCGGGGCAACCACTACTCCGGTGGGCACGGCAAAAAGAGACAACGGGAAGGCCCTACGGAATTTGTCGCTAATACTAATACCGGCAACGGAAACCCGCACCAGAAGAAGCGGGGCTTTAGTGGGAAGAAACCGCGCAATTATCACGAAATGCTCAAAGGCCCTTGTCCGCAGCATGCCACGACAGAGGGACCGACGACTCACTCCTGGGAGGATTGCTATGTGATGCAGGAATTCCGGGCCGGGGCGCTAAGAAGAGGTCAAGGTGGTGAACAGGGCCAGCAACAGGAACAACCCGGCGCATCCGGGTCATGCCAGGTCCCATTCGGTGGTTTTCCTAACCCGGGACCACAGGGCGGGTCACAGCCCAACGCTGGGTAGTACCAAGTTCGCAATCAGCAATACCACCCGCCAGGAGTGTTCCAGCACCCCCCCCCACGCAAGGGGATCCCCAACGATAGGAAGATCGTGGCGGGTTTCAGAATAACCCCAAACAATTGAAGAACGGGCAGTACCACGTGTTCACCACCAGCACCTACAAGCGGGATCATAAGGTGAAGCATAGAACCTTCAGCATAGCTGAGCCGGCGCTCCCTCGATACCTTCACTGGTCTGAACATCCCATAACCTGGAGCAGGGAAGACCATCCCCCCGAGTGGACAACCCTGGCGACTAGGCTTTGGTTGTGGCTCCCCAAGTTGGAGGGTACACCTTTTCCAAGGTCCTCATGGATGGAGGCAGTAGCATCAACATCTTATACTTTGATACTTTCCGACGGATGAACCTCTTGGAGAAAGACCTCATGTCGTCATCCACGGTCTTCCACGACATCGTCCCTGGTAAGTCGGCATATCCCATTGGACGGGTTAAACTGAACGTGGCTTTTGGCACACAGTCAAATTACAGGAGCGAGCCTCTCTTGTTCGAAGTGGTCAAAATCAAGAGCCCCTATCATGTGTTGTTTGGACGCCAGGCGTACGCCAGATTCATGGCCCGCCCATGCTATGTTTATCTCAAACTCAAGATGCCCGGCCCTAAGGGTCCTATTACCATCAGCGGAGACAGGAAGATGGCTCAAGAATGTGAAGAAGGAGACGCAACTTAAGCCGAGTCAGCTTGCGCGGCTGAGGAGCTCAAATTTCACCAACCTAATGTTGACCCGGCGGACATGACGCTGCTCAAGAGACCGACCATCGATTCTGAGCCGCCCCTCAAGTTTAAACCAACGGATGACACCAAGGTTATAGACTTTACGCATGGCGACTCCACCAAGCAGTTCACTATTGGGGCGGGTCTCGACCCCAAATAGGAAAGCGTGCTCATCGAATTCATCCGTGAGAATCGGGACATCTTTGCATGGAAACCTTCTAACATGCCAGGTGTACCGAGAGAATTCGCTGAGCACCATCTTAATATTGACCCTAAAGTTAAGCCAGTTCGACAGTACCTTTGTAGGTTCAATGAAGACCGTCGTAAGTCGATCAGAGAGGAAGTAGCCCGGCTCCTGGCCGCCGAGTTTATCATCGAGGTTTTCCATCCTGAATGGCTGGCTAACCCGGTCCTGGTGCTAAAAAAGAACGACACTTTCCGCATGTGCATCGACTACACTGACCTCAACAAACCCTGTCCGAAGGATCCCTTCGCCCTTCCCCGCATTGATCAAATTATTGACTCGACGGTGGGTTGTGAATGTCTGTGTTTCTTGGACGCTTATTCAGGATACCATCATATCAAGATAGCGGTGGCGGATCAGGAGAAGACATCGTTCATAACCCCATTCAAGGCCTTCTGTTACGTGTCTATGCCGTTTGGGCTCAAGAGTGCGGGGCCGACTTATCAACGTTGCATCCAAAATTGCTTGCACAACCAAATAGGCCGTAATGTCCATGCTTATGTGGATGCCATCATGGTCAGGTCTCGCCGAAAGGAATTGCTCTTGGAAGAACTTGATACGTCTCCGTCGTATCTACTTTTCCGAACTCTTTTGCCCTTGTTTTGGACTCTAATTTGCATGATTTGAATGGAACTAACCCGGACTAACGCTGTTTTCAGCAGAATTGCCATGGTGTTGTTTTTGCGCAGAAATAGAAGTTCTCAAAATGACCTGAAAATTTACGGAGAATTTTTCTGGAATTTATGAAAAATAATGGCGCAAGAATCAGCGGACGAAGTGGAGCCGTGAGCCCACAAGCCCACCAGGCGCCCCCCCCTAGCCGCGCCTGGCAGGCTGGTGGGGCCCACAAAACTCCACTGCCTCTCAATCTAGCTCTATATAGTCCGTTTCGTCCGGAAAAAAAATCAAGGAGATGAGTTCATCGTGTTTTATGATACGGAGGCGCCGCCACCTCCCGTTCTTCATCTGGAGGGCACATCTGGAGTCCGTTCTGGGCTCCGGAGAGGGGAAATCGTCGCCATCGTCATCATCAACCTTCCTTCATCGCCAATTCCATGATGCTCTTCACCGTTCGTGAGTAATCTCATCGTAGGCCTGCTGGACGGTGATGGTTTGGATGAGATCTATCATGTAATCGAGTTAGTTTTGACGGGGATTGATCCCTAGTATCCACTATGTTCTGAGATTGATGTTGCTGCTACTTTGCCATGCTTAATGCTTGTCACTATGGCCCGAGTGCCATGATTTCAGATCTGAACCTATTATGTTCTCGCCAATATATGTGTGTTTTAGATCCTATCTTGCAAGTTGTAGTCACCTACTATGTGCTATGACCCGGCAACCCCGGAGTGACAATAGTCGGAACCACTCCCGGAGATGACCATAGTATGAGGAGTTCATGTATTCACCAAGTGTTAATGCGTTGGTCCGGTTCTTTATTAAAAGGAGAACCTTAATATCCCATTGTTTCCATTAGGACCCCACTGCCACGGGAGGGATGGACAATAGATGTCATGCAAGTTATTTTCCCTAAGCACGTATGACTATATACGGAATACATGCCTACATTAGATTGACGAACGGGAGCTAGTTACTTATCTCTGTGTGTTATAACTGTTACATGATGAATAGCATCCGGCATAATCATCCATCACCGATCCAATGCCTACGAGTCTTTTCCTACTGGTCCTTGCTACGTTGCTTTGCCGCTAGTCCTGCTAGTGTTACTCTGCTACTACTACTGTTACTTTGCTGCTACTGGTTCATGTTGCTATTGCTGCTATCACCCTACTTTGCTACTGATACTTGATACGTCTCCATCGTATCTACTTTTCCAAACTCTTTTGCCCTTGTTTTGGACTCTAACTTGCATGATTTGAATGGAACTAACCCGGACTGACGTTGTTTTCAGCAGAATTGCCATGGTGTTGTTTTTGTGCAGAAATGAAAGTTCTCGGAACGTCCTGAAAGTTTACGGAGAATTTTTCTGGAGAATATGAAAAATACCTGCGCAAAGATCCACCAGAGGGGGTGGGCCAGTGGGCCACAAGCCCTGTTGCCGCGGCCACCCCCCTGTCCGCGGCAACCAAGCTTGTGGGGCCCACGTGGCTCTGTCGCCCCCAATCTCAGCTCTATAAATTCACTTTCACCCAGAAAAAAAATCAGAAGAGAAGATTTCGTCGACAGATCTACGTGGCTCTGCCGCCGCCACATCCTGTTCTTCATCTGGAGGACAGATCTGGAGTCCGTTTTGGGCTCCGGAGAGGGGAAATCATCGCCATCATCATCAACAACCTTCTTCCCGCTCCAATTCCATCAAGCTCTTCATCGTTCGTGAGTCATCTATTCGTAGGCTCGCTGGGCGGTGATGAGTAGGATGAGATCTATCATGTAATTGAGTTAGTCTTGACGGGGATTGATCCATAGTATCCACTATGTTCTGATATTGATGTTGCTACTACTTTGCCATGCTTAATGCTTGTCACTAGGGCCCGAGTGCCATGATTTCCGATATGAAATTATTATGTTGTCACCAATATATGTGTGTTTTAGATCCGATCTTGCAAGTTGTAGTTACCTACTATGTGTTATGATCCGGCAACCCCGGAGTGACAATAACCGGAACCACTCCCGGTGATGACCATAGTTTGAGGAGTTCATGTGTTCACCAAGTGCTAATGCGTTATTCCGGTTCTTTATTAAAAGGGGAACCTTAATATCCTATAGTATCCTTTTGGAACCCGCTGGCACGGGAGCGATGGACAATAGATGTCATACAAGTTCTTTTCCCTAAGCACGTATGACTACACACGGAATGCATGCCTACATCACATTGACGAACGGGAGCTAGACACATATCTCTCTGTGTTATAACTGTTGCATGATGAATATCATCCAAACAAATCACCGACCCATTGCCTACGAGTTTGTCCCACTGCTGTTGTTACTTGTCTTGCTCTCCTGCTACTGTTGTTACTACTGTCGTTTGCTACTGCTGCTACTTGCTACTGTTGCTACTTGCTACTGTTGCTACTTACTACTGTTGTTCCTTCCCACTATTGTTACTTGTCTTGCTCTCCTGCTACCTGCTACAATTCTGGTTCGCTTGTCGTTGACGGGAAAAGACAATTTCCGTCAACGGGCAACTTCTGGCGCCATTGATATGACAGTTAGGAATAGTCTGCCGTCAACAGATCGTTTCTCACACCGCTGTTATCATCGTACTTTGCTGCTGACACTTTGCTTGCAGATACTAATCTTTCAGGTGTGGTTGAATCTGACACATTCAACTGCTAATACTCGAGAGTATGCTCTCACCTCCTGACTGGCGTACCAACAAGATTGGGTTGAATACTCTACCCTCGAAACCTGCCGCGAACCCACGCGCTGGTGGGCCATCAACAACATTCTTCTAGTTTCGCTGCCGGGGAGTGCTAGCAGCATTCTTATGGTGCCGTTGCAAGGGAAGGTCTGTTGACACAGAGTCAATACTTTGCTGCAGATACTAAATCTTTCAGGTGTGGTTGAATTGACAACTCAACTGCTAATACTTGAGAATATTCTTTCGCTTCCCCTTCAGTCGAATCAATAAACTTGGGTTGAATACTCTACCCTCAAAAACTGTTGCGATCCCCTATACTTGTGGGCTATCAAGACTATTTTCTAACTATATTCTCTGAGTCACTTGGGATTTACTTCTGTTGGTCACTATGAGGAATCCGATAGATCCAAGAACTAAAGTATTGCTCTCAACTATGAGGACAGGTAAGGAAATGTCATCTAGCTCTGCACTTGATTCACCTTCAGTTATGAGTAAGTTTGCGACATCACCTCCTGCTAGAAATCTTGATATGTCGCATGTGCTTGATGATGCTACTTCTTCTTCCCATGATGCTTATGATGATGCTATGCTTGATACTGCTTTGCCTGATGATGCTATTCTTGATACTACTTTTCCACTAGGTGCATTCCTTGATGCACAAATTGCTAGAGTTGCTGCTATATGTGATGATACTTCTGAAACTGCTGATACTATTGAAGTAGAACCTGCTATTTTGCCTGCTAGAACTAGCTCTCCTAGACATGAGTTGCCTGTTATGCGTGAACGTTATGTTATGGAGGGAGAGATAGCTGAGGACTTTCTTGCGTGTAAGGATAGCTATGATGTTGAGAAATTACTGCTCAAGTGGAAAGAAAAATCTTTGAACGCTAGGATGAAATACGACCCGAAGTTTGCTACTTCCCCTATCTTTGTGACCGATAAGGATTATGAATTCTCTGTCGAACCTGAGTTAATCACTCTGGTCGAATCTGATCCTTTTCACGGTTATGAGTCTGAAACGGTTGTAGCCCATCTTACCAAACTGCATGATATAGCCACCCTATTCACTAGTGAGGAAAAGATCCGCCACTACTATATCCTCAAGCTGTTTCCTTTCTCGCTAAAGGATGATCCTAAGACTTGGTTCACTCCTCTTGCTCCTGGTTGTGTGCGTAGCCCCCAGGATATGGTCTACTACTTCTCTGAAAAATATTTCCCTACCCATAAGAAGCAAGCTGCCTTGCAGAAAATATACAACTTTTCTCAAGCTGAAGAAGAGAGTCTCCCACAAGCTTGGGGGAGGCTCATCCAGCTACTGAATGCTTTGCCTGATCACCCTCTTGAGAATGAAATACTTGATATCTTCTATAATGGACTTACCGATGCTTCTAGAGACCACCTAGATAGTTGTGCTGGTTGTGTTTTTAGGGAACGAACTGTAGAACAAGCTGAGATCCTATTGAATAACATCTTGTGCAATGAGAATGCTTGGACTATTCCCGAACCACCTCCTAAGCCAACTCCGAAGAAAAGAGGTATTCTATTCCTCAGTCCTGAAGATATGCAAGAAGCTAAGAAATCTATGCGAGAGAAAGGCATTAAATCTAAAGATGTCAAAAATCTACCACCTATCGAAGAGATCCATGGTCTTGATAACCCGATACAGGTAGAAGAAGTAAATTCTCTGCGTAGGTTTGATGAGAGTGATATTCCTTTTGATAAACCTGCTAGCCTATGCCTGGATGAATTTGATAACTTTGTTGCCAAACAACAGAGTTTATATGATTATGTTAGCAGACAATTGGAACAGAATGCTCGTATGCTTAGTCATTTAAGTGCTTGTGTGGACAGAAATGTCAATGATCTTAAGCTCTTGAGTAAACATGCATCTATGGTTACTACTCAGGTAGAACAAGTACTTAAAGCTCAGAATGACTTGCTCAATGAGTTGAATGACAATTCCGTTAGAGTCGTCACTAGAGGTGGTAGAATGACTCACGAACCTTTGTATCCTGAGGGTCATCCAAAGAGAATTGAACAAGATTCTCAAGGAGTTAGCACTGATGCACCTAGTCATCCTAGAAAGAAGAAGAAAGATGATAGGAACACTAGCAACCCTGTTGCTGTTACCTCTGAGAGTCCAAATGATGCCTGTGTTTCTAATGCTGAAATACAATCTGGTGATGAACATGAGCCTAATGATAATATCAATAGTGATATTCATGTTGATGCTCAAACTAGCAATGATAAGGATGTGGAAATTGAACCAGTTGATCTTGATAACCCACAACCTAAGAATAGAAGATACGATAAGAATGACTTCACTGCTAGGAAGCATGGTAAAGAAAGGGAACCATGGGTTCAGAAACCCATGCCCTTTCCTCCCAATCCATCCAAGAAAAAGGATGATTAGGATTTTGAGCGATTTGTTGAAATGATTAGACCTGTCTTCCTGCAAATGCGTTTGACAGATATGCTCAAAATGTCTCCGTATGCTAAGTACATGAAGGATATTGTGACTAATAAGAGGAGGATACCTGAGGTTGAGATTTCCACCATGCTTGCTAACTATACCTTCAAGGGTGGAACTCCTAAGAAACTAGGTGATCCCGGTGTGCCCACTATACCTTGCTCCATTAAAGGAACTACGTTAGAACTGCTTTATGCGACCTTGGAGCCGGTGTTAGTGTTCTGCCTCTTTCTCTTTATCGTAGGCTTGAACTGGATAAGTTGACAACCACTGAAATCTTTGTGCAAATGGCCGACAAATCAACTGCTTTCCCTATCGGCATTTGAGAGGATGTGCCTGTTGTGGTTGCTAACGTCACCATCTTAACAGACTTTTTATCTTGGATATTCCCGAGGACGATGCCATGGTGGTCATCCTCGGAAGACCCTTTTTAAACACTGCAGGGGCTCTTATAGATTGCAACAAAGGCAATGTCACTTTCCATGTCAACGGTAATGAGCATACGGTGCACTTTCCGAAGAAACAATATCGAGTACATTGCATCAATACTATCGAAAAAACTTCATCGATTCTTATTCGTAGCTTTGAATGCCCTATTCCTCCTGTTAAGATGAACTATGATTTGCTTGTTGGGGAGATACACATCCCCATTGAGGTAACCTAGTGACTATTCAAAAATTCTCCGTCTTCTTTTGCGATTCGGAAAGGTTTCTTGAGGAGACTTGATCAACCTCATTGACGGATTTCTTTCGATAACCATGAGATGGATGAATCGAGGAGTCACAAACCTCTGTTCCAAGCTTTCACCATGGGTTGCTTAGAAGAAAAATGATAGATTTAGTTTAGTTTTCCCTGCTTTCGATTTTAGCGTCCTGTAGAAAAGTACCCCGAAAATAAAAGTTCTCTGAACGTCCTGAAAATCAAGTATGATTTTTTCTGGAATTTTTGAAAAATACTAAGACGAAGAGCTAATCTGGGGGCTGCACGAGTGGGCCACAAGCCATGGAGGCGTGATGTCACCTGTGCTTCCCTAGCAACGGCGCAGGAATAGTCGTGTCGATGGCACCACGAATCCTTCTGCTACGGCTACGCCTTAAGGGAATTCCTAGGCAAATATGCAAAGGATTTCCCCCGTGGCCTTGGAGCCTTGCGTTGGTGTTCCCTCGAAGCGGAAAGGGTGATGTAGCACAGCGGTGGTAAGTATTTCCCTCAGTTTGAGAACCAAGGTATCAATCCAGTGGAGGAGTATCACAAGATCCTGCACAAACACAAAAAGCTTGCTCCCAACGCTATGAAGGGGTTGTCAATACCTTATAGATTGTTCGCGAAGTGAGAACTGAAAGCAACAAAGTAACAAAGCAAAGTAAAAAAGCGAAAGTGGAAACGATAGATGTGAATAGACCCGGGGGCCATAGTGTTTACTAGTGGCTTCTCTCATGAAAGCAAGTAGACGTTGGGTGAACAAATTACTGTCGAGAAATTGATAGAACCGCGCAAAGTCATGACATCATCTATGGCAATGATTATATCTATAGGCATCAGATCCAAAACAAGTAGACCAATACTGTCTGCATCTACTACTATTACTCCACACGTCGACCGCTATCCAGCATGCATCTAGTGTATTAAGTCCAAAAGAACAGAGTAACGCCTTAATCAAGATGACATGATGTAGATGGACAATCTCATATCAACGACTGAGCCCATCTTGTCACCCTTGCTGCCCCTACTGTCACTAGGAAAGGTCACCACATGGTAAGAACCCAAAACCAAACACTTCTCCCATTGCAAGAATCATAGATCTAGTTGGCCAAACAAAACCCAAGACTCGGAGAGACTTACAAGGATATCAACTCATGCATATAAGAAATCAGCAAAGACTCAAATATATATCATAGATAATCTGATCACAAATCCACAATTCATCGGATCTCGACAAACACACCGCCAAAGAAGATTACATCGGATAGAGCTCCATGAAGATCATGGAGAACTTTGTATTGAAGATCCAAGAGAGAGAAGAAGCCATCTAGCTACTAACTACGGACCCGTAGGTCTGAAGTGAACTACTCACGAGTCATTGGAGGGGCAATGATAATGATGATGAAGCCCTCCAACTCCAAAGTCCCCTTCGGAAGGGCGCCGGGAAAGGTCTCCAGATGAGATCTCGCGGAAACGGAAGCTTGCGGCGGCGGAAAAGTATTTTCGTGGATCCCCTAATTTTTTGCTGTATTTTAGGGAATATATAGGCCAAAGATCTAGGTCAGGGGGCGCTCAGGGAGGCCACAAGCCCTGCCACCGCCGCCTCCCCTGGTGGCGGAGTGGGGGTTTGTGGGATGCCAAGAGCCCTCCTGGCTTGGCCCACAGGCCCCCTGATCTTCTTCCGTTTGGAAAAAAATCATTTCGGGGATTTTGTTCTGTTTGGACTCCGTTCCAAAATCAGATCTGAAAAGAGCCAAAAACACAGAAAAACAGGAACTGGCACTTGGCACTGAATTAATAAGCTAGTCCCAAAAAAGATATAAAAGGTACATAAAACATCCAAAGATGACAAGATAACAGCATGAAAGCATCAAAAATTATAGATACGTTTGAGACGTATCAAGCATCCCCAAGCTTAACTCTTGGTCGTTCTCGAGTAGGGAAGTGATAAAGAATGAATTTTTGATGCTTTCATGCTACCTAGCATAGATGTCCTTTGTAACTCCTCTTCTGTGATGTGAATGTTCAGATCCATTAGATTCAAAACAATAGTTTTCTATTGACGTGGAAACAATAATAATTCAAGCAAACTAGCAAGGTAATCATGAACTTTCAAAATAACAAGGCCAAAAGAAAGTTATCCCTACAAAAGCATATAGTGTGGCTATGCTCTATCATCATTGCACAACGACTTTAAATCATGCACAACCCCGGTATTGGCCAAGTAATTGTTTCACACCTTTACTTTCTGAAACCTTTTCAACTCTTACGCAATACATGAGCGTGAGCCATGGTTATAGCACTATAGATGGTGTGGAGTGTGGTGGAGGTTGCAAGACAAAAAAGGAGAAGATAGTCACATTAACTAGGCATATCAATGAGCTGTGGAGATGCTCATCAATAGATATCAATGTGAATGAGTAGGGATTGCCATACAAATAATTCACTAGAGCTACGAGTATGTGAAAGCTCTTAAAGAAAACTAGTGGGTGTGCATCCAACTTGCTTGTTCACGAAGACCTAAGGCAATTTTGAGGAAGCCTATCATTGGAATATAAAAGCCAAGTTTTATAATGAAAATTTCCCACTAGTTATATGGTGGTGACAAAACGAGAGATTCTCAATCATGAAGATCATGGTGCTTAATATGCACAAGTGTGGAAAAAGTGGTAGCATTGTCCCTTCTCTCTTTTTCTCTCATTTTTTTGGTGGGCTCTTTGGCCTCTCTTTTTTTGGTGGGCTTCTTTGGCCTCTTTTATTTCCTCACAGGGGACAATGCTCCATTAATGATGATCATCACACTTTCAACTCAAAACTTAGAGCAACGATGACTCTATATGGAACGCCTTCGGTAGTGTACCGTGACAATGATCTAGCATGGCATAGACATTAATGGAAACATCATGCTAGCTATCTTACGATCATGAAAAGGCAATGTAGACGTGGTGGCACATGTCATGGTGGTAGTTGCATGGCAATATATCTCGGAATGACTTTGAAAAAGCCATAGTAGGTAGGTATGGTGGCTGTTTTGAGGGAGGCTAATGGTGGGTTTTGTGCATCGGCGGAAGTTGCACGGCACTAAGAAGATAGTGATGGTGGAAGGCGAAAGTGCATCTAAACCATGGACTCAACATTAGTCATGAAGAACTCATATACTTGTTGCAAAAGTTTTATTAGTAATCGAAACAAAGCATTCAACACATACTCCCATGGGAAGGGTTGGTAGGTATAAACCATCGCGCGATCCCGACCGCTACGCAAAGGATGACAATCAATAGACTAATCATGCTTAGCTTTCATCACATAGCGGTTCACCATACGTGCATGCTACGGGAATCACTAACTTCAACACAAGTATTTCTAGATCCACAACACCTTACTAGCATGACTTCAATATTACCATAACCACAACTCAAAACTAATTGAGAGGAATCAAACTTCTCTAACTATTCAATGCACATGAAGGTGGAGGTTTTCATATCCCTTTGGATAACTACCCCTTTTGAGACTACTTCCAAAGCATAGATCAACTACCAAGCCACGCACCGTTGTGCTCTAAAATATATAAGTGAAGCACATAGAGCTGAAGTATCTAGCTCAAAAGATATAAGTGAAGCACATGTGAGCTGAATTGTCTACCAAAAGATATAAGCGAAGCTCGACAAAATCATGGTGAGTGCATGTCTCTCTCTCTAGGTGTGCAGCAAGGATGATTATGACACAACAAAAATAAAAGACTCCTACGATCCAAGACGCTCCAAGCAAAAACACATAACATGTGGTGAATAAAAATATAGCCCCAAGTAACGTTACCGATGGATTGAAGACGAGAGAGGGGATGCCTTCCCGGGGCATCCCCAAGCTTAGGCTTTTACGACATCCTTGAGTCTCTTGGGGTGCCTTTGGCATCCCCAAGCTTGAGCTCTTGCCACTATTTATCTCTTTGTCCATAAGAACATCACCCAAAACTTGAAAACTTCACAACACGAAATTTAAAAAGAAACTCGTGATAACATTAGTATGAGAAAGCAAACCACCACTTCCTTAGATATTGTAGCAAACTTAAATTCTACTTATGATGATGTTGGGTTACTGTATTTTCAATCTTCCATGGCTAATACCCCCCGATACTATCCATAGTTTCATCAAAATAAGCAACCAACACAACAAAAACAGAATCTGTTAACAGCAGACCAGTTTGTAGCAATTTGTATATTTCGTATACCTCTGGTACTTCAAAAATTCTGAAACATTACGATAGACTGAAGAATTTGCGTAGCAATCAGAAGCAAAACGAATCAGCTCAAAAGCTCTTACAGAAAGAAAATGAAAATTCTTTTCGTGAGAAGAAAGTTTCTGTATTTTCCAGCATGACCAAACGATCATCCCCAAGACTAATCATAACGGTTTTGCTTGGCACAAACGCAAAAAGAAACACAAAAAACACAATCATAACAGAATTATGAAAGTGTGGAAAACACAAAACAGAAATAAAAAGGATAGATTCGTTGGGTTGCCTCCCAACAAGCGCTTTTGTTTAACGCCCTTAACTAGGCAAAAGGCGATAGAATCTAAGTCTAACATACTTCCTATGCATAGGCATTTTATAGGAGAACAAATTGTCAAGACAATCAATATTTGCCAAATGCAAGGAAGAAGGAAGAAACAAGAGCAATCTCAACATCACGAGAGGTGATTTGATAACATGAAGGTTTCTACCACAATATTTTCCTCTTTCATAGCAATTACATGTGGGATCATTTTCAAATTCAACAATATAGCTATCCCATAGGATATTATTTTCATGATCCACATGCATGCAAAGTTGACGCTCTTCAAAAATACTGGGATTATCATCTAACGTCATGACTTCTCCAAACCCACTTTCTATAATATTGCAAATATCATATTCATCTTGAGGCTTGAACAAATTTTCAAGATCATAAGAAAGATCATCACCCCAATCATGATTATTGCAACAAGTAGGGGACATAGCAAAACTAGCATCCCCAAGCTTAGGGTTTTGCATATTTTTAGCATGATTTTCACTAATAGGATTTATAGTGAAACCATTGCAATCATGCTTTTCATCCAAGGAGCCCTCGTGAATCACTTCATAAATTTCTTCCTCACAATTTTCAGATTCACACATCTCAAGCAAAACTCCATAAAGATAATCAACTGCCCTCAACTCACTAGCAATTCGTTCCACATAAGTGGGTCTCTTAAAGAGATTAGCAAGTGGATGAGGATCCATATCACTAGATTTTCAGCAAGCGAAGATGCAAGCATATTGAAGGTACATAGCACACAAGCAACGGAAAGGCAAACGAGAGAAAAGGGCGAACGAAAATAGCAAACGAAAAAGGCAAATGAAAACGGCAAATGTGAAGTGGGGGAGAGGAAAACATCGGCATCTACTACTATTACTCCACACGTCGACCGCTATCCAGCATGCGTCTAGTTTATTAAGTCCAAAAGAACAGAGTAACGCCTTAAGCAAGATGACATGATGTAGATGGACAATCTCATATCAACGATAGAGCCCATCTTGTTACCCTTGATGGCAACTACTTAATGTGTGCCTTGCTGCCCCTACTATCACTGGGAAAGGTCACCACATGGTAAGAACCCAAAACCAAGCACTTCTCCCATTGCAAGAATCATAGATCTAGTTGGCCAAACAAAACCCAAGACTCGGAGAGACTTACAAGGATATCAAGTCATGCATATAAGAAATCAGCCAAGACTCAAATATATATCATAGATAATCTGATCACAAATCCACAATTCATCGGATCTCGACAAACACACCGTCAAAGAAGATTACATCGGATAGATCTCAATGAAGATCATGGAGAACTTTGTATTGAAGATCCAAGAGAGAGAAGAAGCCATCTAGCTACTAACTACGGACTCGTAGGTCTGAAGTGAACTACTCACGAGTCATTGGAGGGGCAATGATGATGATGATGAAGCCCTCCAACTCCAAAGTCCCCTCCGGCAGGGCGCCGAGAAGGGTCTCCAGATGAGATCTCGCGGAAACGGAAGCTTGCGGCGGCGGAAAAGTATTTTCGTGGATCCCCTGATTTTTTGCTATATTTTAGGGAATATATAGGCCAAAGATCCACGTCAGGGGGCGCTCAGGGAGGCAACAAGCCCTGCCACCGCCGCCTCCCCCTGGTGGCGGAGTGGGGGCTTGTGGGCTCCCAGGAGCCCTCCTGGCTTGGCCCACAGGCCCCCTGATCTTCTTCCGTTCGGAAAAAAATTATTTCGGGTTTTTTACTCCGTTTGGACTCCGTTCCAAAATCAGATTTGAAAAGAGCCAAAAACACACAAAAAACAGGAACTGGCACTTGGCACTGAATTAATAAGTTAGTCCCAAAAAAGATATAAAAGGTACATAAAACATCCAAAGATCACAAGATAACAGCATGAAACCATCAAAAATTATAGATACATTTGAGACCTATCAAGGCGCGGGCACCCCCCTGGTCGTGCCACCCACACTTGTGGGGCCCACGTGCACCCCCTCCACTCATTCTAGCTCCCATATGGTTCTCCTACCTCCAGAAAAAATCGTTTCACAGCTCAAACCCGTGTTCTTCCTCCTCTTGCTGGGATTTTCAATCTCTTTGCTCAAAGCACCATTCTCCGAACTGTTTTGGGGAAATTACTCCTTGGTAAGTGACTCCTCCATTGGTCCAATTAGTTTTTGCTCTAGTGCCTTATACTTCGCGTATTGTTGTTGTCTTGGTGACCATGTTCTTGAGCTTTGCATGCTAATTTTAGCTGGTCCCAAGTAGTTTTGATGCGTACTATGGCCTCTAGGCACTTGTGGGAGTAGTTGCTATGAGTTTAGTTGGGCCTTGTTCACTATTCCTTAGAATCACTAAAAATTTCAGAAATTTTCAGAGATAGAAAAGGGAAAAGATGAGGAGGTTCTTAAGAGGCTCTTCAAGCCGTGACCCCAAGGATGATGGAAGTGAGAAGAAGAAACCCAAGTATCCGGTCCCTCAAGTTGCAGAAGTTCGAGCCTGCGAGTGGCCAAGCGATGTGTTCTTACGCGCCGCCGAACTTTATGAGGACTTTTATTACTTGGTGGAGAACGCAGGCCTTACCGCCTTCGTTGAAGATAAGTGCCCGCAATACCTCTTCCTCACTAATATCTTTGTACGAAGCTTTAACTTCTATCCAAGGAAGAACCCTCCTATGGTTGAGTTCAAATTATATGATATCCCCCAGCGCATGACACTCCAGGATTTTTGTAATGTTTGCAAATTACCTTATGTTGGGGATATTCATGAACCTCGTCCATGGGACTTAGAAGCTTTCATCGATACTATTGATGTAGGAGAAGAGAGAGGAGTGTCTTGCGCTAGAGGTTCTAGCATACATTTTCCCATGCTTCGGTACTTCTCATTATTTGTGGGAAAATGTTTGATTGGCCGTGGGAAAGCTGGGTCCCTTAGCTCCCCAAATCTTGTGGTCTTGCGCAAAGACCTTTATAATGATAAAACTTATAGCTTGGGCGCTATAGTAGCTCAACGGTTGAACACGAACCGTTCTAAAGGTGTTGTCTATGGAGGTATCTATGCTACTCGCCTTGCTAGACATTTTGAGATACCCATTAGACTGGACGAGGAAGAAGAGATTCTTCTTCCTGAGAGATATCTAGATTACAATAGCATGGTTCGCCATGACTTTCTTGATAGAGATATAAATAGAAGGATGATTTATAACATGGTGTTTAGTCAGGGTACTCGTGAGACTATTACTTTGCCTGCTCCTTCTTTGTTCAATCTTTATGCAGGCAGGTAAATTATTATGCCCTCGGACATCTACGTATATTGGGGCATAGCCCAACCACAGGTGCCCGTGCCCGAGCCACCAGTCGAGTACCAGACGCCAGTGTATCAGTGGGATCCAGATGAGCTCACACGGCAGTGGCATCCTCAGTTCACTCCGGAGTACCCCGGAGCTGGTTATTTCCCTCCTTGGGAGTAGACTAACTTAGGCCAAAACCCTAAGCTTGGGGGAGTACGTGTGTCTCACCGACTTTACATTCTTGCTTATGCTTTCACTTTATTCGTCGGTGTTCACACTTTGCCACTGTATCATCCATGCTAATTTATTTCATTTTCTCGTTTTCTTTCCGTGTGTCTGTCTAGTTTGAGAAAACCCAAAACGATTTTATTTTCTTCTTTTGCTTGTTGGGAGCTTTCCCGTGTAAATAGTTTTCTTTTTCTTTAGGTGAAGGTAGAAGACCATGGTTGCAATGTTTAGTGGCTCTCGCATGCATATCTATTTATCTGTTAAAGAGCCATATTACTTTTTCTTCTCCTTTGTGTTTGCCTGCAGATTCCAGCGTAGTCCAATGCATGAGCACGCTTATTATTGTTCACATCGTTCGGTCGTGCAAGTGAAAGGCAATAATGACGATATATGATGAAGTGACTGAGCCTGGAAAAGTTGGTATGAACTCGATCTATTTTGTTTTTGTAAATATGACTAGCTCATCGTGCCTGATTCAGCTTTGTTGTGAGGGAAACATGTTTGCAATGACAACTTAGAGATCATAGTTTCTGATGCCATGCTTATTTAGCTAGGAGCTTATAATGGTCTATCTTGGATGCCCACATGAATGTTGAGATGACTATGATGTAGTATGATAGGATGGTATCCTCCTTTGAATGATTCAAGTGGTTTGACTTGGCGCATGTTCACACATGTAGTTGAAACAAAATCAACATAGCCTCTATGATATTCATGTTCATGGTGATTTATGTCCTACTCATGCTTGCACTCAATGTTAGTTAATCTCAATGCATTTTAATGACTGTTGTCGCTCTCTAGTTGGTCGCTTCCCAGTCTCTTGCTAGCCTTCACTTGTACTAAGCGGGAATACTGCTTGTGCATCCACTTCCATAAACCCAAAGTTGTTCCATATGAGTCCACCATACCTACCTATATGCGGTATCTACCTGCTGTTCCAAGTAAATTTGCATGTGCCACTCTCTAAACTTCAAGAAATAATCTATTTTGCATGCCCAAACCGCTCATGTGGTGACACGGGGCTATCAATATCTTCCATGCTAGGCGTGTTATCCTTGATATGTGTTTATTCACTATCATTCACGAGAAAGGGGCCGGTAATTGGAATTCCCAGTTCCATGCTCAAATCGAAAAGATAATTGCAAACAAAACTTCCCCTGGATTGATGTTGGTATGGACGGCACCCGAGTATTCGGCTAGTCGTGGAGTGTGATTGATTGGTGGTGGGGGAGTCAAAAATTTACTTTTCTGTTTGGGAACTGCCTATAGCAAGTGTAGCGTGGAAGATGGTGAGAACTCTTAGTCATTGCGTTGACAATGAAAGCATGCCACCCAAAATTATTATCTTTGTTTTCAAAGCTTGAGCTCTGGCACATCTGCAAATCAATGCTTCCCTATATGAAGGGCATGTCTATTTATGTTCCTGTTGAGTCATCCTCCTCTTATAAAAGCACCAATTAGAGAGCACCTCTGTCATTTTTATGCTTTGCTTTCAACTGTGTTGAGTATGACTGTGACTAGATCTTCTTTGCCATGATTTGAAGGTGCTCTCCATTTATGTTTTGCGGTCTCAGAAAGGGCTAGCGATATACCATCTGTTCGTACTGCTTCATGTTGTTTTGATTGAAGTGTTGACGTTTGAGACTTATTATTATTTCCTCGCTAGTTGACTGTGCCATTGACATGAGTTTACCGTGAGACCTAGATGTCATTTGCTTATGTGGTTTGCTTGTGATCTTTCCGAAATTCTGGTTATGAGTTAGACATAGTTGCAACAACAAGATCAAACAGAGTTTGTCAAAGTTTTTCTTTTGTCTCTTTCAGTTTGTCAACTGAATTGCTTGAGGACAAGCAAGGCTTTAAGCTTGGGGGAGTTGATACGTCTCCGTCGTATCTACTTTTCCGAACTCTTTTGCCCTTGTTTTGGACTCTAATTTGCATGATTTGAATGGAACTAACCCGGACTAACACTGTTTTCAGCAGAATTGCCATGGTGTTGTTTTTGCGCAGAAATAAATGTCTCAGGATGACCTGAAAAATTACGGAGAATTTTTCTGGAATTTATGAAAAATACTGGCGCAAGAATCAGTGGAGGAAGTGGAGCTGTGAGCCCACAAGCCCACCACCCGCGGGCCCCCCCTCGCCACGCCTGGCAGGCTTGTGGGCCCACAAATCTCCACCGCCTCTCAATCCAGCCCTATATAGTCCGTTTCGACCAGAAAAAAAATCAAGGAGAAGAGTTCATCGCGTTTTACGATACGGAGGCGCCGCCACCTCATGTTCTTCAACTGGAGGGCAGATCTGGAGTCCGTTCTGGGCTCCGGAGAGGGGAAATCGTCGCCATCGTCATCATCAACCTTCCTTCATCGCCAATTCCATGATGCTCTTCACCGTGCGTGAGTAATCTCATCGTAGGTTTGCTGGAAGGTGATGGGTTGGATGAGATCTATCATGTAATCGAGTTAGTTTTGACGGGGATTGATCCCTAGTATCCACTATGTTCTGAGATTGATGTTGCTACTACTTTGCCATGCTTAATGCTTGTCACTAGGGCCCTAGTGCCATGATTTCAGATCTGAACCTATTATGTTCTCGCCAATAGATGTGTGTTTTAGATCCTATCTTGCATGTTGTAGTCACCTACTACGTGTTATGACACGGCAACCCCAGAGTGACAATAGCCGGAACCACTCCCGGAGATGACCATAGTATGAGGAGTTCATGTATTCACCAAGTGTTAATGCGTTGGTCCGGTTCTTTATTAAAAGGAGAACCTTAATATCCCGTAGTTTCCATTAGGACCCCGCTGCCACGGGAGGGATGGACAATAGATGCCATGCAAGTTATTTTCCCTAAGCACGTATGACTACATACGGTATACATGCCTACATTAGATTGACGAACGGGAGCTAGTTACTTATCTCTGTGTGTTATAACTGTTACATGTTGAATAGCATCCGGCATAATCATCCATCACCGATCCAATGCCTATGAGTCTTTTCCTACTGGTCCTTGCTACGTTGCTTTGGCGCTACTGCTGTCACTGCTGCTACTGTTACTCTACTGCTACTGATGTTACTTTGCTGCTACTGGTTACTATTGCTACTGCTGCTATCATCCTACTTTCCTACTGATACTTTTCTGCAGATACTAAATCTTTCAGGTGTGGTTGAATTGACAACTCAACTGCTAATACTTGAGAATATTCTTTCGCTTCCCCTTGAGTTGAATCAATAAATTTGGGTTGAATACTCTACCCTCGAAAACTGTTGCGATCCCCTATACATGTGGGTTATCAGATCTCAAGGAAACCTTTGACAACATGCGTGTTTACCAGATGAGGCTTAACCCCACCAAGTGCGTTTTTTGTGTCCCTGCAGGGAAGTTATTGGGTTTCTTGGTATCGGAGCGTGGCATTGAAGCCAACCCGGACAAGATCGTGACAATTACCTCACTGGGGAAACCGGCCAACGTTAACCAGGTCCAGCGTATGGTGGGTCGAATCGCAGCTCTAAGCCGCTTTATAAGTTGCCTCGGGGAGAAGGCCATCCCTCTCTATCAGTTGCTCAAGAAAACTGATCGTTTCGTGTGGACGGACGAAGCCGACGAAGCTTTTGAAGCCTTGAAGCGGCAATTAGTTAACCCGTCAGTGTTGGCGGCTCCGGCGGACAAGGAACCTATGCTCCTGTACATTGCAACCAATTCCAAGGCAGTCAGTGTGGCAGTAGTTGTCGAGCGGAAGGAAGAAGGAAAGGAGTAACCGGTCCAGCGATCGGTGTATTTCATCGGCGAGGTCCTCACCCTCTCCAAACAACGTTACCCACATTGGCAGAAGCTTGTTTTGGGGGTGTTTATGGCGAGTCGGAAGCTGAAGCACTACTCCCAGGAACACCCGATCACGGTCGTTAGTTCCGCCCCCCTCGGCGACATCGTACAGAATCGAGAGGCCACCGGACGGATTGCTAAGTGGGCCATCGAGCTCGGATCCCATCATGTGAGGTATACGCCTCGGACGGCCATCAAATCTCAAGCACTCGTGGATTTCATCAATGACTGGACCGAGTTACAAATCCCGGAGGAAAGGCCCGATCATACTTATTGGACCATCCATTTCGACGGGTCCATGCAATTGGAAGGCTCGGGGGCTGGCGTGGTGATAACTTCGCCTCAAGGTGATAAGTTTTGCTATGTCCTTCAGCTCATGTTTCCATGTACCAATAATGCAATGGAGTACGAAGCCTTCCTCCATGGTTTGCAACTTGCCAAACAAATGAACCTCACGCGAGTCAGGTGTCTAGGCGATTTAGATCTGGTGGCACAGCAGGTTTTTGGCACCTGGGATTCACGAGACCCTTTGATGGCGGCTTACAGACGAGCTGTGTCAGATGTAGGGGTCACTTCAATGGATATCAAGTGGATCACATCGATCGACAACTTAACGAAGCAGCGGACGCTCTTTCCCGTCTTGGTTCACAATGTAAGCCAGTTCCTCCCAATGTCTTTTTGGATGTATTGCATAACCCCTCGGTAAAACTGTCTTCAGAGGAAGATTTAGCGGTACCGGACCCCGAGTCTCAACTCGTGGCGGCTCTTCACGCTACTCCAGACTGGGCGACTCCTTACATGGCATATCTTACCAGAGGCGAGTTACCTGCCGACGAGTTATTAGCTCGCCAAATCGTCCGTCGGTGTAAATCCATGGTCATACACAATGGCGAGTTACACAAATGAAGCACCCCACGGGTATTTCAAAGATGCGTCTCTCCTGAAGAAGGATGTGTGATCCACAATGAGATTCACACGGGCGATTGTGGTCATCATTTTGGGTCCCGATCCTTGGTTTTTAAGGCCTTCAGACATGGGTTCTATTGGCTGACAGCTCACGCAGATGCAGAGGACATCGTTCACCGATGTGATGGGTGCCAAAAATTTGGACGCCAAATGCACGTGCCGGCTCAGGAATTGCGGATGATACCAATCACTTGGCCGTTTGCAGTCTGGGGGCTTGATATGGTTGGCCCTTTCAAGATGTCTTCCACCAAAAAGACTCACCTATTGGTGGCGGTTGACAAGTTTACCAAGTGGGTGGAGGAGGAACCTGTTAGCATCTGTGATGTAGATACGGCCGTTAAAATCTTGAAGACACTAATTTTCAGATTCAGATATCCTCATAGTATCATTACTGACAATGGTACTAATCTATCCAAAGGTGCAATGCAAGAGTCACGAGAGCATATCCGGCTTGATGTTTCCGCGGTTGCACATCCCCAGTCTAATGGGCAGGCGGAGAGGGTGAATCAGGAAATATTGCGGGGGATTAAGCCTCGACTCATGGTACCTTTGGAACGTACTCCAAGATGTTGGGTGGAGAAGTTGTCGTTAGTACTATGGAGTATCAGGACAACTCCAAATCGCTCCACGGGTTTTACTCCTTTCTTTCTGGTCTACGGAGCAGAAGCGGTGTGACCAAGTGACATCAAACACGATTCCCCACGAGTCGCCGCCTACGTGGAATAGGACAATGAGCTGGCGCGACAAGACTCGTTGGACGCCTTGGAGGAGGAACGTGACTTGGCCGCATCACGATCGGCGATTTACCAACAAGACTTGCGACGTTACCACAGTCGCCGGGTCAAGAGCCAGACTTTCCAAGAAGGCGACTTGGTGCTC
Organism: Hordeum vulgare subsp. vulgare; assembly: GCF_904849725.1. Lineage (NCBI taxonomy): Eukaryota > Viridiplantae > Streptophyta > Magnoliopsida > Poales > Poaceae > Hordeum > Hordeum vulgare. Next base: position 574,444,057 of record NC_058519.1, read on the forward strand.
CGTTTGATTCAAGATCATACTGGTATGCACAAGCTATCACCTCCGTGGGAAGGACCGTTTGTCATCAGCAAGAATCTTCAGAACGGCTCATATTACTTGGTGGATATTCGCCCGGATGGGCCAACTACATAGGTTGAGACAACTCGCCCTTGGAACATAGCCCATCTGCGGCCTTACTACACTTAGAGCCATGAGCCCCCTTTTTTACCAGTTTTTAGAAAATTGTAACCAATGAATTATGAAAGCAATAAGGCCGGCACCCACGAATTTCACGGTCCTTTACCGTTTCAGCTTTTGAAAGCATGAGTCTTTATTGTTCTATAAGTCGTCCAAACATGGACGCTATCAAAGTCAAAGAGCGTAAGTCGCCATGCTGCACTTACTTCAAAACTGGGCCTTGATAAAGCCAAAGAGGACTAACGTTGCCACATCGCTCGGTTCAAACATAGGCGCCTTATGTGGTTTTGAGAATTAAGCCAGCTTACTTGGGGGCTACTAGACCCCAAGTCGTTTCGTAGTAAGAGCGTATACGCTTCTATGATCCTATGCCCGGTTTTTTCCTGAATCATAGGTCACTTGGGGGCTTCCACTCATTGAGTTCATCCTAAATACCCTCTTGGCTAGCGAAAAATTACCGCGTTACAAATGGTTATACTGGACTATGTGTTGAACAAGTCGCCACATGGACCTATGTACTCAGGGCGAGTCAATTCGTCATGTGGACCCTGAACTCGCCTTGGTTAAAACATAAAAGGTACCGGCCAGAGTCACACATGGGAAATAGAGAAACCATTGGTTCATTGAACCTGCTTCACAGAAGCTTGACTCGCGCCTGATCAGCCGGTCTAAAACAACAAGGCTTTTTGCAAAGGCTTTCTAAGGGTAACACTACAGTTTTGCAAACTCGTCTTATCCTATCGTAACTCACGGAGTCGATAAAATTTTATTTCTTTATGGCAAGACCATAAGGTTCCCTAATATCTTTGAGTCGGCTTTTGGTTATAACTTGCCCCAACTCATTTTTTAACCATTATTTGCCATAACCCGGGGGGGCTGATCTATTTTTTGCTATAACCCGGGGGGGCTGATCTATTTTTTACCATAATCCAGGGGGCTGGTCCATTCTTTGCCATGCACTCACTGAGTCGGCTTATGTTTTTCCTGACACATAAGGTGAAGACTTTTTTGTTAAATTATGACACTCCCTGGTTCATCAAATTTATAGGTGATTCACGCATAGATTCAAGGAATAAAGGTGGTTCAGGAAAGGTTCCATCAAAAGGTACTACTCACTAATTGTTGTTCCACAAAATCTAACAAGCTATTACATGGCTCGCATGGCCCAAACGGGTGTCAACCTCCAGTGAAGAAAGGATCAGTGGACGGATCAAGCCGCCTCTGAGTCACCTTGCCTTGAGCTCTCTCCACCTTCGATTCGTAAGTCGCCCAGTTTCCAATCACACTTGGATAGGGCAACGAACTCATCTTCATCATCAAGGAAGAGGGATAGGTCCATGTCAAGATCAAAAGGATTCTTGGGCCAACAAGGAACCAAGCTAGCAGTTTCGTACGAGGGAGGCGTCACCTTCTTTTTCTTCTCGTCATAGGCGGCTTGGTATTTACTCAAATCCAAGCTGGCTGCCAGTTGAGTCTCCGCGAAGCAAGATTCTATGATAACTCGGTGGTAGTCCACCTCGGTGAACTCTGACCCGTCATCCTTCACCTCAGGGTATCCGGCGGCTATATCTTCTGGTTTGAGCTCCTGGGCATAGGCTAAACACCGACTCAGGGTGTTCAGGACTCCCTTCCGGGCGGCTGATCTTTTCAGTTCCTCTATTTGAGGAGGCAATGTGGACAGATAGCCGAGCATGTGCTTGATGGTTCTGACTGGCTCCTTGCTGCCCATCACTGCCTTAATCGTGAGCACGCCCTCGGTATATAGCTGCTCGGTGAAAGTGTATATAGCCTTCAGCTTCAGCATGCAGTCGTCTGGAAGATTGGCGGCTTGTGAACCTACAAAGGACACATCAGTATGTGATAGTTTTTTGGGAGACTAGATTATTTCTTCAACACGCAAGGGTTATTGCTTACCAAACATAGCGACAGTCATGTTGGAAATGTGCTTTTTTAAACTAGAAAGCTCTTGGTGGGTGGTTTCCAATTTTTCCTCACCTTGCTCAGCACGCTTAAGGATGGCGGCTTGGTCAGCTTTGGCTTTCTTCTCTAGTTTTTGATGGTCAGCCTTCATCCTCTCCAGCTCAGCCAGAATCAAGCGGTATTTCCTCTCTGGCTCAGATTGTGCATCTTGTTGTTCAGCCAGATTCTTCCTTAAGTCGGCTAAAGCCGACTCAGTCTGGGTCATAGACTCCTGTATATAAAATTTGGGTAGACAAGTTTCAACATTATTGCAATCAATACTCCTGACACTTGGGGGCTAATGTATGATTTTACTCAAAGTCATACCGTATTTGAGACCCGGCTCATCTTTCAAAAGATGACCCGGCCCTTGGGGGCTACAGGTTGAAAATTTTAACTATATTCAAGACCCAGCTCATCTTTCAAAAGATGACCCGGCCCTTGGGGGCTACAGGTTGGAGATTTTAACTATATTCAAGACCCGGCTCATCTTCCAAAAGATGACCCAGCCCTTGGGGGCTATAGGTTGGAGATCTTAACTATATTCAAGACCCGGCTCATCTTTCAAAAGATGAACCGGACCTTGGGGGCTATAGATTGGAGATTTTAACTATATTCAAGACCCGGCTCATCTTTCAAAAAATGACCCGGCCCTTGGGGGCCACATGTTGGAGATTTTAACTATATTCAAGACCCGACTCATCTTTCAAAAGATGACCCGGGCCTTGGGGGCTACAGGTTGTAGATTTTAACTATAAGTTAGTCCCAAAAAACAGGATCTAAGTTAATAATTTAGTCCCAAAAAAGATATAAAAGGCATACAAAATATCCAAAGTTTGACAAGATAATAGCATGAAACCATCAAAAATTATAGATACGTTGGAGACGTATCAAAAATTATAGGAAAGATTTTGGGTTTCTTGGTGTTAGATAGAGGTATTGAGGCTAACCCGCATAAAATTGAGGTGATCACTTTTCTTGGCAAGCCGACCAACACCAACCAAGTTCAGCGTATGGTGGGGCGTATCGCAGCCCTAAGTCGATTCATAAGTCGCCTTGGGGAGAAAGCCATCCCCCTTTATCAGTTACTCAAGAAAACTGATCGTTTTGTTTGGACCGATGAAGCGAATGAAGCCTTCGAAGCCCTGAAAAAACAGTTGGCTAAACCGCCCGTCTTGGCTGCCCCGACCAACAAAGAGCCTACGCTCATGTACATTGCCGCCAACTCTAAGGCAATAAGCATTGCGGTAGTTGTCGAGCGTAAGGAAGAAGGGAAGGAGTACCCAGTTCAACGACCGGTCTACTTTGTCAGCGAAGTCCTAACCCTCTCCAAACAGCATTACCTGCACTGGCAAAAGCTGGTTTTTGGAGTATTCATGGCAAGCCAGAAGCTGAAACACTATTTCCAAGAGCATCCCATCACGGTGGTTAGTTCTACCCCACTTGGCGATATTATACAAAACAGAGAGGCTACTGGGCGGATTGCTAAGTGGGCCATCAAGCTTGGTCCTCATCACGTGAAGTACACTCCCTGCACGGCTATTAAATCCCAAGCTCTGGTGGACTTCATCAACGATTGGACCGAGTTGCAAATTCCAGAATACAGACCTGATCACACGTATTGGACAATCCATTTTGACGGGTCTAGACAACTGGAAGGCTCGGGGGCTGGTGTGGTATTGACTTTGCCTCAGGGAGACAGGTTTTGTTACGTCCTCAGACTCATGTTCCCGTGTACCAACAATGCAGCAGAATATGAAGCTCTGCTCCATGGGTTGCGACTCGCCAAAGACATGAATCTCAGGCGAGTTAGGTGTTTGGGCGACTCAGATCTCGTGGCACAGCAGGTTTCTGGCATGTGGGATTCTAGAGATCCCTTGATGGCGGCTTATAGGCGGGCTGTGTCGGATGTGGCGGGTTATTTTTATGGCTATCAAGTGGATCACATTGATCGTCGACTTAATGAAGCGGCAGATGCCCTTTCATGACTCAGTTCACAACGTAAGCCAATTCCCCCTAATGTCTTTTTGGATATATTGCATAACCCATCAGTAAGGCTACCTTCAGAGGAAGACTTGGCAGTCCCAAATCCTGAGTCCCAACTTGTGGCGGCTCTCCGTGCTACCCCAGATTGGGCAGTTCCATACATAGCTTATCTAGCACGAGGCGAGTTACCTATTGATGAGTGTCTGGCCCACCAAATCGTCCGTCGATGCAAGTCCATGGTCATTCATAACGACGAGTTACATAAGCGAAGTACTTCTGGGGTATTTCAAAGGTGTGTCTCCTCCGAGGAAGGATGTGTGATTCTTAACGAGATTCATGCAGACGATTGTGGTCATCATGTCGGGTCATGCTCCCTGGTATCCAAAGCCTTTAGGCATGGGTTTTATTAGTTGACAGCTCATGCAGATGCTGAAGATATAGTTCGCCAATGTGATGGTTGCCAAAAATTTGGCCGTCAGATGCATGTGCCGGCTCAGGAATTACGGATGATCCCAATCACGTGGTTGTTTGCGGTGTGGGGGCTGGACATGGTTGGTCCTTTCGAGAAGTCGTCCAACAAAAAAACTCACCTATTGGTGGTGGTTGACAAGTTTACCAAGTGGGTTGAAGCAAAGCCGATTAGTAGCTGTGATGCTGACATGACTGTCAAGTTCCTGAAAAAGTTTATTTTTTGCTTCGGGTACCCTCGTAGTATCATCACTGATAATGGTAATAATTTATCAAAAGGCGCAATGCAAGAGTTTTACGGAAGGGAGTACATCCGGCTTGAAGTTTCTGTGGTCGCACACCCTCAGTCTAATGGACAGGCAGAGAGGGCGAATCAGGAATACTACGAGGGATACCTCTCGAACGTACCCCGGGATGTTGGGTTGAAGAATTGCCCTCAGTTTTATGGAGCATCAGAACCACACCAAATTGTTCTACGGGTTTTACTCCCTTTTTCCTGGTCTACGTGGCGGAGGCCGTATTACCAAGCGATATCACACATGATTCGCCATGGGTCGCTGCTTATGTGGAACAAGACAACGAGTTAGCACGTCAAGATTCGTTGGATGCCTTGGAGGAGGAACATGATTTGGTTGCGCCACGTTCGGCGATTTATCAACAAGATTTGCAACGTTATCACAACCGCCGAGTAAGAGATGAGCCTTTCAAGAGGGCGACTTAGTGCTTCGACTAGTTCAAGACCACACTGGTATGCATAAGTTATCCCCCCATGGTCAGGACCTTTTGTTATCAGCAAAAATCTCCACAATGGTTCATATTACTTGGTGGATCTTCGCCCGGATAGGCCAACAACAGACTCGAGTCAACCCGCCCATGGAACATCGCCCACTTGCGGCCGTACAATGAGCCATTGGCTCCTTATTTATGTTTACAATTTCGAGTTTGTAACCTTTTCTATATAAAGCAATAAAGCTGGGGCCCACGAACTTCGAGGTCCTTTGCCGTTTCAGCTTCTTGAAAGCATGAGTCTTTATTGTTCTAAATAAGTCGTCCAAGCATGGACGCTATCAGTATCAAAGAGCATAAGTCGCCATGCTGCACTTATTTCAAAACTGGATACTGGTAAGCTAAAGAGGACCACAGTTGCCATGTTGCACGGTTCAAACATGGGCGCCTTATATGATTCTGAGAATTAAAACCGGCTTACTTGGGGGCTACTAGCCCCCAAGTCGTTTTGCAGTAAGAGCGTATACGCTTATGCAATCCTATGTCTGGTTTTTCCCTAATCATGGGTCACTTGGGGGCTTCCTCTCACTGAGATCAGCCTGAATACCCTCTTGTCTAGAGAAAAATTAATGCATTACAAATGGTTATACTGGACTGTGTGTTGGACAAATCACCCTATGGACCCATGTACTCTTGGCAAGTTAATCCGTTTCTGGACCCTGAACTTGCCTTGGTTAAAACATGAAAGGTACCAGAAAGAGCCAACACATGGAAAATAGACAAACCATTGGTACACTGAACCTGCTTCACTGAAGCTTGACTCGCGACTGATCAACCGGTCTAAATAATTCAGGCTGTTGCAAAAGCCTTCTTGGGGTAACACTAGAGTTTTGCAAACTCGTCTTGTCCTGTCGCGACTCATCGAGCCGACGAATTTTATGATTATCTTTGCGGCACTGCCCTAAAGTTTTCATATTTTTTTATAAATCGCCCCGACTCACTAAGCCGGCTCTTCATTTATCACTCGCCGCGACTCACTAAGCCGGCTCTTTGTTTATCACTCGCTACGACCCACTGGGCCGGCTTGTACCCTGCCGCGACTCAGTGAGCCTGCTCTTGGCTTATTACCTGTCGCGACCCACCGGGCCGGCCTATTACCTGCTATGATTAATTGAGTCAACTTATCATATTTCCCATGAAAAATAGGTTGACGAATTTCTTCAAAATATGACACAGGATTGGGAAAGGCGATTCATGATTCACAAAAGGACGACACTTCCGAACTGTCAAGCATAAGGTATGGTTGTGAGACTGTTTCCTTGAAACCTAAGACTATTACATGGCTCACTAGGCCATACCGAGCGTCACTTCCCGGTCAGAAAGAGATCAAAATGTTTTTTGGAGAACCAATTTCATGTTGAGTAAGTTCAAGCCGCTTTCGGGTCACCCTGCTTCGAGCTTTCGCCTCCTTCGATCTGTAAGTCGCCCAGTTTCTAATTGCAATTGGTCAAGGCGACAAACTCGTCTTCATTGCTCAAGATGACAGATAGACCAGCAAAGGAATTCTTACGCCGTCGTGGAGTCAGGCTGGTAATTCGTGCTACCTCTTCAACTTGTGTTCGTTTTTCCCTTGAAGAGGAAAGGGTGATGCAGCACAGTAGCAGTAAGTATTTCCCTCAATTTTGAGAACCAAGGTATCAATCCAGTAGGAGTATCAAGCCAAGTTTCCAAAGTACCTGCGCAAAAACAGCAAACTTGCACCCAACTCTACAAAGGGGTTGTCAATCCCTTCACGATTGATTGCAAGGTGAGATCTGAAGGTGGAAAGTGCAACAAAGTAAATGTGTGGAGCTGAAAATATGATGTGAAGTAGACCCGGGGGCCATAGTGTTCACTAGAGGCTTCTCTCGAAATAGCAAATATTACAGTGCGTGAACGAATTACTGTCAAGCAATTGATAGAACCGCGCAAAGTCATGATGATATCTAGGGCAATGATCATACATATAGGCATCACGTCCGAGACAAGTAGACCGATACTTTCTGCATCTACTACTATCACTCCACGCATCGACCACTATCCAGCATGCATCTAGTGTATTGAGTTCATGACGAACAAAGTAACGCCTTAAGAAAGATGACATGATGTAGAGAAATAATTCATGCAATAGATATAAACCCCATCTTTTTACCCTTGATGGGAACAACATGATGCGTGCCTCGCTACCCCTTCTGTCACTAGGTGAGGTCACCGCATGGTATGAACCCAAAACCAAGCACTTCCCCCATTGCAAGAATCATAGATCAAGTTGGCCAAACAAAACCCACAACTCAAAGAGAATTACAAGGATATGAAATCATATATATAAGAGATCAGAAGAAACTCAAATAAAATTCATAGATAATCTGATCATAAATCCACAATTCATCGGATCTCGACAAACACACCGCAAAAGAAGATTACATCAGATAGATCTCCATGAAGATCATGGAGAACTTTGTATTGAAGATCCAAGAGAGAGAAGAAGCCATCTAGCTACTAGCTATGGCCCCGAAGGTCTATGGTGAACTACTCACGCATCATCGGAGAGGCAATGGTGTTGATGAATAAGCCCTCTGTATCCGAATCCCCCCTCCGGCAGGGCACTAGAACGTGCCCAAAATGGGATCTTGCAGAGACAGAAGCTTGCGGCGGCGGGAAAGTATTTTCGTGCATCTCTCGTGGTTTTGGATTTTTCGGGGATTTATTGGCAGAAGAAGTAGGGCAGACGAGCCACAGGGGTTCAAAAGCCTGCTAGGCGCGGCCCCCTGGCCGCGCCTAGGGGGCTTGTGGCCTCCCCTGGTGGCCTCTGCCTTGGTTTTCACGCCCCATGCGTATCTTCTGTTTCGGAAAAAATCTTTTCGGACGTTTTATTACGTTTGGACTCCGTTTAATATTCTCCTCTGAAAAGGGTCAAAAACACGAGAAAAACAGGAACTGGCACTTGGCACTTAGTTAATAAGTCAGTCACAAAAAAGATATAAAAGGCATACAAAACATCCAAAGTTTGACAAGATAATAGCATGGAACCATCAAAAATTATATATACGTTGGAGACGTATCACTTCGTACGAAGGAGGAGTCACCTTTTTATTGCTATCATCATACGCCGCCTGGTATTTGTTTAAGTCTAGGCTGGCTGCTAGCTGAGTCGCCGCGGAGCGAGACTCTTTCACACAATTGTGGTAATCCTCTTCGGTGAACTCCGACTCGTCATCTTTCAATTCTGGGAAACCGGCACCTACCTCCTCTGGCTTAAGTTCGGGAGCATAGGCCAGACACCGGATTAGGGTGGTCAGTGCTCCTTTGCAGGCGGCTGATATTTTCAGTTCTTCTACTTGAGGTGGCAATGTCGACATGCAACCCAACATATGCTTGATGGATTTTATTGGCTCTTTGTTGCCCATCACAGCCTTCATCGGCATCATGACTCCCATATATAACTGCTTTGTAAAAGTATAAATCGCCTTCAGCTTCAGAATGCAGTCATTTTGGAGAATGGCGGCTCGCTGACCTACAAAGGACAACATGTGACAATTAGTATTTGCAAGATGTTTTGCGACTCTTGTCAGATGAAGGGAATTGATCCTTACCAAAGATAACTTGGGTCATGTTGGAGATATACTTTTTTAAACCGGAGAGTTCTTGAAGAGCGGCTTCTAGCTTCTCCTCGGCTTGTTCCACCCGCTTCATGATGGCGACTTGATCAACATGGGCTTTCTTATCAAATTTCTTATGTTCAGCCTTCATTTTCTCCATGTCAGCAAGGGCCAACTGATATTTCTCTTCCGATTTAGCCCGAGGATCCTGCTGTTCGGCTAAATTTTCTTTCAAACCAGCCAATGTTGAGTCGGCCCGGGTCAAGGATTCCCACAAACAAATTTTGGGGAAGCAAGTTTCAGAACTGTTGCAAGCAACATCCCTAACACTTGGGGGCTAATGTATGATTCTTTTCAAGTCATACCAGATTCAAGATCCGACTCATCTTTCAAAAGATGACCTGGCCCTTGGAGGCTACAGGTTGAAGTTTTTCACTAAATTCAAGACCCAACTCATCTTTCAAAAGATGACCCGGCCCTTGGGGGCTACGGGTTGAAGTTTTTTACTTAATTCAAGACCCGGCTCATCTTTCAAAAGATGACCCGGCCCTTGGGGGCTACAGGTTGAATTTCTTCACTAGATTCAAGACCCGGCTCATCTTTCAAAAGATGACCCAACCCTTGGGGGCTACAGGTTGAATTTCTTTACTAGATTCAAGACCCGACTCATCTTTCAAAAGATGACCCGGCCCTTGGGGGCTACAGGTTGAAGTTCTTTACTAGATTCAAGGCCCGGCTCATCTTTCAAAAGATGACCCGGCCCTTGGGGGCTACGGGCAGATATGGGTCTCACAAATAACGCAAAAAAACACAATTCATCAAAGAAAACTAGTCTTATGGAAGGCTAATGGGTGGAAATACAAATAACAAACAACGTACCTCATGTTTGATCTGCATCATGTTGGCCAAGCTCTTTTCCATTTCATAGCTTGTTTCCAGGCGACTTACGAAACCAGAGTAGAGTTTCTCAAATTCAAGTTTCTCATAATTGGGAAGCTTCAGCTTGGTAATGTCTTGTTCTACAGAAGAGTGGGTCTCTTTGGATGCATGTTTTGTTAACACCGCAGTTGCAGGCTTAGAGTAACCAGTACCAGTAACAACTACGGTATCTGGGTCTTCGGCTGCCTTGGAAGAGCTTGGCGGGTTAACATTTTCGGTTACCTCCTTCACAGGGCTTGAAGGATCATTCCGGACATCAGGAAAATCATCCACAAGGTCATCATGAGTCGTTGCTGGGTCTTCACCAAGTTCTGGGACACAGGTGCTCATACCAAACACCTCAGCTGCTTTAGGAGCAGAAGACGAGTCGCCAGTTTTCCTTTTCTTTGCTTGTGCCCTGAGATGAAAAGACACCAAAGTTAGAACAGGTATGACTATTGGGAAGGGAAAAGGTTAGTAAAGGAACTTCCCCTGAACACGAATCATTGGGGGGAGAGTTGACATTGCTGAGTCGCCGGATGAAGGAGGTGAAACATGATGGACAAGAGTTCAAGGAGTGAACGAACGGCGAGCAACGTTTTTCACAAGAAGGGAAAGGTGCTAGCAGGAGTATACCTCACATTGCCATTTTCGACCAGTTGTCTTTTCGGGTAACCCAGAAACTAAGTCGCCGGAATGGCTTCGGGTATGACGTTTGGGGGTGTACCTCGCCTTCTTCAAAAGGAAATTGGGGTCCAAATGAGCATTTGGGTGAGACATGGGAACTATTGCACAGATCCGTCTGGCCGGCTTGGGAGAAGAAGAAGTTGAGTCGGAAGAAATAGAAATTACCTCGACATCGTCATCTTGGCTCTCATAGTCATCATCCTACGAACAAAGGTAATGGGGCATAAGCATAAGTCAGAACATAGTAATAAAAAAAGGTAAATTTTTACCTCTGATTGTTCTTCGTCGGCCCGAGACTCGCCAACTACAAATGACTCCTTGGTGGCGGCTTTTCCCTTGTTCTTCTTCTTCTTCTTAGGAGGCGGCTTGGTTGTTTTCTGGACAATCACCTTGGGCCTTCGAGACCAAAATGTTGATCCTCTCTGATTGATATAATGACAGTTCAAATCTGGAACATTGGTGAATATATTGAAAGAATAAAAGGAGGCGACTTAGGTTGTTACTGGTGGAGGCGGGTTGGAGAGGCAGAAAGGCTTGAGCCCAATCTTGGAGCAGTTCTCTAAAGGCTCGCTAGTTAACTTCTTGATCATTTCAACAATGTCTTCTTCAGTAAGTCTTGTATGGAAGAAACATTGGGGGTGGTTCAAGCTACCATCATACTCACACATCAGGCCATCCCGACGACTCAAAGGCAGAATCCTCCACTCCACCCAACAACATATTAGGTCAATCCCAGTAAGCCTGTTGTTGGTCAAAGACCTTAGCTTGGAGAAAGCACGGATAAAAGTTGATTCTTCTTCTTCACTTAGTTTTTCTGGCAGCTTGAAATCCATGGGCAAGCGTTCTTCCGTGAAACCCGGAACTGGGTTCTCGTTGGGTGGAGATGTGTCCAGCCTTTGGGATGGTTGGGAAGAATGATAGATGGGAACCCGCATTCACATCATGGTTGAATGTTAACCACGCCCCCAAGTTCCAAGCAGGGCCTGCTGGTGAATTCGGTTTGGCGGTTCAAATAGAAGAATTTCCTAAACAGTAGCACTGTGGGTTCTATCTGCAGATAAGCCTCGCAAAACACCTGGAATTGGCAGAGGTTGCTGATGGAGTTTGGCCCCAAGTCTTGATGGTGAAGGTTGAGAAAGTGCAAAACATCTCTGAAAAACTTTGACCCGGGAAGCTTGAAGCCTCGTTCAAGGTGATCAACAAAAACGACTACCTCCCCATCGGCAGGGTGGAGAGTCGCCTCACCTGGGGCGGTCTGCCAGCCAACGACTTCTTTGGGGTCAAGATAACCCGCCTTAACAAATTTATCAAGATAGACATCGTTGATTTTGATTGGTAACCAATTGCATTTCGAGATAGTGCCCATGACTACAAAAGGAAGGAACAAGACGGTTTATTAGAAACCACATAGTGGCAACTCGCTAGTTGGATGATCTACATTACAACTACGGGGATATTATGACTCGCCAATTAAATAAGCAAAGGTGTATCTATGGGGATATTCTAACTTGCCATGGTGGAAGGAGGCGAGTAGCAATTCTAAAAGGGTTTTTCCTTAGGGATATTCCCGGAAGGAGGATAAAACATGTTTCTAAAGACGAGCGATAATTTACGGATCTACGGGTGGATCAAATTAAAGAAATAATGCGCGTCAAAACTACGGAGGCTATGAATGCAAGAACGCGACAGGGATGACATATGAATCCATGAAGTAAACACTAAGTGGCCAGGTGATGCGATGAAACTACCACGATTTATTACTGCAAAGGATTTACAATAAACATGTTGAACGGATCCAAGATGGAGGAAGTGGTGTTCATAGCATTCCGGGGCTGACCTAGAAGAACATGGGCATTCAAGGTTTAACCCTAATGGATGAAGAATGTTTACCTGAAAAAGGAGGGCGATGCCGAGAGATGGTTGCGGAGGATCCGCGATGGAGATCGCGCTTTTTACTGCCTGGGGACATCCAGACTGCGGTGGCCAGCGACGGAGCTTCGGGAACGGCGAGGAGGCCGAAGCGCGGGCTTGAGGAAGACGAAGCAGTCGAGGAGATGAAGTGGAGGTAGGTGACGGCGCCCCCACTCCCCTGCGGTTATTTAAAGGCCTAGGGAAAAAATGAAACGGCAGGCGTGGGAATCAAGGCGACAAGTTGAAAACCAGCAATGATGGCGCCAAAATTTTCGGGATAACAGGATGAAGACGAAAAAGATCTGTTGGGAGTGATGTCATCGGATCCCAGGAATGGAGGAATGGGTGATGTCATCAATAAGTGACTTGGCGACTCAGACAAATTGTGAAGGATGGCTGCTTGTCACTTATGGAAAGGATGGGAATGGTACGAGTCGCCCAGGATGAGCGTGGAAGTCTATTGGCGTGAATAAATTCAAGTCAATCTAGGGCCTAATGTTGGGGATATTACCTGCGGTATGACCCGCCCTAATAGGTCGGGTCAGGAAAGTGGCGACTCATACATATATGACCAACATAAGCCTTGGTTTGGGCTTAGGGCGTGTTGGGATGTTTTGTAAGAAGGCCGCCACGGCCCATGAGCCGGATGACGGTTCAAGGATGGCGAAGAAGATGAGCCGCCAAGGAGTTTTCCTCGGCTTGAGGTACACGACGACTTAGAGATAAGGAAGGCAACGATTTGTAATGTGGCCAGGACTTTGTAAACCCTGGGGCCTCGACCTGTATATAAAGGCGAGTCTCTGGGGCGAATAGATCAGGTTAGAAGTCATCGAGAGCTAGGTCAGGCGGGTTACGCCCCCTTGTAATCGAATCCACCATCAATATACACAAAGCAGGACGTAGGCCTTTACCTCCACACGAGGGGCCAAACCTAGGTAAATCTGAGGTTCGCTTTTGCTCACCCCCTTTGGGTCACCACCAAGGTGCGATGGCTCCTTTAGTAAGTCCTTTCACGAGGACATCTGTCGTGACAAAACCACGACAGACCGTCCAGGCGACCTCCTGGCGCGACCTACCCCCTGGCCGCGCTAGTAGGCCGCCTGGGTGGGGCCCACCTCCTCTGGTGCCATCCTTTGGCCTATATTTAGTCCTTTGAGAGGAAACCCTTCTACAACTTCCAGAATCGCGAATTTCTCCATCGTTCCATCGTCGTGGCGCTTCTGAGATCGGGAGCGTCACGAGACCTCTTCCCAGCACCATGCCGGTGGGAGGATTGACCTCCGGGAGCTTCTCCACCACCATGGACACTTCCCGGACATGTCGTGATTAGTCCTCCTTTGACTACGGGTCCATGACCAGTAGCTATGTGATGTCTTCTCTCCAATCTTGTGCTTCAATGGTTAGTCCTTGTGATTTGCCCTACATTATCAAGGCATCTATGTAATTATCTTGCTATTGCTATGCTCGGTTTGTTGGGATCCGATGGATTATGAGATTATGTTCAGATTGTTATGAGTTATATATTTGATTATCCTTTTATATTATGTTCCTTAGTGATTCATGCATGTTCTCCGTTGCTATTTATTGCTTTTGCCGAGTAGTAGATTGCAACTCCAAGAGGGAGTGTTATGCATGATTGTGGGTTCATGCCCCTCGATGTCCAGCTTGATTGACAGAAACATGAGACTAGGGGATGTGATTTTGCCACCAGGGAGAAAACAACGGTGCTTTGAGTTACCTTACGCATAGTTCGTTAATGCAGTTGTCCGTTGCTTTGAGTTTACACTTTGGGTGGGGCTCGCAACTTAATACCGGCGAGATGTTCTGAATAGATATCTCAAGGTGGATAATTAGTAAGTATATGCTGATGAATAAACGGTCTACTTGTCTTGGCGTATTGCCCATTACTATTAAACCTCTAACTATCAAGTAGCATAATTAGCATTGTGGAGCGTTCATAATCTTGTCAATTGCCTAGCTATAATTTGTTTACCCAAGCATAGTTGTTTATCGTCTTTTGGCAGAGAGACATCACTAGTGAACATCACGTGACTCCGGTTCATATCACCATCATTGTTTACACCTCCATCATTTACCACTTTCATTTACTTTTCCGTTGCAATCACTATTACTATTCCCGCTTGTGTTTTGATCCTTTGCAAACTACAAGGCCGGAGAGATTGACAACCTCTCTGTACTCTTTGGGAGCAAAGTTATTTGTTGTGTGTGCAGGTCCACGTCTTCTACTAGCGACAGGGCAGCAGACACCTACTTGTTGATCCTAGGAGTCCTACTGGTTCGATAAACCTTATAGTCTCCGTGTGAGGGGAAGCTTGTTGCTAACTACATCTCAACCTTCCACTTCGGGTAACCAACGAGGTGCGAGAAGTATACATCATCTCCTCATCAGTTGTTCGGGAGACCTTTTCACACTAACCTTCACATGGGAGAAGTTATGGGTACCCGACGTCGTGGTATCACCCAAAGTTCTTTAGACGTCAGTGCTACCTCTTGAGCTTGCGTTGGTTTTTTCCCTTGAAGAGGAAAGGGTGACGCAGCACAGTAGCAGTAAGTATTTCCCTCAGTTTGAGAACCAAGGTATCAATCCAGTAGGAGTATCAAGATGAAGCACCAATTTACCTGCGCAAAAACAGCAAACTTGCACCCAACGCTACAAAGGGGTTGTCAATCCCTTCACGATTGATTGCAAGGTGAGATCTGAAGGCGAAAAGTGCAACAAAGTAAAAGTGTAGGGCTGAAAATATGATGTGAAGTAGACCCGGGGGCCATATTGTTCACTAGAGGCTTCTCTCAAAATAGCAAATATTACGGTGGGTGAACAAATTACTGTCGAGCAATTGATAGAACCGCACAAGGTCATGACGATATCTGAGGCAATGATCATACATATAGGCATCACGATCGAGACAAGTAGACCGGTACTTTCTGCATCTACTACTATTACTCCACACATCAACCGCTATCCAGCATGCATCTAGTGTATTGAGTTCATGACAAACAGAGTAACGCCTTAAGCAAGATGACATGATGTAGAGAGATAAATTCTTGCAATAGATATAAACCCCATATTTTTACCCTTGATGGCAACAACATGATGCGTGCCTCGCTACCCCTTCTGTCACTGGGTGATGTCACCGCACGGTATGAACCCAAAACCAAGCACTTCTCCCATTGCAAGAATCATAGATCAAGTTGGCCAAACAAAACCCACAACTCGAAGAGAATTACAAAGATATGAAATCATGCATATAAGAGATCAGAAGAAACTCAAATAAGATTCATAGATAATCTGATCATAAATCCACAATTCATTGGATCTCGACAAACACACCGCAAAAGAAGATTACATCGGATAGATCTCCATGAAGATCATGGAGAACTTTGTATTGAAGATCCAAGAGAGAGAAGAAGCCATCTAGCTACTAGCTATGGACCCGAAGGTCTATGGTGAACTACTCACGCATCATTGGAGAGACAATGGTGTTGATGAGGAAGCCCTCCGTATCGGAATCCCCCTCCGGCAGGGCACCAAAACATGCCCCAGATGGGATCTTGCGGAGACAGAAGCTTGCGGCGGGGGAAAAGTATTTTCATGGATATCTCCCGTGGTTTTGGATTTTTCGGGGATTTATAGGCGGAAGAGGTAGGGCAGACGAGCCACAGGGGGCCCACAAGCCTGCTAGGAGCGGGACCCCCCCCCCCCTGCCGCACCTAGGGGGCTTGTGGCCTCTGCCTTGGTTCTCACGCTCCATGTGTATCTTCTGTTTCGAAAAAAATCTTTTTGGAGGTTTTATTCCGTTTGGACTCCGTTTAATATTCTCCTCTAAAATGGGTCAAAAACACAGAAAAACAGGAACTCGTACTTGGCACTGAGTTAATAAGTTTGTCCCAAAAAAGATAGAAAAGGCATACAAATCATCCAAAGTTTGACAAGATAATAACATGGAACCATAAAAAATGATAGATACGTTGGAGATGTATCAAGCATCCCCAAGCTTAACTCCTGCTCGTCCTCGAGTAGTGTCGTGGTTTTGTCACGGCAGATGTCCTCGTGAAAGGACTTAGTGTTGGAGCCATCGCACCTTGGTGGCGACTCAAAGGGGTTATGTGGGAGCGAGGCAGAGATTTACCCAGGTTCGGCCCCTCGTGAAGAGGTAAAAGCCTACGTCCTGCTTGGAGATTGTATTGATGATGTTTCGATTACAAGGGGGCATAACTCGCCTGACCTAGCACTCAAAGATTTCTAACCTGCCCTCTCCTTCCCTGGACTCGCCTTTAGATACAGGTCGAGTCCTTAGGGTTTACAAGGGTCCTTTCCTTTACACAAATCGTGACTCTTCCGATCTCTAAGTCGCCATCTTTCCAAGACTTGAAGACCTTCTCTACTATGGACTCCTCCTGAAGGTCCTGAACCGCCATACAACTTCCGGCCTCGCTGGGCCAAGGCCAAAACCACTTGGAGATGAGTCGCCAGCTTTGGTGACCCGGCCCAACTAGGGCGGGTTACCCAACAAATAATATCCCCAACATTAGGCCCCAAATTGACTTGAATTTCTTTCACGCCAATATCATCACTCAGTTAGGGGTGATTCATCTCACTCTTCTTATGCACCATACACTTAAGCCACCATCTGCTGTGGAAAAACTCAAGTCGCCAAACCACTTCTTGTTGGCGCCTTCTTATCCCTTGAATCTCGGAAGAGATGATGACGTAATCTCCAACGGATCCTTCGGTATCGCTATCCCAAAAATTTCGGGGCGCCATCATGGCGAATCTTTATCTTTTGGCAGTTCCCGCTCGTGGCGCCTCGATCCTAGCGCCCGACCTGATAAATAGGCGGGAGGAAGGGACAGGGCACATTTCACCTACCCATCTTGTCGCCCTTCTCTTCCTCGCCGTCGCACCGAGAGCCTCATCGCCACCCAAGAGCTCCGCCGCCACCCAAAGACTTCGATGTCGTCCGAAAGCTTCGACGCCACTCGAAAACTTCGTCGCCGCCGAGCACCTCGTCGTGGTCGAGCATTTCGTCGCCGTCAAATGCCTCGTCGCCGTCGAGCACCTCGTCGCCGCCCGAGATCTTCGTCACCGTCCGAGATCTTCGCCGTCGTCCGGAAGCTGGTGAACGCGCAACGCTCGTGGCGAATCCTTCTTCGGACGCCTCCAGCCGCATTTACCAGGTCAGCATCCCGCGATTGAAGGCAGATCTAAGTTTCTCGAGGTTCATGCCCACTGTGTTTTTGGAACATCTCGAACGTCTTCATAATTCCCGACTAGTTGGCAATGATGGTAGCCAATACAACAATGTTTTCCATACCTTTAGTTGTTCGGCCTTGATTTGCATACTTAGGAAAGATTTCACCAGATCAACAGTACTGTTCCCACCTTAGTCACATGCCGTTTTATCCAGACCTTTTCGCATTCATTTCTGTCTGTCCAGTAGATCCATAATTTATCGCTTGTCGAGTGAAACCTGTTTATAATTTCATACTTCACCATCTTGGCAAATACTACTGAAGCTCTGAAACACCTCTCCTTTAAGTAGTAAAAGTTTCATAAGTCGCCCTGGCATCTTGACCCGGACCTTTATCGACGGGTCAAAAAAACCCCTCAGCCATCAGGAAAATTGTTTGGCGAATCAAATGAACTTGTTTCACCATTTTTAGTAGATGCTTGGCGTGTTAATTTACCCTAATTTTATCCCTTTGTAGCATGGGCACTGTTTTCAAAAGTGATTGTCTCCCAACCAAGGTTGACGATGCTCTCCTTAACAACTATGTAAAAACGGGGAATCTGGACCCTCAAGAGGTTATCGGTTGGCGTTCCGGGTTAGGAGAGGAAATCCCCAACCCGAAGGAAGGGGAGATAGTTGTTTTTGTTGAACACCTTGAACGGGGCTTTAAGCCGCCCGGATCGAAATTCCTCAGAGATGCCATGACCTTTATGAATGTCCGCCTCCAGGATTTAGGGCCCAACTCAATAAGCAATTTATGCCAGTTCCAAGTGTTCTGTGAGGCCTACTTGCGGATGGAACCCTCAGTTCCTTTATTCTGGTACTTCTTCCATTTGAATCGCCAAACAGAATTTTCCAATGGCCCTATCTTGGAGCTTGGAGGTGTCAATGTTCAACGCCGTAGGGATAGTTCATTCCCGTCACTCGCCATGCCAAGCCATCCCAAAGGCTGGGGCGAGTCTTGGTTTTACTGCGAGGAGACTTCGCCTGAGGGCGAGAAAAAGCTTCTCGGTTATAGGGAAGATCGCCTTCCAACAAATTTCGAACTCCCAGACAAGCTCACCGAAGAAGAGGAGTCAGACTTTATCCCAGTACTGTCTGAGTTAAGATCTCTGACAAACAACGGCCTTACTGGGGTTGACTTGATCCGCTGCTGGGTTGAATGGCGTATCCTCCCCTTAAGTCGCCGGGACGGATTAATGTGTGATTTTGACAGCACCCAGGATCACCCTAGTGCTACTTCCACATGGCTCTGACAGAAAGTGATACTATAACCATCATCAAGAAGTTGACCGGCGAACCTGCGGCAAAATGCGGCCAAATAGGTCTTAAGCCGTTCTGCAAGATCAACCCGGCACCAAAGGTAAATAACTTGACCTATTTTTGCTTTATTCCTTCCGTCTCACTTGAACTATGACCTCTTATAAAATATGTCATTTCAGAAAGGTGATAAATTCTGGTCCAAGAGGCCAAAAAAGATGGCCAAGAAGCAAGCTAAGCCGCCTCCAAAGAAGAAGTCCAAGGGCAAGGGCAAAGCCGCCGTCACTGAGCCATCTGAAGTCGATGACTCCCAAGTCAGCGACGTACTTTCAGAGGTAAAAAATCCATCCTCTTTAACTCGCCATCCATTACTGATAGTTTTGTGTTTACGCCTCTGTATCTCTTGTGTAGAATGAGGACAATGAATCCAGAAGACTCCATAGAGGTAATTTTTGTTTCCTCCGACTCATCTTCTCCTCCACCAAAGCCGGCCAGGCGAATTTGTGGGAAAGTTCCCTTCTCACACCCAAATGCTTGTTTGGATCCAAATTTCCTTTTGAAGAAAGCGCAACATACTTCAAATCGGAAAACTCGAAGTCATTCTGGAGACTTGGTGTCCGGGTTACCAACAAGAACCAAGAAAAGGCAAAATGAGGTATCTTTTAATAACACTTCTTCATGTCCTTTTGGATCGCGTTTGTAACTCGCTCACATCTTTGAAGTATTATTTTTGCAGAGTTCTCCTCCCACATCCGGCGACTCAGTGATGTCGGCACTTCCACCGATGATCTATGTCCCTGGGTAAGCCTTTGACAACTTTTACCTTTGTTCTGATGGTGGTAATATCTGTTCTTTTAAACGCACCCCCTTCTCCTCTTAGGGCACAGGCGAAGAAAAGGAAAATTGGCGGGTCAACTCCCATTACAGCTTCGGAGCCTATTGAAAAATTGGCGCCGATCCAGGATAACCCGGACCAAGACAAACCTGAAGATCAATTGGATCTCCCAAGCTCGCCCAAGGAAACCATGGAAACGCCTAACCCGCCAAGTCCATTGAAAACAGCAGAAGACCCAGACGCTGTAGTCATCACCGGCACTCGCTTCTCTAAGCCGGCCACATCAGTTTTATCGAAGCATGTATCATCATCAGCTCAACCTGCTTTTGAGCATAAACTTTCCAAGGCTAAGCTCTCCCAGTATGAGAATCTTGAATTCAAAGAACTTTGCTCTGGCTTTGCAAGTCGCCTGGAGGCGAGTTATGAGATGGAAAAAAGTTTGCTTCTTATGCTGAAGAACAAACGTGAGGTACGTCTTGTTGCACACTGTATTATCCTCATTAACCCCCAAGGGTCGGGTCATCAGTAAAAAGATGAGCAGGGTCTTGATAGTAAAAATGAATATGTCGACATGTAACCCCAAGGGCCGGGTCATCTGTAAAAAGATGAGTCGGGTCTTGATAATTGAAGAAAAACTTTCGACCTGTAACCCCCAAGGGCCGGGTCATCCACAAAAAGATGAGCCGGGTCTTGATAATTGAAGAAAACTTTTGACCTGTAACCCCCAAGGGCCGGGTCATCTGTAAAAAGATGACCGGGTCTTGATAATTGAAGAAAACTTTCGACTTGTAACCCCCAAGGGTCGGGTCATCTATAAAAAGATGAACAGGGTCTTGATACTGTATAATTTGTCTAAAAATTATACATTAGCCCCCAAGTGTTAGGGATGTTGCTTGAAATAATTCTGAGACTTGCCCCTTGACTATATATTTCGACAGGAATCACTTACCCAAACTGAATCAGTATTTGGCGACTTGAAGAAAAATTTACCGATCAGCAGGATGCTTGGGCAAAATCATAAGAGAAGTGTCAACTGATCTTATCTGAGATGGAGAAGCTAAAAGCCGACTTAAAAAAGGCTCAAGCTGATCAAGATGCCTTAATAAAGCGAGCAGAAAAAGCTGAAGCTAAATTGGATATTGTGCAACAAGAGCTGGCCGGCTTAAAGCGACATATCTCCAACATGGCGCAAGCCGTCTTTGGTAAAAACCAACCCTTGGCCTTGCACTTTGTAAATAAATAGCTTGTAAAAATCGCTGACCATCATTACTTCTTACACAGGTCCGAGAGCCGCCAATCTTCAGAATGATTGTGTTCTGATGCTGAAGGCGATTTATACGTTGACGGAGCAACTGTATACCGGAACTGTGTTGACCGTGAAAGCATTGATGGGTGCCAAGGAACCCATAACATCAATAAAGAAGATGCTTGGCTGCTTATCTACTCTTCCTCCTCAAATTGGTGAGCTAACTCGGTCTGCCGCCCGAAAAGGAGCACTGACTACGCTAAGTTGGTGTTTGGCGTATGCTCTAGAAATAAACCCGGAAGAAGTAGCGGCGGGCTTTCCCCAGCTCAAGGATGACGGGTCAGAATTTGCTAAAGAAGACTACCAGCGTGTTGTCAAAGAATCCCGTTTGGCAGTGACTCAGCTTGCTGCAAGCTTGGATTTATAAAAATACCAAGCCGCCTATGACAACAAGAACAAGAAAGTTAACCCGCCAACCTTTGTAACGACCAGCTTAACTCCGCGTCAATCCAAGAATCCTTTTGACTTGGAGGTGGATCTCTCATCAGCGCTGAACGGTGAAGATGAGTTCGCCGCGTTATCCAAGTGTAACTAGGTACTACGCGACTTGCAAATTGAAGTCGGCCAGAGCTCGCAGCAGGCTGATCCGAGGACATCAGCAGAATAAAACTTCATAGATTTGGACATAAGAGCCATGTAATAAGTCTTTTTAGAGATCAAACTGCTTCTGTGATATCTTGAAAAATCCTTATGTCGCCCTTAAGGCGCTTTAAAATGCTTGACCTGCCGTCGAGGCGTTTTTATGATGCTTGACCCGCCATGGCTAGAATGATTTTGATCATCAACCTGTTAGGCTTGAAAACATATATCAAACCATCTCGGTGAGTAATGGATGATAATAAATAATAATCGACCCAATATATTTGAGGCGAGTCAGAAAAAGTCTGAAAGACCTTGTGGCAGTGCCAGGAAGGTAAAAAATAGCAATTTCGTCGGCTCATCAGGTCGCGACAGGATAGGACGAGTTAAATAAACTCAAGTGCTACCCGAGGGAGACTTTTGTATCAAAAGCTCAAGTATTTAGACCAGCTGATCAAGCACGAGTCAAGCTTCAGTGAAGCGGGTTCAATGAACCAATGGTTTCTCTATTTTCCATGTGAGGCGCTAGCCGGTACCAGACATGTTTTAACAAAGGCGAGTTCAGGGTCCATGAGCGGAGTAACTCGCCAAGAGTTCACGGGTCCATATGGCGATTCGGCCAACACACAGTCCAGTATAACCATTTGTAATGCGGTAATTTTTCGCAGGCCAAATGGGTAGTAAGGTTGATATCAGTGAGAGGAAGCCCCCAAGTGACCTATGATTAAGGGAAAGACCGTCATAGGATTGTAGAAGCGTATCCGCTATTACCACAAAACGACTTGAGAACAAACTGCCCTCAAGTAAGTCGGCCTAATCCACAGAATCATATAAGGCGCCTATGTTTGAATCGCGCGCTTGTGGCGACTTCGATCCTCTTTGGCTTATCGATACCTAGTTTTGTAATAAGCGCATCGTGGCAACTTAAGCTCTTTGGTATGGATAGCGTCCATATTTGGGCGACTTGTTGATGAATAAAACTAAAGATCCATGCCTTTCAATAAGATGAATTAGCAGGAAAGCCCCCAAGCTGGGAGGCGTTAATTTTATTGCTTTATAAGAAATGAAAAACTTACAAAATGTAGAGCTAATAGCTCAAGTGTAATAAGGCCGCAAGTGGGCTATGTTCCAGGGGCGAGTTGACTCAGCCTCCGTGGTTGGCCGATCAGGCCGTAGATCTACCAAATAGTAGGACCCGTTGCGAAGGCTTTTGCTGACGACGAACAGTCCTTCCCATGGTGGTGATAACTTATGCATGCCAGTACGATCTTGTATCAGACGAAGCACTAAGTCGCCCTCCTGAAAAGTTTGGCTCTTGACCCGGCGGCTGTGATAACGCCGTAAGTCCTGCTGATAAATGGTTGATCGGGCTGCAGCCAAATCGCGTGCTTCCTCCAAGGCGTCCAAAGAGTCTTGATGCGCCAACTCGTTGTCCTGTTCCACATAAGCGGCGACTCTGGGCGAGTCATGCCTAATGTCAGTGGGAAGAACGGCTTCTGCTCCATATACCAGAAAGAAGGGAGTAAAACCCGTAGAATGGTTCGGGGTGGTCCGGATGCTCCATAGTACTGAAGGCAACTCCTCAACCCAACACCCTGGCGTACGTTCCAAGGGAACCATGAGTCGGGGTTTGATTCCTCGCAAAACTTCCTGATTCGCCTGCTCCACCTGTCCATTAGATTGCGAGTGAGCTACCGCAGAAACATCAAACAGGATGTGCTCACGATGGCAAAACTCCTGCATCGCTCCTTGAGACAGATTAGTGCCATTATCAGTAATAATGTTGTGTGGATATCCGAACCGGAAGATCAATTTTTTCAAGAATTTTACTGTTGTCTCCGTATCGCAAGCTCCAACAGGTTCTGCTTCAACCCACTTGGTGAACTTATCAACCGCCACCAGCAGATGAGTTTTCTTGTTGCACGACATCTTAAAGGGGCCAACCATGTCTAACCCCCAGACTGCAAAAGGCCAAGTGATGGGTATCATCCTTAGTTCTTGAGCCGGCACTTGGGCCTGTCGTCCATAATGTTGGCATCCATCACATCGACGAACTATCTCCTCTGCGTCTGCATGGGCCGTCAACCAGAAGAAACCATGACAGAACGCTTTTGAAACCAAGGAGCGTGACCCAGCGTGATGCCTACAATCTCCGGAATGAATGTCATTTAGAATTATGCACCCTTCTTCGGAGGAAACACATCTTTGGAAAACCCCGGAAGTGCTTTGTTTATATAATTCGCCATTGATGATCACCATGGATTTGCTTCGCCGAACGATTTGGCGAGCCAATACTTCATCCGTAGGTAACTCACCTCGGGCGAGATAGGCCAGATACGAAAGAACCCAATCCGGCGTGACATGGAGAGCCGCCACGAACTGAGACTCAGGGTCTGGTACTGCCAACTCCTCCTCCGAGGGCAACCTTACGGAAGGATTATGCAGAGTATCTAGAAAAACATTGGGGGGAACCGGCTTATGCTGGGAACCGAGACGTGAAAGGGCCTCAGCTGCTTCGTTAAGGCGTCGGTCGATGTGATCGACCTGATAGCCATGGAAGTGACCCGCCACATCAGACACAGGCCTCCTGTAAGCCGCCATCAAGGGGTCCCGAGAATCCCAAGTACCTGAAACTTGCTGAGCCACCAAATCAGAATCGCCAAAACATCTGACCCGCGTAAGGTTCATCTCCTTAGCGAGTCGCAAGCCATGAAGCAAAGTTTCGTATTCCGCAGCGTTGTTGGTACATGGAAACATGAGTCGGAGGACATAGCAGAATTTGTCTCCTTCAGGCGATATCAGCACCACGCCAGCCCCCGAGCCTTCCAACTGTCTAGATCCGTCAAAATAAATAGTCCAGTATGTAAGGTCAGGCCTGTCTTCCGGGATCTGTAACTCGGTCCAATCATTGACGAAATCAACCAAGGCTTGAGACTTGATAGCCGTGCGAGGGGTGTATCGCACGTGGTGCGGCCCAAGTTCGATTGCCCGCTTGGCGATTCGCCCTGTCGCCTCCCGATTCTGGATGATGTCCCCGAGGGGAGCGGAGCTAACCACCGTGATGGGATGCTCTTGGAAATAATGTTTGAGCTTCCGGCTCGCCATAAAGACCCCATAAACTAACTTCTGCCAGTGTGGGTACCGCTTCTTGGAAAGAGTTAGCACCTCGCTGATGAAATACACCGGGCGCTGCACAGGATATTCCTTCCCTTCCTCCTTCCTTTCGACGACCACCGCCACACTCACCGCTTTGGAGTTTGCCGCAATATATAAAAGCATGGGCTCTTTCTCAGTCGGGGCGGCCAAGACCGGTGGGTTGACCAGCTGCTGTTTTAAGGATTCGAAAGCTTCATTGGCTTCGTGTGTCCAAACAAAATGGTCAGATTTCCTAAGCAATTGATAAAGGGGAATAACTTTTTCTCCCAGACGGCTTATGAAGCGACTTAAGGCTGCAATACAACCCGCCATCCGTTGGACTTGATTAATATTCGCTGGTTTCCCAAGGGAGGTAACTGCCTCGATCTTGTCCGGGTTAGCTTCAATGCCGCGCTCAGACACCAAAAAACCCAACAATTTCCCTGCAGGAACACCAAAGACACACTTGGTGGGATTAAGCTTCATCTGATATACCCGCAAATTATCAAAAGTTTCCTTGAGATCTCCCAGTAGTGTTTACTTCCTGTGAGTTTTAACCACAATGTCATCAACATAGGCATGGACGTTGCGTCCGATTTGGCCACGGAGGCAATTTTGGACGTAGCGCTGATAAGTCGCCCCTGCACTCTTGAGTCCGAATGGCATGGACACATAGCAAAAAGCCCCAAAGGGGGTTATAAAAGTTGTTTTCTCCTGATCTTCCACGACCATCTTGATTTGGTGATATCCGGAATAAGCGTCCAGGAAGCACAAACGTTCGCATCCCGCCACTGAATCAATAATTTGACCGATGCGGGGAAGGGCGATAGGATCCTTTGGACAAGCTCTGTTAAGATCCGTGTAATCAATGCACATACGAAAGGTACCGTTCTTCTTGAGCACCGGGACCGGGTTAGCCAACCATTTGGGGTGGAAGACCTCTACGATGAATCCGGCGGCCAAGAGACGGGCAACTTCCTCCCTGATTGCCTTGCGCCGTTCCTCATTGAACCTACGAAGATATTGCTGAATCGGTTTTGCTTTTGGGTCAACATTAAGATGGTGCTCAGCGAATTCTCTCGGCACACCAGGCATGTCGGAAGGTTTCCATGCGAAGATGTCCCGATTCTCATGGATGAATTCAATGAGCGCGCTTTCATATTTGTGGTCCAGACCCGTCCCAATAGTGAACTGCTTGGTTGAGTCGCTAGGGACGAAATCCACTGTCTTAGTGTCATCTGTTGGTTTGAACTTGAGGGGCGGCTCAACGTCTGTCGTTGGCTTCTTTAAAGGTGGCATATCAGCCGGATCAACATTGGCCTGGTGATATTTAAGCTCTTCCGCAACACAAGCGACTTCTGCGTAAGCCGCATCCCCTTCTTCACACTCTCTTGCAATCCTCCTATCACCATCAACCGTGATGGGTCCTTTAGGACCAGGCATCTTGAGTTTAAGGTAAACATAGCAGGGGCGAGCCATGAACCGGGCGTAAGCCGGTCGCCCAAACAGCGCATGATAGGGGCTCTTTAACTTGACTACCTCAAACATAAGCGACTCACTCCTGTAGTTAGACGTTGTTCCAAACGCAACTGTGAGCCTAACTCGGCCTATGGGATACGCCGATTTACCTGGGACAATCCCGTGGAATACCGTGGTTGAGGGCACCAAGTCTTTCTCCAACAGGTTCATCCTTTGGAAGGTGTCGAAGTATAATATGTTGATGCTGCTCCCACCATCCATCAGTACCTTCAATAAAGTATATCCTCCAACTTGGGGAGCCACGACCAACGCTAAGTCGCCGGGATTGTCAACTCTTGGCGGGTGATCCTCCCTACTCCATGATATAGTCTGCTCGGACCAGTGGATGTATCTAGGGAGTGTCGGCTCAGATACACTGTACGCTCGGTGACTCACCTTTTTATCACGCCTGCACGCATTGGTGGTGAAAACATGGTACTGCCCATTACTTAACTGCTTTGGGTTGTTGCGGAAGCCGCCATTGTCGTCCTGCCCCTGCGAAGCCCCCTGTGGGGGTGGTTGTTGAAAAACTCCAGGCGGGTTATACTGTCGTTGGTGATGCACCGGATACTGGCCACTGCTTGGCTGCGAGCCACCCTGAGCCCCGGGTTCGGGGAAGCCACCGAAGGGGTTCTCGCGTTGATTAGGTGCGCCAAACTATTCCTGCCGTTGGTCCGGGTCACCGCCTTGCCCTTTTTTTATCGCCTCCACCCGAAACTCCCGCATCACGTATCAGTCCTCCCAGGAATGAGTCGCCAGTCTGTCTGCCATGGCGTGGTGCGGGCAGGGGCCCTTGAGTAACTCATTATAGTTGCGCGGCTTTTTGCCACTGTAACCCCTATTCTTTTTCTGACGCTGGTTGCCATTATTGGTGTTGGTGTTGGCGACTAAGTCCGAAGACTCTTCCTACTGCCTTCTCTTGCTATTTGCTCCATGATTATGGCGAGCGCGTCCCTGGAACCGGGTATGATTTTTGGATGACTTGCCTTTCCTTGGCGAATTGGCTTTACCACTATCCTCTCCGGGATCTTTGGTGTCGTCCGCCTCAGCGTACCTAGTGAGGGTGTCCATTAGCTCCCCCATGTCTTGGACCTTTCGCTTGAGTCGCCCCAACTTCTGCACCAAGGGCTCGTAGTGGCAACTCTGCTCAAGGATCAGCACAGCCTGAGCCGCCGTAATACCGTCCGACGAGTGAATGATTTCCACGACCCGCCACGACCAATGGTGGGCCGACTCATCCGGGCGTTGAACGCAGTGCTGTAAATCGACTATTGTCATCGGGCGTTTGCAGGTTCCTCGGAAGTTTTTGACGAAACACTCTTTTAATTCAGACCAAGTCTGGATGGAGTTGGGGGCAAGTTTTTTAATCAAGTACGCGCCGTACCTTCGAGCATCATTGTGAAGTACCTGGCGCAGACTGCTTCGCTTACATCGAGCATATCCACGGCGATTTCGTAACTCTCGACCCACGACGCCGGCTCAAGGTCCGGAGTGTAGTTAGACACCTTTCTTGGCCCTTTAAAATCCTTGGGCATTCGCTCGTTGCGAAGGGCGGGGGCCAAACACGGCACCCCCACTTGTCTGTCGCTTCCAACAAGAGGCGCTGGGGCGACTTGGGTGTCCGGGTGATCCCGACCTGGCGGGTCTCGATGATCAGGCGAGTTGACCTGGGGAAAGGGTCGCGGTCCGCTGGTTATAGCGGGCTGGTCCTCTGGCCGACTCCTGGTGCGGTTTGCCTGGGGAGTGGAGTGCAGCCGATCTAGGCTGTGTGAGAACTGGGTGTTTTGAACCACCCCCGTCTTCAACTCTCAATGGCGTTCCTTGCCTCTATCTCGGCTGGAGTGTTGCCGTGAATCGGAAGGGATTCTAAATGGCGAGTTGCAGCAAGGACGTTGTCCACCGAGTTGGAAAAGTGACCTTGAGGTGTCTGGAATCGGGGAACGCGATCCACAGCTGGCTGAAACGGCGGGTTCGGTGGCTGGCCCGGCCCTCCCCCCGGGGCGGCTCCAGCCCCGGGAGTTCGTGGAGTGTCAAACAGGCGGGTCGGGTTGAGATCATGGGGCAAATGACCCTGATGCCTCCGCTGATGGACGGCATCAGATGCGCGCTGATGCCTTTCGAGCCGCCAGTTTTTGGTATTCAAGCGAGCTACCTCAGCGGTAATTTGAGCCTGCCGGGTCTCGATCCTGGCGGCCTCCACCTCAGCGTCCTGTTGAGCCTTTGCCACCCCCTCTCTTAGCTTCGTCGGTTCCGTGTTTACCACGTCCTAGTTTTCCGGTGTTATGGGGGTTGCCATGAGCCTTGTTATTTCCGCTGCTAACTACACCAAGATCGCGGCCGGGCTTCTAGACGTTTCGCCAGTTCCATCTCCGCCTGCCGGGTTTGGCGAGGGTTGAGTCGCCCCTGCCATGTAAACGGCAATCTGACGGCGAGTCCGGTCAAGAACTTCGGGGTCCATGGCCAGTGACAAGCCCCCAAGACAGCCCCCGTGTAGAGACTGGATTGAATCTGAATCACCCATGGACGATTCGTCATGAGTGTTGACCGGCGTGGTTTCCTGGGTCGCTGATTGTTTTGGTTCCTCAGATCCCTGCATGAACCCAACAAAGACCGGACGGGTCAGGTTTGGCGTCACGACAGGGCGGACGTACCTGGCCGGCTCGACGATGTCGGAGGAGGTGTCCGGCTCAGGCATGGGCGATCCAATCATTCCGACGAAGACGCTGATCTTGCAGAAGGGGACCCTGTAACCGGATTTGATCGAATCGGCCTCGGGCCCCCATAGCAAGTTGTTGATGTACTACTTCCCGCGGCGGCTCCGAGTCATGAGCCCCGCTGCGTAGCTCCCAGACCCTGGTAGGGCTCCCTTTGAGAACTCAACTCCACCATGCGCAGGCCCCACGGTGGGCGCCAATTGTCGTGGTTTTGTCACGGCAGATGTCCTCGTGAAAGGACTTAGTGTTGGAGCCATCGCACCTTGGTGGCGACTCAAAGGGGTTATGTGGGAGCGAGACAGAGATTTACCCAGGTTCGTCCCCTCGTGAAGAGGTAAAAGCCTACGTCCTGCTTGGAGTTTGTATTGATGATGTTTCGATTACAAGGGGTTGTAACTCGCCTGACCTAGCACTCGATGATTTCTAACCTGCCCTCTCCTTCCCTGGGACTCGCCTTTATATACAGGTCAAGTCCTTAGGGTTTACAAGGGTCCTTTCCTTTACACAAATCGTGACTCTTCCGATCTCTAAGTCGCCATCTTTCCAAGACTTGGAGACCTTCTCTACTATGGACTCCTCCCAAAGGTCCTGAACCGCCATACAACTTCCGGCCTCGCTGGGCCAAGGCCAAAACCACTTGGAGATGAGTCGCCAGCTTTGGTGACCCGGCCCAACTAGGGCGGGTTACCCAACAGATAATATCCCCAACAAGTAGGGAAGTGATAAAGACTGAATTTTGGATGTGGAATGCTACCTAGCATATTTGTCCTTTGTAACTTCTTTCATGTGACATGAATGTTCAGATCTATAAGATTCACAACAATAGTTTGCTATTGACATGAAAGCAATAGTACTTCAAGCAAACTAGCAAGGTAATCATGAACTTTCGAAATAACAAGGCCAAAGAAAAGTATCCCTACAAAATCATATAGTCTGGCTATGCTCCATCATCCCCACACAACTAATTTAAATCATGCACAACCCCGATATTGGCCAAGTAATTGTTTTCACACTCTTACTTTCTCAAACCTTTTTCAACTCTCACACAATACATGAGCGTGAGCCATGGATATAGCACTATAGGTGGAATAGAGTGTGGTGGAGGTTGTGAGAAAAAAAGGAGGATATGGTCACATCGACTCGGCGTATCAAAGGGCTATGGAGATGCCCATCAATAGATATCAATGTGAAAGAGTAGGGATTACCATGCAATGGATGCACTTAGAGCTATAAGTATGTGAAAGCTCAAAAGAAGAACTAGTGGGTGTGCATCCAACTTGCTTGCTCACGAAGACCTAGGGCAATTTTGAGGAAGCCCATCATTGGAATATACAAGCCAAGTTATATAATAAAGATTCCCACTAGCATATGGTGGCGACAAAACAAGACACTCTCAATCATGAAGAACATGGTGCTATTTATGAAGCACAAGTGTGGAAAAATATAGTAGCATTGTCCCTTCTCTCTTTTTCTCTTTTTTTTGTTTGGGCTCTTCGGCCTCTTTTCAATTTTTTTGGTGGGCATCTTTGGTCTCTTTTCATTTTCATTTCCTCACATGGGACAATGCTCTAATAATGATGATCATCACACTTTTATTTACTCACAACTCAATGCTTAGAACAATGATGACTCTATAGGAAATGCCTCCAGCAGTGTACCGGGATGTGCAACGATCTAGCTTGGCATATGACGTTGAAACATCTCGCTAGCTATCTTACGATCATGCAATGGAAATATGAAAGTGACGGCACATGTCATGAGACGGAACGGTGGGAGTTGCATGGCAATATATCTCTGAATGGCTATGAAAATGCCATAGTAGGTAGGTATGGTGGCTATTTTGAGGAAGGCATATGGTGGGTTTGTGCACCGGCGAAAGTTGCGCGGCACTAGAGAGGCTAGCAATGGTGGAAGCTGAAAGTGCATCTATACCATGGACTCACATTACTCATGAAGAACTCACATACTTATTGCGAAAGTTTTTATTAGTAATCAAAACAAAGTGCTAAACGCATACTCCTAGGGGAAGGGTTGGTAGGTGTTAACCATCACGCGGTCCTGACCGCAACACAAAGGATGACAATCAATAAATTAATTATGCTCCGACTTCCTAACATGGCGGTTCACCATACGTGCATGTTACGGGAATCACTACCTTCAACACAAGTATTTCTAGATTCACAACACCCTACTAACATAACTCTTAATATTACCAAATCCATGTCTCAAAACTATTTGAGAGGATTCAAACTTCTCTTTCTAATCAATGCACATGAATATGGAAGTTTTATTGTATCCTCTTTGGGTGCCTATCACCTTTGGGACTACTTTCATAGCACAAGCCAACTACCAAGTTACTCAGAGAGAGCACTCTAAAAAAGATATAAGTGAAGACTGGGAGTTCTTATTTCTCCAAAATATGACACCGTCGTGCTCTAAAAGATCTAAGTGAAGCACTTAGAGCAAAGTTATCTAGCTCAAAAGATATAAGTGAAGCACAATGAGCTAAATTGCCTAACTCAAAAGATATAAGCGAAGCTCAATGAGTATTCTAGCAAATTCACGATGAGTGCATGTCTCTTTCAAAAGGTGTGCAGCAAGTATGATTGTGACACAACAAAAAGAAAAGACTCGTACGATACAAGACGCTCCAAGAAAAACACATATCATGTGGTGAATAAAAATATAGCTCCAAGTAATGTTACCGATGGATTGAAGACAAAAGAGGGGATGCCTTCCCGGGGCATCCCCAAGCTTAGGCTTTCTGGTGTCCTTGAATTTGGCTTGGCATGACTTGGGCATCCCCAAGCTTGAGATCTTTCCACTCTTTATCCCTTTGTCCATGAGAACATCACCCAAAACTTGAAAACTTCACAACACAAAACTTAAACAGAAACCCGTGATATCATTAGCATAAGAAAACAAACTACCACCTCTTTAGGTACTGTAGCAAACTTGATTTCTATTTATACTGGTGTTAGATTAGTATTCTCACTTTTCCATGACTAATACCCCCTCCCCCGATACTATCCATAGTTTCATTAAAATAAGCAATCAACACAACAAAAACAGAATCTGTCAAAAACAGACCAGTCTGTAGCAATCTGTATACTTCGTATACTTCTGGTATCTCAAAAATTCTGAAAACTTACGATGGTTTGGACAGTTGGCATATCAACCAGTAGCAAAAACAATAAACTCAAAACCTCTTTCTGGATAAAAATGAAAAATAATTTCGTGAGCGAAAAGTTTATGTCTTTTTTCCAGCAGGATCAAACAACCATCACCAAACTAGTCATAAAGGTTTTACTTGGCTCCAACACAAAAAGAAACACAAAATACACAATCATAACAGAATTATGATGGTGTGGACGCAACAAAACAGAAAGCAAAAAGCAAAGATAAATTCATTGGCTTGCCTCCCAACAAGCGCTATTGTTTAACGCCCTTAGCTAGGCATAAGGTGATAGGATCACGTATCGTCGTCTTTGGTACTCAAACCATAAGTAGCCCTCGTCATGGATTCATAAGCCAATCTTATTTTCTTTCTAGGAAAATGTTCCATGCCCTTCTTTAAAGGAAATTGAAACCTAATATTCCCTTCCTTCATATCGATGACAGCACCAATAGTCCTTAGCAAAGGTCTACCAAGAATGATAGGACATGTAGGATTGCAATCAATATCAAGCACAATGAATTCCATGGGTACATAGTTCCTATTTGCAATAATAAGAACATCATTGATCCTTCCCATGGGTTTCTTAATAGTAGAATCTGCAAGATGCAAATTAAGAGAGCACTCATCAATCTCATTAAAGCCTAGAACATCACATAAAGACTTTGGAATCGCGGAAACACTAGCACCCAAATCACACAAAGCATTGCATTCATAGTTTTTGATCTTGATTTTGGTAGTAGGTTCCCACTCATCATGAAGTTTTCTAGGAATAGGAACTTCTAATTCAAGTTTCTTTTCAAGAGATTTTATCATAGCATCGACGATATGATTGGTAAAGGCCTTGTTTTGGCTATAAGCGTGTGGACAGTTTAGCATGGATTGCATCAAGGAAATACATTCAATCAAAGAGCAACTATCATAATTGAATTCCTTGAAATCCAAAGTAGTAGTTTCATTACTACTCAAAGTTTTGATATCCTCTACTCCACTTTCAATGCTTTTAGCATCAAGATAGATAGACACCGAATCATTGGGGCGTTTTTAACCAAGGTGGGTTCATATCCAGCCCCATCATCATTAGGTTTGACACTAGAAAACAAGGATTCAATGGGAGTCACACCAAGCACTTTAAGATCTTCGTGATTCTCATCACGAGAACACGCCTTTTTAAGCCATTCATGTCTAGCACGAATTTGGGCGGTTCTTTCTTTACTCTCATTCATGGAAACACGCATAGATTTCAAAGTTTCATCCATATTGATCTTGGGAGGAGCACATCTAACTTTCAAAGCATCAATATCAAGAGACATTCTATCAATGCTCCTAGCCAAATCATCAATTTTGAGTACTTTTTCTTCTATGGACGCATTGAAAATATTTTGTGAGTTGATAAACTCTTTAATATTACTCTCTAGATCAGAGGGTAATTTGTTGTAATTTCCATGAGCATTGTTGTAGGAGTTGCCAAAGTTATTAGAGGGATTACTAGGGAAAGGCCTAGGAATATAGTTTCCTCTAAAGCATTGTTGTTGCCAAAATTATTCCTACCAACAAAATTAACATCGAAGCTTTCATTGCTACTCTCAATCAAGGAAGACAAGGGCATATCATTTGGATCTAAAGGAGCACCTTTACTAGCAAACAATTTCATTAACTCATCTATCTTAGCACTCAACGAGTTAATTTCTTCTATAGCGTGTACTTTTTTACTAGTAGGTGACCTTTCAGTGTGCGAGTGAGAATAGTTTGTCATGATATTGTCTAGAAGTTTTGTGGCTTCTCCTAATGTGATTTCCATGAAATTTCCACCGGAGGCGGAATCAAGGATATTTCTAGAAGCAAAATTCAAACCAGCATAGAAGATTTGTATAATCATCCAAAGACTCAAGCCATGAGCGGGACAATTTCTAATCATCAATTTCATTCTCTCCCAAGATTGTGCAACATGTTCATGATCAAGTTGCTTAAAATTCATGATATCATTAAGGAGAGAGATAATCTTAGCTGGCGGAAAATACTTGGATACATAAGCATCTTTGCACTTGTTCCAAGAATCAATACTATTTTTGGGCAAAGATGAAAACCATGTTTTTGCTCGATCTCGCAATGAGAACGGAAATAGCTTCAATTTAATCACATCATTATCCACATCTTTCTTCTTTTGCATATCACATAACTCAATGAAGGTATTAAGATGGATGCGGCATCTTCACTAGGAAGGCCGGAGAATTGCTATTTCATAACAAGATTCAGGAAAGCAGCATTGATTTCATATGATTCCGCACAAGTGGCAGGAGCAATCGGAGTACTAATAAAATCATTATTATTAGTATTCGGGAAGTCACAAAGTTTGGTGTTTTCAGACATGGTGACTTCAGCAAGCAGACAAGCACACGAGCGAACAGAAAGCAAGCGAAAGAAAAGGGCAAACGAAAAAGGCAAATGTTTTTGTAAATTTTTGTGTTTCAGAACTAGGGGAGAGGAAAACGAGAGGCAAAAAAAAGTAAATGCAAGAGATGGGTTTGCGACACTTACTTGGATAAGCTTCACTTGATGCTCCCCGGCAACGGCGCCAGAAATTCTTCCTTCTACCTCTTGAGCTTGCGTTGGTTTTTTCCCTTGAAGAGGAAAGGGTGATGCAGCACAGTAGCAATAAGTATTTCCCTCAGTTTGAGAACCAAGGTATCAATCCAGTAGGAGTATCAAGATGAAGCACCGATGTACCTGTGCAAAAATAGCAAACTTGCACCCAACGCTACAAAGGGGATGTCAATCCCTTCATGATTGATTGCAAGGTGAGATCTGAAGGCGGAAAGTGCAACAAAGTAAAAGTGTAGGGCTGAAAATATGATGTGAAGTAGAACCGGGGGCCATAGTGTTCACTAGAGGCTTCTCTCAAAATAGCAAATATTACGGTGGGTGAACGAATTACTGTCGAGCAATTGATAGAACCGCGCAAGGTCATGACGATATCTAAAGCAATGATCATACATATAGGCATCACGTCCGAGACAACTATACCGATACTTTCTGCATCTACTACTATTACTCCACACATTGACCGCTATCCAGCATGCATCTAGTGTATTGAGTTCATGACAAACAGAGTAACACCTTAAGCAAGATGACTTGATGTAGAGGGATAAATTCTTGCAATAGATATAAGCCCCATCTTTTTACCCTTGATGGCAACAACATTATGCATGCCTCGTTACCCCTTCTGTCACTGGGTGATGTCACCACACGGTATGAACCCAAAAGCAAGCACTTCTCCCATTGCAAGAATCATAGATCAAGTTGGCCAAACAAAACCCACAACTCGAAGAGAATTACAAGGATATGAAATCATGCATATAAGAGATCAGAAGAAACTCAAATAAGATTCATAGATAATCTGATCATAAATCCACAATTCATCGGATCTCAACAAACACACCGCAAAAGAAGATTACATCGGATAGATCTCCATGAAGATCATGGAGAACTTTGTATTGAAGATCCAAGAGAGAGAAGAAGCCATCTAGCTACTAGCTATGGACCCGAAGGTCTATGGTGAACTACTCATGCATCATCGGAGAGGCAATGGTGTTGATGAAGAAGCCCTCCGTATCCAAATCCCCCATCCGGCAGGGCACCAAAACGTGCCCCAGATGGGATCTTGCGGAGACAGAAGCTTGCGGCATCGGAAAAGTATTTCCGTGGATCTCTCCCGTGGTTTTGGATTTTTTGGGGATTTATAGGCGGAAGAGGTAGGGCAGACGAGCCATAGGGGGCCCACAAGCCTGGTAGGCGTGGGCCCCCTGGCCGCGCCTAGGGGGCTTGTGGCCTCCCCTGGTGGCCTGTGCCTTGGTTCTCATGCTCCCTGCGTATCTTCTGTTCCGAAAAAAATCTTTTTGGAGGTTTTATTCCGTTTGGACTCCATTTAATATTCTCCTCTGAAAAGGGTCAAAAACACGGAAAAAACAGGAACTGGCACTTGGCACTGAGTTAATAAGTTAGTCCCAAAAAATATATAAAAGGCATACAAAACATCCAAAGTTTGACAAGATAATAGCATGGAACTATCAAAAATTATAGATACGTTGGAGACGTATCAGCCAGCAATGGAGTGGCACGCACCTGAGTGGCCCGGATAAGCATCGTTCTTGTATAAGAGGTGCTAGGACTGACATCGGACGCCCTTGCATCTTGTAGGAGCGCAAAGGGTGATGGGCCCATGACCCCTGTGCGCTTAGGATTTAGACCGACGGGCTGGCCTCTCTGTTGAGCTTAGGTAGGGCTGCGACGTGTTGATGTTCCGACGCCGGGCATGACCCGCGAAAGTGTGTCCGACCAGAGTTTATCAAGCATGTTGGGTACTGTGGTGCATGATACGTCTCAAATGTATCTATAATTTTTGATGGTTTCACGCTGTTATCTTGTCAACTTTGGATGTTTTGTTTACCTTTTATATCTTTTTTGGGACTAACTTATTAATTCAGTGCCAAGTGCCAGTTCGTGTTTTTTTCTGTGATTTTGACTCTTTTCAGATCTGATTTTGGAACGGAGTCCAAACAGAATAAAATCCTCGAAATATTTTTTTCCAGAACGGAAGAAGATCGGAGGACATGAGGGCCAAGGCAGGGGGCCCACAGGGAGCCCACAAGCCCTGTTGTCGTGGCCAGGGGGCACGCGGCAACCAGGCTTGTGGCCTCCCTGGCGCTCCATTGCCCCAGCTCTTTGGCCTATAAATTCCCTAAAATCGCAGAAAAAATCAGGGCATCCACAAAAACACTTTTCCGCCGCCGCAAGCTTCCGTTTCTGCGAGATCTCATCTGGAGACCCTTCTCGATGCCTTGCCGGAGGGGACTTTGGAGTTGGAGGGCTTCTACATCAACATCATCGCCTCTCCAATGACTCGTGAGTAGTCCACTTCAGACCTACGGGTCAGACATACGCAGGGAGCATGAGAACCAAGGCACAGGCCACCAGGGGAGGCCACAAGCCCCCTAGGCGCGGCCAGGGGGCCCACGCCTACCAGGCTTGTGGGCCCCCTATGGCTCGTCTGCCCTACCTCTTCCGCCTATAAATCCCCAAAAAATCCAAAACCACGGGAGAGATCCACGGAAATACTTTTCCGACGCCGCAAGCTTCTGTCTCCGCAAGATCCCATCTGGGGCACGTTTTGGTGCCCTGCCGGAGGGGGGATTTGGATACGGAGGGCTTCTTCATCAACACCATTGCCTCTCCGATGATGCGTGAGTAGTTCACCATAGACCTTCGGGTCCATAGCTAGTAGCTAGATGGTTTCTTCTCTCTCTTGGATCTTCAATACAAAGTTCTCCATGATCTTCATGGAGATCTATCCGATGTAATCCTCTTTGGCGGTGTGTTTGTCGAGATCCGATGAATTGTGGATTTGTGATCAGATTATCTATGAAATATATTTGAGTCTTTGCTGATTTCTTATTTGCATGATTTGATATCCTTGTAAGTCTCTCTGAGTCTTGGGTTTTGTTTGGCCAACTAGATCTATGATTCTTGCAATGGGAGAAGTGCTTGGTTTTGGGTTCATACCGTGTGATGACCTTTCCCAGTGACAGAAGGGGCAGCAAGGCACGCATCGTGTTGTTGCCATCAAGGGTAACAAGATGGGCTTTCATCGTAGATATGAGATTGTCCATCTACATCATGTCATCTTGCTTAAGGCATTACTCTGTTCTTTTGAACTTAATACACTAGATGCATGCTGGATAGCGGTCGATGTGTGGAGTAATAGTAGTAGATGCAGAAAGTATTGGTCTAATTGTTTTGGACGTGATGCCTATAGATATAATCATTGCCTTAGATAACGTCACGACTTTGCGCGGTTCTATCAATTGCTCGACAGTAATTCGTTCACCCACCGTCTATTTGCTTTCATGAGAGAAGCCACTAGTGAACACTATGGCCCCCGGGTCTATTCACAACTATCGTTTCCACTTTCACTTTTACTTTGCTTTGTTTACTCTTTGCTTTTAGTTCTCACTTTGCAAACAATCTATAAGGGATTGACAACCCCTTCACAGCATTGGGTGCAAGCTCGTTGTGTTTGTGCAGGTACTTGCGACTTGAACGCTCCCCCTACTGGATTGATACCTTGGTTCTCAAACTGAGGGAAATACTTACCGCCACTGTGCTACATCACCCTTTCCTCTTCAAGGGAACACCAACGCAAGGCTCCAAGGCCGCGGGGAAATCCTTTGCATATTTGCTAAGGAAGTCCCTATAGGCGTAGTCGTAGAAGCAGGATTCCTGGCGCCGTTGCCAGGGAAGGTCTGTTGTCGCAGTAGCAGAAGGATTTCTGGCGCCGTTGCCGGGGAGGAGGATCAAGTCAAGAATAAGTCTCCCGTCAAAGTGCCGATTTCGGGCGCCGTTGCAAGGGAGGAGATCTAGCCAAGTAGGTGTCCCAAACTCATCTCTTGCATTTACCTTTTTTGCCAGTTGCCTCTCGTTTTCCTCTCCCCCACTTCACATTTGTCGTTTTCATTTGCCTTTCTCCCTTGCCGTTTTCATTTGCCTTTTTGCCTTTTTCGTTTGCCTTTTTACGTTTGCCTTTTTCGTTCGCCCTTTCCTCTTGCTTGCTTTCTATTTGCTTGTGTGCCATGTGCCTTCAATATGCTTGCATCTTCGCTTGCTGAAAATCTAGTGATATGGATCCTCATCCACTTGCTAATCTCTTTAAGAGATCCAATTATGTTGATCCAATTGCTAGTGAGTTGAGTGCACTTGACTATCTTTATGGAGTTTTGCTTGAGATGCGTGAATCTGAAAACTGTGAGGAAGAAAATTATGAAGTGATTCACGAGGGCTCCTTGGATAAAAAGCATGATTGCAATGGTTTCACTATAAATTCTATTAGTGACAATCATGCTAAAACTATGCAAAACCCTAAGCTTGGGGATGCTAGTTTTGCTACTTGTTGCAATGATCGTGATTGGGGTGACAATTTTTCTTATGATCTTGAAATTTTGTTTAAGCCTCATGATGATTATGATATTTGCAACAATATTGAAAGTGGGATTGGAGAAGTCATGACTTTATTTGATGATAATCCCACTATTTTTGAAGAGCGACAACTTTGCATGCATGTGGATCATGAAAAGAATATCCTATGTGATAGCTACATTGTTGAATTCGAATATGATCCCACATGTAATTGCTATGAGAGAGGAAAATATGGTGGTAGAAACTTTCATATCACTAAATCACCTCTCGTTATGTTGAGATTGCTATTGTCTCTTTCTTCTTCCTTGCATTTGGTAACTATTGGTTGTCTTTCCAATTTGTTTTCCTATAAAATGCCTATGCATAGGAAGTATGTAAGACTTAGATGTGATTTTCACATGCTTTATGATGCTCTCGTTGTGCTTCAACTCTTGTCTTTTGTGTGAGCATCATTGATGCCTAGCTAAGGGCGTTAAACAATAGCGCTTGTTGGGAGGCAACCCAACGAATCTATCCTTTTTCTTTTTGTTTTGTGTTTTTCACACTTTCATAATTCTGTTATGATTGTGTTTTTTGTGTTTCTTTTTGTGCTTGTGCCAAGCAAAACCGTTATGATTACTCTTGGGGATGATCGTTTGGTCATGCTGGAAAAGACAGAAACTTTCTGCTCACGAAAATAATTTTCCTTTTTTTCTGTAAGAGATTTTGAGTTGATTATTTTTGCTGCTGATTTCTACGCAAATTCTTCAGACTGTCGTAATTTTTTCAGAATTTTTGAAGTACAAAAGTATACGAAGTATACAGATTGCTACAGACTGGTCTGCTGTTAACAGATTCTGTTTTTGTTGAGTTGGTTGCTTATTTTGATGAAACTATGGATAATATCAGGGGGTATTAGCCATGGAAGATTGAAAATACAGTAACCCAACATCAACATTAGTATAATTTAAGTTTTCTACAGTACCTAAGGAAGTGGTGGTTTGCTTTCTTATACTAATGTTATCACGAGTTTCTGTTTAAGTTTCGTGTTGTGAAGTATTCAAGTTTTGGGTGAAGTTCTTATGGACAAAGAGATAAAGAGTGGCAAGAGCTCAAGCTTGGGGATGCCCAAGGCACCCCAAGTTGATTCAAGGATGTTGTAAAAGCCTAAGCTTGGGGATGCCCCGGGAAGGCATCCCCTCTTTCGTCTTCAATCCATCGGTAACGTTACTTGGGGCTATATTTTTATTCACCACATGTTATGTGTTTTGCTTCGAGCGTCTTGTATCGTAGGAGTCTTTTATTTTTGTTGTGTCGCAATCTTCCTTGCTACACACCTAGAGAGAGAGACATGCACTCACCGTGATTTTGTCGAGCTTCACTTATATCCTTTGGTTAGACAATTCAGCTCACTTGTGCTTCACTTATATCTTTTGAGCTAGTTGCTTTTGCTATATGTGCTTCACTTGTATATTTTAGAGCACGGAAGCACGTGGCTTGGTAGTTGATCTATGCTATGATAGTAGTCTCAAAAGGGATAGTTATCCAAAGGGATATGAAAACTTCCACCTTCATGTCCATTGAATAGTTAGAGAAGTTTGATTCATCTCAATTAGTTTTGAGTTGTGGTTGTGGTAATATTGAAGTTATATTAGTAAGGTGTTGTGGATCTAGAAATACTTGTGTTGAAGTTAGTGATTCCCGTAGCATGAACGTATGGTGAACCGCTATGTGATGAAGTCTGAGCATGATTAGTATATTGATTGTCATCCTTTGTGTGGCGGTCGGGATCGCGCGATGGTTTATACCTACCAACCCTTCCCCTAGGAGTACGCGTTGAATGCTTTGTTTCGATTACTACTAAAACTTTTGCAACAAGTATATGAGTTCTTCATGACTAATGTTGAGTCCATGGTTTAGATGCACTTTCACCTCCCACCATCACTATCTTCTTTAGTGTCGTGCAACTTTCGCCGGTGCACAAAAACCCACCATTAGCCTCCCTCAAAACAGCCACCATACCTACGTACTATGGCTTTTTCAAAGTCATTCCGAGATATATTTCCATGCAACTACCACCATGACATGTGCCACCACTTCTACATTGCCACTGCATGATCATAAGATAGCTAGCATGATGTTCCCATTGATGTCTATGCCATGCTAGATCATTGTCACGGTACACTACCGAAGGCATTCGATATAGAGTCACCATTGCTCTAAGTTTTGAGTTGTAAGTGTGATGATCATCATTGATGGAGCATTGTCCCATGTGAGGAAATAAAAGAGGCCAAAGATGCCCACCAAAATAAATAAATAAAGGCCAAAGAGCCCACCAAAAAAAATGAGAGAAAAAGAGAGAAGGGATAATGCTACCACCTTTCCACACTTGTGCATATTAAGCACCATGATCTTCATGATTGAGAGTCTCTCGTTTTGTCACCACCATATAGCTAGTGGGAAATTTCCATTATATAACTTGGCTTGTATATTCCAATGATAGGCTTCCTCAAAATTGCCTTAGGTCTTCGTGAGCAAGCAAGTTGGATGCACACCCACTAGTTTTCTTTAAGAGCTTTCACTTACTCTTAGCTCTGGTGCATCAATTGAATGGCAATCCCTACTCATTCACGTTGATATCTATTGATGAGCATCTCCATAGCTCATTGATATGCCTAGTCAATGTGACCATCTTCTCCTTGTTTGTCTTGCAACCTCCACCACACTCCACACCACTTATAGTGCTAAAACCATGGCTCACGCTTATGTATTGCGTGAGAGTTGAAAAGGTTTGAGAAAGTAAAGGTGTGAAAACAATTACTTGGCCAATACCAGGGTTGTGCATGATTTAAATTCGTTGTGCAAGGATGATAGAGCATAGCCAGACTATATGATTTTGTAGGGATAACTTTCTTTTGGCCTTGTTATTTTGAAAGTTCATGATTACCTTGCCAGTTCGCTTGAAGTATTATCGTCTCCACGTCAATAGCAAACTATTGTTTTGATCTAATGGATCTGAACATTCACGTCACATAACAAGAGTTACAAAGGACATCTATGCTAGGTAGTATGAAAGCATCAAAAATTCATTCTTTATCACTTCCCTACTTGAGGACGAGCAGGAGTTAAGCTTGGGGATGCTTTATACGTCTCAAACGTATCTATAATTTTTTATGCTTTCACGCTGTTATCTTGTCAACTTTGGATGTTTTGTTTACCTTTTATATCTTTTTTGGGACTAACTTATTAATTCAGTGCCAAGTGCAAGCTCATGTTTTTTCTGTGTTTTTGAAGCAATTTATGAACTTCAATTCTATGGTGAAAACCCACCGAACGTCGTAGTCTTCAAATGTTATTGGTTCCAGCCGAAAAAGACTAGAAGGACTCATGAACATATAGGACTAGTTGAAATCAATCCAAACACCCATTTAGATGTTCCCGATGTCTATATTACGGCTCAACAGGCGACCCAAGTTTTCTATCTACCGTGGGCATGCCAAACGAATAAGAATCTGGAAGGTTGGTATGTTGTTTATGAAGTGCCGCCACATGTCAGACCACCTCTCCCAAATGAACAGGATTATGAACCTCACATTAACCCAGACACATATGATGGAGAATTCTTCCAAGAAACACGTCTTTCCAAGAAACGTTTCAAGAACCGTCGTGCTTCACCAAAGAACATGGAAGTAGACAGCGACAATGAATCCGACTCCAGCCCTGAGCCGGAACCAGAAGACCTGGAACTCGTAGAGGTTACTGATGCGGATGACCTATCAATGCTTCAACGATTAAAGGAAGGCCTTTCACAACTTCACGCCGTTGAACCCGACGAGCACGCCATCCATGAAGACATGCGTGATAGTGATGATGATGATGCATTTATTGATGATGATTATTAGTTTGTAAGATTCACAACTTAAATTATATATATTTTAATCTTTATTATTCATGTACATATTATTATTCATGTCAGTTATTCAATTTTTTTTTGTTGTACTAATTTCTTTTAATCTTTATCATGGCAGGTCACCAGGTGTGGAAAGATGGTGGGCACTGGTCTAGATCGCTCGACGGGTTCTGCCCACGCGCCCCGCACGAGGGGTGGTACTTCCCTTCCACCCCTATCTCTCCGTAGATCCTTGGCAGACAGTCTGTCGACACCACCCGTGGGTTCTTCTTCGTCGGCGACATTGCCCACTGGGAGAGGTGCTGGTCGGGTAGGGAAGAAGGGGAAGGGTACAGGGAGAGGTGGTGGCCGCGGAAGATCCAGGAGGACTGTTGAGCCGTCCTCGCCACCACCACCAGCTCATTCACCCGAGCATAGGACTAGTATGGTCGACCCGTTTGCGGAGCAGGCTACGGGGACTCCGTTCCAGGAGCCTGTTGTTGACGGGCATTCGTCCCATGAGACTCCGGTCCAGGAGCAGCCTCGGGTCGAGGTGCATTCGTCCCAGGAGCAGCCGGAGGAGATTACGGTTCCGGAGGCTTCACCCGACGTGGAGAGGCCCGGATGGGCGACCTCGCCGGATCATACCGAGTTGCCGGATTGGACCGAGGGTCCGGGTGTCTCAGGGGGCGGGGATGGCGGGGATGAGCTTACGAATAGTGAGGGCGATGTGCAGGTGGACGGGGCCACCGTGTACAAGCGTGGTAGTACACGTTTCCCGGTCGCGCCGGCTACCCGCAAGCAGAGGTCGGTTATTAAACCTGAAGGAGATAGGTAAGTACATTTACTCTTTTTTTAGCTTTTGCCTTCAAGTTTGTTCAAATATCTAATGCGTTGAACTTATCATACTGCAGGGGATGGGTACACCCTCTTGGAGTCCGCAGGCCGAACTCCGTCCTTGGTGTGCTTTGCTGGACAAATTTCCCGGGGTTTGTCACGTTGCCTGGTGAGGGTCAGGTTCCTACACTAGGATTTTCCTGGGAGCACTACCAGGCTGCGCAGGCCCCGCCGGAGGAGATTATAGATGGTGTCTTGTGCCACACGAGGGCCGAGATGGTGATCAAGAGCTTTTGGGTAAATTATCCTTTTACAGAATCTAAAATTAACAATATAGCTAATTATTGTACTAATCGGTGTTTTCACGTTTGATTGCAGACCTTCTATAGGTGTGAGGATGGATATGAGGAGGAGGCGGCCATGGTTCTCGAGGCCGAGTGTAGGCGGTTACTACAGAACTTGCGCCACGAGGCTCGGCCGCAGGCTATTCGAGATTACTACGCCACGCGTGGTATTAAGAAGCAGAAGAAGGATTGTCGCGGAAAGTTTCTGAAGAAGGAGCAATACATGAAGGTAATTACCTATTCTTAAGTCCTTCTACGTAGTTTTCTTGATTTCATTCATAGGCGTAGCGCTGAAAATTCTTTCTAATAACTTATAGGTGCCCCCGAGATGGTGTGCGGATAAGATGGATTGTTGGGAGGCGTTGGTTGATGAGTGGTGCATAGGCAGCTGGCGAGCCGTCCACGAGAATGCGAAGGATCGGCGTAGCCAAATGGTTGGTGTGCCACATCATCAAGGCAGCGCCAACTTACTTCAGTTTGGACGAAACTGGGTATGTGATTTGCTTCATGATTCATGCAATTCATTCTTGATGC
The DNA here is from genome assembly GCF_904849725.1 of Hordeum vulgare subsp. vulgare. NCBI lineage: Eukaryota > Viridiplantae > Streptophyta > Magnoliopsida > Poales > Poaceae > Hordeum > Hordeum vulgare. The sequence continues at coordinate 574,488,853 of NC_058519.1, forward strand.
TAATATTTTGTTCCTCTCTTTTAGGCGCATCACAATAAGACGGAGATGCCACACTTGTACGACCTTTATGGCATGGCCCATACTGCCTCGTACAAGAAGGCGAAGGCATTCTCTGAGTCTGACCTGGATGATCCCAATAACTTCACCAACATATCATCCCACCAGAAGCTCGTGGCATACAGGGACGCGGGGAAGGCTACGAAAGGGGATGACTTTAACCCTAGCCAGGAACCTTTGGATCCAGAGCTAGTGATGATATCTGGTGGCGGGAGGCCCCATGGCTCGATAGCCATTGGAGATGGGATAATACGTTTTCCACTCACTCTTCCGGAGATCAAGGTGCGCCAGTCGAGCAGCTGTCCTGAGATAACGCGTCGTCCACGGCCAGTCGAACTTGCCATCGAGGTTAGTTGTATGGACTAAGAACACTTTCATCCATTTCATTATGTGTGTCACCATAGATCATTACTGTGGTAACGAGGAATGGTGTTTCAGGCTGCTCTTCAGAAAGAGAGAGCGGCAAACCAGGTTGCTCTTGAGAAAGAGAGATTGGCAAGCCAGGCTGCTCTTCAGGCTGCTCTTGATGAGAGGGACCAGACCACGGCACGATTGATTGAGGAGGAGAGGGCCCGGCATGAGGCGGGTCAACGGGCCGTGTACGAGCTTTTTGTGGTATGTTTATTTTCACATTAGCCAAATCATGTGTGTAATGTATGTTTCATTACTAACTAATACGACCCACTCTTCAGGGTCTCTGCGAGAAGAGCGGTCAAGTCCCTCCATCGATGCCCGTCTTCTCTTCGATTGGCACGGTGAGTTTCATTATAAACTAGTATTAATAATTGAGTGTCATCATGCTAACTGAGACATTGCAAAATATCTTTTCTGCAGAATAACTCCCGAGCGGCATCGCACGACCCTTCTCCAGGGCAACCGTCTCCAAACGAAGCCGCCGCGAGCAACCGTGGTGTTTCTCCTCCTTGATGACCACTACGGTAAGTTTCTCTTCTCCTCTTTCATATTATCCTTGCTTTAATTTCCCCAAAAAGACATAATTAGCCCATTTAGCTCCAAAATGCCATAATAACCTCAAAATGGCATAAGAACCTTGGTTAACTCATGAATATTATATACTTACCTTGTTTTCCTCTAAAATGAGATAATTAGCCCATTTAGCTCCAAAAAGACATAATTAGGTAGTTTAGCTCCAATAAGAGGAGAAGAGGAGAAGAAATAGGAAAAATTAATAGAAAGAAGAAGAAGAAGAAGAGAAGAAGGAGAAGGAGGAGGAGGAGAAGGCCAAGGACCTTCTAGTCCTTCTCCTCCTCCTCCTTCTCCTCCTTCTCCTCCTTCTTCTTGATTTCTTCTTCTTCTCCTCCTCCTCCTTTTTCTTCTCCTCTTTCATATTATCCTTGCTTTAATTTCCCCAAAAAGATATAATTATCCCATTTAGCTCCAAAATGCCATAATAACCTCAAAATGGGATAAGAACCTTGGTTAGCTCATGAATATTATATACTTAGCTTGTTTTCCTCTAAAATGAGATAATTAGCCCATTTAGCTCCAAAAAGACATAATTAGGTAATTTAGCTCATTTAAGAGGAGAATAAATAGGAAAAATGAAAAGAAAGAAGAAGAAGAAGAAGAAGAGAAGAAGGAGAAGGAGGAGAAGGAGGAGGAGGAGGAGGAGGAGGAGGAGAAGGAGGAGAAGGCCAAGGACCTTCTAGTCCTTCTCCTCCTCCTCCTTCTCCTCCTTCTCCTCCTTCTTGATTTCTTCTACTCCTCCTCCTCCTCCTCTTTCTTCTCCTCTTTCATATTATCCTTGATTTAATTTCCCCAAAAATGACATAATTAGCCCATTTAACTCCAAAATGCCATAATAAGCTCAAAATGGCATAAGAACCTTGGTTAGCTCATGAATATTATATACTTAGCTTGTTTTTCTCTAAAATGGGATAATTAGCCCATTTAGCTCCAAAAAGACATAGTTAGGTAATTTAGCTCCAACAAGAGGAGAAGAGGAGAAGAAATAGGAAAAATGAAAAGAAAGAAGAAGAAGAAGAAGAAGAAGAGAAGAAGGAGGAGGAGGAGAAGGCCAAGGACCTTCTAGTCCTTCTCCTCCTCCTCCTTCTCCTCCTTCTTGATTTCTTCTTTTTCTCCTCCTCCTCCTCCTTCTTGATTTCTTCTTTTTCTCCTCCTCCTCCTCTTTCTTCTCCTCTTTCATATTATCCTTGCTTTAATTTCCCCAACAATGACATAATTAGCCCATTTAGCTCCAAAATACCATAATAAGCTCAAAATGGCATAAGAACCTTGGTTAGCTCATGAATATTATATACTTAGCTTGTTTTCATCTAAAATGGGATAATTATCCCATTTAGCTCCAAAAAAGACATAATTAGGTAATTTAGCTCCAACAAGAGGAGAAGAGGATAAGAAATAGGAAAAATGAAAAGAAAGAAGAAGAAGAAGAAGAAGAAGAAGAAGAAGAGAAGAAGAAGAAGGAGGAGGAGGAGGAGGAGAAGGAGAAGGTCAAGGACCTTCTAGTCCTTCTCCTCCTCCTCCTTCTCCTCCTTCTTCTTGATTTCTTCTTCTTCTCCTCCTCCTCCTATTTCTTATCCTCTTTCATATTATCCTTGCTTTAATTTCCACAACAATGACATAATTAGCCCATTTAGCTCCAAAATACCATAATAAGCTCAAAATGGCATAAGAACCTTGGTTAGCTCATGAATATTATATACTTAGCTTGTTTTCCTCTAAAATGGGATAATTAGCCATTTAGCTCCAAAAAGACATAATTAGGTAATTTATCTCCAACAAGAAGAGAAGAAATAGGAAAAATGAAAAGAAAGAAGAAGAAGAAGAAGAAGAATAAGAAGAGAAGAAGGAGGAGGAGGAGGAGGAGGAGGAGAAGAAGGAGAAGGCCAAGGACCTTCTAGTGCTTCTCCTCCTCCTTCTCCTCCTTATTCTTTATTTCTTCTTCTTCTCCTCCTCCTCCTCTTTCTTCTCCTCTTTCATATTATCCTTGCTTTAATTTCCCCAACAATAACATAATTAGCCCATTTAGCTCCAAAATACCATAATATTCTCAAAATGGCATAAGAACCTTGGTTAGCTCATGAATATTATATACTTAGCTTGTTTTCCTCTAAAATGGGATAATTAGCCCATTTAGCTCCAAAAAGACATAATTAGGTAATTTAGCTCCAACAAGAGGAGAAGATGAGAAGAAATAGGAAAAATGAAAAGAAAGAAGAAGAAGAAGAAGAAGAAGAGAAGAAGTAGAAGGAGGAGGAGGAGGAGGAGAAGGAGAAGGCCAGGGACCTTCTAGTCCTTCTCCTCCTTCTTCTCGATTTCTTCTTCGTCTCCTCCTCCTCCTCTTTCTTCTCCTCTTTCACATTATCCTTGCTTTAATTTCCCCAACAATGACATACTTAGCCCATTTAGCTCCAAAATACCATAATAATCTCAAAATGGCATAAGAAACTTGGTTAGCTCATGAATATTATATACTTAGCTTGTTTTCCTCTAAAATGGGATAATTAGCCCATTTAGCTCCAAAAAGACATAATTAGGTAATTTAGCTCCAACAAGAGGAGAAGAGGAGAAGAAATAGGAAAAATGAAAAGAAAGAAGAAGAAGAAGAAGAAGAAGAGAAGAAGGAGAAGGAGGAGGAGGAGGAGGAGGAGAAGGAGAAGGCCAAGGACCTTCTAGTCCTTCTCCTCCTCCTCCTTCTCCTCCTTCTTCTTGATTTCTTCTTCTTCTTCTCCCCCCCTCTTTCTTCTCCTCTTTCATATTATCCTTGCTTTAATTTCCCCAAAAATGACATAATTAGCCCATTTAGCTCCCAAATACCATAATAAGCTCAAAATGGCATAGGAACCTTGGTTAGCTCATGAATATTATATATACTTAGCTTGTTTTCCTCTAAAATGGGATAATTAACCCATTTAGCTCCAAAAAGACATAATTAGGTAATTTAGCTCCAACAAGAGGAGAAGAGGAGAAGAAATAGGAAAAATGAAAAGAAAGAAGAAGAAGAATAAGAAGAAGAGAAGAAGGAGAAGGAGGAGGAGGAGGAGGAGAAGGAGAAGGCCAAGGACCTTCTAGTCCTTCTCCTCCTCCTCCTTCTCCTCCTTCTCCTCCTTCTTCTTGATTTCTTCTTCTTCTCCTCCTCCTCCTCTTTCTTCTCCTCTTTCATATTATCCTTGCTTTAATTTCCCCAACAATGACATAATTAGCCCATTTAGCTCCAAAATACCATAATAAGCTCAAAATGGCATAAGAACCTTGGTTAGCACATGAATATTATATACTTAGCTTGTTTTCCTCTAAAATGGGATAATTAGCCCATTTAGCTCCAAAAATACATAATTAGGTAATTTAGCTCCAACAAGAGGAGAAGAGGAGAAGAAATAGGAAAAATGATAAGAAAGAAAGAAGAAGAAGAAGAAGAGAAGAAGGAGAAGGAGAAGGAGGAGGAGGAGAAGGAGAAGGTCAAGGACCTTCTAGTCCTTCTCCTCCTTCTTCTTGATTTCTTCTTCTTGTCCTCCTCGTCCTCTTTCTTCTCCTATTTTATATTATCCTTGCTTTAATTAACGCATTTAGCTCCAAAATGCCATAATAAGCTAAAAATGGCATAAGAACCTTGGTTAGCTCATGAATATTATATTCTTAGCTTGTTTTCCGCTAAAAATGACATAATTAGCTGAAAAACATCATATTTTGTTTTTCTTCTGACTTTCTTATTCACATTTTTACAGATTGGATATACTACATGCATGGAAGCTGGCATTCATGGAGTTGAACAATGTCGATGGATGAACTTTATATGTATATCATCTAGTTTTCATTTGAGTTGATGAACAATGTCGAACTATATGTATATGTATATATGGATAAATGGTGCAATACTTTGTATGTTGGTTCTTTCGATATATGGGGATGTACATTGATTTATATGTATATCATATATGTGTGGTGAATTATATATATGTGTTGGCAAGTATATGTGTGGTGAACTATATATCATATATGTGTGGTGAATTATATAAATGTGATGTCAAATATATATGTATATATATATATATATGTGTGTGTGTGTGTGTGTGTGCTGTGAAATAATATAAAACAAAAAAAACATGTACTATATGGGCTCTTTGCCGTCTGCCAGCTGATGGCAAAGACCTGTGCCATCAGCTGGCAGATGGCAAAGGTGTCACATGACACCCATCTGTGCATCCTGGGGTGTCTATATAGGCTCTTTGCCGTCTGCCTCCAGGGTGGGCAGACGACAAAGAAGAGGGCACAAAGGAGGGGGGCGGAGGAGGCAGACGACAAAGAGTGGAGGGGGGAGGAGGAGGAGGCAGACGGCAAAGAGTAAGGGGGAGCAGACGGCAAATAATAAGGGGGAGGCAGACGGCAAAGCCTCCGTTAACCCCTAACGGAGGCAACGCCTGTCGGCTGCCGTCTCGAGCACTTTGCCGACTGCTCCTAAGGAAAGCTGACGTCAAAGAGCTTTGCCGTCCGCTTTGGGGGGACAGACGGCAAAGAAGGTCCTATGCCGTCGTAGGCTGACGCAGAAATTTTGCCGGCCGTGAGATTCTTTGCCGTCAGTTGTTTTGTCTTTGCCGTCCGGGATTTAGTCTTTGCCGTTTGTGATGGCAGATGGCAAAGAAGCTGATTCCTGTAGTGTGTGCTCCTAAGGAGATATAATAAATATAGGGATAACTAATTATGTGCCCTTAGTTGTGCCCCCTCGGCAGGTTTACCCCTAGTTTTGGAAAACCATCATTCTTGCCCAACTCACTTTGGTTTCCTTATGCTTTTGCCCTTTCGTCACAGTTCCGTCCAGTTAGTGCCATTTGACCGTGTGTGAGCTATTTGTTGGACCATTTTCCCCTGCTTCTTCACTGTGTGGAGAGATGCTGCCAAGTGGGACCCATCACTTTCTGAGATTTCCTTTTATTTCCCTCAACCAGTCAAACCCTAGTCCTAGATCCCCACCCCACCTCTATCTCTCCCTCACACACACATCCCCTTCACTACGCTCGGTGCTCCACCGCCAAGGTACGAGCAGGGCCACGATGCAACCAACCACGTCGGCGCCCACGTGCGGCCTGTTGTAGTCAATTCCAATGAGGGAAGGCCAGCGGGGTCCCCGACGGTGGTGGCTCACCAGATCCCGTCAGTGGCCAACCTAGGCAGGGGCGCCACGGATCTCGTCGGCGGCCATGGATCCCATCAATGGCCAACCTAGGAGGCAGCGCTATGGATCCTGTTGGTGTCCAACAAAGGCGGCGACGGTGCCATGGATCCCGTCGGTGGCCAACCTAGGTGGCGGCGGTGCGATGGATCCCGGCCAACCTAGGTGATGGCGACGCCATGGATCCCGTCGGTGGCAACCTAGGCAGCCGCTGCACCATGGATCCCATTAATGGCTAGTGGGGACGACAAAGGCAGTGGCCGGTGCCCAACCTTGGCGCCCGTCGTGTGGACAAGGTCATGGTGGTCGCGGTCGCACCGAGGTCGTTGGATCCGACTCCAATGCCAGAGACGAGCTCATCCTCCTTCTCTCATTCGACGAATACGTTTCCATGGATATATTTTGTGTTATTATTATTGTTTTAATTGATTAATGTTGTGTTAATTATTGTACCAAAATGTGATGGGAAATTAATGTGGTGTTTACAAAATGTCAGTGTCCATTAGTTATTTGGTTTGTTTTGTCATGGGTCCCACATGGTAGTGAGATGGTTTTCTCATCGATGAGTCCCACTTGGCATTGTCTCGCTAGAGTGAAGAAGTAGGGGCAAAATGGTCCAAAGAAAAGTTCACAGACAGTCAACACACCGTCAAACGAGACTAACTGGACGTAATTGAGACAGAAGGACAAAAACATAAGATGAGCAAAGTGGTTTGGGTAAGAACGAGGGTTTTCAACTAGGGGTAAACCTACAGAGTGTGACACAACTAAGGGTATAAATTCAATTTTCCCATAAATATAAAGAAAGAGGGAGAAAGAGAGAAGGTGAAGAAAAATACTACTTTTATAGCTAACCTTATCATAGGAGTGACTATAAATGGTGACTACATGTGACATAACAACATTATATAGTGAACAGTTGGTTATATTATTAACCATGCTCAAAGCCGGCTATATGAAGCTGCCCAAAGCCGACTATATGAAGTTGCCCAAAGCCGGCTATATGAAGTTATCATGTCACTTGTAGCCAACCTTATAGCCTGCTCATACAATAGTTAGTCATCCCAGTATGCCGTATAGTTAATATATGACCAACCTTTTCTCCCATAAAGGTTATCGGACCTCGTGCTACAACTGAATGTAAGCTTGTAGCGTGCTTCTCTTCTCTCTTCTCTAGTCCTTGAATTAGACATAAATTTGATGTGGCATCTCTTATAGCCCGCCTACATCACTCTACTATTCCTCCGACGGCCAACCTCCGCAATCACGCAACCACAACTATGATTGGGTGTTTATTGCAACGGACGAACACATTTGCTAGTATATGCCTAGAAAAATCACGAGGTATGTGTTACAATAAGTATATTATTCAATTTGCATTTGAAAGAGCTTTTTCACGACATAATTTTTGTAACGTATAGTTTATCAGTCGAATTCATGATCAAATTTAAACTCGAAATACGAGGGGGCTAACAAACCCGAAGTAGGAGATAAAATGCAAAGCAAATATCTTGTTCTTCCAAACAGAAGCTGAAAAAGCAAGTATCTTTGGAACTCCCAAAAGAAAGCTGAAAAGTCAAGTTTGGAAGAGGGAGCTGAGGCGGCAGCTTCCCTTTGCCCACGAAGTTGTTTGCAAGTTGACGGGCGCCAAGTTGAATGCTGCTCTAAACTGCGTGGGTCCCACGCTTCAAGCCTTGGAAGATGGCGTGTGCGGGTGATAAAGGGCTGATGCGCAATTAGGGCATCTCCAATGGTTGTAAGATAGTTGTTGGTAATTTTGACACATAGGATTTTTGATGATGTGTCATGCAATAAATGAGGAAAGAGAGCAAGGTTGTATGTAAATTAACCAACACCCTTGCACAAGCTCCAATGTAGAATGAGAGAGCACCTTATTTATTACATCACATCTTATTGGGCAAACTAGATACAACCCATTGAAGTAGTTGTATGTTAAGGTGTTGGTTGATGACATGGCATATTTTACCAACAAGCTAACCAACAAACTGTTGGAGATGCCCTTAAGGGCGTGGGGGCCTCGATTGAGTTTTGGCGAAAACCGCAAATACCCCGTTAAACCTCCACGGCGGCTGCATTCGCCGGCGCTCGCTGCTGCTTCGAACAACTTCGAGGGGGAGCTGACCGCGGCGAGCGAAGTTCGGAACCTCCTTCTCGTCGCTCGGCTGCGGCGATGCCACCTGGGACTATCAGCATAAAGGTCCGCAACCCCCCACTTCTGAAGATTTTTGGTCGATGAATATTTGATCCGAGGCAGCGGCGCAGGTATCTATGATGATCAGCTTCCGATCTAGTTATTGATGTTTCTTTGCCCGCTTTTCCCCAGGTGGCAAGGGAAGAAGATTTCTCCTCACACATCGGAAACGATGGCTTCTATTTTGATCTTGTCGACTTCGACAGGGTGAGGGCTTTCCAGATACCGAATAACATGCCTATATCCCGATTGAAGGTACCACCTTGCTTTATCTTTAACTAGAACGACCACTGTTTCACTAGAAAGCTTAAACCCTAGATTTGGTCTATAGGATTGTGTACTCTTTTTTTAACAGATCTATCAGTAAGACTTCAAGGAACTGAGATAACTAGGCTCTTAGTTTAGGAGAAGTCAGGCCTTGACTTTGCCCCTAGGATTTTTTTCGTGCTGATTATGCGGACGATATCTCATTTAGTCCTCTCCGCAAGCATTTCAACATCTCTGATTCTGGTTGTGTGCTCTGTTGTTAGCTTACATTGTAGGACTCAGGGAGTAGTATTCTGTTTGTTAAGTAATGCCAAGCCATTTTCATGTGAAGTTTTCTTAATGTAACTCTATTGCGGAAATCATGAGTAGCTGTACAAACTTTCCACTTCACCCCTTCTTCAATGGAGTATGGAGTATAACAGGTTTGAGTGGTTGTAGACTTGTTGCATGTCATTTAACAGAGCTATATAGAGATTGACTTTCATCACTCTACACTGGTGCATCTTATTGCAATGAGAAAACTGCATTAGAACCCCCTAAACTATCACAAATTCCTCACTTGGCTCTCTCAACTTGAATCTCTAGGTTGGAGCTTCCTAAACTTGTCTTCATCTCACCTAACTCAATTGCAAAAAATAATTTGTGCCACATGATCATCCCCCTCAGCATCTTCTCTTAGTATAACAGAGAAAGGGGCTATGTCCAGGGATACCAATATTATGATTTTTGTGGCATGCCATTATTTTTAAACAAGGGCAATGGAGCTCAAGCTGAATTTATAGTTCTTACTATGTATGGTCCATTCCATCGATATCTATACTTCTATACTTCTAAACTTAATATGAAAAGAGTGAGTTGCGGAGATCCAACACATCTCACCCGTCCATGTGTTTTGCGCTAACAAGGTTAGTGTCCTCCCTTAATTAATGGCATACCTAAATATCAGCGCCAATGCGAACCAATTAATTATATCCTACAAAATATCAACATGTAATTATGATAGTGCCAAATATTAGGCTGGCCATAGTGGGAGTAACTAATGTACTATCATGTACTTGGGACTAGCAAACATGTTGATGTGGCAGACAATTAAAGAAGAGAGAGAGGGTCAGAGTAACATAGGTAGATACCGTAACATGTTAAATGCTATGCTACTATGTGTCATGCATGTCAATAAATAAGGTCATCTATGATACTACTTTATGATACTATGCACTATGAAGGTAGTATCATACAATAGTATCATATGCATGATACTACTATATGATACTCCCCACTATGACCAGCCTTAGTGTGCAATGCAATTAATATATTGCCTAATATTATTGTTTATTGCACGTACACGATTACCGGTATCATTGAATTTGCTAAGAAATTTCTACCCCAAATGTGTTAGCTGAAGCATTCCAGATGATCGGCAGGATTTTCTATCTTCCATCAGTTGTAAGACTGAATGACGAGTTTCTATTTTTATGTTGTTTATGGATATATCTTGTGCAAGCAGACAAGTATATTTGTCTCCATCCTATTGTTTCTGATGGTTCATAGTGACTTCAGTATTAATTGGCTAAGTTGTTCACAGGAGGAAATTGCAGTAGAGTTCAGCATCCCAGTTCAATTTCAGCGCCTCTGGTTGTTTTGTAGAAGGGAAAACGGGACATTGCGTCCTTCTAGGCTATTCTCTACCGAAGAAAACAATCTATCTGTAAGAAGGCATTGTCCATGCTATGTTCTGACTGTTGTTTTAACTTATGTTCTTCCTGGTTCTTGATACAATTATTCTTGGCAGACTTTGGGAGTAGCCCGTTTGCGTCTAGTTAGCTTGGTTGTTATCATCTTATCTGTTGGAAATTGGGCGTCTGGTAGAAACTAGGGTTCTACCGGCCCTCTGCCTTAGGTTATAAGGGTAGGAGGGAGGTTGGAGGAGACGAGGGCGCCGCGGCCGGCGCGACGGCGCCGTCTCGGCGTAGGGAGGAGGCAGCGGCGAGTAGAGGAGGCGGTGGCTAGGGTTAGGGTTCCGGCTCCTCTGGGAGCCGTGCAATAGAATTGTCTTATTGCTTAATTCCAAAATAACTGTTTACATCTGTTTATATAATCTCAATAACTTGGACTCTAAGATAACTAAGATAACTTGGACTCTAATATAACTTGGACTCTAAGATAGCTAAGATAACTAAGATAACTTGGACTCTAATATAACTTGGACTCTAAGATAGCTAAGATAACTTGGGCTAAGCCCGTACTAACCCTGCCCATTGGGCCTCCTCCATTGGTACGTCGTACCGGTCATAACAGCGTCACTGTGGCTATGCAAGCGGTCACTAAGCCCACTTCGTTTAAGGATGCCTGACTTATTTTCTTATTACAGAAAGATGACACCAGGAGCTAGTCCCTGTTTTTTTTTTTCTTATCTTATCTATGGATGTATCTATTTGTTAGCATCTTATCATCCATATCCTATTGTGTGAAGAAACAAATATGCTACATTGTCTAGTATCTTCCTATATTATTGAATAGGCCTTTCGAGCACCTGCCAGTGCTTAGATGAGGGCGAGCGCCGTTGCCTAGGTCCTTCGACCTGCTAGTTAGAATTAAGAAGTCACAGCCAATGTTTATGTTATGGCTAATAATCTTGATATATCTTAATTCATGCTTACAACTGTTTCGTAGTTAATACATGATAATTACTAAACTAATCATGAGTCTAGCACAATTCTAATGCTGCATGATGGAGAAACTCAAATTAGCCTTCTTTAGTTCCCCTGCAATAAGAATAAGGGATCCCCTCAGGGTTTGAGCTAGCCTGGCACACTTATGTAGTACATGCAACCAACCAGCGCCGTACCCTGTAGTTGTAGTCCGCGCTAGCTCGTCTAGCTCATGCAACCTAGGCAACCAATGGCGCCTTATATGAAAGGATAATTACAAATAATTACTCTTGCAGGTGAGTAGCCTTGCTAGACTACGTTTCCTGAAACCTGATGGTGTGCGGCTGTTTTTGGAGGTTGATCCTGAAACCTGAACTTGAACATATCTATATTTTTCCTTTGCGTGTGTCTGTAAAAAGCACCCTTCTTGTTCAATCCAACAGTTTATTTATTTAAATTCTCCCACCATTGGCTCCTTGTAGGTGCTCAATGCTTCTTGCCCACAAAATGTGAGCAACAATGATACATTATTGTTTTTAAAGCTTTATGACCCAGAAAAAACACAGATACGGTCAGTACCTTTTACTTTAAATTTAAAACTCTCTTGTTCTTTTTTGTTTATCAGTTGAGATCTTTAAGTTTTATGCTCTGTTCTCTGAATGAGGCTCACAGATATATTGGAAAGCTTTTTGTAAAAGCTTCATCAATGCCTTCAGATATTCTTCCGAAACTAAGAAATCTAGCTGGTTTTTGTGCAGACGAGGAAATGGAATTGCATGAGGTCTGGTTTTGCATTTCTGCAACCTTGCCGCTCCTAATCTCTAATGCAGTTTTTCACCACTACATTTTCTGTTTTCTCACTTTAATATGCAGGAAATCAAATTCGAACCTTCTGTCATGTGTGAAGAGATGGATGCCGATATTACCTTTTCACAAAACCAGGTCTTTATTTTGTGCAAGCATCTTCACATTTCCACGCCCTCTTAAACACTTTCTTGGTCCTGTTCTTCTTGCAGATTGGGCCCGGAGATATCATTTGCTACCAGAAAAGTGTGAAGTCTTTGAGCCACCATGCATACCCTTCTGTTCAAATATTCTTCAACGTATTCATGATTTGAAGGCAGTTGTTCCGGTGCTTTACTTTTCCATCTCTGAAGACTTAAATTCTAGTTCACTGCTATTGGTGGCATCATTATATTTTCCATCTTCTTTTTTAGGTTTCTCTCTTGGATGCTTATTTTGGCAATACCATCATCCCGTAGTATATTTACTAGTTTAGCTCTTGGGTTAGTTGCGAGTCACGACTGGTGACATTTTTTTTACATGGCTGCTGCTGGCGTGCTGTTGCTGCTAGTCCTAGCCATGATTTTTTATACACGCCTTGAGCTGCTGCTGACGAAGAAAAAGGGTTGCTGCTACCTGCTGTTGTTGCTGTCTTTATTAATGGTGCAATATTTTAATCTATCTCACTTCTCAAAATTATTTGTTTTCCTTATTACATAGCATTTTATTAATTATTTGTGTATACTAGCCGTATCGCCGAATCACTGTTTCTAGAATTGCCTTATCCCGTGTTCCCATTTCCTTATCGTCGTATCCGTGTCGCCGTATCGGTGCTTCATCGGTAGTTTGAAAAGCAAATATACTCATGTGAACATCTACCCCTACTATATCACGCCCCTCATTCCCCTTTAAAGATTAATGCCAAGCTGATCGTTGATCCTTTTGTTATTTTCTGCTTTTCCTAAGTTTTATTTTCGTAAACAGTTGAGTGTGGGTTTGGAGGAAATCTTGTTGCCGTTATTAATGTCATGATGCTGGCATCTGATTTGCCTCTATATGGGCCAACGTTTATGTATTCCTTGCAGTTCCTTGTATTTTGTAGTTTGTGCCACTAGCAAGGTGCCGTTTACATAATGACACGAATTGCATATAGGGGGAGCAAAGGAAGATATTTGCTCTGGAAGAGGAGGTTGCTAGGTTAAAGCGTCAGTCTGACCTTCAAACAGAGAAGGCAAACATGGGTAGTTCTACTAACCGGGAACTTGTCTAGCTTTTCATTCTTCATTGTTGAAAAATAGTTACATAAATTTGTACCAGCAACATGTAAGATACACTAATGCAATGCAGAATGCCAGCGATTTAAACGTGAGCGAGACAATGCGGTGCGACAGCTGAATGAGCTGCAGGATCAAAATCCTCAGATTTTCCTCGAGTTTCCCATCACAAATTTGCTGCAAGCAACACAGAACTTCAGTGACCTGTGCAAGGTTGGAGATACCGAATATGGACGTGTATATAAAGGCATTATACACGACACCACAGTAGCCATCAAACTATCCAGATCTGATACTTTATTTCAACAAGAGGTAGCCTATGCCCCTAGTATGATTGTGTCTCCTAGTATGATTGTGTTTCTAACATAAGGTTATCGTAGGTTTCTATTCTTCGTCAAGGCAGACATCCAAACATTGTCAACTGCATTGGAAAATGTTCTGAAGTTTCAGCTCTTGTGTACGAGTGGTTACCAAAAGGAAACCCTCCAAGATCACATTGTTTGTGCTAATGGCTCCCCACCTCTCTCATGGCAGATCCGCACACAGATCATCGGTGAGATTTGTTCTGCGCTGCTTTTCCTGCATTCGCGTGAGCCTCATGCTTTGGTCCATGGCGATCTACGGCCTTGTAATATATTCGTCGACGCCAACTTCAGAAGCAAGATCTGCAACTTTGGTATGTTAACCCTGTTTCTTGAGCCCGGCAACCACCAACCAGCTCTGAGAACCAGGTTGCCATATCTGGACCCGGAGTTCCTCACCACCGGAGAGCTCACACCCCTTTCTGATGTCTACTCTCTGGGTGTTATCATCCTGTTTCTCCTGATTGGACTGCCTCCCTTGAGTATTGGAAAGAAAGTTTCAGAGGCATTGGAGAATGATCACTTGAACACGCTGATTGATAAATCAGCAGGGAACTGGCCTTATGTACAAGCCAAGCAGTTAGCCGTCGTTGCTCTTAGCTGTGTGGAAATGACGAGGGAGAAGAGACCTGATCTCTTAACAAAAGTATGGTCAGTTATTGAGCCCCTTATCAGGAAGCCTCCTGTAGCCTCATGGCCATGTGTCCAATCAGCAGTTAGAGGAAGCTGCGTGCCTGATAACTTGATTTGTCCAATTCGCATGGTAATAACTTTTGTCATCATTTGTAGCATTTCCAATAGCTCGGGGTCGACATGTTCTTATATTAGGATAGGAGTTGTTTTATTCATGTGGAAACATGTTAGACAACAATTTTTGAAGGTTGATAGGGGCCAGTTAATAACATATTTTGCCTTCTTACTTGAAATGGCTATAATGCATTTATTTGTTAAAGTTTTCCTACCTAATAACCACCGGGTGGTAACTTGTACATTTCAGGATATTATGAAGGATCCTCAAGTGGCATCGGATGGATTCACTTACGAAGCGGAGGCCATAAGGCGCTGGTTTGATGGCGGGAACAACAGGTCTCCGATGACGAACTTGCTGCTGGCAAATCGGGCTCTTGTCCCTAATCGTGCCCTCGTATCTTCCATCCAGGAGTACCTTGAGCAGCAGAGGCAGCCAGGTTCCTGAACCTCGATCTTTTGACGACATTAGGGCCATATCTATAGGTATAACTTGCTGCCTAGGTCTGTACATGCTGTAACTAGTTCAGCTCTAGTTGATCTTGTTATGTTCACAATCTCTAGTGGATCTCATTACGGCAAATGCAGTGTTGCCGGTTGCGGATCTCACTTGGGCTACATCAGGTTTGTGATGGGCTAGTCAGCGAGAATGTGGATATAATGCATCATGTTATAGAGTGTCCTATATATGTCGTTGTGTTTGGACGCACCACCACGTTCTTCTTGCTAGCCATTGCCGGAGAAGGGAGGTGGTGAAATGGAAAGCTTTGCAAGCGCAGGGCTTGAAGGGCCCTCTCATTCGCACAAGGAAGACAAATGGAGAAAAATGGGAGGAGGCAGGTGATTCTTCCCCTTTCCATGGTGCTTCTTCTCGGTCCTGTGATGTTGGATCAGATTTTGAACATTTTGGGTAGTTAATGCCAGAAGATTTGCATGCAAATCAAGATACAACAGGTGCACTGTCATGCCTCAACTCAAGGTTGTGTGCCTTGTGCTTCAAATTTTGAAACACCCACAACATAGGAAATATATCATCACCAAAGATAACTATTTGGTTCACCTTACACGCAATCTCACAGTGTGGCAACATGCCAAAATAGCCATTTGGAACTTAGGAGGCACTTCTCTTTGTCCTGAACAAACTTGGTAGACGGAGGCAGAGAGGAAGCTGATATCGTGTTGGGTTCCTTGACCAACCAACAACACAAAACATGAAAGCTTTTGAGTTAAGATGTCACGCCTTAGCTCGACCAGCCCTCATAGATTGTTTCCCTCTTGATTTCATTAAAAATACCGACGGGGGTTTGACAGTGACTAGTCATACTATCATATCTCCGTGTATACATCATATGAGGGATAGGGGCCGAGGTTTAGCATGCCTTTGAGCCCCACATGAGACCATTAGCCCAGTTGGTGTATGCTGTGGGTTCCATAAAGGAAGCCCCGTAGGTTAATTAGTAAGATACTACCGGTCATACCCTGAACACTGTGGAATCCTACTCGTACACGAACACACACCTACTTGAAGGAGGGGAGGCCATGACCATACTGCAGATTATATAAAGGAGCCCAAGACATCACAACAGGACCGAGTTCCACACAAGTTGTAACTGCATGTAGTGCTCTTTTCTGGGTTCTGCATAATTAATAACAAAAACGGTTAAGGAGTTCATGTGTTTGTGAGTATATATAGATGAAATTCCATGAGAATTTTGTTTAACCAGTGTGTGATGACCCCTAAAATGTTGTGAGGATATTTTAGTCTTTATTTGCTACTAGTTCATTTACTCCCTTCGGTCTGATGCATAGGGCTCAATCGCAACTTCTATTTGTTCCGAAACACCTCATGAGTGCTTTTTTATTGACTGTAGGGCAAACCATTAAGAGGGGTCAAAAGTGAAGCTAGATTGGAGTCTTCGTGTGTGTGTGTGTGTTGCGCGCGCGCGTGTGTTCATCAAACCCTATTTCTTCACTCACTAGTTGTAGGGAAAATCTCCTTTCTAAGTCAGCATTATGCTCCCGTCTCGAAGTTAATTCTTTGGGAAACCAAAGTTAGATTCCTCACCGAGGAGATGCAAATCTTGCAGCTCAAGTTGTTCCATGTTCATCGAAACCAATGCACCTAAGTTCAAATTTTTGACCATTGCCACGTGTTAGTTGCACATGTGGGTGGGTCCTTCCAATAGTCACGTTCGCCCTAGTAGGTCTATGGCTCGGTTATAAATAGTCCCCGGCCTCCAATCATTTGCGGTTGGCTGCTTGAGTTGTATTGTGATAAGTCTTGTCTTAAGCACCCCTCGCAAAAGTTCCTTGAAGAAATCTTAAGTGAGGAAAACCAAGCAAAGCCAAAAATTGAGTAGTGATTGAGCATCACCGAAGAATAGATCATGGCTAGCTTGCAAGTTGTTACTTTGAGGAAATGACATCCTCTAGATGAGGCATCGTTTTGAGCATCCAACGGGTGGATTCGCTAGAGAACAAAGATTGTACCGTTCAGAGAAGATCACAAGATCTACCCTGAGTAATTGGGCGAGTTCCAAGGAACTTATCTCAAGGATAACAAGGCAACGACTAGTATGTCCTTAGAGTAGTGGCTGAAAGAGCATGGTGCCCCCATGTGTGGTTTTGGTAATTGATGGCATTCTCTAAGGATTAATGTTTGCCTTGAGTTATATTCCTGGGATTTTGTCCATAGGCATTTCCTGAAGTCCATTTGTTTGTTTCAAGGATATTATGTGATGACCAAGGTGCTATTCAAAGAATTATCCAAATATTGGTCATAGAGAAGCCATGATACAAGGTTGATCATGTAACACCCAAGATGCGCTCCTATCCTTATTTTGGTGCGAAGGCCTCGACAAGGATATAAACGCATCTCGTCGTTTCGCAGGAATGGATATCGTTACAAGTACATGCATTGAAAAGATGAGTATAAGGAGTTGGCTTACACTCGCCACAAGCTACATCAGAGTCACATCAGTACATTTCATACGATCATCATGAAGAAGAGCAGGGTCCGTCTACAGACGAAAATAAACGATAAAAGAACGACGTCCATCCTTGCAATCCCAGGCTGCCGCCCTGGAACCCATCCTAGATCGATGAAGAAGAAGAAGAAACTCCAAATGAACAATCAACGCGCTTGCGTCAAGTAACTCTTTACCTGTACCTGCAAGTAGTGTTGTAGTAATCTGTGAGCAAAGCTTAAAGGGTGAGGTATGGTTAAGTGGTGAGGTTGTAGCAAGCAACTAAGCATTTATTTGAGGTGGCTAACTTGCGAGTACAAGAATAAAAGGGGGAAGATCTACGCACAGAGGACGTGAACTACTGATGATCAACTGAATGATCCTGGACACCTACTTACGTCAGACATAACTCCACCGTGTCCTCGATCGGAGAAGGAGCTCACGAAAGAGACAGTCACGGTCACGCACTCAGCTGACAAGTTTTAGTTAATTTAACTTTAAGTTATCTAGAACCGGATGTTAAAAAAAGTTTACACATTGCCACATAACCGCGGGCACGGCTTTCCGAAATGATTTAACCCTGCAAGGGGTGCTCCAACTAGTCCATCACAAACTACCACACGCTGCGACGGAATAACCTCGATCAGGGAAAACCGTGATCTCCTTGGGTTCCTATTGGAAAACCTCAACCTCGAGATAACCCAAAGCATCCTCGGAATCCCTCACACAAGACGCTCGAGAAAGGTAAAACAAGTCTAGCAAGGCCGCCCAGCGTGTTGACAATCCCGATAGGAGCCGCGTATCTCGTTCTCAGGACACGACGGATAAGCACAACGTACGGTGGCCTGATAGACATCATCCGAGTTGCCCCGGGTTGGCCCCGCAAACGACTTTGTTTTGGACCAGCACCATCAGCACTGCTCCCCATGTATTATGTTGAATTACTCCTCGGTTTCATGACGCCCTATGTTTTTCAGTATTAACAGAATTATTATGTTGGGAAAATATAGTACCAATGTTGGGTCTTGCCAGACGAACTTTATTCCAAAACGAGAATCTAGGGTGTCCCCATAACAACCCCAAGCATATTAGGAGCGCTCATTTATGAAACATAACACCGATAGCCGAAACTAAGGCACCAAAGGTGGAACAAAACATCAGGCTAGAAAGCCCGAGCCTTCCACCTTTACCAAGTATATAGGTGCGTTAATTTAAATATTATTATATGGTGATATAACAAGGAACCCATGTTATCACATGGAAGCAACTGCACCTGCAACTAACAACACTAACACATGGTTAAGCAAGCGGTAACATAGCCAATCAGTGGTTTGCTAGGTTGTGGAAAGGTTAGAGATTTTCATGGCAATGTTGGAAGGCTGATATTTAACATGTGGTAGGCAGCGAGACATAACGATAGAAACGAAACAACTAGCATGGCAATGATAGTAATGGTATCTGGGGAAATGATCATCTTGCCTGAGATCCTGCTTGGAAGAAGAACGACTCCCTGAAGCAGACGAACCGACGTAGTCGAACGGGTCCTCACATTCCGACACACTTGCGGAACTCTATCGAGACGAAGCAAACCGAAAACAAGAATCAACACACGATATTCACCACAACACATGCACAACATGATGCACAACACATATGATGCATGAGCAGTTTCAAATATGCAAGGCATGGCACGACAATTCACATCACGCAAACACTACACATTAAGTGAAGCTCAATATGCAACAAGTTGCATATTGACAAAACTCCAAGTTTAATTATTTAGTTCACTCCTGTTTATTTTCACGACAATATTAAATGTTTCTAAACATGACAAGGGGTGAAGCACAAATTAAACTACTTATCTAGGCATTTTAAATGAGGCCGGAAACGACATATAACATCTCCGAAACGACCCCACACGTTGTATTCTAATTCTGTTCAGATTTGTCCTAATCATATTTTATGTTTGTTAAATGGCAAAACAAATTGGTTCTCGTGAAACTACACGTCGTCCTGGTCCATTTACATATATGGCTCATCTTCAACGGAGCTACGGTTAAATAACTACGTCCTAAACAGTTTTTAACACGTCGACACGCAAACCGATGCAAACAACATGTTTAAGTATTTTTATCATACATGAAAGTTGGAAATTATTAATGTACGTGAAATTCTAGCCAAGTTACATATATAACTCGTCGGAATCGAACGCACGGATTAAAAGCTACACGTGTTTTAAAATCAAGCCTTTTTGTGAAAAAGAATAAATTGCGGGTACTAAAAAATAGCACTAGGCCGAATCTGCGTACGGGCTAAAACAGGGGCATGCGTAGGATAGCTAAGCAGCGCAAGGGATAAAAATAGAGGGGCTCGGGGGCGGTGCTCACCTATGGGCTCGGCCCAAGTCGGAAGTGGGCTCGTTGGTTCAGAGCTGGGCCGGAAGGGGCGACCCTGGGCCGGATCTGCTTGGGAGGCCGACTAGGACTCGAGAGGCTCCTGGCGCTGGGCTGCCTGCTGGGCCGAGGCGCAGGCGGACTACCTGTACTATACTAAGACCACACGCCAACTTTCAACCCAATCCGAAAAAGTTTTATACACACTTTTAAAAACAAGATTTTAACGATGCCGCGGACGCGTGCGTGTGTGGTTGGACTCAAACGGTCAACGACAAGAACAAAGAGAACCGGCAACTAATATCGGATGCAAGTTTTTAAAACTGGCGGCAACGGAGTGCCGATGCAATGTAGATAATGCGATGATGAGTGCGACAAACAATAATTAACCCGACGACAGCGGAATAAAAGGGGAATCTTCTCGAGCGTCGGTCTCGGGCTGTCACAGATCAAGACTAAGTCAAAGAGTGAATCAAGTTGATAAACACACAAAGCGTATAAGATATACCGAGAGGGATCAATTGATCCCATGGTATGGTAAGCATTGTCCATTACGCTTTGTGTACTAACTCATGGTCTACGTGAGAGTTCTATGTGGGGTTAGGTATGTTTCCATGAGCTTGCGTTACTAGGAAGATCTCATACAATCCATGAAGGATGACATCAAGTGGTGATCGTCATCAAGATTGCGGTGTACAAGTTCAAGTGCAGCATCACGAAGAGGTCATGCCTAAAGCTTGCCATCGATTTTGATGACAATGGACTTGTGAAGATGTGCTGAAGAGTGGTTCACCCATAACAGAGTATGGGGGAGCAATCTACTAGTCTTCATCGGGCCAGCGCAATCAAGAAAGGTGGTCCAATTTGAGGAGGTAAAGATCGTCATCATCCAGCTCAAGTGGATTATGCGCAAGGCAAAGGTTTTCCCTTGATAGGTTTTCCATTTTACCGGTCTTGTGGTGGTAGTTGGGAGACCGAGTTATAGGATCGATTATCGTACTATCAAGGGGGGCTCTCAAGTAAGTAGCTTGATCTATTGTTCGTAGAGATCTCAAACCATTGTATCCTTGCATCATCTTTCTTGGTTCTTATTTGACTCTTCTCTTTGCGAGGTTTTAGAGTTTGTGTTCGTCTTCTTGTCAAACTCACTCATCGAAAATGGAGTTCGCATGCTTCATCTTTGAGTTTTTGGTGTTGGAGAGTTTGCCGACTCATCCTTGGGGAAAGTCCTCTTCCTTATCATATTGGCATTTCTTATCCATTGCTAGTTCGTAATTTATCTAGTCGTTGTTGGATAGTACTTGTCGTCTTCTATCCAACAAGCTTGAGTTTGCTGATTTTGGAGTCCATTTCCGGTAGTTATAGTTATTTCAGTATTGGAGCATCCTTCTGTTTTGCTTGGGCAGTTTTTCAGCTCTAAGCGGTAGTACTATTCCCCGAGCGATAGTACCTCTTATAAATGGTAGTAGAGCGGCATTAGAGCGGTGGTACTTCTTATAAGCGGTACTACCGACCACCTACTTCCTCTCATATTTATGCTTTTGGAACTCATCACAAATTTCACGGTAGTTGAGAGCAGTAGTACCTCTTATAAGCCGTAATACCTCCCCGAGCGGTAGTACCTCTTATAAGAGGTACTACCTCCCCGAGCGATAGTACCTCTTATAAGCGGTTGTACCTTTGTGGCAGAACTTTTTCTGTCTCGTTGGGCTATTTTGGCCATGCTAAGCGGTAGTACCACTTGAGTGTGGATTTGGGGAACCTATTTAAGGGGGCCTTCTTCCCCAATGTTCTCTATCCTTTGAGCTCGTGTTTGCCCTCATTGTTGACCTTCCTCGATCTTACTATCTCTCAATTCCTCCAGTGGTTGTTTCTAGTTCTTGGGGGAAAAGAGAGAGAAGATCTACATCCACATTTCCACCAGTCACTTTCTCCTATATGTGAGGGGAACCCCTTGGATCTAGATATTGGAGTTCTTTGTGTTCTCTTGTTCATTCTTCCTCTCATTTTGCTCCATAAAATTAGCTGTTGTGGTGGGATTTCGGAGAGAAGGACTTGGACACTCCGTGTGCCCTTGCCCTTGCATTTGGTGCATAGGTTTGAGTTATCCATGGTGATATGTGGAACTGAAGTTTGAGTTGCTTATTACTCTTGGGTGCTTGGGCGCCCTAGACGGTTGGTGGTGTTGTGGAGCTCAATCATTATGGTGAAAAGCACCGAGACAAGTTTCGGGGTCTCTAATTAAGTTGTAGAGATTGCCCCAAGTAATTTGTACGGGTTCAAATGACCGCCACCAATGGTTACCAAAGTGTACGGGTTCGGTGACCGCCCCCAAGGGTTGCCATTTGTACGGGTTCATTGACCGTCCTCAAGGGTCTCCAATTAGATTTTGGAGATTGCCCCGAGCAGTTTGCCTTGGAGCTCAATCATTGTGGTCTACAGCTTCGGAAAAGCACCGGGATTTCCAATTAGGTTGTGGAGATTGCCCCGAGCAATTTACACCTTGAAGCCCTCAAGGGTCCCTTGGCAATTTACACCTCGAAGCCCTCAAGGGTCCCTTAGTAAAGGTTCGGTGACCGCCCTCAAGGGTCCCTTAGTGAGGTCACGACATCTTGCTTTGTGCAATGGCATGAGGAGATTACGGTGGCCCTAATGGCTTCTTGGGGAGCATTGTGCCTCCACACCACTCCAAACGGAGATTAGCATCCGTAAGGGTGTGAACTTAGGGATACATCGTCATCTTCGCATGCCTCGGTTATCTCTTACCCAAACTCTTTACTTATGCACTTTACTTCGTGATAGTCATATTATTTCGTGTTATATATCTTGATATCACTTTATTGTTTACCTTACCTAGCATAAGGTGTTGATGCACATTGGTGAGGCTAATTGTTTTAGATTTTGTACCTGACAAATTAAATGCTAGTTTTATTCTGTATTTATTCAAACCTAAATCGTAACTATTTTAAACCGTCTATTTACCCTCCTCTAGGCAACATCCACATCCTTCGAGTGGCACAATCTCATAAAAAACTGACTCACTGTTTTACCTATCACGATGTCATCCAGAGTGTTATGAGATTGTGCAACTAATGGACCAAGTGGTTGCCTTCACTCTCAGATAAATGAACCGGTAATGTTGCTCCACTACCTAATCAAAGAGGTAATACAATACAAATTTAAAAGGGAAACACTTTCCATGTGTAGTATGATAGGAGGTCATCATCTCACGTGTCCAACGTCGTTGATTCAATTCTAATCTCACGGTCACAGATTTTGTATCGTATGGAAACAAATCGTCAGCCAAAGCTAACCAACCTCAATCCATGCACCTAACCCCTAACCAGTCGCCCCACCTCGCACACATACCCCGAGCTAGCCTCGCCAGTTCCCCTCCCCTGCCTCGCACGGACCTGCCTCCTCCCTGCCGTTGAGCAGCACGGCCATCTCATCGGGCAGTTCCGTTTACCTGTTCCCCGTTGCTGCATTGTCTCTCCACCTACGCGATCCCCCGGTGACATCTCAGGTGCGCAATCCCAACAGTGGTGGGTCGATCCCCAAATCCTTATCAGCGGTTCATCCTTCACCAGGTTATCGTCGGCTGAATCGGAGTTGACACCCGCTGGAATGTATAAAGTCAGCCTGATCTATTTTTACGCCTCATGTTCTTTCATCGAATGTTGTGTGACCGCAATAATCAACTACGGAGTATTAGTTTTGATGTAATTGTTGTTCTGATCACAAAATTGTGCACTCACATATTGCTAAGAATCATTGGTAATTCCCGTTTTCGAACTTATGTGCTTCGCATTCAAAAAAATAGTCTTCCACCATGTAAAGTTATGCTGAGATGCATATGTTGCTTCGAGTATCCATGCTACTATTCTTTATACTTTTGTCTTATGTTGAGATATCTTGACACCGATGCTTCTAAATATTCGTGGTTCCTTAGTATTGTATATGTTCTTTCTTGGACCTAATTTCTTGCGGCAATAGTACACAGCGAGCTCGCAAAATTTGTTTCTTTTCCCGGAAATACTTCACTGTTGTTCATGTTTCTCGGTATTACATAAGCCTATGTTCATATTAGGTAATGGCTTTATATTTACATTTTATTCGCGGAGCACATCTTTCTTTACCCAATCATGCTACCAGTTAAAATTTATACTTCCTGTGTGTCATATATTGTTGTGATAAAAAGAAGCAGTTGCTTCCTATTAGTTATGCTTCATACTTTTTGTGGCATAAGTTTCTATCAAAGTACATATCTCATTTCCAAACGAATATTGATGTGCTTCTTAGTTATGACAGTAGCATCATAATCCTATGTAGATGCTTCTGAACTCTTTTTTTTTGCTTCCAAATGACAAAAATAATAATACAAATCAATTTATATGTTGGTCACTAAAAATATCCATCCCTTGGTGGCCAGAGATTTTTAGTTTTGTTTCAGTTCTATGATTCAATTTGAACCCCCCGCGTATGGTGTATCTTGTATATAGCACATTTTCATACACCATAACTGGAACTTCAAAAAACGCCAAACATTTTTGTTTGCTTCAGTTCAAACCACTATGTACATCATATATTATATGTATATTGTATATAGCATATTTTACCCAACCACAAATGGAACTTAGAACAAAATATTTAAACTTGAACTTCAAATATGACACTGCATTTGCTTCTAATGTTTCTACATAAAAACATCATTGCTTGTTAATAAGATCACGATCCGCCACCACACCGGGAGTTCTATATGATTGTTTGAAGCACTGTAATTGTAGAGTTCTTCTCCGCCTCTCTTGGATTTGTTCATCGGGTTTTGCTTACTCCGTCTCATAATTATGTGCTTATTTGTGGAAGCACATAGAAGTTAGTAAAAAGCAGCACCACACCTCCGGGTAATATGTTAGTGTGTCAATCACCCCTTCAGGGGATAGTTTTATTGTTTGAAGCATCGTAGTTGTAGAGTTCTTCTCCTTATCTATTGGATTTATTCAACAGATTTGCTAACTCTGTCGCATGATTGTGTACTCCGATTGCAGGAAAGACATAAGAAGTTAGCCTGCCCATATGGTGACCGTGCAAGGGACATGGTCCTAGCATTTTTTGCTTGCAATTTGTGTTAACGTGGTAGATGATGTGGTGCTTCCTGACCACCATAGAAGCAAATTCTAGATTTAACGAAGACACATGTTCATCACTGTGGAAACATTCCCCATTTTATTTGAAATAAATATTCCTTTTGATGGAAACAAATCTATATTTGTATGGAAGCATTTCCCTAGTTTATGAAAATAATATCAAGCATATTGGTTTGGAAGCAAAATATCTCTCTCTCGAAGAAAGTCATCATTTTTTTGTACGAAAGCGAATTCTAATTTCTTTGGATGCAGATTCCAAATTCTATGGAAGCAAATGCTAGTTTCATCGGATGCAAGTTCTAAATTCTTTGGAAGCAACTTTCTATTTATTGGATGCAGATACAAGATTATTGAAAACACAAGTTCCTTTTTAATTTCCTTGAAACAGTCCTTTACATTTGGGTAAAAATCTTTGCTCGAAGCATGAAATAGTAACGTGAGAAGCAAGGCGCCTGCATTGTACTTACAAAATACAAAATAAATTGTCATATTGGATACAAATCTCTTCATATCCTGGAAACATATGTAATCATATGGAAAAGTAGCATTATAATTTTTGCAGGAAGCAATTTTATGGGCTATTGGATTCTAGTAGACGTGAATAAATTGTGGCATCATTGTTAGGAAACTGTATGCTTAACAGTGGATGCAATAGTTTGTTGGATATAAACAAAGCTCATATATGGTGGAAGCAAAATTTCCACATTTCAACCAAATATTCTTTTTTCATTAACTCAATTGTAATACGATGGAAGCAAAAAATTGTTTCCCAATTTCTTAGTTTGAGGAAGAAACGTCGGATGAAAGTATTTTTTTTCTCAATAGCTGCTTAGTTGTAGGAAGCAAGGCCAGATGAAAAAGCTGAGTTGGAGGAAGCAACATGTGATGAAAGAGGAGTTGGAGGAAGCAAAGTATGAGAGAGATAACCCAGCACGTGGTATGCGGGAGCTGTTATGATGCAGTCAATTAACGAACAAACTGAGCAAATCTAGCGCTGGCCTATTAACGAACCAACCTAGCAAATCTGACGACTAACATGCATCCGATCGGACGTCCTCTGACTGGTCTGATAGGATACAAAATGTCTGTAGTCTGATGTCTAGCGCTGCAATATCTAGAATACCTAGAATATAGACAAAGACTACATGTTTAGTCGTCAGATTTAGATTACAGACATTTTGGAATATAGAATGCCTAGGTTGTAGATTACTCGACGGCGAAATGGATTTTGGAATTAATTCACATTCTCCCAAAAGGCACTACTAATATAAGCCCATTGGCATATTATCCCTTTGTTTTTCAATATAAAGTGTATTATTATTTTAAAAAGTCAAACTTCTCTAACTTTAACCTAGTTTATAGGCAAAAATATCAATATCTAGAATACCAAATCATCATCACTAGATTTGCCATGAAATATATTTTTGTATATTATATATTTGATATTGTAAATATTTATATATTTTGTTGTACAATTTGTCAAACATAGACAATATTTGATTTTTTTTAAGTAATACACCTTATAGTTAGAAACGGATGGAGTGAATCATTAAAAGAACACCTAGTAACTTATTGGGTACGGTACTGAGAGATCTTGTTGTTTAGGGTACTTGTTCTTTTGCAAATCATGTCATCTTCGTGTTTTTATTTTTAAAAAGAGGATAAATCCTGACATGTACATCAATTGATGCACACAACCATCCATAATTTCAATTATCGAAGACCTATAAGTTACCTGGATTACAAAATGCTACTACAACCATACAGTAATAAGATTACATGAAACCCTCATACTTCACTAATCCTATACTGGACTACCATCCATATCTCTCCCTAATAATAAAGCAAATTCAGTTTCTGGTCGTCCGTCATGGAGACTACCCTTAAAGTTTGCATTTATTACCCACCATGCCACCGGTAAGTAATATAAAACATTTCAGAAAGCAAAAAAATCTTGAACTGGGCGGGCCCATGTAAAAACCTCCTATATTACTGTGACACCTCGATGCCGGCATTTCAGAAGATTTCCCTTTCCTTTCCGTTTTCGTCGTGTGGGTATTTTTATTTGTTGCATCATCATCGCATCATGCGCATCATCTGCATTGCATCGGCATCTCCGTTGCCGCCAGTTTTCAAAGTTGCATCCGTTGTTAGTTGCCGGTTCTCGTCGTTGTCCGTTCTGAGCCCGACCGAACACGCACGCGCCCGCGGCACCGTCGTAACCCTGTTTTTAAAGTGTGCGTAAAACTTTCTCTGATCGGGTTGAGATTTGACGTGCGGTGTTATATTAATATAGCTAGGCCGCCTGTCGAATTTCGTCGCGATCGGAGTTCGTCTGGTACACGAACGGTCGACCGTAGCGGCACCGTATCCGGTCTACCGTCGGACGTTTGTCGTTGTTTTAAAAATTCGTGTTGCCGCGCCGCGCTATTTTCCTCTCACCTCCGCCTAGCCACTCATCACACCCACCTAGACATTCCCGCGTCCGTGACCGTTTGATCGCGATCACGTGGTCGAAAACTGATCTGAATTCGGAAAACCCTAGCTACCCCAACTATAAAAGGAAGGGTCTCCCCTTCCATTTCTGCCTCCCTCTCTCTTCCTCGAAGACCGTGCCACCAACCCTAGCCGCCAGCATACCCTCCTCTCTCCTCGAGCGGGCCCCCTAGGCCCAGATCCGGCCCGCCCGGGCCCGAATCGCCCCGCAGCCGCCGCCTGCCAGCAGCTCAAGGGGAGGAGCCCCCGAGCTCGTGCCGAGCACCATGGAGTGCCCGTCGCGTGCGTCGGTGCCCCGCGCCGCCAGCTTCCTCGCCGCCTGCCCGGGTCGCCGCCGCGCCTCCTCGTATCCCCGGACCTCGCCGGCAGCCGGAGCTCCTCCGTCGCGCCGGTTTCCCTGCAAGCGTCGCCATGTCAGCCGACCGCATCAAGCCTCCCCGCCGGATCCCGCGGTCGCCTCGGCTTCCCCCGGTCGCCTGCAGCACAGCTCCGCCAGTCCCTCCGTGCGCCGCCCCCGCAGCTTCCCCCAGCCCCGCCGCCGGCTGTAGCCTCGCCGGCCTGGGCGCCGCCGGCCTGCCTCCTCGATCCCATCGGGATCGGGAGCGAAGCAGCTGCCGCCCGGTCGAGGAACCGCTCCAGTCCCGCTCGCCGTCGTGGGCCGCGCCCATCCTCCAGCCGGCCTCGCCCTGGCCCACCTCCTGCAGCTGTGGCCCGAGGCCCAGCATCGGTCTTCCTTCACGCGAGCCGGCTCCGACGGCCTGCCTCCTCTCCAGGAGCCCCTCGGCCCACTGCCTCCTCAAGGCCTGCTAGGTGAGATCCCCCAGCCCCCTTTTTTTTATTTGCGCATAGGCGCCTCTTAGTTAATTTTACGCCTCAGTTTCGGCCGAGTAGCTTTTATAGGATTTATTTTTTCGGTTTAGATAATTTCAGGATTTAGACATATTAGAATCCCCGTATCTTTTAATCTGTAAATCGGATCGCGACGTGTAGTATATGGATTTGGTGTAGAATTTCGCGTAGTATCCGTTTTTCCAACTTGCATAATTATTTGACGTAGTTTTACGTGCTGAACGCCTAGTTTAACGTGCTGTCCTATATTGTTTGCGTCCCGTAATATTTATCGCGCGTGTCCGGATAGCCCGTATTCCTTAGATATATGTTCATGCTTTAGGGACCCATTTGCCATGTATTTTAGAGCGGTCATTGATATTTTTGCGTGTAGGGATTGCCTCTAGTTTATTTTCCCGTATATAGGTTATTTTCCCGCAATTATGTGTGGCTTTATTTTGTTGTGCAACCCCACATATTTAATATGTTTCCGGGGTAGAAAAATCCATTGGATTTTTCTGGTGCAATTATTTTTAGCTTTTGAGGAAGTTAGTTCGCGAAATATTTTGCTATGTTGCCCTCTTGTTTATTTCGTAGGATTTATTCCGTGCGTCGTTTGACGGAGTTGTCAACTAGGGAGTTGTTCTTGGATGTTTAGACTAGCCCCTGGTATTTTTAGTTGCAATAGAAATGCATGTTTAGGTGAGTTTTGCTTGCTCTCAAGTTGCTAGAAATAGTGCTGTTTTAGAGGAGCTGAAATATTTCTAAGTCTGGAATCTGTTATATTTTGTTGTTGTCTTGTCTTGCTTGCATCTTGTGATCTGTAGCTCTTTTGAGGTTAGTCCAATGGAGTTAGTTGTTCCCCTTGTGTTTCTCTAGCATGCTGTTAAGTTTCATGCCATTTGGTGACCTGTAGCTATAGATTTTGCTGCTGTCAATATGCCTTCAGGCTGAAAACTGCACTTTCATGAGGTGTTATTTTCACTAAGTCTGAAATAGTGTGTGAGATGACATTTCGTGTCTTCTTTTCCTAGTGCT
Organism: Hordeum vulgare subsp. vulgare; assembly: GCF_904849725.1. Classification (NCBI taxonomy): domain Eukaryota; kingdom Viridiplantae; phylum Streptophyta; class Magnoliopsida; order Poales; family Poaceae; genus Hordeum; species Hordeum vulgare. The sequence continues at coordinate 574,518,222 of NC_058519.1, forward strand.
CCTTGCTTCCATGCTAGTTGTTGTTAGTTGTTTGTAGTAGTGCTTCTTGAACTCTTCCGTGCCATGCCTTGCTTGAGCATATCGGAGTTTTGTACCTCGTAGTTGTGGGGCGTAGAAAGTGCTATGTGGCTGTTTTGGGCAGATTGTAGTGTTTTCTTGATTTGCTCGTAGATGTTGAACCGTAGCTCCGATTTGATCGTGTCTTACATGAAACTTGTTTAGAACCTTGTGTAGTTTCATTTTCTCTTGCTGCTTGTTTGTTTTGAAGTGCTCGTAGCCGTCGTTGCACACATATTGCATTCATGCCATCATATCTTGCGGTGCTTGTATCTTTTGACCCGTAGCTCCGTTGGAGATGTTCCTTATGTGTAAATTGCTTGCCTTGACGCGTAGAATCACGTGAGCCTATTTGTTTTGCTGTTTAACAACCAATTAAATGTGTTAATTCAGATCTGGACAGAATTGTAAATTAACATGTGAGGTCGTCTCGGAGGTGCTATATGTCATTTCCGACCTCATTTAAAATGCCTAGGTAGGTAGATTAATTTCCGCTTCACCTCTTGCATGTTTGACAATATTAATATTGCCGTGTTAATAATCGGGAGTGAACTAAATAATTCATATGTGAAGTTTCGTCAATATGCAACTCGTTGCATATTGAACTTCACTTAATATGTAGTGTTTGATTGAGTGAATTGTCATGCCGTGACTTGCATGTATTCAACTGCTCATGCATCATATGTGTTGTGCATCGTGTGGTGAATTCCGTGTGTTGATTTGTGTTTCCGGTTTGCTTCGTCTCGATAGAGTTTCGCAGCGTGCCGGATTGTGAGGACCCGTTCGACTACATCGGTTTGTCTGCTTCACGGAGACATTCTTCTTCTAAGCGGGATCTCAGGCAAGATGATCATTTCTCCAGATACCATTACTATCATCACCATGCTAGTTTCACCGTTTCTATCGATTATGTCTCGTTGCCTACCACCTGTTAAATATTAGTCTCTCAACAATGCCATGATCACCTTCAACCTGTACGACCTAGCAAACCACTGATTGGCTATGTTACTGCTTGCTTAACCCTGGTGTTAGCGTTGCTAGTTGCAGGTGCAGTTGCTTCCATGTGAAAGCATGGGTTCCTTGTTATATCACCCTATTAAATGCTATTTAATTTAATGCACCTATATACTTGGTAAAAGATGGAAGGCTCGGCCTTTCTAGCCTGGTGTTTTGTTCCACCTTTGCCCCCTTAGTTTTGGCTACCGGTGTTATGTTCCATAAACGAGCGCTCCTAACACGATCGGGGTTGTTATGGGGACCCCCTTGATAATTCGTTTTAGATTAAAGCTGGTCTGGCAAGGCCCAACATTGGTTTTACATTTGCCCAACATAATAATTTTGATAATACTGAAATGCATAGGGAGTTAGCGCTACCCGAGGAGTAATTTTACATAAACAGGAGGGGCCAGTGCTGATGGTGTTGGTCCCAAACGGTCTGCCTGCGAGGCCACCGCGAGGAAACTCGAGGTTTGGCACTCGTAGCTAGTTCCATCCGTCGTGTCCTGAGAACGAGATACGCGGCTCCTATCGGGTACGTCGACACGTCGGGCGGCCTTGCTGGATTAGTTTTACCTTTGACGAGATATCTTGTGCATCGGGATTCCGGTGATGCTTTGGGTAATCTCAGAGTTGAGGTTTTCCACTAGGGAAATCGACGAGATCGCGAGCTTCGTGATTGAGGATTTCTACGCGGCTTGTGGTAATTTGTGATGGACTAGTTGGAGCACCCCTGCAGGGTTAAATCTTTCAGAAAGCCGTGCCCGCGGTTATGTGGCAACGTGGATACTTTGTTTAACACTGGTTCTAGATAACTTGAAGTTAACTTAATTAAAATATGCCAACTGTGTACGTAACCGTGACTGTCTCTTTCGTGAGTTCCTTCTCCGATCGAGGACACGGTGGGGTTATGTCTGACGTAGGTAGGTGTTCAGGATCATTCATTTGATCATCTGTAGATCACGACCGTTATGCGTAGATCTTCCCCCTCTTATTCCTGGTACTCGTAAGTTAGCCACCAAATATATGCTTAGTCGCTGCTGCAACCTCACCACTTAACCATACCTCACCCATTAAGCTTTGCTAGTCTTGATACCTTTGGAAATGAGATTGCTGAGTCCCCTGTGGCTCACAGATTACTACAACACCAGTTGCAGGTACAGGTAAAGGTTACTTGACGCGAGCGCGTTGATTGTTCATTTGGAGATGCTTCTTCTTCTTCTTCTTCTTCTTCGATCTAGGATGGGTTCCAGGCCGGCAGCCTGGGATAACAAGGATGGACGTCGTTCTTCTTTTGTCGTTTGTTTTCGTCCGTAGTCGGACCCTGCTCTTACTCTTGATGATTATGTAATGTACTGATGTGACTCTGATGTAGCTTGTGGCGAGTGTAAGCCAACTCTGTATATATATCTCCTCTTTTCAGTACATGTATTGTAACGATATCCATTCTTGCGACACGACGAGATGCGCTTCTATCCCTGACGAGGCCTTCGTGCCAAATTGAGGATAGGGTCGCATCTTGGACGTGACAATTACGCTCTGCACGCTGGAAGAATATCCAGCACACCGTATGGGCCGACCCATGCACACGCGTCTGCTTTTAGTTCCGTTTATTTATTTATTTTCAGTTCCTTTTTTTTCAATAATTTAGAACTTCAAATAATCTTTAAAAATTTAATAAACTGAAAGTTATAAATCAACATATTTAAAAAAATAAAATGTTTGTGACTTCAAAAACTGCTCGGAGTTTTATAAAAAATTATCGCATATACAATAAAATGTTTATCCAATAAGAAAAGTCCATGATTTCAAATACAATTCCATGTATTAAAAATTATTAAAGGCATTTAACAAAATGCTTTCTAATTCAAAATATGTTAATGCATTTAAAAAATATCCTAAAATTTAAAAATAGCTAATGCCTGTTTTGATAGTTTCTTTTTTTTATTTAAAATTTTCCGTTCCATTTTTGTTTATTTATAATTTAAATAATTTAGAATTACAAAAACTTTTGCATATTAAAAAAGAGGAATTTTGAATTAAATGCTGACGAAAACATAAAATGTTTATGGATTCAAAAGAAGCGCCGGATTTTTATATTTTTTTTGCAAATTCCAAAACAATGTCCATGAATTTAATAAATATATTACTGATTTATAAAAATGTTTGTTTATTCAGAAAAACTTCATGCGTTTCAAAAAATGTTTGTGAATTTAAAATAAAATCCTCCAACATAAAAAATTATGTTCGTCTTTTCTTGAACTGGTCGCCAATTCAAAAGAAAATATTTAAGCCCGTTCGAAATATAAAAAATATTCACGATTTTTAGTAAATGTTTGTAAATTGTAAAAAATGTTCTCGATTTTAAAATTGTTTCCATATTTTTAAAATTCTTCACGAAAGATCTAATGTGTGTAGTTAAACATTAATACTTCTAAGTCTTTGTGACAATATACCTGTTTGAATTTTGAAGAATTAATTGTTGGATGGATCAAATTATTATTGTATGTTTTTTAAAAAATATTGAAATTCAGAATAAATCTTTGAGTTACCAAGATTTTTTTACAACCATCATATATATTTTTTGACAATGTAAAGATTGCTTCAACTTGTGAATAAATTTAAAAGAAGAAACATTTTCTTGCATTTTTGCATAAAATTTTAAAATCAAGCGATGATATATGAACATAATGTGGTCACCATTATTGGAGATTATGTTTTTATCTTCCGTGGCAACGTACGGGCCATTTTGCTAGTATCAACGTAACGTAGCATGTGCAACTGTCTCTAGTACCTGCACCTCGACACACACACGCTGCAGTAGCACCACACGCGGATCCACTGACAGGCTTAAAATTAACCTGTAAAAATGGGAAAATGTTTTGTCCTATTACAAACACAATCAGTACGAACAAATTAAGATCGTCCAAACAAAAGTGCATACCACCACTCAGATTTGAGTTAAGCCTACATGGTGAATCCACACCACCTAGCTTTCCAACATATAGTAAACTTTTTATTTTGTGTTACAAGTGTAGTTAGAACTTTGCAACATACTCCTTTGTTCACAAATGTAAGATGTTCTATCTTTTTCCAATTAAAATTCAAAAAAATCTGAATATTTTTTTGAAATAAATCTGACCATCCTTGTACTCGTAAAAAATTCGACGGAATAAAAATCACCAGGGCAAAAAATAAAAAGGTAGGTCAAAATAGTGTGAATAGTGACTTGTTAGCAATATTGTTTTCAAAAGCCAATGGTGGTTTTTAATTTGCGAAATTCTTTATACTAGTGCAAAAGAAAGTGAAGTTTATTTCAAAACACCTTTTAGATTTTTAACTTCTTATTTAATTATTCCCCCATATCAAGTATATATATGTGCCAGAATCAAAAGGCATTTCCCATAATGAAATATTTGTGAACACAGGGAGTACAAAATTGTGACACGCATCGAAATGCAGTCAACCAAAATATCAATTCGATCCATTTTACTTCAACCATGCGAAGAAGTTACAAGCAGCAACTTATTCAAAGGAGCAAATACCTTTTCCGTTTGTGTGGCAACTCACAAGTGTAATCATTGACCAAATTGAGCAGTTTTAACATGATTTGAATGCAGTGTTTCTGCTCCCGAGTTCAAATGAGCTTGGTGAACAGTAAAATAATAATAATAATAAACCTTTTTTATGAACAATATCGACAAAAGTTTTAAGTGCATGTAAAATTCCGGCATGAAATGACATTCCTACAAGGCATTTTTAGAGTATCGATTTTGTTATTTTTGCCATGCCTTATAGAAATGTCATTTCTTGTCAAATTTTGCACACACTTAATTTTTTGTCAATGTTGTTCACAAGAAAAATTCAGATATTTTTGAATTGTTTGATTTCACTGTTCATCCAACTCATTTGAGCTCGGAAGCAGAATGACACTTTTGATATGATTTCATTTACCTTCTTTTTTCACATAAGAGATGAAAATATATAATAAATTTAAGCAGTTAATTTCATTAAGTGGGTCCGGATAACTCTTATCTTCTTACTTCTAATATGAAAAGAAAAAACTGCTCAAAAATATATCAAAAGAAAGATAAGAAGGACCATCTTAAAATTTGACAATCAGGGAATTAGAAAAAAGAAACATGCGTTCTTTTGCTACTGAACCACTCATCGGATGTGTTCACGTTCACCTTTACTTAGTCATAGCACTTAGTCTTAGCCATCCTTGTAAGTAGGATCTGGACCGGCTCCACTCCCTCCATCTCTGCTCTATACGTAACACCATTGTACATGTTGATGAAGAGTGAAGGAATACAATCTCTTGCTTGGTATCAGAGCCCAGCCATCTCCTATGACCACCTCCGATCGCCCTTCAGCGTCGGCCACTGGCTCCGGCCACACCTCCTCCTCCTCGACGACGATCGTCGCCACCACCGCGGCGTCCAGCCCTGCCGCCACCGCCGCCTCCTCCCCCTTTGTCTTCGGTACACCCTCTCCCCCATCTACATTTGTCCTTCTCTTCTCCGACACCGCACCCATCTCCGCTGCCCCTTATCTTCCACCCGTCGTTCATCAACCACGCCACCCCATCTTCCATGACAGCATCCAGAACCACATAAAATTCCAGCTCAACCCCGATGATCACAACTACCACAAGTGGAAGTCCTTCTTCCTCTTCGTTCTTCTCTGCTACGGCGTTTCCCAATTCATCGAACAACCCCTCCCACCCAACTTTGATGCCCACCTCCGCGAACTCGACGCTCACCTTGTTCTCAGGATCTACTCTACCCTGGCTGATCCCCTCATCGATTACGTCGTGGGTGCCACCACCACCTTCGATCTCTGGGGGCGCATCCGCGACTATTCCCTCGCCCATCGCGCCACCAGGTACATGACTCTGAATCGGCAGTACCGCAATCTTAAACAGGGTGACCTTTCTGTCGTCGAATATGCTCGCCGCATGAAGCTCCTCACCGCCGGCCTCGCTGACATCGACTACCCGATCACTGAAGTGGATCTCACCACTCAGTTCCTTCACGGCATCGACAAACGGCTCGACACCATCCGCGTCGTTCTCGGAGACACGGTGCCTCTTCCACCGTTTGAGACCGTGTTTGTTGGGTAACGTAGCATAAATTCAAAATTTTCCTACGCATATTCAGATCTTCCTATGGAGAGACCAGCAACGAGAGAGGGGTAAGAGCATCTTCATACCTTTGAAGATCGCTAAGCGGAAGCGTTGCTAGAACGTGGTTGATGGAGTCGTACTCGCAGCGATTCCGATCTAGTGCCGAACTACGGCACCTCCGTGTTCAACACACGTGCGGCCCGGTGACGTCTCCCGCACCTTGATCCAGCAAGGAGGAGGGAGAGGTTGGGGAAGAAATCCAGCAGCACGATGGCGTGGTGTCGATGGAGAGACGAGGTCTCCCGGCAGGGCTTCGCCAAGCACCGGCAGAGAGGAGGAGGAAGAAGGGCAGAGCTGCGCCGAGAGAGAGAGAGGCAAAAGTTTGTTCTCCAATGGCCAAAAGTGCCCACTATATATAGGGGAGGGAGGGGATGCGCCCCCTTGAGGGTTTCCCTCTCCTGGGGGGGGGGGCAGCCCTAGATGGGGCTGGTGCGGCGGCCAAGGGGGGGAGGAGGGGTGTGGCGCACCCCTCGTGGGCCTTAGGCCCACCTGGCTTAGGGTTTGCCCCCCCCCCTTTTCTCTCCCCCACGCATTGGGTTGAGTGGGGAGGCGCACCAGCCCACCTAGGGGCTGGTTCCCTTCCCCACTTGGACCACCTTACCTCCCGGGGTCGTTTCCCCTTTCGGTGGACCCCCGGGGCCACCTCCGGTGGTCCCGGTGGTCCCGGTACGTTACCGGTGATGCCCGAAACACTTCCGGTATCCGAAACCATCCGTCCTATATATCAATATTTACCTCCGGACCATTCCGGAGCTCCTCGTGACGTCCAGGATCTCATCCGGGACTCCGAACAACTTTCGGTAACCTCGTATAACAATTCCCTATAACCCTAGCGTCATCGAACCTTAAGTGTGTAGACCTTACGGGTTCGGGAGACATGCAGACATGACCGAGACGCCTCTCCGGCCAATAACCATCAGCGGGGTCTGGATACCCATGGTGGCTCCCACTTGCTCCACGATGATCTCATCGGATGAACCACGATGTCAAGGATTCAATCAATCCCGTATACGATTCCCTTTGTCTGTCGGTATAGAACTTGCCCGAGATTCGATCGTCGGTATACCTATACCTTGTTCAATCTCGTTACCCGTAAGTCTCTTTACTCGTTCCGTAGCACGTCATCGTGTGACCAACTCCTTAGTCACATTGAGCTCATGATGATGTTCTACCGAGTGGGCCCAGAGATACCTCTTCGTCACACGGAGTGACAAATCCCGATCTCGATTCGTACCAACCCAACAGACACTTTTGGAGGTACCCGTAGTGCACCTTTATAGTCACCCAGTTACGTTGTGACGTTTGATGCAACCAAAGCACTCCTACAGTATCCGGGAGTTGCACAATCTCACGGTCGAAGGAAAAGATACTTGACATTAGAAAAGCTTTAGCGTACGAACAATACAATCTAGTGCTATGCTTAGGATTGGGTCTTGTCCATCACATCATTCTCCCAATGATGTGATCCCGTTATCAATGACATCTAATGCCCATGATGAGGAAACCATGATCATCTATTGGCTAACGAGCTAGCCAACTAGAGGCTTGCTAGGGACACATTGTGATCTATTTATTCACACATGTATTACTGTTTCGTGTTAATACAATTATAGCATGAACAGTAGACGATTATCATGAACAAGGAAATATGATAATAACCATTTTATTATTGCCTCTAGGGCATGTTTCCAACAGTGTTCTCTCGGCTCAAACTTGCCGAGGAGAACCTCTCGCAACAGGAGGCCGACGAGCGTGCCACCATCCTCGCCGTCACCAGCAACAACACCCCCGGCTCCTTCACTCCATGCTCTGGTGATCGGCCCGCCGGCTCCATCGATCGTGGGTCTACCCAATCTCCGGGTCATGGTCGTGGCCAGGACGGCGGTGATCGCGGCCGCGGACGGGGTCGTGGACGTGGACGTGGCCGTGGAGATCCATCCGGTCGTGGCCCCCATCTACCCCTTCCATACAACCCCTACATGGGGTTCTTTGCCCCATATGGCCTGGCGATTCCTCCACCTCGCCCCGGCTGGGTTCCCCCAAACTCCGCCGGCGTTCTTGGGCCCGCTCCGGGCTCCCATGCCCAAGAATACCATGCTCACCACCTGCCGGCCACTCCTTCCCCGCCGATCACCCAGCCCGCATGGGATCACCTCGCCATGCTTCACGTCGCCTACAGCGCCAACAACCAGCCACCTGCGGGCTCCGCCACCTCCAACTGGTACCTCGACAACGGCGCTACCTCGCACATCACCGGCAACCCTGGTAACCTCACCCTCTCGACTTCTCCATTAAAGCATAAACCATCTAGTGTTGTCGTCGGCAATAGGCAAAACCTTCCCATCACTGGCACATGATCCACCACTCTTTCTCCCTCCCCCTTCCACCTTCGCGACGTTCTCTTCTCCCCGCACGTAGTCACCAGCCTCATCTCTGTTCGCCAATTTACACGCGATAACTCTTGCTCCATTGAATTTTACCCCTTTGGCTTTCTTTTGAAGGATCTGCGCACCAGGAAGGTTCTCATGATCTCCACTAGCTCCGGCGACCTCTACCCATTCTTCGGCAATAACTCGACGTGGCCAGCTGCGCTCTCCGCCACCACCTCCACCACCGACCTGTGGCACCGCCGCCTCAGCCACCCTGGCTCGTAGTCCCTTTCTTCCATTACTAGTGATTTTCTTTCACCTTGTAATAAAGCTCCCGCATCACCATGTACTGCCTGCCAATTAGGTCGGCAACCTCGCCTCTCCTTCCCCTCCTCTACTAGCCGAACCAATTCCCCGTTCGAATTAATACACTGTGATCTGTGGACGTCTCCTGTTGTAAGCTTTTCGGGCTATAAATACTACCTGATTATATTGGATGATTACTCGCACTTCTCATGGTCATTTCCTCTCCGCAACAAGTCCGACACCTCTCTCACCCTCGAACGCTTCTTCTCGTTCGTCCGCACCCAATACAACGTGATCATCAAGGCCCTCTAGTCTGACAACGGCGGGGAATTCATCAACACACACCTGCGCTCCTTCTCCCTCAACGGCATTGCCTTTCGGTTTTCTTGCCCTCACACATCCCCGCAAAACGGCAAGGCCGAACGGCTCCTTCGTACAACCAACGACATCATCCGCACTCTCCTAGTCCAAGCTCACCTTCCTCCTCCATTTTGGGTTGAGGCTCTCCACACCGCCACATACCTTCTTAACCGGCGACCTTCCCGCACCATCGACGGTCACACACCCTTTCTTCGTCTCCATGGCGTAAACCCTACTTATGATCACCTTCGCGTTTTTGGTTGTCTTTGCTTCCCCAACCTCTACGCCACAGCCGATCACAAGCTTTGTCCTCGCTCCACTCGCTGTGTTTTTCTCGGGTATCCCCTCGGGCATAAGGGCTACCGATGCTACGATCTCTCCTCGCGGCATGTCATCGTCTCCCTCCATGTCGTTTTTGATGAAGCAAAGTTTCCTTACGCTCCAGACACACCATCAACCACACACCTTCCCGCCACACCTAATCCTTCCCGCCAGATCCGCTACCTGCCAAACCCACTGGATCCACCTGCCGCACCTACCTCGTACCGCCCCAGCCCGCCCGATTCCATCGCCCCAATCATGCACCACCCACCCTCCGCAATCATTGCGCCACCTACCCCCACTCCCAGCCCCTCGCCTGGCACCCACCCGACTGAATCCTCCTCGACTGTCGTGCCCCACTCACCCACTCCTGCCGATCCCACCGGGTCCCCACCTACCGCGCCTACGCCCGATTCTGTCGCACCTGCCACGCCATCCTCCTCGGATCCCGTTCCTGTCTCGCCTACCGCGAACATTCCCTCCACCAAATCCTCCTCCGTTTCCGCGCCGGCCAACAGAACACCGCCACGCCTCCCTCCACATGCACTACCAACCGCGCCATCGCTCAACTCTCATCCCATGCGCACCCGCTCCAAAGCTGGATTTTGCCAGCCCAAGCGCCTCTTTGTGACTACCACGTCCACCACAACCATCTCTCCCATCCCTCCTACCTATCGCTCCGCTCTCAAGGACCCCCATTGGCGCCACGCAATGCAAGATGAATATACTGCTTTAATCCAGAACTCGACTTGGTCTTTGGTTCCCAAACCTGCAGGTGTCAATGTGGTGACGGGCAAGTGGATCTTTCGCCACAAATTTCATCCGGATGGGTCCTTGGCAAGGTACAAAGCACGGTGGGTCGTCCGTGGCTTCACACAGCAAGAAGGCGTCGATTATAACGAGACATTCAGCCCTGTGGTGAAGCCTGCTACCATTCGTGTCGTCTTGAGTATTGCCACTTCCAGCAGCTGGCCCATACATCAACTCGACGTGAAGAATGCCTTCCTCCATGGAGATTTAAAGGAGACAGTCTACTGCTCCCAACCTTCCGGGTTCATCGATCCCAACTCTCCCAACCATGTTTGTCTTCTTCGCAAATCCCTCTACGGTCTCAAACAGGCTCCACGCACCTGGTTCCACCGATTCCGCTCGTTCCTGCTATCCCTGGATTTCACCGCGTCCAAAGGCGACACCTCCCTTTTCATTCTGCGCCGCGGCTCATCCATCGCCTATCTCCTGGTCTATGTCGATGATATAATCCTCACAGCCAGCTCCCCTCATACCCTTCACCACATCATACACTCCCTCAAACAAGAATTCTCCATGACGGGTCTCGGGGAACTCCACCACTTTCTTGGCATCAACGTCACTCCCAACTCCTCCGGGTTGTTCTTGTGCCAACAGCAGTATGCCCTTGAGGTCCTTGATCGCGCTGACATGCTAAACTGTAAGTCAGTTCCAATAACGGTCGACAAATCCTCTAAACTTTCTGCTAGTGTTGGTCGCCCTCTGTCCAACCCCACGCACTTCAGAAGTCTTGCCGGCGCTCTGCAATATCTCACCCTCACACGCCCAGACATATCCTACGTTGTCCAACATATTTGCCTGTTCATGCATCAACCTCCCAACACCCACATGCAACTTGTCAAGAGAATTCTCCGCTACATCAAGGGTACATCTCACTTCGGCATCCAACTCTACAAAGCCTCCTCACCACATCTCCTCGCTTACACCGATGCCGATTGGGCTGGGTGTCCAGACACACGCCGCTCTACGTCTGGATTTTGCGTCTTCCTTGGACAAAATCTTGTCTCTTGGTCGTCGAAATGGCAGGTCACGGTGAGTCACTGCAGTGCAGAGGCAGAATATAGGGGAATCGCCAATTGCGTCGCCGAGACTTGCTGGATCCGCCAACTCCTACACGAGCTCCTGCGCCCCCCACTCGCGCAACCATTGTCTATTGTGATAACGTCAGTGCATCCTACCTTGTCAGCAATCCAGTGCAGCATCAACGGACCAAACACATCGAGATTGATCTCCATTTTGTTCGTGACAAGGTGGCCCTCAGCGACACTCGTGTTCTTCATGTTCCTTCAAGCTCGCAATTTGCTGATCTGTTCACTAAAGGACTACCAACACCGGTGTTCACCGAGTTTCGTTCCAGCCTGAACGTCCACCCATATGACGTCCCGGCTGAGTGGGGGGGGGGGGGGGTGTTAACGTTCACCTTTACTTAGTCATAGACTTAGTCTTAGCCGTCCTTGTAAGTAGGATCTAGACCGGCTCCACTCTCTCCATCTCTGCTATATATGTAACACCATTGTACAGGTTGATGAAGAGTGAAGGAATACAATCCCTTGCTGGATGAACATGCGAAGAAACTCAGCAGCCCTTGACGAAGTCGGCCACGACGGTGAGCTCCTTGGCGGCACTGTCGCAGTCGGGTTTGAATAGGAAGTAGGTCTGCTTCTCGCCCTTGGTCTCATAGAACTCGAGCTCTCCGGCCCACCCGCACGCCTTGATCCCCTCCGCGTACGCGCGCGCCCTCTCCACGAACCAGCACAACTCTGCCGTGGTGACCAGCACGCGGCCGGACCCGAGCTGGCGCCACTCCTCCGCCGCCGCCGCCGGGTTGATGTATGGGTGATCGGGGCCGAACGCGCCGCATGATGCCGGGGTAGTAAAAGGCGGCCTCCAGGGACTCGCCGCGCACTGGTTCAGTCCCCCAGAAGTAGGAATGCAAAAGCGCGACGCCGCTGTTAGTGCTAATCTTGTTACATGGTTTGGTTGAGATATTACACTAGTCATTAGGTGGTTGCATTAGTTGAGTAGTAGGCCCTCCATGTCACGTCTAGTTATTATTATTCTTTGTTAGCTAGTTAGGCCCTGTTTGGAACCATAATAGATTATGATAATCTGGATTATGAAGATATATTATATAATCTGATTTTATAAAAATAATCTAGGTGAACATGTTTGGAGACCAGATTATATAAACTGTAATCCAGGTTTTACATTGCATAATGACCTGTCTGTCCTCTGTTTTTTTTAAAAGAGGAGGGTGACGGTGGTAGGAATGTAATTATTTCAACTTTATAAGGATAATGGATCATTAGCAATCTATAATCTTAGCTGGTATAGAGTAGATTATGAGTTTTTAATAATCTATTCATCTAGTTTTTATAATCTACACCATAAGCTGTTCTGTTTGGAGACAAAATAGATTATAAAAACTGGATTATATAATCTGGGCGGTTCCAATCAGGGCCTTAGTTAGGCACGAGCCGTAACTTGTGTGAGCCGTGTATGCATTTGCATGGGCCTGATGAGATGCATCCGTTTGCATCGGGCTGTTTCCTTCTGTTTAGCATCGCGTGGTAGACACGTTTGGGATAGGAGCTCGTGGGATGGCACGAGCTAACCGGATCGTGGCGCGTTTGTAGGATCCACGTTTTCCCTTCTGTAACCGAATAATGAGAGATATAGAAGTATAAAGGAAGAAAAGCCGAGAAGGAAGTTAACCGGCACAAAATATTTTCTCTCGTGTGTCTCCCTGCGTTTCCTTCTCCACTGTGTAGGCGTGTGTTTCCGGCCTGTGATCCAACAGCCGCTGACCCTGTCGCCGTAGCCCCCGGCGCCTTCCTTCCCCAGCCTTATCGCCGTGTTGTGCGCCATGTTGGCGCCGGAGCTGTCGCCGGCGAGGACGACGCGGGATGCGTCGCCGTGCGCGGCGAGCCAGGGCTCGGCCCCGTCCGGGCGGCACGCGGCGACAATCGCCCTGAGGGCCACGAATGCGTCGTCGTAGGCAGCCGGGAGTGGGTGCTCGGGCGCGAGACGGTAGTTGACGGAGACGACGACGGCGAGCGCGGCTGTGACGAGGGAGGCGGCGTACTTGTGGTAGATCGGGGAGGCGGCTGACTGGACAACGAACGCGCCGCCGTGGTAGTAGACGACGACGGGGAACTTCCTTCTCGGCTCCGCCGCGGTGGCGGCAGGGAGGTAGAGCCGGGCGGAGATGCTGGCCGCGAGGTCGAGGACGACGTCCTTGGAGGCGACGCCGTTGGCAGGGTCACCGGAGGGGGAGGGCGGGACGGTCTGGGTGCCAACCAAGCGCTCCACAGGGCCGCTCTTGTGGATGCCTATGAAACCGGGTATCTCGTACACGGTCTCGGAGCTTGGGTCCATGACGGCGGACGACGGACGGCGGCCTTCGGCTCTGCGGCGCAGAGCAAGACGAGCAAGCGGAGTTGCACGATGCGTTATGAGATGAGATCATGCTACTCCATTTTGTAGCTCCGGTACGGATCGAACACGTCAGCTTACAATCTCGACGAAGTAAGCAGCAAGTTAGCAGCCGCCTAGGTTAATTATGTGCAAGTACAAATATCCTTTGGTCTACCATGACCATGGACTTCTGGGATCAATTACACCTCGTATTTTCCGAAGTAGGGATCAGTCACACCTTTGCACTGAACAGGACAGCCGGAGCCGAGGCGGCTAGCGAAGCACACCGGAAGGACTCGCCTCGTTTCCTCACGACTCAACATACTTCTTTTGAGTTTACTTCCTTTGTGGAGTATATAGTGATCCAAACGATCTTATATTTCTTTACGGAAGGAGCATTTCTTTTTTAACTAGAAGTAGTCGAGCGCTTTGCCACACCGCTTTTCATTGTGGCACAGTTCTGGATGAAGTCATTTGCTCGTCGTTGTGTGATAAGTTGGTTGTCCGAGTGGCATGTACTCCCTCTAAACTGAAGTTATATAGTGTCAAGAACGCTTTTATATTATAGAACGGGGGAACGGGGGAAGTATAAGGTACCGATCAACAAAGCTTCAAGGACATGCCATATTTCTTTATTCAAATAGAATATCTTGAATTATACTCCCTCTGTCTCAAAATAAGTGACTCAAAAGTGACTCTAATTTACACTAACTTTAGTACACAGTTGAGTCATTTTTAAGTCACTTATTTTGAGACGGAGGGAGTATTTATCAGTGTTGCACCATAGTGTGCTCGATGAAAGTATTTTTAGGATACCAGTACATGCCAAACATCGGATCTGAGGTCCCCCAGAGTGAAGGATTCGTTCTCTAGGAAACAGAGGATCAGGCGTACCAAAATGTTCACTGGGAGAACCTCTGCAGCGCATCCCAATGCCCGATAATCCATTTACTGGGCCGCCACCCAGCGTCATTCCTCAAACCCCCAAAATAGAAAAGGCAGTCCAAACGACCAAAAACGAAAAAATAAAGATGTGGCTAAGTCTCAATCGATTTAACCAAGTCTCAATCAAGTGACATAACATGTAAGAAAGAAAACATAGGTTGCATGAATCACAACGCAAGATCTAACGAATACAACATCGATTGAGACATAATCATGTCTCAGTAGACTGAGATTTAGCAACACTGTAAAAATAAGCTTGCCGATTTTTTTAAAGATTTGCCATCATATATATCATGAACCTGCCAATTGTTAATAAAAAACACATAAAAATGTTTAATAGCCATGATATTATGAAAAACAAAAAATCATACATTGTGCCATGACGCAAACTAAACATTGACCTACATTTTCTTAAAAACGTATTTTTTGGCATGGCGCACATGTCATAGACAAAATAAAAGATTGTCGTGATCCATAGTAAAAACTATATAAAAGAAAGTGAACACAAGCACGCAGCAAAATAATCATGATTTTAATTTTGTCGTGGCTCATGAAACAAATTTCCTTAAATTGCCATGTGAAAGGAACATTACAAGTAAGTTGCACAAATTCCCGTGTTTTGGAAAGAAAGAATGTGAAATTTCCATGATGATATATGAAATCACAATTGAAAACATTTTTGGCATTGTGTGTACTTTGCATTTCCTTCTTGGAAAAATGGAAAAAATATCTACATTTTCTATGCGACTAAGATTTAATTATAAAGTTGCCATGATTTAGAGTAAGCAAAAAGGCCTAAATTTCCCAATAGAACTAACATGGTATAATTCATAAAATTGCTGTGTCCTATAGTATATAATTACCATGATACCTAAATTTAAAAACTTGCTATGTCTAAAATAAATAAAATTGCCATGGAACCTACAATAAAACTAGCATGGAGCCATGGTGTGATTAGTAAAATTGGCATGGTCTAAGTAGTAAAACTGTGGTAACAATAATAAAATTGGACATGGATAAATTAGGAATTTTTTCCTCTACGTGATTTGAACTTTTCAAAATTTGTATTGCATATATGGGAAATTTAGGTATTCATGATAAATCAGGAATTTTGTTCTTTCAAAAAGGGACAAATTTGGGAATGAATTCTTTGAAAAGGATGGCAAATTTAGGTATTTGTCGTGGACACATGAGGCGAGTGTAATTCAAAAAAAATGCCGTGTGGACATCACAATTTACATAACTAATAGATTGGACATGGTCTAATTAAATAAAGAGTGTGAATTTTCCAGATTATGAACATGTAGAGTAAACATTGACATTATCCATGGCAAACCTATATACTCCCTCCGTTCTAAAATTCTTGTCTTAGGTTTGTCTATATATGAATGTATCACAGTTAAGACAAGAATTTTGGAGCAGATGGAGTACAAATCCAATACAAAACTTGGCAGTTTTTAAATGTATGAGAAGTTTCTAAATTGATTTTTAATGAATAAGCAAAGCTTGCGTACCATTGAATTGATAGAAGAAGATTGAATGAACACATGAGGTAGTACAACCAATGACACAGACGCAAGAGACACGAACATGGTGTCTAAAACAAAGAGATATAAGATACTCGACCCAAAGAAAGAACAGAACTAAACTCGCCTACCAAAGGAGCAATCCAAGCCACAACTAGACAATCTACATCTTCAGATCCAACATCGAGGATGTCGCGAGCAACAAACACAATGTTGGGTAACGTAGCATAAATTCAAAAAAATTCCTACGCATATTCAGATCTTCCTATGGAGAGACCAGCAACGAGAGAGGGGTGAGTGGATCTTCATACCTTTGAAGATCGCTAAGCGGAAGCGTTGCTAGAACGCGGTTGATGGAGTCGTACTCGCGGCGATTCAGATCGCGGTGTGATTCCGATCTAGTGCCGAACCACGGCACCTCCGCGTTCAACACACGTGCAGCCCGGTGACGTCTCCCGCACCTTGATCCAGCAAGGAGGAGGGAGAGGTTGGGGAAGATCTCCGGCAGCACGACGGCGTGGTGTCGATGGAGAGACGAGGGCTCCCGGCAGGGCTTTGCCAAGCACCGTGGGAGGGGGAGGAAGGAGGGGAGAAGGGCTGCACCGAGGGGAGAAGAAACTGTGTGCAAAACAGCCACAAACCCCTCTCTATTTGTAGGAGGAGGGGAGGGGGGGTGCCACCCCTAGGGTTTCCCCCTTAGGTGGTGCGGTAGCCCCCCAGATGGGAGGTGCGGCGGCTAGGGCAGGGGGAGGGGGTGGCGCACCCCTTAGGTGGGCCTTAGACTCACCAGCGCCAGGGTCCCCCCCTTCTCTCCCTCATGCGCCTTGGGCCTCTTGTGGGAGGCGCAACAGCCCACTTTGGGCTGGTTGCCCTCCCCCTTTTGGCCCACGCTAACTCTTGGGCCTGGTGGCCCCTCCCGGTGGACCCCGGGACCATTTCCGGTGGTCCCGGTACGCTACCGGTGACGTCTGAAACATTTCTGGTGTCCAAAACCATCTATCCTATATATCAATCTTTACCTCCGGACCATTCTAGAGCTCCTCGTGACGCCCGGGATCTCATCTGGGATTCTGAACAACTTTCAGTAACCTCGTATAACATTTCCCTATAACCCTTGCGTCATCGAACCTTAAGTGTGTAGACCCTACGGGTTCGTGAAGCATGCAGACATGACCGAGACGTTCTCCGGCCAATAACCATCAGCGGGATCTGGATACCCATGGTGGCTCCCACACGTTCCACGATGATCTCATCGGATGAACCACGATGTCACGGATTCGATCAATCCCGTATACAATTCCCTTTGTCTGTCGGTATAGAACTTGCCCGAGATTCGATCGTCGGTATACCTATACCTTGTTCAATCTCGTTACCGGTAAGTCTCTTTACTCGTTCCGTAGCACGTCATCGTGTGACTAACTCTTTAGTCACATTGAGCTCATGATGATTTTCTACCGAGTGGGCCCAGAGATACCTCTCCATCACACGGAGTGACAAATCCCGATCTCGATTCGTACCAACCCAACATACACTTTCAGAGGTACCCGTAGTGCACCTTTATAGTCACCCAGTTACGTTGTGACGTTTGATACAACCAAAGCACTCCTACGGTATCCGGGGGTTGCACAATCTCACGGTCGAAGGAAAAGACACTTGACATTAGAAAAGCTTTAGCATACGAACAATACAATCTAGTACTATGCTTAGGATTGAGTCTTGTCCATCACATCATTCTCCCAATGATGTGATCCCGTTATCAATGACATCTAATGCCCATGATGAGGAAACCATGATCATCTATTGGCTAACGAGCTAGCCAACTAGAGGCTTGCTAGGGACACATTGTGATCTATTTATTCACACATGCATTACTATTTCCTGTTAATACAATTATAGCATGAACAATAGGCGATTATCATGAACAAGGAAATATGATAATAACCATTTTATTATTGCCTCTAGGGCATATTTCCAACTGTATCCCACTTGCACTAGAGTCAATAATCTAGTTACATTGTGATGTATCGAACACCCATAGCATTATGGTGTTGATCATGTTTTGCTCGAGGAAGAGGTTTAGTCAACGGGTCTGCAACATTCAGATCCGTGTGTACTTTACTAAACTCTATTACTCCACTTTGGACATGGTCCTGGATGGAGTTGTAGCGACGTTTGATGTGCTTGGTCTTCCGGTGAAACCTGGGCTCCTTGGCTATGGCAATGGCCCCAGTGTTATCACAGAAGAGTGTCATTGGACCCGACGCGCTTGGAACCACTCCAAGGTCGGTGATGAGCTCCTTCATCCAAATTCCTTCATGAGCCGCTTCTGAAGCAGCTATGTACTCCGCTTCACATGTAGATGCTGCCACAACTTCTTGCTTGGTGCTGCACCAGCTCACTGCCCCACCATTCAAAACATACATGTATCCGGTCTGTGACTTAGAGTCATCCGGATCTGTGTCGAAGCTAGCATCAATGTAATCCTTTACGACAAGCTCTTCGTCACCTCCATAAATGAGAAACATCTCCTTAGTCCTCTTCAGGTACTTAAGGATATTCTTGACCGCTGTCCAGTGTTCCATACCGGGATCACTTTGGTACCTCCCTACCAAACTTATGGCAAGGTTTATATCAGGTCTGGTACACAGCATGGCATAAATTAGAGAGCCTACGGCTGAAGCGTAGGGGACATTACTCATCTTCTCTCTATCTGCTGCCATGGTCGGCGACTGAGTCTTACTCAATCTATACCTTGCAAAACTGGCAAGAACCCTTTCTTTGAGTTTTCCATATTGAAGTTCTTCAATATCTTGTCAAGGTATGTACTTTGCGAAAGACCTATGAGGCGCCTCGAGCTATCTCTATAGATCTTGATGCCTAATATGTATGCAGCTTCTCCAAGGTCCTTCATTGAAAAAATCTTGTTCAAATAGGCCTTTATGCTCTCCAACATCTATATATTATTCCCCATCAATAATATGTCATCCACATACAGTACGAGGAAAGCTACAGAGCTCCCACTCACTTTCTTGTACAGACAGGCTTCTCCGTAAACCTGTATGAACCCAAACGCTTTAATCACCTCATTGCAGCGAATGTTCCAACTCCGAGATGCTTGCACCAGCCCATAGATGGAGCGCTGGAGCTTGCACACTTTGTTAGCACCCTTAGGGTCGACAAAACCTTCTGGTTGCATCATATACAACTCTTCCTTAAGATTCCCGTTAAGGAACGCTGTTTTGACGTCCATTTGCCAAATTTCATAATCATATAAGGTGACAATTGCTAACATGATTCAGACTGATTTGAGCTTCTCTACGGGAGAGAAAGTCTCCTCGTAGTCAATTCCTTGAATTTGTCGAAAACCCTTTGCGACAAGTCGAGCTTTATAAACGGTGACATTACCGTTTGGATCAGTCTTCTTCTTGAAGATCCATTTATTTTCTATGGCTCGCCGATCATCGGGCAAGTCCACAAAAGTCCATAATTTGTTCTCATACATGGATCCTATCTCGGATTTCATAGCCTCAAGACATTTGTTGGAATCCGGACCCGCCATTGCTTCTTCATAGTTCGAAGGTTCACCGTTGTCCAACAACATGATTTCCATCACAGGGTTGCCATACCACTCTCGTGCGGAGCGTGCCTTTGTGGATGTTGGGGAACGTCGCATGGGAAACAAAAAATTTCCTACGCGCACGAAGACCTATCATGGTGATGTCCATCTACGAGAGGGGATGTTCGATCTACGTACCCTTGTAGACCGCACAGCACAAGCGTTAGTGAACACGGTTGATGTAGTGGAACATCCTCACGTCCCTCGATCCGTCCCGCGAACCATCCCGGGATCAGTCCCACGATCTAGTGCCGAACGGACGGCACCTCCGCGTTCAGCACACGTACAGCTCGACGATGATCTCGGCCTTCTTGATCCAGCAAGAGAGACGGAGAGGTAGATGAGTTCTCCGGCAGCGTGACGGTGCTCCGGAGGTTGGTGGTGATCTTATCTCAGCAGGGCTCCGCCCGAGCTCTGCAGAAACGCGATCTAGAGGTGAAACCGTGGAGATATGTGGTCGGGCTGTCGTGGCAAAGTTGTCTCAAATCAGCCCTAAAACCTCCGTATATATAGGGGGGAGAGGGAGGAGCCTTGCCTTGGGGTCCAAGGACCCCCAAGGAGTTCGGCCGAGCCAAGGGGGGCAACCCTCCCCTTCCAAACCGAGTCCAACTAGGTTTGGAAGGAAGAGTCCTTCCCCCTTTTCCCACCTCCTCTTTTTTTTTCTTTTCTCTTTGATTTTCTTCCTATGGCGCATAGGGCCTTCTTGGGCTGTCCCACAAGCCCACTAAGGGCTGGTGCGCCACCCCCAAGGCCTATGGGCTTCCCCGGGGTGGGTTGCCCCCCCCGGTGAACACCCAGAACCCATTCGTCATTCCCGGTAACTCCGAAAACCTTCCGGTAATCAAATGAGGTCATCCTATATATCAATCTTCGTTTCCGGACCATTCCGGAAACCCTCGTAACGTCCGTGATCTCATCCGGGACTCTGAACAACATTCGTTAACCAACCATATAACTCAAATACGCATAAAACAACGTCGAACCTTAAGTGTGCAGACCCTGCGGGTTCGAGAACTATGTAGACATGACCCGAGAGACTCCTCGGTCAATATCCAATAGCGGGACCTGGATGCCCATATTGGATCCTACATATTCTACGAAGATCTTATCGTTTGAACCTCAGTGCCAAGGATTCATATAATCCTGTATGTCATTCCCTTTGTCCTTCGGTATGTTACTTGCCCGAGATTCGATCTCAGTATCCGCATACCTATTTCAATCTCGTTTACCGGCAAGTCTCTTTACTCGTTCCGTAATACAAGATCCCATAACTTACACAAATCACATTGCTTGCAAGGCTTGTGTGTGATGTTGTATTACCGAGTGGGCCCCGAGATACCTCTCCGTCACACGGAGTGACAAATCCCAGTCTAGATCGATACTAACTCAACGAACACCTTCGGAGATACCTGCAGAGCATCTTTATAGTCACCCAGTTACGTTGCGACGTTTGATACACACAAAGTATTCCTCCGGTGTCAGTGAGTTATATGATCTCATGGTCATAGGAACAAATACTTGACACGCAGAAAACAGTAGCAACAAAATGACACGATCAACATGCTACGTCTATTAGTTTGGGTCTAGTCCATCACATGATTCTCCTAATGATGTGATCCCGTTATCAAGTAACAACACTTGCCTATGGCCAGGAAACCTTGGCCATCTTTGATCAACGAGCTAGTCAACTAGAGGCTTACTAGGGACAGTGTTTTGTCTATGTATCCACACAAGTATTGTGTTTCCAATCAATACAATTATAGCATGGATAATAAACGATTATCATGAACAAAGAAATATAATAATAACTAGTTTATTATTGCCTCTAGGGCATATTTCCAACAGGCTCCCACTTGCACTAGAGTCAATAATGTAGTTCACATCACCATGTGATTCCAACGAATCCAACACCCATATAGTTATGGGGTCTGACCACGTCTTGCTCATGAGAGAGGTTTTAGTCAACGGTTCTGAAATTTCCAGATCCGTGTGTTCTTTACAAATCTTTATGTCATCTTATAGATGCTGCTACTATGTGCTATTCGGAAATACTCCAAATATCTACTCTACTATAAAAATCCGTTTCACTACTCATAGTTATTCGGATTAGTGTCAAAGCTTACATCGACGTAACCCTTTACGACAAACTCTTTAACCACCTCCATAATCGAGAAAAATTCCTTAGTCCATCAGTTACTAAGGATAAATTTTGACCGCTGCTAGTGATTCAATCATGGATCACTCTCTGTACCTCTCAACAGACTTGTTGCAAGGCACACATCAGGTGCGGTACTCAGCATGGCATACTTTAGAGTCTACGGCTAAGGCATAGAAGACGACCTTCGTGTATTCTCTTTATTCTGCCGTGGTCGGGTTTTGAGTCTTACTCAAATTCACACCTTACAACGCAACCAAGAACTCCTTCTTTGCTGATCTATTTTGAACTCCTTCAAAACTTGTCAAGGCATGCATCTTGTTGAAACTTCCATTAAGCGCTTTCGATCTATCTCCATAGATCTTTGATGCTCAACGTTCAAGTAGCTCAATCCAGGTATTCCTTTGAAAACTCCTTCCAAACAACCTTGTATGCTTTATAGAAATTCTACATTACTTCTGATCCACAATATGTCAACCACATATACTTATCAGAAATTCTATAGTGCTCCCAGTCACTTCTTTGGAAATACAAGTTTCTCATAAACCTTGTACAAACCCAAAATCCTTGATTATCTCATCAAAGTGTATATTCCAACTCCGAGATGCTTGCACCAGTCCATTTAAGGATCGCTGGAGCTTGCATACTTGCTAGTATCTTTAGGATCGACAAAACCTCATGGTTGTATCTTATACAATGTTTGCTCAAGGAAACCGTCGAGGAAACAATGTTTTGACATCCTACATGCAATATTTCATAAATAATGCAGCAACTACTAACATAATTCTAACAGACTTTTAGCATCGCTACGAGTGAGAAAGTCTCATCATAGTCAACTGTTTGATCTTGTCGGAAACATCTTTGCGACAAGTCGAGCTTTTCTTAATAGTGACTTATCACTATCATCGTCTGTCTTCCTTTTAAAGATCCATCTTTACTCAATAGTCCTATGACCATCAAGTAGTTCTTCCAAAGTCTACACTTTGTTTTCATACATGGATCCTCTCTCGGATTTCATGGCTTCCAGCCATTTGTCGGAATCTGGGCCCACCATTGCTTTCTCCATAACTCGTAGGTTCACTGTTGCTCAACAACATGACCTCGAAGACAGGGTTACCGTACCACTCTGTAGTACTACGCGACCTTGTCAACCTACGAGGCTTGTAGTAACTTGATCCGATGCTCGATGATCACCATCATCAGCTTTCACTTCAATTGGTGTAGGCGCCACAGGAACAACTTCCCGCGCCCTGCTACACACTGGTCGAAGTGATGGTTCAATAACCTCATCAAGTTCTACCACCCTCCCACTCAATTCTTTCGAGAGAAACCTTTCCTCGAGAAAGGATCCGTTTCTAGAAACAAACACTTTGCTTTCAGATCTGAGATAGGAGATGTACCCAACTGTTTTGGATATCCTATGAAGATGCATTTATCCGCTTTGGGTTCGAGCTTATCAGACTGAAACTTTTTCACATAAGTGTCGAAACCCCAAACTTTCAAGAAACGACAGTTTAGATTTCTCTAAACCTCATTCTATACTGTGTCATCTCAACGGAAATACGTGGTGCCCTATTTAAAGTGAATGCGGTTGTCTCTAATGCTTAACCCATAAACGATAGTGGTAATTCGATAAGAGACATCATAGCATGCACCATACCAAATAGTGTGTGGCTATGACGTCCAAACACATCATCACACTATGATGTTCTAGGTGGCATGAACCGCGAAACAATTTCCACATTGTCTTAACTGCGTACCAAAACTCTTTACTCAGATATTCATTTCTATGATCATATCGTAGACAGTTTATCCTCTTGTTACGATGAACTTCACTCCGAAACATAATTGAACTTTTCAATATTTCAGACTTGTGATTCATTAAGCAAATACTCTAGTATCTACTCAAATCTTCATTGAAGTAAGAACATAATGATATCCACTGCGTTCCTCAGCACCCATTGGACTGCATACATCAAAATGTATCACTTCCAACAAGTTACTATATTGTTTCATCTCAATGAAAACAAGGCCTTGCTCATGTGGTTTGATTTGCATGTCACTAGTGATTCAAAATCAAGTGAGTACAAAGATCCATCAGCATGGAGCCTCTTCATGCAATTTATAACAACATGACTCAAGCGGCAGTGCCACAAGTAAGTGGTACTATCATCATTACCTCGTATCTTTTGGCACCAATATCATGAACATGTGTAATACTACGATCGAGATTCAATAAACCATTGAAGGTGATTATTCAAGAAAATAGAGTAACCATTATTATCTTTAAATGAATAATCGTATTGCAATAAACACGATCCAATCATGTTCATGCTTAACGCAAGCACCAAATAACAATTATTTAGGTTTAACACCAATCCCGATGGTAGAGGGAGCGTGCGACGTTTGATCATATCAACCTTGGAAACACTTCCAACACGTATCGTCACCTCGCCTTTAGCTAGTCACCGTTTATGCCGTAGCTTTCACTTCGTGTTACTAATCACTTAGCAACTGAACTGGTATCCAATACCCTCATGCTACTAGGAGTACTAGTAAAGTATACATCAACATCATGTATATCAAATATACTTCTTTTGACTTTTGCCAGCCTTCTTATCTACCAAGTATCTAGAGTTGCTCCGCCTCAGTGACTGTTCCCCTCATTACAGAAGCACTTAGTCTCGGGTTTGGTTTTAATCTTGGGTCTCTTCATTAATGCAACAACTGTTTTGCCGTTTCACGAAGTATCCCTTCTAGCCCTTGCCTTTCTTGAAACTTAGTGGTTTTACAAACCATCAACTATTGATGCTCCTTCTTGATTTCTACTTTCGCAGTGTCAAACATCGCGAATCGCTCAAGGATCATTGTATCTATCCTTGATATGTTATAGTTCATCACGAAGCTCTCACAGCTTGGTGACAGTGACTTTGGAGAACCATCACTATCTCATCTGGAAGATTAACTCCCACTTGATTCAAGTGATTGTCGTACTCAGACAATCTGAGCATGCGCTCAACGATTGAGCTTTTCTCGTTTACTTCGTGGACAAAGAATCTTGTCGGAGGTCTCGTACCTCTCAACAAGGGCACGAGCATGAAATCACAATTTCATATCATTAGAACATCACTTATGTTCCGTGACGTTTCAAAACGTCTTCGGTGCCTTGCTTCTAAGCCATTAAGTATTTTGCACTGAACTATCGTGTAGTCATCAGAAACGTGTATGTCGGATGTTCACAACATCCACAGACGACGCTCGAGGTGCAGCACACCGAGTGGTGCTTTAAGGACATAAGCCTTCTGCGTAGCAACGAGGACAATCCTCTTCAAAGTTTGCTACTATCAACTTTCAACTAAATTTTCTCTAGGAACATATAAAAACAGTAGAGCTATAGCGCAAGCTACATCGTAATTCGCAAAGACCATTAGACTATGTTCATGACAATTAGTTCAATTAATCATATTACTTAAGAAATCCCACTCAAAAAGTACATCTCTCTAGTCATTTCAGTGGTACATGATCCAAATCCACTATCTCAAGTCCGATCATCACGTGAGTCGAGAATAGTTTCAGTGGTAAGCATCTCTATGCTAATCATATCAACTATACGATTCATGCTCGACCTTTCGGTCTCATGTGTTCCGAGGCCATGTCTGCACATGCTAGGCTCGTCAAGCTTAACCCGAGTGTTCTGCGTGTGCAACTGTTTTGCACCCGTTGTATGTGAACGTTGAGTCTGTCACTCCCGATCATCACGTGGTGTCTCAAAACGAAGAACTGTCGCAACGGTGCACAGTCGGGGAGAACACAATTTCGTCTTGAAATTTTAGTGAGAGATCACCTCATAATGCTACCGTCGTTCTAAGCAAGATAAGGTGCAAAAAGGATTAATATCACATGCAATTCATAAGTGACATGATATGGCCATCATCATGCGCTTCTTGATCTCCATCACCAAAGCACCGACACGATCTTCTTGTCACCGGCGTCACACCATGATCTCCATCATCATGATCTCCATCAACGTGTCGCCATCGGGGTTGTCGTGCTACTCATGCTATTACTACTAAAGCTACGTCCTAGCAATATAGTAAACGCATCTGCAAGCACAAACGTTAGCTTAAAGACAACCCTATGGCTCCTGCCGGTTGCCGTACCATCGACGTGCAAGTCGATATTATCTATTACAACAGGATCATCTCATACATCCAATATATCACATCACATCGTTGGCCATATCACATCACATGCATACCCTGCAAAAACAAGTTAGACGTCCTCTAATTTTGTTGTTGCATGTTTTACGTGGTGACCATGGGTATCTAGTAGGATCGCATCTTACTTACGCAAACACCACAACGGAGATATATGAGTTGCTATTTAACCTCATCCAAGGACCTCCTCAGTCAAATCCGATTCAACTAAAGTTGGAGAAACTGACACTTGCCAGTCATCTTTGAGCAACGGGGTTACTCGTAGCGATGAAACCAGTCTCTCGTAAGTGTACGAGTAATGTCGGTCCAAGCCGCTTCAATCCAACAATACCGCGGAATCAAGAAAAGACTAAGGAGGGCAGCAAAACGCACATCACCGCCCACAAAAACTTTTGTGTTCTACTCGAGAAGACATCTACGCATGAACCTAGCTCTGATACCACTGTTGGGGAACGTCGCATGGGAAACAAAAAGTTTCCTACGCGCACGAAGACCTATCATGGTGATGTCCATCTACGAGAGGGGATGTTCGATCTACGTACCCTTGAAGACCGCACAGCACAAGCGTTAGTGAACGCGGTTGATGTAGTGGAACGTCCTCACGTCCCTCGATCCGCCCCGCGAACCGTCCCGCGATCAGTCCCACGATCTAGTGCCGAACGGACGGCACCTCCGCGTTCAGCACACGTACAGCTCGACGATGATCTCGGCCTTCTTGATCCAGCAAGAGAGACGGAGAGGTAGATGAGTTCTCCGGCAGCGTGACATCGCTCCGGAGGTTGGTGGTGATCTTATCTCAGCAGGGCTCCGCCCGAGCTCTGCAGAAACGCGATCTAGAGGTGAAACCGTGGAGATATGTGGTCGGGCTGCCGCGGCAAAGTTGTCTCAAATCAGCCCTAAAACCCCCGTATATATAGGGGGAAGAGGGGGGAGCCTTGCCTTGGGGTCCAAGGACCCCCAAGGAGTTCGCCGAGCCAAGGGGGGCAACCCTCCCCTTCCAAACCGAGTCCAACTAGGTTTGGAAGGAAGAGTCCTTCCCCCTTTTCCCACCTCCTCTTTTTTTCTTTCTCTTTGATTTTCTTCCTATGGCACATAGGGCCTTCTTGGGCTGTCCCACCAGCCCACTAAGGGCTGGTGCGCCACCCCCAAGGCCTATGGGCTTCCCCGGGGTGGGTTGCCCCCCTCCCCCCCGGTGAACACCCGGAACCCATTCGTCATTCCCGGTACATTCCCGGTTACTCCGAAAACCTTCCGGTAATCAAATGAGGTCATCCTATATATCAATCTTAGTTTCCAGACCATTTCGGAAACCCTCGTGACGTCCGTGATCTCATCCGGGACTCCGAACAACATTCGGTAACCAACTGTATAACTCAAATACGCATAAAACAACGTCGAACCTTAAGTGTGCAGACCCTGCGGGTTCGAGAACTATGTAGACATGACCTGAGAGACTCCTCGGTCAATATCCAATAGCGGGACCTGGATGCCCATATTGGATCCTACATATTCTACGAAGATCTTATCGTTTGAACCTCAGTGCCAAGGATTCATATAATCCTATATGTCATTCCCTTTGTCCTTCGGTATGTTACTTGACCGAGTTTCGATCGTCAGTATCCGCATACCTATTTCAATCTCGTTTACCGGCAAGTCTCTTTACTCGTTCCGTAATACAAGATCCCGTAACTTACACTAAGTTCTTCAATCTCGAGAGGGCGTGTAATTACCTCATCAAGTTCTACTTTCCTCCCACTTACTTCTTTCAAGAGAAACTCTTTCTCTAGAAAGGATCCGTTCTTGGCAACAAAGGTTTTACCTTCGGATCTTAGATGGAAGGTATACCCAATAGTTTCCTTAGGGTATCCTATGAATACACATTTCTCCGCTTTGGGTTCGAGCTTCTCTGGTTGAAGTTTCTTCACATAAGCATCGCAGCCCCAAACTTTAAGAAACAACAACTTAGGTTTCTTGCCAAACCATAGTTCATACGGTGTCGTCTCAACGGATTTAGACGGTGCCCTATTTAAAGTGAATGCTGCAGTTTCTAATGCGTATCCCCAAAATGATAGCGGTAAGTCGGTAAGAGACATCATAGATCGTACCATATCTAATAAAGTGCGATTACGACGTTCAGACACTCTGTTGCGTTGCGGTGTGCCACGCGGCGTGAGTTGTGAAACGATTCCACACTTCCTTAGGTGTGTGCCAAACTTGTGACTCAAGTATTCTCCTTCACGATCAGATCGTAGACACTTAATTTTTCTGACACGTTGATTCTCGACCTCACTCTGAAATTCCTTGAACTTTTCAAACGTCTCAGATTTGTGCTTCATCAAGTAGATATACCCATACCTACTCAAATCATCGGTGAGAGTGAGAACATAACGATAGCCACCGCGAGCTTCAACGTTCATTGGAGCACACACATCAGTATGTATTATTTCCAATAAGTTGGTCGCTCTCTCCATTATTCCTGAGAATGGAGTCTTAGTCATCTTGCCCATGAGGCACGGTTCGCATGTGTCAAATGATTCAAAGTCAAGAGACTCTAATAGTCCATCAGTATGGAGCTTCTTCATGCGCTTAACACCGATATGACCAAGGCGGCAGTGCCACAAGTATGTGGGACTATCATTATCAACTTTACATCTTTTGGTACTCACACTATGAATATGTGTAACATCACGATCAAGATTCATCAAGAATAAACCATTCACCAGCGGAGCATGACCATAAAACATATCACTCATATAAATAGAACAACCATTATTCTCTCACTTAAATGAGTAGTTGTCTCGCATTAAGCAAGACCTTGATACAATATTCATGCTCAAAGATGGTACTAAATAACAATTATTAAGGTTTAAAACTAATCCCGACGGTAGATGTAGAGGTAGCGTGCCGATGGCGATCACATCGACCTTGGAGCCATTCCCGACGCGCATCGTCACCTCGTCCTTGGCCAGTCTCCACTTATTCCGCAGTTCCTGCTTTGAGTTGCAAATGTGAGCAACAACACCGGTAGCAAATACCCAGGAGCTACTATGAGCGCTGGTAAGGTACACATCAATAACATGTATATCACATATACCTTTAACGTTGTCGGCCTTCTTGTCCGCTAAGTACTTGGGGCAGTTCCGCTTTCAGTGACCCTTTCCCTTGCAATAGAAGCACTCAGTCTCAGGCTTGGGTCCATTCTTTTTCTTCTTCCGGCATCTGGCTTACCGGGCGCGGAAATGGCTTTGCCGTCTTTCTTGAAGTTCTTCTTACCCTTGCCCTTCTTGAAACTGGTGGTCTTGTTGACCATGAACACTTGATGCTCTTTCTTGATTTCTACTTCTGCAGACTTGAGCATCGAGTACAACTCGGGAATGGTATTCTCCATCCCTTGCATGTTGTAGTTCAGCACAAAACCTTTGTAGCTTGGTGGGAGAGACTGGAGGATTCTGTCAATTATGGCATCATCCGGAAGTTCGACTCCATGTGAAGTCAGACGACCGTGTAACCCAGACATTTTGAGTATATGCTCACTGACAGAACTGTTCTCCTCCATCTTACAACTAAAGAACTTGTCGGAGACTTCATATCTCTCGACACGGGCATGAGCTTGAAAACCTAGATTCAGCTCTTGGAACATCTCATATGTACCGTGTTGCTCAAAACACCTTTGGAGCCCCGTTTCCAAATTGTATAGCATGCCACACCTAACCAGAGAGTAGTCATCACTCTGCTTTTGCCAGACGTTCAGAATGTCCTGGGATGCTGCGGGAGCAGGAGGGTCACCTAGCGGCGCATCAAGGACATAAGCCTTTTTAGCTGCTTCAAGGATGAGCTTCAAGTTGTGGACCCAGTCCGCATAGTTGCTACCATCATCTTTCAGCTTGTTTTTCTCTAGGAATGCGTTGAAATTGAGGTTGACGTTGGCCATCTACAATATTTATAAAGACAACTTTTAGACTAAGTTCATGACAATTAAGTTCATTTAATCAAATTAAGTATGAACTCCCACTTAAATCGACATCCCTCTAGTCATCTAAGTGATACATGATCCATGTTGACTAACCCGTGTCCGATCATCACGTGAGACGGACTAGTCACCATGGTGAGCAACTTCATGCTGATCGTATTCAACCATACGTCTCATGTTCGACCTTTCGGTCTCTTGTATTCGAGGTCATGTCTGTACATGCTAAGCTCGTCGAGTCAACCTAGGTGTTTCGCGTGTGTAAATCTGGCTTAAACCCATTGTATGCGAACGTTAGAATGTATCACACCCGATCATCACGTGGTGCTTCGAGACAACGATCCTTCGCAACGGTGCACACTTAGGGGAATACGTTCTCGAAATTATAAGAGGGATCATCTTATTATGCTACCGTCGTTCTAAGCAATAAGATGAAAAACATGATAAACATCACAATGCAATCGTATAGTGACATGATATGGCCATTATCATCTTTGCTCTTTCGATCTCCATCTTCAGGCATCGCATGATCATCATTGTCACCGGCGTGACACCATGATCTCCATCATCGTGTCTCCGTGAAGTCGTCACGCCAACTACTACTATCACTACTACTATAGCTAACCGTTAGCAATGAAGTAAAAGTAGTAAGCACATGGCGTTGCATCTCATACAATAAATCAAGACAACTCCTATGGCTCCTGCCGGTTGTCATACTCACCGACATGCAAGTCGTGAAACCTATTACAATAACATGATCATCTCATACATCATACATGCAACATCACAACTTTGGCCATATCACATCACATGTCAAACCCTGCAAAAACAAGTTAGACGTCCTCTAATTGTTGTTGCAAGTTTTACGTGGCTGATTTGGATTTCTAGCAAGAACGCCTTCTTACCTACGTGAAAGCCACAACGATGATATGCCAAAGCTATTTACCCTTCATAAGGACCCTTTTCATCAAATCCAATCCGACTAGAGTAGGAGAGACAGACACCCGCTAGCCACCTTTATGCACGGTGTGCATGTATGTCGGTGGAACCAGTCTCACATAAGCGTACGTGTAAGGTCGGTCCGGGCTGCTTCATCCCACAATACCGCCGGAAAAGAATAAGACTAGTAGCAGCAAACAATTGACAAATCATCGCCCATAACCTTTTGTGTTCTACTCGTGCATAGAATCTACGCATAGAAAACCTGGCTCAGATGCCACTGTTGGGTAACGTAGCATAAATTCAAAAAATTCCTACGCATCTTCAGATCTTCCTATGGAGAGACCAGCAACGAGAGAGGGGTGAGTGGATCTTCATACCTTTGAAGATCGCTAAGCCGAAGCGTTGCTAGAACTCGGTTGATGGAGTCGTACTCGCGGCGATTCAGATCGCGGTGTGATTCCGATCTAGTGCCGAACCACGGCACCTCCGCGTTCAACACACGTGCAGCCCGGTGACGTCTCCCACACCTTGATCCAGCAAGGAGGAGGGAGATGTTGGGGAAGATCTCCGGCAGCACGGTGGCGTGGTGTCGATGGAGAGACGAGGGCTCCCGGCAGGGCTTCTCCAAGCACCGTGGGAGGCGTAGGAAGGAGGGGAGCAGGGCTACGCCGAGGGGAGAAGAAACCGTGTGCAAAATGATACGTCTCCAACGTATCTATAATTTTTTATGGTTTCATGCTATTATCTTGTCAAACTTTGGATGTTTTGCATGCCTTTTAATTATTTTCTGGGACTAACCTATTAACTCACTGCCAAGTGCCAGTTCCTGTTTTTTCCATGTTTTTGACCCCTTTCAGAGGAGATTTTGAAACGGAGTCCAAACGGAAGAAAATCCCCGAATTTTTTTTCTGGAACGGAAGAAGATCGGAGAGCTTGGGGGCCAAGCCAGAAGAGCCCCAGGGGCCCCACAAGCCCCCACCCCGCGGCCGGGGGGGCCGCGCCATGCAGGCTTGTTGGGCCCCTGGAGGTCCCCTGACCTAGATCTTGCGCCTATAAATTCCCAAATATTCCCAAAAAAATCAGGGGAGCATCGTAATCACTTTTCCGCCACCGCAAGCTTCTGTCTCCGCAAGATCCCATCTGGGGCACGTCCTGGTGCCCTTCCTGAGGGGGATTCAGACACGGAAGGCTTCTCCATCAACACCATGACCTCTCCGATGATGCGTGAATAGTTCACCATAGACCTAGGGGTCCATAGCTAGTAACTAGATGGTTTCTTCTCTCTCTTGGATCTTCAATACAAAGTTCTCCATGATCTTCATGGAGATCTATCCGATGTAATCTTCTTTTGCGGTGTGTTTGTCGAGATCCGATGAATTGTGGATTTATGATCAGATTATCTATGAATCTTATTTGAATTTCTTCTGATCTCTCTTATGCATGATTTCATATCCTTGTAATTCTCTTCGAGTTGTGGGTTTTGTTTGGCCAACTAGATCTATGATTCTTGCAATGGGAGAAGTGCTTGGTTTTGGGTTCATACCGTGCGGTGACCTCACCGAGTGACAGAAGGGGTAGCGAGGCACGTATCGTGTTGTTGCCATCAAGGGTAAAAAGATGGGGTTTTCATCATTGGTTTGAGATTATCCCTCTACATCATGTCATCTTGCTTAAAGCGTTACTCTGTTCGTCATGAACTCAATACACTAGATGCATGCTGGATAGCCATCGATGTGTGGAGTAATAGTAGTAGATGCAGAAAGTATCGGTCTACTTGTCTCGGACGTGATGCCTATATGCTAGATCATTGCCTTAGATATCGTCATGACTTTGTGCGGTTCTATCAATTGCTCGACAGTAATTTGTTCACCCACCGTAATACTTGCTATTTTGAGAGAAGCCTCTAGTGAACACTATGGCCCCCAGGGTCTACTCCACACCATATTTTCAGCCTTATACTTTTTACTACGTTGCACTTTCCGCCTTCAGATCTCACTTTTGCAAACAATCTTGAAGGGATTGACAACCCCTTTGAAGCATTGGGTGCAAGTTTGTTTGTGTTTGCGCAGGTACTCTGGACTTGACGAGACTCTCCTTCTGGATCGATACCTTGGTTCTCAAACTGAGGGAAATAATTGTTGCTCCTGTGCTGCATCACCCTTTTCTCTTCAAGGGAAAAACCAATGCAAGCCCAATCGCCGTCAACGTGTCAATTTTTGGCGTTGTAGTTTGAGAAGTAGCAGAAGAATTCCTGGCGCCGTTGCCGGGGAGGAAGATCAAGTCAAGAACTCATCCAAGTAGGTGTCGCAAACTCATCTCTTGCATTTACTTTGTTTGCCAGTTTCCTCTCATTTTCCACTCCCCCACTTCACCAATTTGCCTTTTTCGTTTGCCTTTTTTTCGTTTGCCTTTCTCGTTCGCCCTTTTCTCTCGCTTTCTTTTCGTTCACTTGTGTGCGATGTGCCTTCAGTATGCTTGCATCTTCGCTTGCTGAAAATCTAGTGATATGGATCCTCATCCACTTGCTAATCTCTTTAAGAGATCCAATTATGTTGATCCAATTGCTAGTGAGTTGAGTGCACTTGACTATCTTTATGGAGTTTTGCTTGAGATGCGTGAATCTGAAAATTGTGAGGAAGAAATTTATGAAGTGATTCACGAGGGCTCCTTGGATGAAAAGCATGATTGCAATGGTTTCACTATAAATTCTATTAGTGACAATCATGCTAAAAATATGCAAAACCCTAAGCTTGGGGATGCTAGTTTTGCTATGTCCGCTACTTGTTGCAATGATATTTGCAATAATACTGAAAGTGGGTTTGGAGAAGTCATGACTTTAGTTGATGATAATCCCACTATTTTTGAAGAGCGTCAACTTTGCATGCATGTGGATCATGAAAATAATATCCTATGTGAAAGTTACATTGTTGAATTCGAATATGATCCCACATGTAATTATTATGAGAGAGGAAAATATGGTGGTAGAAACTTTCATATCACTAAATCACCTCTCGTTATGTTGAGATTGCTCTTGTCTCTTTCTTCTTCCTTGCATTTGGTAACTATTGGTTGTCTTGCCAATTTGTTCCCCTATAAAATGCCTATGCATAGGAAGTATGTTAGACTTAGATGTGATTTTCACATGCTTTATGATGCTCTCGTTGTGCTTCAATTCTTGTCTTTTGTGTGAGCATCATTGATTTATCAATGCCTAGCTAAGGGCGTTAAACAATAGCGCTTGTTGGGAGGCAACCCAATGAATTTATCTTTTTATTTCTGTTTTGTTGCGTCCACACTTTCATAATTCTTTTGTGATTGTGATTTTTGTGTTTCTTTTGTGTTTGAGCCAAGCAAAGCCTTTATGACTAGTCTTGGTAATGGTTGTTTGATCCTGTTGGAAAAAGACAGAAACTTTTCGCTCACGAGATGATTTTTCATTTTTATTCAGAAAGAGCTTTTGAGTTGATTATTGTTGCTGTTGATTGATATGTTGATTCCCCAGGTCGTCATAATTTTTCAGATTTTTTGAGGTACCAGAAGTATACGAAGTATACACATTGCTACAGACTAGTCTGTTTTTGACAGATTCTGTTTTTGTTGAGTTGGTTGCTTGTTTTGATGAAACTATGGTTAGTATCGGGGGGGGGGGGGTACTAGCCATTGAAAAGTGAGAATACAGGAGCCCATCATCAATATAGATGGAATTCAAGTTTGCTACAGTACCAAAAGAACTGGTAGTTTGTTTTCTTGTACTAATGTTATCACAAGTTTCTGTTTAAGTTTTGTGTTGTGAAGTTTTCAAGTTTTGGGTGACGTTCTCATGGACAAAGAGATAAGGAGTGGAAAGATCTCAAGCTTGGGGATGCCCAAGGCACCCCAAACCAAATTCAAGGACACCAAAAAGCCTAAGCTTGGGGATGCCCCGGGTAGGCATCCCCTCTTTCGTCTTCAATCCATCAGTAACATTACTTGGAGCTATATTTTTATTCACCACATGATATGTGTTTTGCTTGGAGCGTCTTGTATCATAGGAGTCTTTTCTTTTTGTTGTGTCACAATCATCCTTGCTGCACACCTTTTTTTAGAGACAGAGACATGCACTCATCGTGATTTTGCTAGAATGCTCATTGTGCTTCACTTATATCTTTTGAGCTAGATACTTTTACTCTTGTGCTTCACTTATATCTTTTGAGCTAGATACTTTTGCTCTTGTGCTTCACTTATATCTTTAGAGCACGACAGTGCGTGATTCGTTAGTTGGCTTATGCTATGAAAGTAGTCCCATGTGCTAGGTACCCAAAGAGGATGCAAAAACATCCATCTTCATGTGCATTGAGTAGAAAGAGAAGTTTCGATTCCTCTCAATTAGTTTTGAGACACAGATTCGGTAATATTGAGAGTTATGTTAGTAGGGTGTTGTGAATCTAGAAATACTTGTGTTGGAGTTAGTGATTCCCGTAGCATGCACGTATGGTGAACCGCTATGTTAGGAAGTCGGAGCATAATTGATCTATTGATTGTAATCCTTTGTGTTGAGGTCGGAATCGCGCGATGGTTTACACCTACCAACCCTTCCCCTCAGAGTATGCGTTTAGCACTTTGTTTCGATTACTAACAAAAACTTTTGCAACAAGTATGTGAGTTCTTTATGACTAATGTTGAGTCCATGGTATAGATGCACTTTCACCTTCCACCTTTGCTAGCCTCTCTAGTGCCGTGCAATTCTCGCCGGTACTCAAACCCACCAAATTCCTTCCTCAAAACAGCCACCATACCTACCTACTATGGCATTTTCATAGCCATTCCGAGATATATTGCCATGTAACTACCACCGTTCCGTCTAATGACTTGTGTTGTCACTCTCATATTGCCATTGCATGATCATACTAGATCGTTGCACATCCCGGTACACTGCCGAAGGCATTTCCTATGGAGTCATCATCATTGTGATCTTTGAGCTTTGAGTAACTAAAAAGTGTGATGATCATCATTATTAGAGCATTGTCCCATGTGAGGAAATAAAAAAAAAGAGGCCAAAGAACCCAACAACAAAAAAAAGAGAAAAGAAAAGAAAAGAAAAAAAGAGAGGCCTAAGAGCCCAAATAAAAAAAGGAAATGAGAGAAAAAGAGAGAAGGGACAATGCTACTATCTTTTTCCAAACTTGTGCTTCATAATAGCACCATGTTCTTCATGATTGAGAGCTTCTTGCTTTGTCAGTACCTTATGCTAGTGGGAATCTTCGTTTTATAACTTGGCTTGTATATTCCAATGATGGGCTTCCTCAAAATTGCCCTAGGTCTTCATGAGCAAGCAAGTTGGATGCACACACACTAGTTTTACTCTTGAGCTTTCACATACTTATAGCTCTAGTGCATCTCTTGTATGGCAATCCCTACTCATTCACATTGATATCTATTAATGGGCATACCATAGCCTATTGATTCGCCGAGTCAATGTGACCATCTCCTCCTTTTTGTCTCACAACCACCACCACATTCTATTCCACTTATAGTGCTATATCCATGGCTCGCGCTCATGTATTGCGTGATAGTTATAAAAAGTTTGAGAAAGTAAGAGTGCGAAAACAATTACTTGGCCAATTCCGGGGTTGTGCATGATTTACATTAGTTGTGTGAGGATGATGGAGCATAGCTAGACTATATGATTTTGGAGGGATAACTTTCTTTGGCCTTGTTATTTTGAAACTTCATGATTACTTTGCTAGTTTGCTTAAAGTATTACTGTTTTCATGTCAATAGCAAACTATTGTTTTGAATCGTACGGATCTGAATATTCATGCCACGTGAAAGAAGTTGCAAAGGACAACTATGCTAGGTAGCATTCCACATCAAAAATTCGTTCTTTATCACTTCCCTACTCGAGGACGAGCAGGAGTTAAGCTTGGGGATGCTTGATACGACTCCAACGTATCTATAATTTTTGATGGTTTCATGTTATTATCTTGTCAAACTTTGGATGTTTTGCATGCCTTTTATTTATTTTCTGGGACTAACCTATTACCTCAGTGCCAAGTGCCAGCTCCTCTATTTTTTCCCATGTTTTTGAGCCCTTTCAGAGGAGATTTTGAAACGGAGTCCAAACGGAAGAAAATCCCCGAAAAGATTTTTTCTGGAACGGAAGAAGATCGGAGAGCTAGGGGGCAAGTCGGAAGAGCTCCACGGGCCCCACAAGCCCCCACCCTGCGGCCAGGGGGGCCGTGCCATGCAGGCTTGTGGGCCCCCTGGAGGTCCCCTGACCTAGATCTTGCGCCTATAAATTCCCAAATATTCCCAAAAAATCAGGGGAGCATCGTAATCACTTTTCCGCCGCCGCAAGCTTCTGTCTCCGCAAGATCCCATCTGGGGCACGTCCTGGTGCCCTGCCGGAGGGGGGATTCGGACACGGAAGGCTTCTCCATCAACACCATTGTGACAGCCCGAGACCGACGTTCCAGAAGATTCCCCCTTTATTTCCGTTTCCGTCGTGTGGTTATTTTATTTCGTGGCCTCATCATTTAGTTTGCATCGTCGCATCATGCATGGCATCTTGCATCGTCTGTCGCGTGTGGTGTTTTGGGTGTATGTGCTTCGAGTGCTCACCGAATCTTAGTGCGATAGTAACTCCCCTCCTCTCTTCTCTTTTATTTGTTTTGGGGTTGCGGAAAAGTTTCCATTTTACACCTTTTAAAAATCGTCTTCTTTTAAAACTCCTTTTGTTAAAAGGTGGGGGCAACCCCTTGAGTTTTTCTTTTATTTCTCCTCTTGTGTTATTTTAAAACAGTCTCATTTTCTTTTCTTCTTTAAAGAGCTTTTATTTTGTTCTTTAAATAAAAGAGGTTTTATTTTATTCTTCAAAAGGGTTTTATTTTTATTTGTTTAAAAATTCCCAAGCTATTTTTTAGTTAGGGTATAATTTTCAAAGGAGCAAACGCATTTATTTTATTTTATTTTTGTTAAAAAAAATTCTTTGTTTAAGATTTTTTTCTGTTTTAAAAGTAAAAAAACAAATAGAGGGAGAGGAGCCTGCCAGGCCCAAGGCCACCCCGGGCCTCCAACCCTAGCGCCTTTGTCCTGATCCCCTTCTCTCCCTCTCGTCTCCTTCCTCCCCCGATCCCCTCTCCCTCGTCCCTCTCCTCTCCTCTGCCTCGATCCCCTCCAGGGCTCCGATTCCCTCGCCCTAGGCCGCCGTGCTCGACAGCCCCCGCCGGTCGCCTCCCCGCCGCCAGCAGCTCTCCCGCGCCGCCTCTTCCTTCCCCCGAGCTCCTCCCATGTCTGTGTCCATGGCAGCCAGCCGCCGAGCCCATTGCGCCACCCCTGTGCCTGAGCCCCCCCACCCCCGTAGCTCCTCTACGAGCCATCGCCCCGCCGGCGTCCAGGTCCCCCTCGCCTCGCGCCTCCCTCTCCTCCTCCCCTGCCCTCGATTTCTTCCTCTCATCTCCCTGTGTTCTTCTCTGTGTGCAGGAGCCGCCGACTCGATCTCCTCGGCCACGGTGCCGACGAGCAGCCCGTCGGTAGGAATGGAGAGCTCCTTTCCCGATCTCCTCCTTCTGCCTGCTGCCGTGTAGTTGTTGTGTGCCTGCCGCGGGTTGTTGCTCGTGCTGTTACTGTAGGTGCCGTCGGCTGTGCGGGTTGGTAGCCGTTGTCTGTGCCTTGCTGTTGCCAAGCTGCCTTGCTGCTGCCGAGTCGCTGCTGTTGCCTGTTGCTGCCTGCCGCCGGGTGTCGCCGATGCTGCGCTGTTGCCGCTGCCTGTAGCTGCTGCTGCTGCTGTAGCGTAGATGCTCTTGCCTGCTGTCGAGTTAGATGCTTCTGCTTGCCATTTTGTTGCCTGGCTGATGCTAGCTGCCGCTGCTTATCCCTGTTGTTGCTTGTTCCTGTTGCTGCTTGCTGCTAGGTTGCATAGTGTTGTTGCCGATTGCTTGCTGCTAGCTGTAGTTGATTAGGCTAAGTTGTTAGCTGCTGTTAGTAGCTGCCGTAGTTGCTTATTGCTAGCTAGTTAGTAGCCGCTGTTGTAGGTTGCTGTTGCTAGGTAGATTTTGCTGCTGCTTGTTAGCTGTAGCTGCTAGATAGATTTAGTTGCTTGCTTGCCCTGCTTGCCGTGTTGCTAGCTTGTGCTGCCGCTTGCCGTCGCCTCGTGCACCATCCCCGCCTGTCGTGGGTCGACGACGAGCTCGCCGAGCACCACGTCGTCCTCGATGACCCCCGGAACATGTTCGACTACCGACGCCGAGCGAACGACTACCGTCGATGAGACCGTGTACAACTACTTCCACGACGACCACGACTTCCACGACGTCCGCTACGAACCGAACCCCTCCGATTCGCACGCTTCGAAGGTATACCGATGAGACGTGTCGTGACGAATGCATGTGATGTATGAGATGTATCGTTTGTTTGCACCTTATGTTTGCCCGTTGCACGTTGTACCTCTTTCGTTGAGCCTCGACACATGGGAACCCGGTAACCAGGATCACCCCATCTTTATTTAGCGTTCCCGCACACACTTCCTATACGTTGGCACGTTATCTCGATGAGCTATCGGGATAGGAACGTTGCCGTGGCATCGTTTCCGTTTTGCCGCCATGGTTCCCTTTCGCTCACCGTGGTGACACTTGTTTCTTTCTCTCCTTGCCCGTGTTGTTGTGACTCGCATGCATGACGCATTCATGGCATATATCTTTGGTTGCATGTCTCTTGTACGTAGCTCCGCTCTATGTTCCGCGTGTTAACCGTCTAGGATGACATGTAGGATCACTGCTTCACCCCTTGCCATGTTAACAACAATTTAATATTGTCGTGTAAATAACCGAGAGTGAATTAAATAATTAAGCGTGGAGTTTCATCGATATGCAACTCGTTGCATATCGAGCTTCACTTAATGTGTAGTGTTTGCGTGAGGTGAATTGCCATGCCATCCCCTGCATTTTGTTCTGATCATGCATCATAGTAGGTTGTGCTTCGTGTGGTGAATATCTGTGTTGATGTTTGTTTCCGGTTTTCTCCGTCTCGATAGAGTTCCGCAAGCGTGTCGGAATGTGAGGACCCGTTCGTCTACGTGGGTTCACCGACTTCTCGGAGTTGTTCTTCTTCCAAGCGGGATCTCAGGCAAGATGACCATTTCCCCAGATACCATTACTATCATTGCCATGCTAGTTTATCACTTCTATCGATTATGTCTCGTTGCCTACCACATGTTAAATTCAGCCTCTCAACAATGCCATGATAACCTTCAACCTGTTCGACCTAGCAAACCACTGATTGGCTATGTTACCGCTTGCTTATCCATGTTGTTAGCGTTGCTAGTTGCAGGTGCAGTTGCTTCCATGTGAAAACATGGGTTCCTTGTTATATCACCATATTAGATGCTAATTAATTTAATGCACCTATATACTTGGTAAAAGGTGGAAGGCTTGGCCTTTCTAGCCTGGTATTTTGTTCCACCTTTGCCCCCTTAGTTTTCAGCTACCGGTGTTATGTTCCATAAATGAGCGCTCCTAACACGATCGGGGTTGTTATGGGGACCCCCTTGATAATTCGTTTTAGATTAAAGCTGGTCTCCCAAGGCCCAACTTTGGTACTACATTTGCCTAATAACTAATGAACTGCATAGGGAGTAATTTACCCGAGGAAATTTAATCAACCCCCGGGCCAGTGCTCCTCATGAGTGTTGATCCAAAATGGACAGACTGCGGGGCCACCACGGGGCAACTCGAGGATTGGTTTCTCCTAGTGTGACCCATCCGTCATGTCCTGAGAACGAGATACGCGGCTCCTATCGGGATCGTCGACACGTCGAGCGGCCTTGCTGGATTAGTTTTACCTTTGACGAAATATCTTGTGCATCGGGATTCCTGTGATGCTTTGGGTAATCTCAGAGTTGAGGTTTTCCACTAGGGAATCCGACAAGATCGCGAGCTTCGTGATTGAGGATTTCTATGCGGCTTGTGGTAATTTGTGATGGACTAGTTGGAGCACCCCTGCAGGGCTAAATCTTTTCAGAAAGCTGTGCCCGCGGTTATGTGGCAACGTGGAAACTTTGTTTAACACTGGTTCTAGATAACTTGAAGTTAACTTAATTAAAATATGCCAACTGTGTGCATAACCGTGACTGTATCTTTTGTGAGTTCCTTCTCCGATCGAGGACACGGTGGGGTTATGTCTGACGTAGGTAGGTGTTCACGATCATTCATTTGATCATCAGTAGTTCACGTCCGATATGCGTAGATCTTCCCTCTCTTATTTTCTTGTACTCGTAAGTTATCCACCATAAATATATGCTTAGCCGCTGCTGCAACCTCACCACTTAACCATGCCTCACCTAATAAGCTTTGCTAGTCTTGATACCTTTGGAAATGAGATTGTTGAGTCCCCTGTGGCTCACAGATTACTACAGCACCAGTTGCAGGTACAGGTAAAGGTTACTCGACGCGAGCGCGTTGATTGTACATTTGGAGTTGCTTCTTCTTCTTCTTCATCGATCTAGGATGGGTTCCAGGCCGGCAGCCTGGGATAGCAAGGATGGACGTCGTTCTTCTTTTCTCGTTTGTTTTCATTCGTAGTCGGATCTTGCTCTTACTCTGGATGATTATGTAATGTACTGATGTG
Source organism: Hordeum vulgare subsp. vulgare (assembly GCF_904849725.1). Taxonomy (NCBI): domain Eukaryota; kingdom Viridiplantae; phylum Streptophyta; class Magnoliopsida; order Poales; family Poaceae; genus Hordeum; species Hordeum vulgare. The sequence continues at coordinate 574,560,013 of NC_058519.1, forward strand.
ACTCTCATGTAGCTTGTGGTGAGTGTAAGCCAATTCTGTTATATATCTCTTCTTTTCAGTACATGTACTTGTAACGATATCCATTCTTGCGACCCGATGAGATGCGCTTCTATCCCTAACGAGGCCCTCGTGCCAAATTGAGGATAGGGTCGCATCTTGGGCGTGACAACCATGACCTCTCTGATGATGCATGAGTAGTTCACCATAGACCTATGGGTCCATAGCTAGTAACTAGATGGCTTCTTCTCTCTCTTGGATCTTCAATACAAAGTTCTCCATGATCTTCATAGAGATCTATTTGATGTAATCTTCTTTTGCGGTGTGTTTCTCGAGATCCGATGAATTGTGGATTTATGATCAGATTATCTATGAATCTTATTTGAGTTTCTTCTGATCTCTCTTATGCATGATTTCATATCCTTGTAATTCTCTTCGAGTTGTGGGTTTTGTTTGGCCAACTAGATCTATGATTCTTGCAATGGGAGAAGTGCTTGGTTTTGGGTTCATACCGTGCGGTGACCTCACCGAGTGACAGAAGGGGTAGCGAGGCACGTATCGTGTTGTTGCCATCAAGGGTAAAAAGATGGGGTTTTCATCATTGGTTTGAGATTATCCCTCTACATCATGTCATCTTGCTTAAAGCGTTACTCTGTTCGTCATGAACTCAATACACTAGATGCATGCTGGATAGCCGTCGATGTGTGGAGTAATAGTAGTAGATACAGAAAGTATCGGTCTAGTTGTCTCGGACGTGATGCCTATATGCTAGATCATTGCCTTAGATATCGTCATGACTTTGTGCGGTTCTATCAATTGCTCGACAGTAATTTGTTCACCCACCGTAATACTTGCTATTTTGAGAGAAGCCTCTAGTGAACACTATGGCCCCCAGGGTCTACTCCACACCATATTTTCAGCCTTACACTTTTTACTACGTTGCACTTTCCGCCTTCAGATCTCACTTTTGCAAACAATCTTGAAGGGATTGACAAGCCCTTTGAAGCGTTGGGTGCAAGTTTGTTTGTGTTTGCGCAGGTACTGTGGACTTGATGAGACACTCCTTCTGGATCGATACCTTGGTTCTCAAACTGAGGGAAATACTTACTGCTCCTGTGCTGCATCACCCTTTCCTCTTCAAGGAAAAACCAATGCAAGCCCAATCTCCGTCAACGTGTCAATTTCTGGCGTTGTTGTTTGAGAAGTAGCAGAAAACAGCCCCAAACCCCTCTCTATTTATAGGAGGAGAGGAGGGGGTGCCACCCCTAGGGTTTCCCCCTTAGGTGGTGCGGCAGCCCCCTAGATGGGAGGTGCGGCATCTAGGGCAGGGGGAGGGGGTGGCGCACCCCTTAGGTGGGCCTTAGGCCCACCAGCGCCAGGGTTTCCCCCCTTCTCTCCCTCCCGCGCCTTGGGCCTCTTGTGGGAGGCGCACCAGCCCACTTTGGGCTGGTTGCCCTCCCCCTTTTGGCCCACGCTACCTCCTGGGCCTGGTGGCCCCTCCCGGTGGACCCCCGGGACCATTTCCGGTGGTCCCGGTGGTCCTGGTACGCTACCGGTGACGCCGGAAACATTTCCGGTGTCCAAAACCATCCATCCTATATATCAATCTTTCCCTCCAGACCATTCCGGAGCTCCTCATAACGTCCGGGATCTCATCCGGGACTCCGAACAACTTTCGGTAACCTCGTATAACATTTCCCTATAACCCTAGCGTCATCGAGCCTTAAGTGTGTAGACCCTACGGGTTCGGAAAGCATGTAGACATGACCGAGACGTTCTCCGACCAATAACCATCAGCGGGATCTAGATACCCATGGTGGCTCCCAAACGTTCCATGATGATCTCATCGGATGAACCACGATGTCAAGGATTCGATCAATCCCGTATACAATTCCCTTTGTCTGTCGGTATAGAACTTGCCCGAGATTCGATCGTTGGTATACCTATACCTTGTTCAATCTCGTTACCGGTAAGTCTCTTTACTCGTTCTGTAGCACGTCATCGTGTGACTAACTCCTTAGTCACATTGAGCTCATGATGATGTTCTACCGAGTGGGCCCAGAGATACCTCTCTGTCACACGGAGTGACAAATCCCGATCTCGATTTGTACCAACCCAACAGACACTTTCAGAGGTACCCGTAGTGCACCTTTATAGTCACCTAGTTACGCTGTGACGTTTGATACACCCAAAGCACTCCTACGGTATCCGGGAGTTGCACAATCTCACGTCGAAGAAAAAGACACTTGACATTAGAAAAGCTTTAGCATACGAACAATACGATCTAGTACTATGCTTAGGATTGGGTCTTGTCCATCACATCATTCTCCCAATGATGTGATCCCGTTATCAATGACATCTAATGTCCATGATCAGGAAACCATGATCATCTATTGATCAACGAGCTAGCCAACTAGAGGCTTGCTAGGGACACATTACGATCTATTTATTCACATATGCATTACTGTTTGATGTTAATACAATTATAGCATGAACAATAGACGATTATCATGAACAAGGAAATGTGATAATAACCATTTTAGTATTCCCTCTAGGGCATATTTCCAACACACAACACCTTCACGAAGGGGAACGACACCGAACCGTCATCTTTGTTCGATCCGAAAAAGCGGATCTAGGGTTCCCCCCGATGCTCGAAGAGGGGCACGGAAAACGGCCATGACAACGCCATCGTAAGATGCATGGATTTTGCCCTAGCCAAATTCTGAGCGAACCCAAGCCGACGGAACATAAATCGAAGAAGAGATCATCATGCGTAGGCTGGAATTGCAACTGCAGGAAGGAGAGCCACACCCGACGACGAGGCATGTACCGGGCGTCGCTTGACGCGCAAGCTCCGAAGGAGGACGGAGTTGTGTAGCTGGGAAGAATCAGATGTAGCGGGGATGGGACGGAGGGCATAGCCGTGGACGAGCCTGGAGCTGGAAGGGAGCGCAAATCCGAGATACCGGATCGGAGCAAGAGGGGCACCGATGGACCAAGGAGCTGGAAGGGGACGCGGCTCACAGGGAATGCCGGAGACGAAGATGCGCCGGGATGGACAGCTAACCAAGACACCAGCAGGGTGGTGATGGTGCGGAGACGCCGATGAGCCCACCAACCAAAGGAGCCGTAAAGAGCACAGAAGTGGTGTCGGCCGGCCATGAACACATGAGGTGGCGTAGGTCCATGACCGCCGGGCCAAAGCTGCCCCTTTTGGATTGGAGGGGAGTGGTGCTGGTGGTGAAGGGGACTCGCGCAACCAAAACTTCCAAGCGGCTCGCTGCAGAAAGCAGCCACCGTTGGGCATAACCCGTTGCCTTCATTGCCGCCTCCCGAAGTGGTCGACCAGAAGCTCAAATGGTGTTGGGTGGGGGCTCCAAGTTTCTAAATTGTTGCCATGTCATTTGAAAAAACGTGCCATGTCACCATAAAAAATGCCATGTTTTGGATAGGCATGTTATCTTATAATTGCCATATAACATTACTAAGCCATGTTTAGAAAATTACCATGCTTTGTAGCTACACTTGGCAAAACTTCAATGAGAATTGAGAGAGACACATGTAAAAACTATGAAAAAAACTGTCTATAAAAACGTGGTAAATTTCATGATGTTTTTGATAAACTACACCACTCAAATCTTGTGAATGAGTTACTGTCATGACCATTTTTATTATTTTGCAAGTTTTCCATGTACCTAGAACAATTGTTTGCATATTTTCGCCACCCGCTTCACCTCACTTTTGTGCCACGCCCATATTCTGGACTAAAATGCTACATGCCCTTTAAAGTTTCATACGTGTAGAGGAAACCGACCTATGGTGGATTCACCCCCTCCTTGGGCTTACCAAACCCCCTTTGTCCCTTTGTCCCTTTGTCCCCCTTTGTCCTTAAATACCCTGTTAGGGCGTTGATTTAATCGTTTGGGTTTTGCTTGATTGAGTTCCAACATTTGCTAGTATTAGTTGTAGACATGAGACGACGAGACCTCTTGTAATATGCCTCGTCGGAACTCCAATTTGTCAATCATGTACTTCATCTTAAATCTGCAATTCAGATTGCATATTTTAAATTCTTTTATGTAATTTGATTGCATGCATGAATTGATCTTCATGATCAAGTTAACCATGTTCCAACATCACCAATAATCATATGGTAATTAGTTTAGCTATTGCTAAGACACGCCACCATTTGTCTTCTCCAACAACATTTCATCTCATCTCATCCAAAGGCAGAGTCACCTTTATACCTGTAAGATGGAGTCCAAGTGAGAGGGATGTGTTCAGGGGCGAAGCTAGCTATATGGCATGGTTTGGCCATCGCCATACCTAGCCAGTTGTATAAATACCTATATATACTACTAGTTTCAGGCTGGTAACAACGTTTTGTAGTAGCGTAGTAGTTTCAGGCTGTAGTAGCGTAGTAGTTTCAGGCTGTAGTAGCGTACCTCCTATTGGGCCCTGGGCAAGGGACGGCTGAACCGCTGAAGCCCACACGCACGGCACGAAACTGCAGGTTTGATCTAATCATCTAATACAGTCAGGGTGGGAGGCTAGCTAGGGCACGCCGCCAGTACTGCAGTCTGCACGCCGCACGGGGCACGGCCGCACGGTGCTCGTCACGAAATTGCTGGGGCGCATGAGAAGGAACAAGGTTCACGAGTAGACTGTACGAGGCCGATCCTGCTCATCTACTACACCGATCCTGCTCTCAAAGAGCCCGGCCATCTCTGAACACTTGCGCCCTGGACACCTGCCTGCAGCCTGCACGAACGCACGGCAGCGAACAGCCTGGCAGCCAGCAATCACCCGCCGAAAGCCAGCGACCGGCAAGGCGACGAAGGGACTCCGCGAGTCTGCGATCAGCGAGGCGACGGCCACGACTCGGCGAGTTCACCGGATTTGCAGTTGTAGATGACGCCCCCGCCGAAGAAGAGGGTTAAGTATGTAATGAAAGGTATAATTTAGTTTATTTTGTCCACTTCATCGCATCAGTTTAACCGTGTCATGTACTAATTTTACTTGCTTGATAACATACACTGATACACAACTCTTATGTTTTCTTACAGATTTAAAAACTATTTTTGCCAAAGCCACCGACACTAGAACCTCGAGCCCAGCTCCAACTTCGGAAGTAGCCACTGAACAACGAGAAGAAGAGCCTGCGCCTCAAGAAAATGCACGGACTGAAGGGGAAAATTATGTTGAGGATGAACCCATAGCTAGAGAAGAGGGAGAAGGCAAGTTCATTGAAGAATTGCATCCTGACCACATCGAGCCTGATCCTGGGCTTCGAGTTCCAATCAATAATTTTCATCCCAACATTAGAGATGAAATTAGATTGGCGTATGTGGTAAAGGGTCCAACTCGACCGGTTGGTCATACTTATGAACGTGATCATTTTGAGAGGGCCTTTCGTGAAGCGTGGTATGAAAAAAATCCTTGGTTAGAATATAGCGTCAAAAATAATGCAGCCTATTGCTTTTATTGTTTTCTTTTTAGACAAGATCCGGTGGATGAAAAATTTGGTCATACTACCTTCACGAAAGAGGGCTACAGTACTTGGAAGAATGCATACAAAGCATTTCCTCTTCATGTTGGTGGCCCTGGGAGTGTCCACAATCAAGCAAGGACAGCATATGAAGATTTCAAAAATCAAAGTTCAAGTCTGGAGCGTAAGGTTACCATCTATAACAAAGAATCATTAATCAAGTATGAGACCCGTTTGGAAACATCTTTGGGGATTGTAAGTTTTCTTGCATTGCAAGGTGAACCATTTCGTGGTCACAATGAATCTGCCCTTTCTTTAAATAAGGGTAATTTTCTAGAGATGCTTGATTGGTACAAAGCAAGGAAGGAGGAAGTGAGAATTGCGTTTGATGAGCTATGTCCAGGAAATGCACAAATGATTTCTTCAACAATTCAAAAACAACTTGCCAAAAGTTGTGGAGATGCGGTCCGAAGAGCAATAAAACAAGAGATGGGGGATAACCTTTTTTCAGTTCTTGTTGATGAATCTCGTGATATTTCAGTTAAAGAGCAGATGGCCTTGGTTGTGAGGTAAGCCACTGGTTACTTGATTATGTTCCATATTTTGCCTTATAATCACCTTTTTCTAATTAACTAATTGTATTATTTCTTCTATGCCTTACAGGTATATGAACAAGGGAGAAGTTATTGAAAGATTTTTGGGTATCAAGCATGTCAAGGAGACCACATCAGAAGCACTAAAGAAAGCACTAGTTGAGGTTCTTGGTAAGAATGGGCTACTTATTGCAAATTTACGAGGGCAAGGGTATGATGGAGCATCTAATATGAGGGGAGAATTTAATAGTGTTCAGAAACTTGTCCGAGATGAAAACCCATATGCTTTCTATATGCATTGTTTTGCCCATCGATTGCAGCTTGTAGTTGTTGCTGTCTCGAGATGTTGTTCTTCCATTGAGGATTTCTTTGAATATGTGACGCTGATTGTGAACGCCGCTGGTTCGTCTTGCAAGAGGAAGGATATATTGCTTGATCAACAACGCATAAATTTGTTGGCTAAGTTAGAGAGTGGAGAAATTTTCTCAGGAAGAGGAAAAAACCAAGAAACATCATTGGCTAGACCAGGAGATACAAGATGGGGCTCTCATTATAAAACACTAGCTCGCATTGAATCAATGTGGGATGCAGTCATAGAAGTGCTAACTATTGTGCATGAGGATGAGCGTAATCCATCAAGGGCGGGAGGTTTGGTGCAGATAATGGAGTCTTTTAGCTTTGTGTTCATCATGAAGTTGATGTTGCAAATCCTTCGCATTACAAATCAGTTGTCACAACTCCTCCAACGGAAGGATCAAAATATTGTTCAAGCTATGTCTTTGGTTACAGATGTGAAGTCTTCCTTGGCCAACTTGAGGAACCATGGTTGGGAACCACTTTTTGAAGATGTCAAGATCTTTTGTAATGCTAATGATATTCCAGTACCAAATATGGATGAAGTTGTACCGAGATTCGGTCGATCAAGAAAAGGAGGGAGAAATAATGTTACTCAAGAACATTTTTTTCGTGTTGATACCTTCTTTGCAGCGATAGATTCTATCACCACAGAGCTTGATCATCGCTTTAATGACATGGCTTCAGAACTGCTTTGTGGATTTGCTTGTCTTGACCCAAGAGACTCATTTTCCAAGTTTGATTTGGACAAAGTTGCTAAGCTAATAGACATCTATGATGCAGATTTCTCCAATGATGATCGTAAGCGTATAAAAATTGAACTCGAGCTGTTCATCAACCATATGAGAAGACATGATGACTTTAGAGTTTGCCATGATCTTGCAACCCTAGCCAAAAAAATGTTTGAACTTGAAAAAAATATTATGTTCCCTATGGTTTATCGCCTTATTGAGTTGGGGTTGCTTCTACCGGTGGCAACGGCATCGGTTGAAAGGGCCTTCTCAGCAATGAAGATCATCAAGACCGATTTGCGCAGCAAGATGTCCAATGGTTGGCTTGATGACTTAATGGTGTGCTACATCGAGAGAGAGATATTTAAAGGAATTGATCTTGCTGAAATTAAGAAGGAATTTCAACATAAAGGTAGAAGAATGCCATTGCCACGTTCTATTTAAGGAAAATAAATCTTCATTATGGGTATGTATTCTTTCTAACTATGTTCACAATAATGTGGTTTATCTCATTATATCCTACTAGTTACTAATTCATGATTTATCTATGGTTTTTATGTTTTTAGGTCATATTTATGCCCGTCTAGGTAATATAGATGATACATTGGCAATCAATCATCCATGTAATCTTCATCAAATGAGGTATTTAGAGAGACAATACTTATGTTTTGATTTTGGTTGTATTTGTTGAACACCAATTAATATATATCTAGTATTTTACTGAACACTTCCATAGATGAGTTGTACATGGTTTTTTTTCATTCATACATTTCGCCACACCTTAAAATTATTCCTGGCTTCGCCACTGGATGTGTTATGAGTCCAAGCAACTGATGGACCAGGTAGTCGCTTTCCTCGTCGGTAAATGATCTTCAGAGATCATGTTCTTCAGTATATTTTTCTTTTACACATCATGTTTCCTTTATGTTTTTCTTTTTAGAAAAGAGGGTAAACCCTGACCTCCACATAGATTGATGCACACACCCATCTATAATTTCAAAGTCTAAAAATCCAAATCGTACAAAGATTAGAAAAGGCTAGTACAATCAGAGGTAATAAAATTATATGAAATCCTCGTGCTTCTCTAATCCTATAACAGGACCGCTGTCCATATCAATGGAACACTATCTACAACAAACAGGTCAGAGACTTCAATGCCGCTAGACGCTGCAGTAGCATTACACATAAGGATCCTACTGATAGGCTTGAAAATAGCCTGCACAAAATTAGATAAAAAAAAGTTTTATCAAAAATAAAATCGTTATGAACAATTTCAGATTATATATACCTAAACTAAAGCGCATACAACCACTCGGATTTAAGCCTTAAGCCTCGGATGAGTCCCCACCACGGCGGATTTGTTTCCTTCATATGGGGACTACTAGGCGTAATCATCCGTCATCCGATTAGCCGTTTGATGTGCGCACGTACATCGTCCGATCTTTAGCTCGGTCGTCACCATCCATCACATAAAATTCTAAAACAACGTTTCACTTGCAGAAACAAGCATGCTGTCCTGACCCGTAAGATTATGAGGTCGCCAACCGTACGATTCTTTTTCAGAAAACTTTTGCAACAAATGTTACGTTGCAGAAAACTTTTGCAACATAGGTCAGGTTGTAGATTATTTTTTCATCTGTTTACAACATAGGCACTATTGCGGAAGAAACTTTTGCAACAAAGGCATGTTGCAGAAAACTTTTGCAATATATGTCAGGTTGCAGAAAACTTTTGTAACAAGATATTTGTTCCAATTTTTTAAAACAGAGACCAAGTAGCAGAAATTCGTCATTGTCCCTACTTGCACTAGCTTCGCCGCCGTCAATCGTAACAACGTTGTTGTTGCAGAAACTCAGTTACGGATCTACTCAAGGGATGAGGCTCACAGGAGATGGATGAATGGCGTGGGCTCACAGGAAAGAGATTAGGAGAGATGAAAGAAGACGGGGTGGACGAAAGGGAAAAGGATTCCAGCGAGATACTTCGGGAATGGAAAGCATGGTCGTTGTTGTGAGGATAAGAACGAGTTGGTCCCGCAAGGACATGCGTCCCAAGCGTGAGGAGGCGGATGGGACGATGAAACACCAGTGGGTAGAGCGTCACCTTTTCCCTTGCAATATACCACCTCTGATTCATAATAAATATCAATTTTGAATTAACCTCGGTTCAAAACTGCAGCATTTATTTTGAATTCGGAGGTAGCATTAAATTGAAAATTGAAAATCAACCAAAATACTCTATCAGTTCAGTCAATTTTGCTCCGACCAGGCAATGAAGTTGCAACTGGCAACTGATTCAGAGGAGCAATTATTGTTTCCCTCCGTGTAATCAATGACCAAACTAGAGTAGAAATTACGTGTTCCTTGTTACTGAATCACTCACCGGATGAGCAAGCGAAGCAAACTCAGCAGCGCCTGACGAAGTCGGCCACGACGGCCAGCTCCTTGGTGGCATCATCGCAGTCGGGATTGAACAGGAAGTAGGTGTGACTCTCGCCCTTGGTCTCGTAGAACTCGAGCTCTCCGGCCCACCCGCACGCCTTGATCCCCTCGGCGTACGCGCGAGCCCTCTCCACGAACCAGCACAACTCCGCCGTGGTGACCAGCACGCGGCCGGACCCGAGCTGGCGCCACTCCTCCGGCGACGTCGCCGGGTTGATGTACCGGTGATCGCGGTTGAAGTCGCCGCCGCAGGCCACATCCCACACGCGCTCCATGTCGCCGGGGTAGTAGAAGGCGGCGTCCGGGGATTCGCCGCCCACCGGTTCAGTCCCCCAGAAGTAGGAATGCAAGAGCGCGACGCCGCTGACCTTGTCGCCGTAGCCCCCGATGCCTTCCTTCCGCAGCCTTATCGCCGTGTTGTGCGCCATGTTGGCCCCGGCGCTGTCGCCGGCGAGGACAACACGGGATGCGTCGCCGTGCACCGCGAGCCACGGCTCGGCGCCGTCCGGGCGGCACGCGGCCACGGTCGCCCTGAGGGCCGCGAAGGCGTCGTCGTAGGCGGCCGGGAGGGGGTGCTCCGGAGCGAGACGGTAGTCGACGGAGACGACGACCGCGGGCGCGGCGGCGGCTAGGGACGCGGCGTACTTGTGGTAGATCGGGGAGGCCGCCGTGTGGACAACGAACGCGCCGCCGTGGAAGTAGACGACGACGGGGAACTTCTTGCCAGGCTCCGCGGCGGCGGCGGCGGGAAGGTAGAGGCGGGCGGAGATGCTGGCCGCGGGGTCGAGGACGACGTCCTTGGAGGCGACGCCGTTGGCGGGGTCGCCGGAGGGGGAGGGCGGGACGGTCTCGGTGCCTCGCAAGCGCTCCACCCGGCCGCTCTTGTGGATGCGTATGAAACCGGGCATGTCGTACACGATCTCGGAGCTTGGGTCCATGACGGCGGACGGCGGACGGCGGCCTTTGGCTTCGCGGCGTAGTGAGAGAGCTTCCCAGGTTCTGTGATGGGTTATCGTAGCAGAGCTGCAGCTTGCTCGATGGGTTACGATATACTACTCCGTTTTGGTGCACCGGTACCGATCAAACACGTCAGCTCGCAGTCTGGACGAACCATTTTATAAGGAGTAATCACACCATCCGATAGTTATTTAATTTATCTGCAGATAAATCTTCTTTGCAGTGGTGGACTTTTGGTATCAATCACACCTTGCACTGAACAGGACAGCGCGGGCCAAGACAGCGAGCGAAGCACAGCGGAAGGCTCCCTCGCCTCGCTTTCTCGCGACTCAACAAATATGCGTTTGGTTCGCATCTCTGTTATAAGCATTTTGCATATTTGTTTTAATTAGGTTTGTCTAAGCAAATATAGGCTGAAAATAATATTTACATATAGTTTGGTTGTCTGCATTAAGCTTTCAAAGGCACGAACTACATATTGTCAGTGCTAACCTTGAAGTATCGATATCACTTTGGGTACGTTCGAATCTTATTAGCCGTCTGGCCGGTTGATGACATGATTATCTCTTCTTTGAGTTCCCCCAACATCATAGAGCACTTGCCTTAAGTAGCTGGAGATGGTCTTCATTTGTCTTCTGAAGGTGCTGTGCGCAACCTAAACCTCTAGTTATGACCAATAACATAAAAAAAAATGGTTACTTGCTCTTCCACAGTGGTGTGGATGCTATCCTGTAGCAACCCTCTACTCCTAAAGGTATGCACAAGCCTGACAAATGATGCGCTTTTTAAAGGTTTGCACAAGCCTGACAAATGATGCGCTTTTTATTCCAAGCATCCAATGATGAAAATGACCGTTTGATTTTGGGTTGTATGCAGCCTACCAAATGCGTCAAGCTTCCAGAACAGCCGCAACGCAGCAATCCTCTCTCAATTTTCTTACAGCAATCCTCCCTCAATTTCTTATACTCTGCAGGTCGGGGCAATTTGGATAACAAAACATATGTAAAATGTCACAGAAAAACATGAATCAAAGAGCTAAAATCCCAAATCTGACTTAATAAACCGACCAGAGGAAGTAGTGATACTGTTGAATTCACTCCCTCTAGAATTATCTATTACTCCCTACGTTCCTAAATATAAGTCATTTTGCTCAGTATGTAGTTCAAATTAATTTTTTTGAAAATATTTATATTTAAAAGCAGAGTGCTATTTTATAATAAATCAGCGATAATTAATATGGATCAGAGGGAGCAAGAGTTAACTATTTTCTCAATCCATCACACTCCAATAGCCTGAAAGTGAAGATATGGAAGAACCACACAACACCCGCAGCATAACAACTGGAACAACGAAATCAAAACAGGCACTTGAATAAGAGGATAAATTCACCACAACACAAACACAAATGATGTATACACTAAATACATAAGATCGGGCATTTTTTTTACTGCACACACCATCCCATGCATCCATATCATCACCTCTTGGCGCCCTTCTCTTCAAACAGAATCGCACAACATCGGATGCAGCAGCATCCCTGATCCCTCTCAGGAGCTGGTGGCAACTGGCATGCAACTTAACCAGCACAAGTCCAAAGGGTTCACCCCAGTTGAACATAAGCCATCAAATCCTCTGGGCTGCACTTAAGCACTGAAGCTTTAGGCAGTGGCTAAAGCATTACATATTGTACACTTAAAGCCTAATGCTCCATTAAAGCCGCATCAGTTTCTGATAATGGTGCAAGCAAGTCCTCGTATGCGTACGTGTCGTGGAACAAGGAAGGCTCCAACATAGGTGGCGGGGAGAACACTTGATCAAGAGCATCATCCGTCATAAACGACCGACCATTGACTGGATCAAAGAAGTTTGCAGCATTGCTTGGATCGTCATGGCCATTCAGTTTACCTGACAGAGCTGGGGCTGCAGGCATTGGGCTGTCAGGATTGAAGTAAAGGTCACCTGTGCTCTTGGGCAATTTCGACTGTGATGACGGTAGACCTGTCCTTTGTTTTCTTCGATTTGCCACAGCACCCACATCCTTCCTTGAAGCAACTGTTGACAGGGGAATGAAAAAGTGCTCTGAACCATCATCGCTACTCTTGTCTTGTGGACCCTCCATGCTGCTCAATGGCTTTGACAGAGCGGCTTCACGAACAGAACGTCTGATGTCATGAGCAAAATAACCATCATTTTCGTGCGCTGAACCATTTGCGTGATCTTTGGTTGAGGGGTGAATAAGTGCTTTCTCTTCCGGCATAATTTCTTTGCTAGGTTGGCGTGTTAGGGCATTCCGCCTTTGTGTCTGTATTCCTTTTCCAGAAGAACTTGGAGTCAGGCTAAATAAAGGAGGAAGCTTCAGAGCAGGACTGCTCCCAGCCTTGTCAATGTGTATTGAAGAGAGCTTAGAAGTCATCTCTGAAACTTGGCTGCTGCTTTCTTCTGATCTTCCGAGCACTGTATTTCGCACAGACAACTGTCTAGAGTTTGTTTGATCCATTGGATTACTCGGTACACTATTCACTTCTTCTGAAAGTTCTGCTATTGACTGCTGCATTGCTGGAATAGCTTCTTTGAGTTGGTTAATTAGACCCTGAATACTGACTAAATGCTGGCGATGTTCGGCCAACGTTGCAGTTAATGAGTCAGCATGGCTACTAGTTTCGCCGTCAGACACACTGCGGAGTAATTCTGGCCCCTCCCCATCATTTGCTTTGGCCAAATGAAGAGATTGTTTATGAATACGCTGCAAAGCATGAGTCCAACGTCGAAGAATTTCAGCTACATCCACAGTTTGTTGGGCACGCCCATTCCTATCATCTAATCTTGAAGAAACGGCTTCTTCCTTTCCCTGGAACAGAGATATCTGCTCCTGCTTGTCCAAATTTAGAGAATGTGGAAGGCTTGAACCCATATCCATTGCTGCTAGCAACTGCGATCCAGATATACGGTACCTATGCTCACGATGTGCTATAAGATCTTCAATTGGCCCGGAAGCTAAAACTTCATGCTGGCCTTGGCGAGCCAATATCGATTCCCACAAACGTGTCGCCTTAGATACCAGATGTGAATTCTGTCCCGACGAGCTTGAGATGCGTTCATCCCACAGCTCACCCTCTAGCTTGGCTCTGTTTCTCATAGCTTGCAGCTTCTCTAACTCCTGCTGCAGACATGCCTCTTCAGCGCATAGACTTCGGAATTCAGCAGTCATTTCATGGGCTAAATTCGACCAGGTTGCTTGCCTTTGAACAGCAATATTTGCATTCTCCAGAAATTTCCGCCTCTCCAGAGCAATCCTTGCCTTGGTTACAGGAAGCAATGCGGCAGCATGAAGATAAGAGACATCTGTGAGCGCTGCCGGCAGCGGATTTGATGCTGCATCAGCCGGAAACGTCCTCCTGTGGACCTCCCTTAAGGCATGGACAGAGAGCTGCCACAAAAGCTCAACGAACCTCGGCCCGCAGCAGGTGGCGAGGGACGAAACCCTGGAGTTGCTCCGCGGCAGCGCCCCCTGCTGCTCCAGCTCGCTGATGACGCCCTGCACGATCTTGCGGAACTCCCTCGACTGCGCGGAATCAAAGATGGGCCACACCTTGTCGAAGTCCTTGGCGGACTGCGCGGGGCCGCGGAGCGAGGACAGGAGGAAGTAGAGGAGCTGCTCGCCGAGGCGAGGGTTGGAGTGGCGGAAGAGGCCGACGCGCGTGGGGACGGCGCCGGCGGGGGAGCCGAGGACGGCGGGATCGAGGCCGAGGAGGAGGCAGTTGGTGTACATGGCGCCCTCCAGCTCCGCCTCCCGCTCCTTCTCCCGATCCGTCGACATGGCCGCCGGCTTCTACTGGGTGGCTGGGTTGGGGCTAGGTTTGGGAGGAGCGGGAGGAGGCGGGCGGCATTGGAGTCGGGAGATCTCGCGAGGGGGAGGGGGAGGGGGAGGTGGAGGTGGGAGGCGAACAAACAAACAAAGAAAAGCAGGCCAGCCGGGTCGAGTCGAAATGGCAACCATTTTCTTCAGGGCCGGCTCGGGCTCGCTACGAAGAGGCCAATCTTGTCCTTGTTCAGTCCGGTACCAAGGATAGGATGCCGAATGGCGCAAGGTGAAGTGGACGCTACTCATGTTGTGGATCTATGTGGGACAAGATTTTTCATTTTATCTATAATTTCTATATAGTTTATTTCCATTATTTTATTTCTCACGCATTCATAGGCGTCGGCATGACCGATCTAAAGTTTGGGCCATTTCCATTATTTTATTTCTCACGCATTCATAGGCGTCGGCATGACCGATCTAAAGTTTGGGCCGGTCACACCCTAGCCGACGGATGCTAGTCCGGGTCGTTGGATCTAGCAAAGAAAAAAAGATTCGCCCCATATCTTCTTCCTCCTCATGCATATCGCGCTCGGCTAGCTCCCCTGCACCTCGTCGTCTCGTGCAGCTTCCCCCCGATGCCTCATGTCCCTTCAGTGGTCGTCCTCGTTCGGTCCTTGTCTTCGTCGGCCGTGCTCGTCGCTCCCTCGACCCATGCAACAGTTGCACTTGCGGTTGCAGCTCTCAGCAGCGAACAAACAAAGAATCATAAAGCTTTTTTGACATTGTCATAGTGTGGAAAAATGTCTTACAGTTTAATACGAAGGTAGTGTTTTTTATAGGAACAACTACATGCATCTCAAAACCTTCCTAAATGTCGGACAACGATAGCCATTCAATAAAATGCTTCAAACAACGGACCAGTTCAGAACTTTAAAATCCGCTAAATCCCACCCAAACATGGGGATCTTTTGGGTGCGCGATAATTCGCTTGGCCCACTGTCAGTTGAATTATACTCTCTTCGTCCTAATTTTTTTGTTTTAGCTTTGTCTATAAATGGATGTATCTAAATACTAAAACTTGACTAGGTACATACATATCTAAACAAATCTAAGATAAGAATTTTGAGACGGAGAAAGTATGTTCTTACAACTCATTTGTTTTTTTCTATGGGTCTGAGCAGCCGAGTCTGGCCCACCCTGCTATCCAGATTTGATGCATATGGTTGAATGACAAGCTCCTCTACCACTGTCCGCGGACACGTCCGAACGTGTTTGTAAACATTTGATTTGTCTGATTTGATGTCGCCGTTTATATCTGATTTGTGATGTCGTGGATGTTTGATTTGATGTCGTTGTTGAACAAACATTAATCTCCGAGCATTGCAAGGGTTGAGTTGTGCTTATCGCACTTGAGCACCACCCCTGAGTCGAAAAGATCAAAGACGTTCACGTCGAAAGTATCTTCAGCCACGACCTTGAAGGTGAGCAACTAGTCGATCTTCACTGGTGAGTGATGGTGAAGTCGTCCCACCCTTAAACAAACGACAAGCTCTTGTTGAGATCCCGAACCTTCAACCTCAAGTTGCAGTTCCTGTTTGTCTTGAGACTGATTTCTGGGGTGATAGTTGCCATGTGCTAACTATGGCACACCAATTCATTTAATTGGTTCTAATGTGTACTAGCCCAGAGATCATATCATCTAGAAAACATTCACTTGATAATGGAAATACCAAACCATAATATATTATTGATACAAGACCATAATTTCTGAATATTACAACAATAGTGTGGTGGTTGAAAGTTATACATGGTATCTCAACATCTATACACTAGTTAGGCACAGTAAGCCTTGATGAGTAGTAAACTCTTAAACGAGAAAAGAAATGCAATCAGTAGTAGGACTCCAAAAAGAATGGATACTCTCGAGACACATCTTAGTCAGCGAACTCAACAACATCCCCCACAAGCATGCACATCATCTTCATTATTTGGCCAAATCGACAAGCCAGATGAATACTATGAAAGTAGTCGCATGCAAATGAAACCAAGCAACAAGATGGACATTGAATCCACACAAACCGGCAAATCCAAGGAAAACACCAGATCCAGATAAAAGTAACGCAAAAGAAAATAAAGCAGTGTGTTCAACTAGATTACACGTTTAATGCAACATCTCGAGTATGGGGCATCACTCAATGCATGATTTAAATGACAAGCCAGGGTCAACATAAACTAAAGGGAAGGTGGGAGCAATGTCAAATAACTGGGAAGTTGGGAACAACGTAAGGTAAGCAACTTATCACCAAATTAAATGGGGATCGTTACAATTTCACTGGATTTGGACTTCATTGTTGAACGTAATTGAACTGGAAAGTAAGAATCAACCAAGAGTACAGAAAAGAAACCAATGAATCAAGCATTGTTAGATACTACAGGTCGAATGGGATCACAATACAATATATTTCAGAAAGAACAATTGAAATGAGGGTCTTTTAACACTTCAAAATTCAATGTGATCACGCTAATATATTTCAGATCGAACCACTGAAACAAGGGTCGTTGGACTTCAAGAATTTAGTGGGATCAACAGATTTTTTTACCACACTTGTAACGGCTTACACCATCACTAATGGAACCAAGATCTTCTCACTCACTATCACTGAGTGACATTATGCAAGGATATTAGACCAGGTACAGTGATATGCAAAGCAATAAGGTGGCATGGATAACCCACAAAATATCAACCAATTAAACCGACACATTGACCAAGAAGCAAAAGAAGAAGTCCCACCACTTTTTGATACAACTTACGGTGGAGATTTATTTTTACGTGTTGATTGTTTCCTAAATTTTAGCTTAGATCAAAAGTGTGATTAATCCCGACACCGTCGATACCATGGACACGGCTATTCAAATAGTTTTTGGGTTTGAATAGGTCGTACATTGCACCCATGTGACGAAAACCTTTCTCGGAGATGCCTCACCAAGATAAACCCTAAGATCACAAATTTTACTACTATACCAGTAAGGACTTAAACCTTACATTGAGAGTGGGAGTGTACACTAAAGGGTCAATATGATCATATAAACCACATGATCAAATAAAATCATATAAAATGCAAGTATACGAAAGCTTATTCTAGCATGAAAATATTACCATACTTTTATTCAAAATTCATATGAATCAAGTATCAAAAGAAACTATCTTTGCAAACATTTTTATAAAACAAGAATATGCATTTATTTCCATAGCAAAATGATACAAAATATCAAGATCCATCACATGTCATAAAAACATAGGTTTAGAAGGATTACCTTGACCAGGGGGGTTGTAAGGGTGGTCTAATCGCTCTAAAATATATAATAGGGTTGTTATTCTAATAGCATACACACAAGAAAAGGAAAAATAATATTATAATGTGCAAGAAAAATTCAACAACCATACTAATAGAAAGATAATTTCAATACCAACCAAAGGCAAAAAAGAATCAATTCTTGTAGACAAACAAATTTATCTATTTAAATTTAAACGGAAAATCCAGTGTATCGAGGTGATGTCAAAGGCATAAAGCGAAACTAGCCTACCATCAAAGGGGTAAGCCTGTGTGAGTTATCATCCTTTCAGTCACTAATAGGTGGGGTGACTTATTTAAATGAAGAGTTGTGTAACAGAGAAAAAAATGACGACAAATGCTTGCTACTTGGTGTACATGTTGGGGTTTCCTTGAATAGGAAGGGTGAAGCAGTATAATAGCAGATAATATTTCCCTGAGTTAAGAACCAAGGTTATCAAACCAGAAGGAGACGACACATAAACAACATAAAAAATACCTGCACACACACACACAAATCAAATGCTTGCACCCAACGAAGGCAAAGGGTTGTCAATCCCCTTGTTCTCGTTGATTGCAAGGATTAAATGTGGTATTGATAGTTATATAAATAAAATAAAATAAAATAATTAGGAAAATAAAACAACGAGAAATTGTAGTTTTTAGTATTAATGGAGAATTTACCCAGTGGGCATAGCGTTCACTAGAGGCATCTCTCTAAAAAGCATAGCATGAGTAGGTAAACAAATTATTATTGAGCGATCGATAAAAAATGACATAGTTATGTTTATTCTTGGTGGCATAATTCATATATAGGCATTAAGTTCGTTACAAGTAGACCATCATCCAATTGTATCTAGTAATATTACTCCACGCTAAGAACACTATCCAACATGCATCTGAAAGTATTAAGTTCATGACAAACAAAGTAACGCTTTAAGCAAGATGACATAATGTAGGCAAAGTAAGATCAAGAAATGTGTTCTAACCCCATCGTTTATACTTAGTAGAAACAATAAAGTGCATGCCTTGCAACCCCTTCTATCATAGACTAAGGACACCACAAGATTGAAGCCACTAATATGCACCACTCCCTTTAATGATCTACTCAATAACCCGACAAGAGAAAACTCGTAGACATACATAACTATAAAATTACACATAACATATCTGAAAATACTCAATTAATTTCAATGAATCATCTCAACATTAACCCACAATTTATATGATCCCAACAAACGCACCACAACAATTACATCAAATAGATCTCCAAGGAGAACATTGTATTGAAGATCATATATATATATATAGAGAGAGAGATCTAGCTATTGTTATGAACCCATAGGCCCCGAAGAAACTATTCACACATCATCATGGACGCAACAAGGTTGATGAAGATGCCCTAGATTACCGAAAAAGCCTTCATATGGGATCATGGAAGAACAAAGGCTGGTGGTGGCGACAAAATTGTTTTGGGTCTCGTTACGAGGGTTTCTGTATATATGCGAATTTATAGGAGTAGTTTTAGATTAAACACAGCCACAGGGGGCACAAGGCACCTTGGCGCGCTCTTGCCTTGTGGCTCCCTTGTGGAGCGTCCGTCCTTCTCCTCATGCTTCCAGGGTCTCTTTTTGTCTAGAAAAAATTGTCAAAAAGGTTCGTCGTGTTAGGACTTCATTTGGTATGGATTTCCTAAAAAACCTAAAACATGAAAAAAACATGACTCGTACTAGGCACTGAGTTAATAGTTTAGTCCATAAAAACAATATAACATGAAATATAAAGGATACACGATTGATAATATAATAGCATGAAACAATTAAAAATTATCGATACATTGGAGATGTTTCAGCATCCCCAAGCTTGATTCCTACTCGTCCTCGAGTAGGTAAATGATAAAAACAGATTTTTTTGATGTGAAATGATACCTAACACATTTTAATTATGTAATTATTTGTGGTATGAATATTGGAAAGCGATTTAATTGTTAAATATCAAAATGATAATGTGCAAGAATGCTAGAAAGTAATCATTACCTTTCAAAATAAAGGAAGCTAAAGAATGCTATTCCTAATTATTTAATAATTTAGGCATGGCATAGCTCGGCCTTCCTAACATAAAGTATAAATCATGAGCACCCTCATGCCAAATCAAGCACTTGTATCATACTTTTTTTCGCTTCAACCTTTTCAATTTCACTCAATACATGAGCGTGAGCCATGGACTTAACACTTTGGATGGCAAAGAGAATGATGATATGGGTTTATAAGCAAGATAAAGAGTGTAGAAAGTCTCACATCAATGTGGCAATGGAGAGGCCTTACGATCGATGCCAATGCGAGGAGTAGGGATTGCTATGCATGGGATGTACTAGAGCTATAAGTGTATGAAAGCTCTCCTAATGCAACTACGTGGTGTTGGGGAACGTTGCATGGGAAACAAAAAAAATCCTACGCACACGCAATACATATCCATGGTGATGATCATCTACGAGAGGGGACAGTGCATCTACGTACCCTTGTAGATCACTAAGCGGAAGCGTATATAACGCGGTTGATGTAGTGGAACATCTTCGCGATCCAAATCGCAGCACGTCCCGCGATCTCATCACGATCCGTCCCGTGATCCCATCACGATCCATCCCGATCTAGTGCCGAACGGACGGCACCTCCGCGTTCAGCACACGTACAACTCGATGACGATATCCGCCTTCTTGATCCAGAAAGAGGGGCAGAGAGGTAGATGAGTTCTCCAGTACGACGGCGTGGTGGTGGTGGAGGTGAAACTATTCAAGCAGGGCTTCGCCTAAGCACCGCTGAAACTAGACTAGAGGAGAAACAGATCCAGAGAGAGAGGTCAGCACGTGGCTATTTTTCTATGTCTCAAAACCCTCAAAAAACTCTAGTATATATAGGAGGAGGGAGGGAGGAGGTTGCGCACTAGGGCTGGCTCCTTTCCTTGGCGCAAGGAGGAGAGGAGGAGTCCTCCTCCAATCCAAGTAGGATTAGGACGACTCCTCCTTCCCACTTGGAAACTCCTTCCACCTTGTGTTTTTTATCCTCAAACCTCATGGGCCTTAGTGGGAGCTTATGTCAGCCCACTAGGGGCTGGTGTGTATCCTCCCACAACCCATAAGGCCCCTTGGGGCGTGACACCCCTCCCGATGGTCCCTGGTACCCTCCTGGCACTCCCGGTACACTACCAACGAGTCCGAAACTTTTTGGATGACCAAAGCAGGACTTCCTATATATCAATCTTTACCTCCGGACCATTCCGGAGCTCCTCGTGACATCCAAGATCTCATCCAGGACTCCGAACAACCTTCGGTCACCAACACCTATAACTTAACTATACCGAAACATCACCGAACCTTAAGTGTGCAGACCCTGCGGGTTCGAGAATTATGCACACATGACCTGAGACACTCCCCGGTCAATAACCAATAGCGGTACCTGGATATCCGTATTGGCTCCTACATATTCTACGAAGATCTCTATCGGTTGAACCTCTATGTCAAGGATTCAGTTAATCTCGTATGCTATTCCCTTTGTCCTTCGGTATGTTACTTGACAGAGATTCAATCGTCAGTATCTCCATACCTAGTTCGATCTCGTTACCGGCAAGCCTCTTTACTCGTTTCGTAATACAAGATCCCATAACTAACTTCTTAGTCACATTGCTTGCAAGGCTTGTTGTGATGTTGTATTACCGAGTGGGCCCCGAGATACCTCTCCATCACACGGAGTGACATACCCCAGTCTTGATCCATGCCAACCCAACAGACACCTTCGGAGATACCTGTAGAGCACCTTTATAGTCACCCAGTTACGTTGCGACGTTTGATACACACAAGGTATTCCTCCGGTGTCCGGGAGTTGCATGATCTCATGGTCATAGGAACAGATACATTGACATGCAGAAAATAGTAGCAATAAACTGACACGATCATATGCTACGTTTATAGTTTGGGTCTTTATCCATCACATCATTCTCCTAATGATGTGATCCCGTTATCAAGTGACAACACTTGTCTATGGCCAGGAAACCTTGACCATCTTTGGTCAAGGAGATAGTCAACTAGAGGCTCACTAGGGACAGTGTGTTGTCTATGTATCCACACATGTATTTGAGTTTCCAATCAATACAATTCCAGCATGGATAATAAACGATTAGCATGAATAAGGAAATATAATAATAACCAATTTATTATTGCTCTAGGGCATATTTCCAACAGTCTCCCACTTGCACTAGAGTCAATAATCTAGTTCACATCACTATGTGATTGTAATGAATCTAACACCCATACAGTTCTGGGGTTCGATCATGTCTTGCTTGTGAGAGAGGTTTTTAGTCAACGGATCTGAACCTTTAAGATCCGTGTGTGCTTTACAAATCTCTATGTCATCCTATAGATGCTGCTACTACGCGCCATTTGGAATTATTCCAAATGACTGCTCCACTATACGAATCCGGTTTACTACTCAAAGTCATCCGAATTAGTGTCAAAGCTTGCATCGACGTAACCCTTTACGACGAACTCCTTAATCACCTCCATAATCGAGAAAAAAAATTCCTTAGTCCACTAGTTACTAAGGATAACTTTTGACCGATGTTCAGTGACTCAATCATGGAGCACTCTTTGTACCGCTTGACAGACTCATGGTAAGGCACACATCAGGTGCGGTACACAGCATGGCATACTTCAGAGCCTACGACTAAGGCCTAGGGGACGACCTTTGTCCTTTCTCTTTCTTCTGCCATGGTCGGGTTTTGAGTCTTACTCAAATTTGCACCTTACAACACAGTCAAGAACCCCTTCTTTGTCGATCTATTTTGAACTCCTTCAAAAACTTGTCAAGGCATGCATTTCATTGAAACTCTTATCAAGCGTCTTGATCTATATCTATAGATATTGATGCTCAATGTTCAAGTAGCTTAATCTAGGTTTTCCTTTGAAAAACACTTTTCAAACAACCCTATATGCTTTCCAGAAATTCTACATCATTTCCGATCAACAATATTTCAACCACATATACTCATCAGAAATTCTATAGTGCTCCCACTCACTTTCTTGGAAATACAAGTTTCTCATAAACTTTGTATAAAACCAAAAGTTTTGATCACTCATCAAAGTACTTATTCCAACTCCGAGATGCTTTCTCGAGTCCATAGAAGGATCACTGGAGCTTGGATACTTGTTAGCATCCTTAGGATCGACAAAACCTTCTGGTTGTATCACATACAACATTTCCTCAAGGAAACCGTTGAGGAAACAATGTTTTGACATCCTATCCGCAAGATTTCATAAATAATGCCAACTGCTAACATAATTGCAACAGACTTTTAGCATCGCTACGAGTGAGAAAGTCTCATCATAGTCAACTCTTTGAACTTGTCGCAAACATCTTTGAGACAAGTCGAGCTTTCTTAATGTTGACTTGTCACCACCATCGCCCGTCTTCCTTTTAAAGATCCATATGTACTTAACAGTCTTATGACCATCAAGTAGTTCTTCCAAAGTCCACACTTAGGTTTCATACATGGATCCTCTCTCGGATTTCATGGCTTCGAACCATTTGCCGGAATCCGGGCCCTCCATCGCTTCTCCATAGCTCGTGGGTTCACTGTTGTCTAACAACATGACCTCCAAGACAGGGTTACCGTACCACTCTGTAGCAGTACGTGACCTTGTCGACCTACGAGACTTGTAGTAACTTGATCCAAAGTTTCATGATCACTATCATTAGCTTCCACTTCAATTGGTGTAGGCGCCACAGGAACAACTTCATGCGCCCTGCTACACACTGGTTGAAGTGACGGTTCAATAACCTCATCAAGTTTCCACCATCCTCCCACTCAATTCCTTCGAGAGAAACTTATCCTCGAGAAAGGACCCGTTTCTAGAACAAACACTTTGCTTCCGGATCTGAGATAGGAGATGTACCCAAATGTTTTGGGTATCCTATGAAGATGCATTTATCCGCTTTGGGTTCGAGCTTATTGATGACCCACAAGTATAGGGGATCAATTGTAGTCCTTTCATTAAATAAGAGTGTCGAACCCAACGAGGAGCAGAAGGCTCTGATAAACGGATTTCAGCAAGGTAAAAACTGCAAGCACTGAAAGTAGCGGTAACAAGTGATTGTGTAGCGAGGTGAAACGTAGGAAGCAAAGAGTAACAAGTAACAAGTAGTAGCAACGGTGCAGCAAGTGTCCCAATCCCTTTTGTAGCAAGGGACAAGCCTGAACAAAGTCTTATAGGAGGAAAAACGCTCCCGAGGACACACGGGAATTTCTGTCATGCTAGTTTCATCATGTTCATATGATTCGCGTTCGTTACTTTGATAGTTTGATATGTGGGTGGACCAGCGCTTGGGTAATACCCTTACTTGGACAAGCATCCCACTTATGATTAACCTCTCTCGCAAGCATCCGCAACTACAAAAGAAGAATTAAGACAAAGTCTAACCATAGCAGTAAACTAGTGGATCCAAATCGGCCCCTCACAAAGCAACGCATAGACTGGGGTTTAAGCTTCTGTCACTCCAGCAACCCATCATCTACTTACTACTTCCCAATGCCTTCCTCTAGGCCCAAATATGGTGAAGTGTTATGTAGTCAACGTTCACATAACACCACTAGAGGAAAAACAACATACATCATATCAAAATACCGAACAAATATCAAATTCACATGACTATTATTAACATGACTTATCCCATGTCCTCAAGAACAAAAGTAATTACTCACAAGACATAATCATAATCATGACCAGAGGTGTAATGAATAGGATCAAGGATCTGAACATAAACTCTTCCACCAAATAATCCAACTAGCATCAACTACAAAGAGTAATCAACACTACTAGCAACCTTACAAGTACCAATCGGAGTCGCGAGATGAAGATTGGTTACAAGAGATGAACTAGGGATTGGAGAGGAGATGGTGTTGATGAAGATGTTGATGAAGATGCATCCCCTCCGACGAGAGGAGTGTTGGTGATGACGATGGCGACGATTTCCCCCTCCGGGAGGGAAGTTTCCCCGGCAGGATCGTCCCGCCGGAGGTCTAGATTGGATCTGCTCAAGTTCCGCCTCGTGGCGCCGGAGAAACCACGAAAAAGCTCCCTATTGATTTTTTCCAGACCAGGACGCTTCATATAGCAAAAGAGGGGGGCTAGTGGGCCTTCAGGCAGCCCACAAGCCTGCCCTACGCCACCAGGGGGTGGTGGCGGTGGGCAAGCTTATGGAGCCCTGGTGGCCCCCCTCCGGTAGTTCTTTCGCCCAGTATTTTTAATATATTCCAGAAAAAATCCACGTAAATTTTCAGGGCATTTGGAGATGTGCAGAATAGTGGACTAGGATTTGCTCCTTTTCTAGTCCAGAATTCCAGCTGCCTGAATTCTCCCTCTTCACATAATCCTTGCAAAATAAGAGGAAAAAATGCATAAATATGGTACCACAAGTAATATAACATCCCAAAAAGCAATAAATATCAACATGAAGGCATGATGCAAAATGGACGTATCAACTCCCCCAAGCTTAGACCTCGCTTGTCCTCAAGCGAAAACCAAGTTCCATAAACACGTCCACATGTTTGGGGACGAAGGTGTCGATAAAACATAATACGAACATGAGGGCATCATGATCACACATAGAGCAACAATACAACATAAAGATTCTTATGGGAAAGTAACAATTCCTTCACAAAGCAAAGCATGAAGCAAAAACTTTACCGAGAAGTAACCAACAATAAACCATAGTCATTGAAGCAATTGCAATTTATCACAACATCAGAAAGAGTCAAATAAGAGCTTGTAAGGAAAACCCACATACTCAATCATCTCTTTTGTTTTCCACAATTGTTACAACTCACGTGATACTCATGGTGTCAAAGTTTCAGCTGGACACAGAGGAAGATAGGGGCTTATAGTTTTGCCTCCCAACCATTTACCTCAAGGGTAAAGTCAACAATAATAAAGCATGAGTACTCAACTCCAAGTTGATATATGACTATAGATCTTTCCCAAGCATGTGACAGTAGCCAAGACAAAGGCAAAAAGGGAATTGGTGAAGATCACCATGACTCTTACAAGGGTAAAAAGTAAAGTTACAAGATAGGCCCTTCGCAGAGGGAAGCAGAGGTTGTCATGCACTTTTGAGGTTTGAATGCGTGTCCTCTTAGTGCGGAGGAACGTCACTTTATATTGCCTCCTGTGATAAAGAACTTTATTATGCAGTCTGTCGCTTTTATGTATTCCTCATCACAGGTTCGTACAAAGCTTATTTTCCACACACTAATAGATCATACATATTAGAGAGCAATTTTTCTTGCTTGCACCGATGACAACTTACTTGAAGGATCTTATTCAATCCATAGGTAGGTATGGTGGACTCTCATGGCAAAACTGGGTTGGAGGTTTCTGGATGCACAAGTAGTATCTCTACTTGGTGCGGGAGTTTTGGCTAAAATGAGGTGGAAGCAATCGTCACATGCTAAGGGATCTCTAATCATATAACATTGTTTGGAACCAAGCAAACACAATTCATTATGTTGTCTTCCTTGTCCAACATCTACTCCTAGGCATGTAATAGTTTGGTGAGTGCTCACAATTGTAAAAAGTGTCTAAGATGATATATTTATATGTGAAACTCTCTTTCCTTATTACTTCTTATTAATTGCAACAATGACTAATGTCTATGTTGATTTACTATCAATATGTTTCAATCGTCATACATGTCGTAAGTGAAGTTATCACTTTCCATAAGATCGTCTCATGATCTTTCATGCTATCGTTCTTTTCATACTTTTGATCATGGCACAAAGCAAAGCCCTTGACTAAGAAACTCTTTATTATATGGCTCGTAAGATCGAATACATCGGGGGAGAGACAAAAGCATAAGACTCAAACTAAAAACTAAAAACTAAAGACTTATTCTCTAAAAGAAGAAATAAAAACTGTAAAGGAAAGAACTAAAACAAAGGTAAAAGCAAAAGATATAAAGGTGATACGATACCAGGGCAACTCCCCCAAGCTTGGCAGAAGCCAAGGGGATTGCTCATACCAATGCTTAGTTGTCTTCCTTTGGTGGTGATGGTGGTGTTGTTGGAGCAGTCTTGAGCTTGTCTAATTTCCACTTGAGCAAAAAG
This sequence comes from Hordeum vulgare subsp. vulgare, assembly GCF_904849725.1. Classification (NCBI taxonomy): domain Eukaryota; kingdom Viridiplantae; phylum Streptophyta; class Magnoliopsida; order Poales; family Poaceae; genus Hordeum; species Hordeum vulgare. The sequence goes on from NC_058519.1 coordinate 574,586,861, forward strand.
TTCTGCTCCCTTAGATCGTCATTTTCCTCCTCAAGTTTCAAAACTCTATGGCAGAGCTCCTGCTTACTCTCCTGCAAGAAACGAGAAGGGATAAACAAGGTCTTAGGCTTCTTCCTATGGTCAGGGAGGCTTGACTTCTTGAACTCCACATGGGTGTTTGCAGGTTGAGGTAGAGGAGCCTCCTCTTCATCGGAACTCATTTGCTCCTTCTCTTTGGGCTCATAGTCCTCTTCCTCATCAGTGGTCCAGCCATATGGTTCCAAGTCCCCATAGACCTTGGGGTTAGCAAGGTAGTCAGCCACATAGCTCTCTCCCTCTGAATCTTGAGAAGACATCTTGACCTAGATCTGCGTCAGAAACAAGCTCGAAACGAAAACAGAGGAAAACTGCGCGATACGGAGATCAAAACCTTCGGGCGACTATATATTGATTTTTCTGGGCCAGAAGGAGTCCTCCGCAAGAAAACGGAGTCCGAGAGGCACACGAGGTGCCCACAAGCTTGCCCACCGCCACCAGGGGGTGGTGGCGGAGTGGGCCCTTGTGGCTGCCTCGTTTGCTCTCCGGTCTGCTTTTTATTTTTCTAATTTTCCAAAAATTCCAAAAGTGAGGAAATTTCCTATTGGAAAAGTATCGGAGTCCAATTTCTTGCCGAAACAGATACATCTTCGTTTTCAAGGTCTAAAACAGGCTGATAAACATCCCTTATGTACTCCTGTGGAGTTATGACATTGATGATATTGGTCTCAACATTTATGGGAGTACGAGAGATGTAATGCTTGATTCTTTGCCCATTTACCACTCTAGGAAAATTTCCTTTCGTGTTATTGAATTTTATGGCAGCGGAACGATATACTTCCTCGACAACATAGGGACCTTCCCATTTAGAGAGAAGCTTGCCTGCAAAGAATCTCAAACGAGAATTGTATAGCAAGACATAATCGCCTACATTGAACTCTTGTTTCTGTATTCGTTTGTCGTGCCATCTCTTAACCTTTTCCTTGAACAACCTAGCATTCTCATATGCCTGGGCTCTCCATTCATCTAATGAGCTGATATCAAACAACCGCTTCTCACCGGCAAGTTTGAAATCAAAGTTGAGCTCTTTGGTTGCCCAATAAGCTTTTTGTTCCAGCTCAAGAGGTAGATGACAGGCCTTACCATAAACCATTTTATACGGTGACATGCCCATGGGATTCTTATAAGCAGTCCTATAAGCCCATAGTGCATCGTCAAGTTTGCTAGACTAGTTCTTTCGAGATCTATTGACGGTCTTTTGTAGGATCAACTTGATCTCCCTATTACTCAACTCAACTTGACCACTAGACTGAGGATGATAAGGAGATGCAACTCTATGGTTGACATCATACTTAGCTAGCATCTTGCACAAAACACCATGAATGAAGTGTGAACCGCCATCAGTCATCAAGTATCTAGGGACTCCAAATCTTGGGAATATGACTTCTTTAAGCATCTTAATAGAGGTGTGGTGATCAACATTTTTAGTGGGGATAGCTTCTACCCACTTAGTAACGTAATCCACAACAACTAAGATGTGAGTGTACCCATTGGAACTCGGGAAGGGTCCCATATAATCAAAGCCCCAGACATCAAATGGTTCAATGACAAGTGAATAGTTCATAGGCATCTCTTGACGCTTACTGATGTTCCCTATCCTTTGGCATTCGTCACAAGACAAGACAAACTTACGGGCATCCTTGAAGAGAGTGGGTCAATAGAAACCTGATTGCAATACCTTATGGGCAGTTCTATCTCCAGCATGGTGTCCTCCGTAGGCTTCGGAATGACACTTCTGCAGGATCTGTCCCTGTTCATGTTTAGGCACACAACATCTAATAACACCATCTACCCCTTCCTTATAAAGGTGAGGATCATCCCAAAAGTAGTGTCTCAAATCAAAGAAGAATTTCTTCTTTTGCTGATAGGTGAAACTGGGTGGTATGTATTTGGCTACGATATAGTTTGCATAATCGGCATACCACGGTGCACTATGTGAAGTGCGGATGACATTTAATTGCTCACCAGGAAAGCTGTCATCAATAGGTAGTGGGTCATCAAGGACATTCTCTAGCCTAGACAAGTTATCTGCTACAGGGTTATCAGTACCCTTTCGGTCAACGACGTGCAAATCAAATTCCTGTAGCAGGAGAACCCATTTGATCAGCCTAGGCTTAGCGTCCTTCTTCTCCATGAGGTACTTAATAGCAGCATGATCAGAGTGAATAGTGACTTTGGAGTCAACTATGTAAGATCTGAACTTTTCACATGCAAACACGTCTGCTAAAAATTCCTTCTCCGTAGTGGCATAGTTTCTTTGGGCATTGTCTAGAGTTTTACTAGCGTAGTGAATGACATTCAACTTCTTGTCAACTCTTTGTCCTAGAACAACACCAACAACATAATCACTAGCGTCACACATGATTTCAAAGGGCAAGTTCCAGTCAGGTGGTTGAACAATAGGTGCAGCTATCAAAGCCTTCTTAAGTATTTCAAAGGCTTCCTCACAATCCTCATCAAAAACAAAAGGAACATCCTTCTGCAAGAGGTTGGTAAGAGGCCTAGAAATCTTAGAGAAGTCTTTAATGAACCTTCTATAGAAACCAGCATGACCTAGGAAACTTCGTATACCTCTGATATCTGTGGGGCAAGGCATTTTCTCAATTGCATCAACCTTAGCCTTATCAACTTCAATGCCTCTTTCAGAGATTTTGTGTTCTAAGACGATACCTTCATTAACCATAAAGTGGCACTTCTCCCAATTCAAGACGAGGTTGGTTTCTTCGCATCTTTGTAAGACTCGATCGAGGTTGCTAAGGCAATCATCAAAGGAAGACCCGTAAATGGAGAAGTCATCCATGAAAACCTCGACAATCTTTTCACAAAAGTCAGAGAATATATCCATCATACATCTTTGGAAGGTGGAAGGTGCATTACATAAGCCAAAAGGCATACGTCTATAGGCAAAGGTACCGAAAGGGCAGGTGAAAGTGGTTTTCTCTTGATCAGATTGTGCAACAGGTATTTGCGAGAAACCCGAGTAACCGTCTAGAAAGCAGAAGTGTGTGTGTTTTGATAGCCTTTCTAGCATTTGGTCGATGAACGGCAAAGGATAATGATCTTTCCTGGTTGCCTTGTTCAGTTTCTGGAAGTCTATCACCATTCTATAGCCGGTAACAATCCTTTGTGGGATTAGTTCATCCTTATCATTAGGAACGACGGTGACACTTCCCTTCTTAGGTACGAAATGTACTGGACTTACCCAATCACTATGAGCAACAGGATAAATGATTCCTGCTTCCAGAAGCTTTAATATTTCTTTTCTAACGACCTCTTTCATCTTAGGATTTAATCTCCTTTGATGATCAGCAACTGGTTTACAGTCAGGATCGGTTTTAATCTTGTGCTGACATAGAGTAGGACTAATACCCTTAAGATCATCAAGAGTATATCCAATAGCAGCTCGGTGCTTCCTCAGAGTTTTTAGTAACTTCTTCTCTTCACGTTCTGAGAGGAGAGCACAAATAATGACATGATATATCTCCTTCTCATTAAGATAGTCATACTTAAGAGTATCAGGCAACTCTTTAAGCTCGAACACAGGATCACCCTTTGGTGGGGGAGGATCTCCAAGCAGTTCAACAGGCAGATTATTCTTGAGAATATGATATTGTTCTAAGACAATTTTATCTATCTCATCTCTCTTCTCCATATGCATATCATTTTCATGCTCAAGCAGATATTGCTCTAAAGGATCCGTAGGAGGTACGGCAATAGAGGCAAGAGCAATGATTTCATCTCTACCAGACGACTCTCTTTCATGGGTTTATCTTCCAAACTTGGAGAAGTTAAATTCATGAGAGACACCCTCGAAACTTACTGTGACAGTCTGCTTAATGCAATCAATGTGAGCATTGACAGTGTTGAGAAAGGGTCTACCAAATATGGAAATCAGTAGGATACTTCGTCTTACCACACAGGACTTCGTCTCCTCAGGGGGGGCAAGTGGTCTAATGTAACCCCTACGTATCACAGTTGGAGCTTTAGAATAATCCTTTATCCTAGAAGGGTATGGTGGTTTCTCAGTGTAAGCACAAGGCACAACAGGATCACTAAAAGCTATGATTTTCTCCTCAAATAGATTGGTTTTGGCTATGTTTCTTTCTACAGTAGGATGATATTTAAACCACTTCTCTTTGGGAAGATCAACATGAGCAGCAAAAGATTCACAAAGAGAAGCTACTATCTCAGAGTCAAGTCCATACTTAGCGCTAAAATCTCTAGAAGTGTTTGTCTCAACAAAAGATTTAACGCAATCAAACTGGAAATTAATACCTGACTCCTTACCTTCCTCCAGCTCCCAATCTTTAGAGTTGCGTTTGATTCTCTCCAATAAATTCCACTTCTGATCAATATCCTTCTTCATAAAAGAACCATCACAAGAAGTGTCAAGCATGGTACGATCTTCATGAGAAAGCCGAGCATAACAGTTTTGAGTGATGATTTCTCTCGAGAGCTCATGATTGGGGCATGAATATAGCATTGATTTAAGCCTCCCCCAAGCTTGAGCTATGATTTCCCTGTCACGAGGCCAAAATTTATAAATAAAGTTTCGATCACGATGTACTAAATGCATAGGATAGAACTTTTGATGAAATTCCAATTTCAACTGATTGTAGCCCCATGATCCAGCATCATCACATAGCCTATAGCATGTCAACGCCTTATCCTTCAAAGATAAAGGAAATACTTTCTTATTTACCTCATCCTCGGGCAAACCTGCAAGCTTAAATAAACCACAAACTTCATCTACATAGATTAGATGAAAGTCTGGATGTGAAGATCCATCTCCTGTAAAAGGATTAGCCAGTAGTTTCTCAAGCATACCCAAAGGAATTTCATAAAAGATATTTTCAGTAGGTACCTCAGGTTGAGGAGCAACTCCTCGTGCTTCCGTTCATGGTGAAGATACCCCGAACAAACTCCTCAAAGGAAGAGTTTCCATAGTAACAAGTGACAATACATTTCAGCACAGTATAAAAATGTTTCCTTACCAATTTCCACTTACCAAAGGCGCTTCACTCCCCGACAACGGCGCCAGAAAAGAGTCTTGATGACCCACAAGTATAGGGGATCAATCAAAGTCCTTTCGATAAGTAAGAGTGTCGAACCCAACGAGGAGCAGAAGGCTCTGATAAACATATTTCAGCAAGGTAATAACTGCAAGCACTGAAAGTAGCGGTAACAAGTGATTGTGTAGCGAGGTGAAACGTAGCAAGGAAAGAGTAACAAGTAACAAGTAGTAGCAACGGTGCAGAAAGTGGCCCAATCCCTTTTGTAGCAAGGGACAAGCGTGAACAAAGTCTTATAGGAGGAAAAACGCTCCCGAGGACACACGCGAATTTCTGTCATGCTAGTTTCATCATGTTCATATGATTCGCGTTCGTTACTTTGATAGTTTGATATGTGGGTGGACCGGCGCTTGGGTACTGCCCTTACTTGGACAAGCATCCCACTTATGATTAACCTCTGTCGCAAGCATCCACAACAACAAAAGAAGAATTAAGACAAAATCTAACCATAGCATTAAACTAGTGGATCCAAATCAGCCCCTCACGAAGCAACGCATAGACTGGGGTTTAAGCTTCTGTCACTCCAGCAACCCATCATCTACTTACTACTTCCCAATGCCTTCCTCTAGGCCCAAACATGGTGAAGTGTTATGTAGTCGACGTTCACATAACACCACTAGAGGAAAAACAACATACATCATATCAAAATACCGAACGAATATCAAATTCACAAGACTATTATTAACATGACTTATCCCATGTCCTCAGGAACAAAAGTAACTACTCACAAGACATAGTCATAATCATGACCAGAGGTGTAATGAATAGCATCAAGGATCTGAACATAAACTCTTCCACCAAATAATCCAACTAGCATCAACTACAAAGAGTAATCAACACTACTAGCAACCTTACAAGTACCAATCGGAGTCGCGAGACGAGGATTGGTTACAAGAGATGAACTAGGGATTGGAGAGGAGATGGTGCTGATGAAGATTTTGATGAATATGCCTCCCCTCCGACGAGAGGAGTGTTGGTGATGACGATGGCGACGATTTCCCCCTCCGGGAGGGAAGTTTCCCCGGCGAGATCATCCTGCCGGAGGTCTAGATTGGATCTGCTCAAGTTCCGCCTCGTGGCGGCGGCGAAACCACGAAAAAGCTCCCTATTGATTTTTTCCACACCAGACCGCTTCATATAGCAAAAGAGGGGGGCTAGTGGGCCTTCAGGCAGCCCACAAGCCTGCCCTGCGCCACCAGGGGGGTGGCGGCGGTGGGCCAGCTTGTGGAGCCCTGGTGCCCCCCCTCAGGTAGTTCTTTCGCCCAGTATTTTTAATATATTCCAGAAAAAATCCACGTAAATTTTTAGGGCATTTGGAGATGTGCAGTAGTGGACTAGGATTTGCTCCTTTTCCTGTCCAGAATTCCAGCTGCCTGAATTCTCCCTCTTCAAATAATCCTTGCAAAATAAGAGAGGAAAGGCATAAATATGGTACCGCAAGTAATATAACAGCCCAAAAAGCAATAAATATCAACATGAAAGCATGATGCAAAATGGACGTATCACTTATCACATGGAAACTTTTTCACATAAGCGTCGTAGCCCTAAACTTCTAACAAACGTCAGCTTAGGTTTCTCCAAACCATAGTTCATACGTTGTCATCTGAACGTAATTACGTGGTGCCCTATTTAAAGTCAATGCGGTTGTCTCTAATGCCTAACCCAAAACGATAGTGGTATTTCGACAAGAGAGATCATAGTATGCGCTATATCCAATAGGGCGTGTCTATGACGTTCGGACACACAATCATACTATGGTGCTCGAGGTGGCATGAGTTGTGAAACAATTTCCACATTGTCTTAACTGTGTACCAAACTTGCAACTGAGATATTCATCTCTATGATCATATCGTAGACATTTTATCCTTTTGTCACGATGATCTTCACTCTGAAATAGCTTGAACTTTTCAATATTTCAGACTTGTGATTCATCAAGCAAATACTCCTGTATCTACTCAAATTGTCACTAAAGTAAGAACATAATGATATCGGCTGCGTGCCTCACTACTCATTGGACTGCATACATCAAAATAAATTACTTCCAACAAGTTACTTTCTTGTTCCATCTCACTCGAAAAACGAGGCCTTCAGTCATCTTGCCCATGTGGTATGATTTACATGCCTCAAGTGATTCAAAATCAAGTGATTTCAAATGGTCCATCTGCATGGAGTTTCTTCATGCGTTTATACCAATAGGCATGGTTTGCATGTCTCAAACGTTTGAAAAATGAGTGAGTACAAAGATCCATCGGCATGGAGCTCCTTCATGCATTTTATACCAATATAACTCAAGCGGCAGTGCCACAAGTAAGTGGTACTATCATTACGACTTTGTATCTTTTGGCATCAATATTATGAACATGTGTACCACTACAATCGAGATTTCAATAAACCATTGAAGGTATTTATTCAAGCAAATAGAATAACCATTATTCTCTTTAAATGAATAATCGTATTGCAATAAACACGATCTAATCCTGGTCATGCTCAACGCAAACACCAAATAACAATTATTTAGGTTTAACACTAATCCCGATGGTAGAGGGAGTGTGCGATGCTTGATCACATCAACCTTGGAAACACTTTCAACACTTATCGTCACCTCGCCTTTATCTAGTCTCCGTTTACTCCGTAGCTTTTATTTCGAGTTACTAATACTTAGCAACCTTACCGGTATCTAATACCCTCGTGCTACTAGGAGTACTAGTAAAGTACACATCAATATCATGTATATCCAATATACTTTTGTCGACTTTGCCAGCCTTCTCATCTACCAAGTATCTAGGGTAGTTCCTCTTCAGTGACTGTTCCCCTCATTACAGAAGCACTTAGTCCCGGGTTTGGGTTCAACCTTGGGTCTCTTCACTAGAGCAACAACTAGTTTGCCGTTTCATGAAGTATCCCTTCTTTCCCTTGTCCTTCTTGAAACTAGTGGTTTTACTAACCATCAACAATTGATGCTCCTTTCTGATTTCTACTCTCGCGGTGTCAAATATCGCGAATAGCTCAAGGATCATCATATCTATCCCTGATTTGTTATAGTTCACCATGAAGCTCTAGTAGCTTGGTGGTAGTGACTTTGGAGAACCATCACTATCTCATCTGGAAGATTAACTCCCACCCGATTCAAGCGATTGTAGCACTCAAAGAATCTGAGCACATGCTCAACTATTGAGTTTTTCTCCCTTACTTTGTAGACAAAGAATCTTGTCGGAGGTCTCATACCTCTCAACAAGGGCACGATCATGAAATACCATTTTCATCTCTTGGAACATCTCACATGTTCCGTGACCTTCAAAACGTCTTCGACGCCTCAATTCTAAGCCATTAAGTATTACACACTGAACTATCACGTAGTCATCAAAAACGTGTATGTCAGATGTTCGCAACATCCACACACGACGCTCGAGGTTCAGCACACCGAGCGGTGAATTAAGGACATAAGCCTTCTGCACAGCAATGAGGACAATCCTCATTTTACGGACCCAGTCCGCATAATTGCTACTATCACCTTTCAACTAAATTTTCTCTAGGAACATATAAAAATTAGTAGATCTACAACGCAAGCTACAACATTATTTGCACACACCTTTTGACTATGTTCATGATAATTGAGTTTAGCTAATCATATTACTAATAACTCCCACTCAAATAGACAGCCCTCCCGTCATTCAAGTGGTGCATGATCCAAATGCACTAACTCAAGTCTGATCGTCACGTGAGTTGAGTATAGGTTTAGTGGTGAACATCTCCATGTTGATCATATCAACTATATGATTCATGCTCGACCTTTCAGTCTCTTGTGTTCCGAGGCCATGTCTGTACATGCTAGGCTCGTCAAGTTTAACCCGAGTGTTCTGCGTGTGCAACTGTTTTGTACCCGTTGTATGTGAACATTGAGTCTATCACACCCGATCATCACGTGGTGTCTCGAAACGACGAACTGTCGCAACGGTGCACCGTCAGGGAGAACACAATTTTATCTTGAAATTTTAGTGAGGAATCACCTTATAATGCTACCTCGTCCTAAGCAAAACAAGGTGCATAAAAGGATTAACATCACATGCAAATCATAAGTGACATGATATGGCCATGAACTTGTGCTTCTTGATCTCCATCACCAAAGCACCGGCATGATCTCCATTGTCACCGGTGCCGCACCATGATCTCCATCACTGTGCTGCCATCGAGGTTGTCGCGCTATCTATGCTATTACTACTAAATCTACAACCTAGCAATATAGTAAAAGCATCTGCAAGCACAAACGTTAGTTTAAAGACAACCATATGGCTCCTCCCGGTTGCCGTAGCATGGACATGCAAGTCGATATTTAACTATTACAACATGATCATCTCATACATCCAATATATTACATCATGTCTTTGGCCATATCACATCACATGCATACCCTGCAAAAACAAGTTAGACGGCCTCTAATTTGGTGTTGCATGTTTTACGTGGTTCTATGGGTATCTAGTATGATCGCATCTTACTTACGCAAAGCCACAACGGTGATATGCAAATTGCTATTTAACCTTCTCCAAGGACCGCCTCGGTCAAATCTGATTCAACTAAAGTTGAAGAAACAGACACCCACCAGTCATCTTTATGCAACAAGTTGCATGTGAGTCGATAAAACCGGTCTTTCGTAAGCGTACGAGTAAAGTTGGTTCGGGCCGCTTCAATCCAACAAAACCGCCGAATCAAGAAAAGACTAAGGAGGGAAGCAAATTGAACATCAACGTCCACAAACTCTTTTGTGTTCTACTCGATATATCATCTACACATGAACCTAGCTCTTGATGCCACTGTTGGGGAACGCCGCATGGGAAACAAAAAATTTCCTACGCACACGCATTACCTATCCATGGTGATGATCATCTACGAGAGGGGAGAGTGGATCTACGTACCCTTGTAGATCGCTAAGCGGAAGCGTATATAACGCGGTTGATGTAGTGAAACATCTTCATGATCCAAATCGCAGCCCGTCTCGCGATCTCATCACGATCTGTCCTGCGATCCCATCATGATCCATCCCGATCTAGTGTCGAACAGACGTCACCTCCGCGTTCAGCACACGTACAGCTCGATGACGATCTCCGCCTTCTTGATCCAGCAAGAGGGGCAGAGAGGTAGATGAGTTCTCCAGCACGACGACATGGTGGTGGTGGTGGTGAAACTATTCCAGCAGGGCTTCGCCTAAGCACCGCTGAAACTAGACTAGAGGAGAAACAAATCTAGAGAGAGAGGTCAGCACGTGGCTGTTTTTCTGTGTCTCAAAACCCTCAAAACCTCTAGTATATATAGGAGGAGGGAGGGAGGAGGTTGCGCCCTAGGGCTGGCTCCTTTCCTTGGCGCAAGGAGGAGAGGAGGAGTCCTCCTCCAATCCTAGTGGAATTAGGACTCCTCCTTCCCACTTGGAAACTGTTTCCACCTTGTGTTTTTTCTCCTCAAACCTCATGGGCCTTAGTGGGAGATTATGTCATCCCACTAGGGGCTGGTTTGTATCCTCCCACAGCCCATAAGCCCCCTTGGGGCGTGACACCCCTCCCGATGGTCGCCGGTACCCTCCTGGCACTCCCGGTACACTACCGACGAGCCCGAAACTTTTTCGATGACCAACACAGGACTTCCTATATATCAATCTTTACCTCCGGACCATTCCGGACCTCCTCGTGACGTCCAGGATCTCATTCGGGACTCCAAACAATCTTTGGTCACCAACAACTATAACTTAACTATGTCGAAACGTAACCGAACCTTAAGTCTGCAGATCCTGCGGGTTCAAGAACTATGCAGACATGACCTGAGACACTCCCGGGTCAATAACCAATAGCGGTACCTGGATGTCCATATTGGCTCCTACATATTCTACGAATATCTCTATTGGTTGAACCTTTATGTCAAGGATTCAGTTAATCCCGTATGCTATTCCCTTTGTCCTTCGGTATGTTATTTACCCGAGATTCGATCGACGGTATCTCCATACCTAGTTCAATCACATTACCGGCAAGCCTCTTTACTCATTCCGTAATACAAGATCCCGTAACTAACTCCTTCGTCACATTTCTTGCAAGGCTTGTTGTGATGTTGTATTACCGAGTGGGCCCTGAGATACCTCTCCGTCACACGGAGTGACAAATCCCAGTCTTGATCCATGCCAACCCAACATACACCTTCGGAGATACCTATAGAGCACCTTTATAGTCACCCAGTTACGTTGGGACGTTTGATACACACAAGGTATTCCTCCGGTGTTCGGGAGTTGCATGATCTCATGGTCATAGGAACAAATAAATTGACATGAAGAAAACAGTAGCAATAAACTGACACGATCATATGCTACATTTATAGTTTGGGTCTTTATCCATCACATCATTCTCCCAGTGATGTCATCCCGTTATCAAGTGACAACACTTGTCTATGGCCAGGAAACCTTGACCATCTTTGATCAACGAGCTAGTCAACTAGAGGCTCACTAGGGACAGTGTGTTGTCTATGTATCCACACATGTATTTGAGTTTCCGATCAATACAATTCTAGCATGGATAATAAATGATTATCATGAATAAGAAAATATAATAATAACCAATTTATTATTGCCTCCAGGGCATATTTCCAACACGTGGGTAAGCAGCCAACTAGCTTGCTTATAACACTGGTACAGTCAGGTCCTATACAAACAATTTTTAATCCCTTTCTGTGATGCAATTTAAAACCGTCACCTTGCTAGTGTGGGCGATAGGGGGTCCATCCATATTGCATAGAAACATCGTCTACGATGGGGTGAGCGTGTGCTATCGAATTGCCTAAAGTAATTGTATGCGAAGTCGTAGCATATACCACACGTTACACTTCAACGTTACGTTTGTGGTCGACCATATGTTGACGTGCAACTATTCCTGACTTGACGCCTCCACGACAACGTAGCCAGAAAAGATCTTGTCCCACTTGCTCAACAATTAGCAATTGTCTTGCAATGGCCCACCAACGTGTGGGATTGCGGCAGTTTTCAAGGGTAGAGTATTCAACCCAAATTTGTTGGTTCGCACGATGGGAAGCGAAAGAATATTCTCAAGTATTGGCAGCTGAATGTGTCAGATTCAACCACACCTGAAAGATTAGTGTCTGCAAGCAAAGTATCAGTAGCAAAGTAGTATGATAACAACGGTGCCAGAAACGATCTGTTGACGGCAGACTATTCCTAACTGTTGTATCAATGGCGCCAGTAACTTGCCCGTGGACGGGAAATATTCTTTCCCGGCAACGGTGCTAGAAAAAGTATTGTAGCAAGTAGTAGCAGTGTAACGAGTAACAGCAGTGGCAAGGAACAACAATAGTGACATCAGTAGCAAGTAGCAGCAGTAGCGAGTAACAACAGTAGCAAGTAACAGTAGCAGAAACAGTAGTAACAGCAGGAGAGCAAAGCAAGTAACAACAGCAGAGCAAGTAACAGTAGCAGCAACAGTAGTAACAGCAGCAAAGCAAAGCAAGTAACAACAGCAGAGCAAAGCAAGTAACAGCAGCAGAGCAAGTAACAGTAGCAGTGTGACAAACTCGTAGGCAATGGATCGGTGATTCGTTGGATGACATTCATCATGCAACAGTTATAACACGGAGAGATATGTGGCTAGCTCCCGTTCGTCAATGTGATGTAGGCATGCTTTCCGTGTGTAGTCATACGTGCTTAGGGAAAAGAACTTGCATGACATCTATTGTCCATCCCTCCCATGGCAGCGGGGTCCAAATGGATACTACGGGATATTAAAGTTCTCCTTTTAATAAAGAACCGGACCAACGCATTAGCACTTGGTGAACACATGAACTCCTCAAACTATGGTCATCACCGGGAGTGGTTCCGGTTATTGTTACTCCGGGGTTGCCGGATCATAACAAATAGTAGGTAACTACAACTTGCAAGATCAGATCTAAAACACACATATATTGGTGGCAACATAATAATTTCAGATCTGAAATCATGGCACTCGGGCCCTAGTGACAAGCATTAAGCATGACAAATTAGTAGCAACATCAATCTCAGAACATAGTGGATACTAGGGATCAATCCCCGTCAAAACTAACTCGATTACATGATAGATCTCATCCTACTCATCACCGCCCAGCGAGCCTACGAATAGATTACTCACGAACGATGAAGAGCTTCATGGAATTGGAGAGGGAAGAAGGTTGATGATGACGATGGCGACGATCTCCTTGATCCGGAGCCCAAAACGGACTCCAGATCTGCCCTCCAGATGAAGAACAGGATGTGGCGGCGCCTCCGTGTCGCAAAAGCGATGAAATCTTCTCTCTTGATTTTTTTCGGGACGAAAGGGAATAAATAGGGCTGAGTTTGGGGGCGGCACAACCACGTGGGCCCCACAAGCCCTGACGCCGCGGCCTGGGGGGGTGGCCGCGGCCACATGGCTTGTGGCCCACTGGCTCACCCCATCCTGTGGATCTTTGCGCAAGTATTTTTCATATTTTCTAGAAATATTCTTCGTAAATTTTCAGGACATTCCGAGAACTTTCATTTCTGCACAAAAATAACACCATGGCAATTCTACTGAAAACAGCGTTAGTCCGGGTTAGTTCCATTCAAATCATGCAAATTAGAGTCCAAAACAAGGGCAAAATAGTTTGGAAAAGTAGATACGATGGAGACGTATCAAACTCCCCCAAGCTTAAAACCTTGCTTGTCCTCAAGCAACTCAGTTGACAAACTGAAAGAGAAGAAAAACTTTGACAAACTCTGTTTGATCTTGTTGTTGCAACTATGTCTAACTCATAACCAGAATTTCAGCAAGATCACAAGTTAACCACATAAGAAGGTGACACAAAGTTCTCACGGTAAACTAATATCAATGGCATAATCAGCTAGGGAGAAAATAATAATGAGTTTCAGATACCAACAATTCAATCAAAACAAGCATGACGCAATATGAATAGGTGGTATCTCGCTAGCTCTTTCTGAGACTGCAAAACATAAATGCAGAGCACTTTCAAAGATCAAAGGCTGACTAAACATTGTAATTCATAGCAACGAAGATCCAGTCATAGTCATACTCAATATCAATCAAAAGCAAAGCATAAAATGACAAAGGTGCTCTCTAATTGGTGCTTAAATAAGAAGAGGATGACTCAACAGGAAAATAAATAGACAGGCCCTTCGCAGAGGGAAGTATTGATTTGCAGAGGTGCCAGAGCTCAAGCTTTGAAAACAGAGGTAATAATTTTGGGTGGCATGCTTTCATTGTCAACGCAATGACCAAGAGTTCTCAATATCTTCCATGCTACTCATGCTATAGGCGGTTCCCAAACAGAAAAGTAAAGTTTTAACTCCCCCACCACCAATCAATCACACTCCACGGCTAGCCGAATCCTCGGGTACCGTCCATTCTAACATCAATCTGGGGGGAGTCTTGTTTTACAGTTATGTTTTCGATTTAAGCATGGAACTGGGCATTCCAATTACCGGCCCCTTTCTCGTGAATGATAGTGAATAAACACATGTCCAGGATAACACGCCTAACATGGAAGATACCAACAGCCCCATGTCACCACATGAGCGGTTCGGGCAAGCAAAACATATTATTTCTTGAAGGTTTAGAGAATGGCACATGCAAATTTACTTGGAACGGCAGGTAGATACCGCAAATAGGTAGGTATGGTGGACTCTCATGGAAAAACTTTTGGGTTTATGGAAGTGGATGCATAAGAAGTATTTCGCTTAGTACAAGTGAAGGCTAGCAAAAGACTGGGAAGCGACCAACTAGAGAGCGACAACAGTCATCAAGATGCAATGAGTTTGACTAACATTGAGTGCAAGCATGAGTAGGATATAAATCACCATAAACACAAACATCATAGAGGCTATGTTGATTTTGTTTCAACTACATGCACGGACATGCACCAAGTCAAGCCACTTGAATCATTCATAGGAGAATACCATCCTATCATACTACATCATAGTCATCTCAAAATCTATGTTGGCATTCAAGACAAACCATTATAAGCTCCTAGCTAATTAAGCATGGCATCAGAAACTATGATCTCTAAGTTGTCATTGCAAACATGGTTCTCTCTCAACAAAGCTGAATCTGGGACGACAAGCTAGTCATATTTACAAAAACAAAATAGATAGAGTTCATATAAGCTTTTCCACTCTCATTCACTTCATCATATATCATCATTATTGCCTTTCACTTGCATGATCGAACGATATGAACAATAATAAGAGTGCTCGTGCATTGGACTAAGCTGAAATCTGCAGGCAAACACAAAGGAGAAGACAAAGTAATATGGCTCTTTGAAAGCTAAACAGGTATGCATGCAAGAGCCACTAAACATTGTAACCAATATCTTCTACTTTGACCCAAAGAAAAAGAAAACTATTTACACGGGAAAGCTCCCAACAAGCAAAAGAAGAAAGGAAAGTCTTTTTGGGTTTTCTCAAAAGGACACAAAACAAGAAAACAAGAAAACGAAAATAAACTAGCATGGATAATACAGTGGCAAAGTGTAAACACCGACTAACAAAGTGAAAGCATAAGCATGAATGTAAAGTTGGTGCAAACACGTACTCCCCCAAGCTTAGGCTTTTGGCCTAGCTTGGTCTACTCCCAAGGACGGTCCTGGCGAAACCCAAAATCATAATCGGGGTTATACGGGAGCGCTGCAGCCACTGCCTGAATAGCTGCCTCACGGAGACGAGCAGCCGTCGCCTCCCTCTCATACTCCTCTGCCTCTCCTCTGGTTATGTAGTATCTCCGTTTTACATGAAAGTCAAAGAAAGTAGGAGCAGGAAGGGTAATATGGAAAACACGCTGCCGGCTAAATATCAATCGGTATAGGAGGGATTCATCATCCCTCTCAAGGAACTGGTAGCGTGTCATAGCAACGCGGTCAAGGAAAGCTGTATGGAGCGGGGGATCTCCTGCGCAGATGGGTACTCCAAGAAAATTTGCTATGCGAGTGCCATAGATGCCGCCAAAGAATTCCCCATCAATAGCATTCTTATTCAGCCTCCTTGCTATTATAGCTCCCATGTTGAAGCTTTTGTCACCTGTCATTGTGCTCTTAAGGATACTAAGGTCGGATGCGCATAGGTGACAATGTTCAACCTTGCCGTTAATGCATCTACCTATGAAGAGGGCAAAGTAGTGCAAGGCAGGGAAATGAATGCTTCCTATGGTAGCTTGCGTGATGTCTCTAGTTTCTCCAACAGTTATACTAGAGACAAAATCTCTAACCGAAGACTTAGCAGGATCATTAAGACTACCCCCATCGGGTATCTTGCAAATCCTATTGAAATCCTCCAAATCCATGGTGTAGGATTTATCATACAGATCAAACAGATAGGATGAGTCACGGCCAACTGAAAATTCAAATCTATGCACGAAAGAGGTAGTGAGTATAGCATACTATTCACATTTATCTGAGAGGAATTCTTCTAACCCGGCATTGCGGACAAGTGTATCAAACTCATCCTTGAAGCCTGCTTCGATCATGAACTCATCGTAAGGCCATTCACATGGTTGTACCGGTGCGTCCCTTAGTTGATAAGGATGAGGATCCCGAATAGAAAGATGGGGACCCTTCTTACTTGAGGAACCACCATGAAACTTCCTCCTGGACATAATTTCTTTTTGCTGAAATTTTTGAAGTTCAAGAGAAAAGTGAATAAAGACCAACCACACCTTGTAGCAACTACTCCTACTAGTGCCTAGAGACCGTATCACGCGCTAAAACAACTTGGAACCAGCTAAAATCAACATTTCAAGCTCAAGAACAGGGTCACCAAGGTGTCAAGAATACGCGAAGGATAAAGCACTAGAGTAGAAACTAATTGGTCCAATGGAGGAGTCACTTACCAAGGAGTAATTTCCCCAAAACGGTTTGGAGAATGGTGCTTTGAGAAAGGAGATCAAAAATCACAGCCAGATGAGCAAGAACACGGGTTTGAGCTGCGAAAAGATTTTTTTGGAGGTAGAAGAAGAGGATGGGAGCTGGAATTAGTGGAGGGGGTCCCTGTGGGCCCCACAAGCTTGGTGGTCGCAGCCAGGGGGGAGCCCGCGGCATCACGGCTTATGGCCCACTGGTGTGGCCCCCAGGCCAGCTCTCAGTCCCAGTATTTTTCAAAAAATCCAGAAAAAATCATATTTGATTTTCAGGACCATCGGAGAACTTTTATTTTCGGGGTACTTTTCTCCGGGACGCTAAAACAGGAAACAAGGAAAACTAAACTAAATCTATCATTTTTCTTCTAAGCAACAGAAAGTGAAAGCTTAAAACAGAGGTATGTGACTCCTTGATTCATCGATTTCATGGTCATCGAAAGAAATCCTTCAATGGGGTTGATCAAATCCTCATGACAAAACCTTTTCAAATCGCAAAAGGAAACGGAGAATTGTCGAATAGCCACTGAGTCACCTCAATGGGGATATGAATCTCCCCAACAAGCAAATAATACATCATCTTGACACGAGGAATAGGGCATTCAAAGCTCCCAATAAGAATCGATGAAGTTTTTTCGATAGCATTGATGCAATGTACTTGATATCGTTTCTTCGGAAAGTGCACTGTATGCTCATTACCGTTGACATGGAAGGTGATATTGCCTTTGTTGCAATCTACAACAGCCCCTGCAGTGTTTAAAAAGGGTCTTCCGAGGATGACAACCATGGCATCATCCTCGGGAATATCCAAGATAACAAACTTTGTTAAGATAGTGGTGTTAGCAACCAGAACAGGCACATCCTCGCAAATGCCGACAGGGAAAGCAGTTGATTTGTTGGCCATTTGCAGAGAGATTTCAGTGGGTGTCAACTTATCCAGTTCAAGCCTACGATAAAGAGAGAGAGGCATAACACTAACACCGGCTCCAAGGTCACATAAGGCAGTTCTTACGTAGTTTTCTTTAATGGATCAAGGTATAGTGGGCACTCCGGGATCAACAAGTTTCTTAGGAGTTCCACCTTTGAAAGTGTAATTGGTGAGCATGGTGGAGATCTCAAGATCTGGTATCTTCCGTTTATTAGTCACGATATCTTTCATGTACTTGGCATATGGAGACATTTTGAGCATATCAATTAACCGCATCTGCAGAAAGACGGGTCTCAACATTTCAATAAAGCGCTCAAAATCCCCATCATCCTTTTTCTTGGATGGCTTAGGAGGAAAGGGCATAGGTCTCTGAACCCATGGCTCCCTTTCTTTACCATGCTTCCTAGCAGTGAAGTCATTCTTATCATATCTCTTAGGTTGTGGGTGTTGGGGAACGTCGCATGGGAAACAAAATTTTTCCTACGCGCACGAAGATCTATCATGGTGATGTCCAACTACGAGAGGGGATGTGTGATCTACGTACCCTTGTAGACCGTACAGCAGAAGCGTTAGTGAACGCGGTTGATGTAGTGGAACGTCCTCACATCCCTCGATCCACCCCGCGAACCGTCCCGCGATCAGTCCCACGATCTAGTGCCGAACGGACGGCACCTCCGCGTTCAGCACACGTACAACTCGACGATGATCTCGGCCTTCTTGATCCAGCAAGAGAGACGGAGAGGTAGAAGAGTTCTCCGGCAGCGTGACGGCGCTCCGGAGGCTGGTGGTGATCTTATCTCAACAGGGCTCCGCCCGAGCTCCGCAGAAACGCGATCTAGAGGTAAAACCGTGGAGATATGTGATCGGGCTGCCATGGCAAAAGTTGTCAAATCAGCCCTAAAACCTCTGTATATATAGGGAGAGGAGGGGGAGCCTTGCCTTGGGGTCCAACGACTCCCAAGGGGTTCGGCCGAGCCTAAGGCGGGAACCCTCCCCTTCCAAACCGAGTCCAACTAGGTTTGGAAGGAGGAGTCCTTCCCCCTTTTCCCACCTCCTCTTTTTTTCTTTTCTCTTTGATTTTCTTCCTATGGCGCATAGGGCCGTCTTGGGCTGTCCCACCAGCCCACTAAGGGCTGGTGCGCCACCCCAAGGCCTATGGGCTTCCCCGGGGTGGGTTGACCCCCCCGGTGAACTCCCGGATCCCATTCGTCATTCCCGGTACATTCCCGGTAACTCCAAAAACCTTCCGGTAATCAAATGAGGTCATCCTATATACCAATCTTCGTTTCTGGACCATTCCGGAAACCCTCGTGACGTCCGTGATCTCATTCGGGACTCCGGACAACATTCGGTAACCAACCATATAACTCAAATACGCATAAAACAACGTCGAACCTTAAGTGTGCAGACCCTGCGGGTTCGAGAACTATGTAGACATGACCCGAGAGACTCCTCGGTCAATATCCAATAGCGGGACCTGGATGCCCATATTGGATCCTACATATTCTACGAAGATCTTATCGTTTGAACCTCAGTGCCAAGGATTCATATAATCCCGTATGTCATTCCCTTTGTCCTTCGGTATGTTACTTGCCCGAGATTCGATCGTGAGTATCCGCATACCTATTTCAATCTCGTTTACCGGCAAGTCTCTTTACTCGTTCCGTAATACAAGATCCCGCAACTTACACTAAGTCACATTGCTTGCAAGGCTTGTGTGTGATGTTGTATTACCGAGTGGGCCCCGAGATACCTCTCCGTCACACGGAGTGACAAATCCCAGTCTCGATCCATACTAACTCAACGAACACCTTCGGAGATACCTGTAGAGCATCTTTATAGTCACCCAGTTACGTTGCGACGTTTGATACACACAAAGTATTCCTCCGGTGTCAGTGAGTTATATAATCTCATGGCCATAGGAACAAATACTTGACACGCAGAAAACAGTAGCAACAAAATGACATGATCAACATGCTACGTCTATTAGTTTGGGTCTAGTCCATCACATGATTCTCCTAATGACGTGATCCAGTTATCAAGCAACAACACCTTGTTTATAATGAGAAGACACTGACTATCTTTGATCAACTGGCTAGCCAACTAGAGGCTTGCTAGGGACAATGTTTTGTCTATGTGTCCACACATGTATATATAAGTCTTCATTCAATACAATTATAGCATGGATAATAAACGATTATCTTGATACAAGAATTATAATAATAACTATATTATTATTGCCTCTAGGGCATAATTCCAACAGTCTCCCACTTGCACTAGAGTCAATAATCTAGCTCCCACATCATCATGCGAATTACATTGTAATAAATTTAACACCCATACAGTTCTGGTGTTGATCATGCTTTGCCCGTGGAAGAGGTTTAGTCAGCGGGTCTGCTACATTCAGATCCGTGTGCACTTTGCATATATTTACGTCCTCCCCTTCGACATAGTCGCGGATGAGGTTGAAGCGTCGTTTGATGTGTCTGGACTTCTTGTGAAATCGTGGTTCCTTTGCTAGGGCAATGGCACCCGTGTTGTCACAGAAAAAGGTTATTGGATTCAGTGCGCTTGGCACCACTCCAAGATCCGTCATGAACTGCTTCATCCAGACACCCTCCTTAGCCGCCTCCGAGGCAGCCATGTACTCCGCTTCACATGTAGAATCTGCTACGACGCTCTGCTTGGAACTGCACCAGCTTACCGCACCCCCATTAAGAATAAATACGTATCCGGTCTGTGACTTAGAGTCGTCCGGATCTGTGTCAAAGCTTGCATCGACGTAACCCTTTACGGTGAGCTCTTCATCACCTCCATACACGAGAAACATCTCCTTAGTCCTTTTCAGGTACTTCAGGATATTCTTGACCGCCGTCCAGTGATCCACTCCTGGATTACTCTGGAACCTGCCTGCCATACTTATGGCCAAGCTAACGTCCGGTCTAGTGCACAGCATTGCATACATGATAGAACCTATGGCTGAAGCATAGGGGACGGTGCTCATATGCTCTCTATCCTCATCAGTTGCTGGGCACTGAGTCTTACTCAATCTCGTACCTTGTAAAACTGGCAAGAACCCTTTCTTGGACTGTTCCATTTTGAACCTCTTCAAAACTTTATCAAGGTATGTGCTTTGTGAAAGTCCTATCAGGCGTTTTGATCTATCCCTGTAGATCTTAATGCCTAGAATGTAAGCAGCTTCTCCTAGGTCCTTCATAGAGAAACTTTTATTCAAGTAATCCTTTATGCTCTCCAAAAACTCTATGTTGTTTCCAATCAGCAATATGTCATCCACATATAATATTAGAAACGCCACAGAGCTCCCACTCACTTTCTTGTAAATACAAGATTCTCCAACCACTTGTATAAACCCAAATGCTTTGATCACCTCATCAAAGCATTTGTTCCAACTCCGAGATGCTTGCACCAGTCCATAAATGGATCGCTGGAGCTTGCACACCTTGTTAGCATTCATAGGATCGACAAAACCTTCGGGTTGCATCATATACAACTCTTCCTTAAGGAAACCGTCAAGGAACGCCGTTTTGACATCCATCTGCCAGATTTCATAATCGAAAAATGCAGCTATTGCTAACATGATTCTGACGGGCTTAAGCATCACTACGGGTGAGAATGTCTCAACGTAATCAACTCCTTGAACTTGTGAAAAACCCTTTGCCACAAGTCGAGCTTTATAAACGGTCACATTGCCGTCATCGTCCGTCTTCCTCTTAAAGATCCTTTTGTTCTGAATAGCCTTGCGGCACTCAGGTAGTACTTCCAAAGTCCACACTTTGTTCTCATACATGGATCCTATCTCGGACTTCATGGCTTCTAGCCATTTGTTGGAATCTGGGCCCACCATTGCTTCTTCACAATTTGCAGGTTCATTGTTGTCTAGGAACATGATTGACATGACGGGATTACCGTACCACTCTGGAGCAGCACGTGGTCTCGTCGACCTGCGTGGTTCGACAGAAACTTGAACTGGAGTTTCATGATCATCATCATTAACTTCCTCCTCAACCGGCGTTGCAACGATAGAGGTTTCCCCTTGCCCTGCGCCACCATCGAGAGGGATGAGAGGTTCGACAACCTCATCAAGTTCTATCTTCCTCCCACTCAATTCTCTCGAGAGAAACTCCTTCTCCAGAAAAGCTCCGTTTTTAGCAACAAACACTTTTCCCTCGGATTTGAGATAGAAGGTGTACCCAACTGTCTCTTTTGGGTAACCTATGAAGATGCACTTTTCCGCTTTGGGTTCCAGCTTTTCAGGCTGAAGCTTTTTGACATAAGCATCACATCCCCAAACTTTAAGAAACGACAACTTTGGCCTTTTGCCATACCACAGTTTGTATGGTGTCGTCTCAACGGATTTTGATGGCGCCCTATTTAAAGTGAATGCAGCTGTTTCTAATGCATAACCCCAAAACGATAACGGCAAATCGGTAAGAGACATCATAGATCGCACCATCTCTAATAAAGTACGATTACGACGTTCGGACACACCATTACGCTGTGGTGTTCCAGGCGGTGTCAACTGTGAAACAATTCCACATTGTCTTAAGTGAGCACCAAACTCGAAACTCAGATATTCACCCCCACGATCAGACCGTAGGAACTTGATCTTCTTGTTACGATGATTTTCAACTTCACTCTAAAATTTCTTGAACTTTTCAAATGTTTCAGACTTGTGCTTCATTAAGTAGACATAACCATATCTACTCAAATCGTCAGTGAAGGTGAGAAAATAACGATATCCGCCGCGTGCCTCTACGCTCATCGGACCACACACATCGGTATGTATGATTTCCAACAAGTCACTTGCACGCTCCATTGTTCCGGAGAACAGAGTTTTAGTTATCTTGCCCATGAGGCATGGTTCGCATGTGTCAAGTGAATCAAAGTCAAGTGACTCCAAAAGTCCATCGGCATGGAGTTTCTTCATGCGCTTTACACCAATATGACCTAAGCGGCAGTGCCACAAAAATATGGCGCTATCATTGTTAACTCTAACTCTTTTGGTCTCAATGTTATGTATGTGTGTATCACTATCAAGATTCAATATGAACAATCCTCTCACATTGGGTGCATGACCATAAAAGATGTTACTCATAGAAATAGAACAACTATTATTCTCTGACTTAAAAGAGTAACCGTCTCGCAATAAACAAGATCCAGATATAATGTTCATGCTCAACGCAGGCACTAAATAACAATGATTCAAGTTTATAACTAATCCTGATGGTAACCGAAGTGAAACTGTGTCGACGGCGATTGCATCAACCTTGGAACCATTTCCTACGCGCATCGTCACTTCATCTTTCGCCAGCCTTCGTCTATTCCGCAGTTCCTGTTTCGAGTTGCAAATATGAGCAACAGAACTGGTATCGAATACCCAGGCACTACTACGAGAGCCGGTTAAGTACACAACAATAACATGTATATCAAATATACATGATTTTTCTTTGGCCGCCTTCTTATCAGCCAGATACTTTGGGCAACTGCGCTTCCAGTGACCCATACCCTTGCAATAGTAACACTCTGTTTCAGGCTTAGGTCCAGCTTTGGGTTTCTTCGTCGGATTGGCAACAGGCTTGCCACTCTTCTTTGAATTACCCTTCTTGCCTTTGCCGTTTCTCTTGAAACTAGTGGTCTTATTCACCATCAACACTTGATGCTCTTTACGGAGATCAGACTCTGCGACTTTCAGCATCGCAAACAACTCGCCGGGAGACTTGTTCATCCCTTGCATGTTGTAGTTCAATACAAAGCCTTTATAGCTTGGCGGCAGTGATTGAAGGATTCTGTCAGTGATAGCTTCTTGCGGGAGTTCAATCCCCAGCTCAGCTAGACAGTTTGAGTACCCAGACATTTTGAGCACATGTTCACTGAAAGACGAGTTCTCCTTCATCTTGCAAGCATAGAATTTATCGGAGGTCTCATACCTCTCGATCCGGGCGTTCTTCTGAAAGATAAACTTCAACTCCTGGAACATCTCAAATGCTCCATGACGCTCAAAGCGACGTTGAAGTCCCGGTTCTAAGCCATACAAGACTGCACATTGAACTACTGAGTAGTCCTCCTTACGTGCTAACCAAGCGTTCTTAACATCCTGATCAGCCGTAGCGGGTGGTTCATCTCCTAGCGCAGCATTAAGGACATAATCCTTCTTCCCAGCTTGTAAGATTAGCTTAAGATTACGAGCCCAGTCTACAAAGTTGCTTCCATCATCTTTCAACTTAGCTTTCTCTAGGAACGTATTAAAATTCAGGGTGACTGTAGCGTGAGCCATGATCTACAACACAAATATATTCAAAGTGGACTTAGACTATGTTCAAGATAATTAGAGTTTAACTTAATCAAATTACTCGCTGAACTCCCACTCAAAAAGTATATCTCTCTAGTCATTTGAGTGGTTCATGATCCACTTACACTAGCTCAAGTCCGATCATCACGTTTGTTGAGCATAGTTTCAGTGGTAAGCATCCCCATGCTAATCATATCATCTATATGATTCATGATCGACCTTTCAGTCTCATGTGTTCCGAGGCCATGTCTGCACATGCTAGGCTCGTCAAGCTTAACCCGAGTGTTCCGCGTGCGCAACTGTTTTGCACCCGTTGTATGTGAACGTTGAGTCTATCACACCCGATCATCACGTGGTGTCTCGAAACGACGAACTGTAGCAACGGTGCACAATCGGGGAGAACACAATTTCGTCTTGAAATTTTAGTGAGAGATCACCTCATAATGCTACCGTCGTTCTAAGCAAAATAAGGTGCATAAAAGGATTAACATCACATGCAATTCATAAGTGACATGATATGGCCATCATCACGTGCTCCTTGATCTCCATCACCAAAGCACCGGCACGATCTTCTTGTCACCGGCGCCACACCATGATCTCCATCAACGTGTCGCCATCGGGGTTGTCGTGCTACTCATGCTATTACTACTAAAGCTACATCCTAGCAAAATAGTAAACGCATCTGCAAGCACAAACGTTAGTATAAAGACAACCCTAGGGCTCCTGCCGGTTGCTGTACCATCGACGTGCAAGTCGATATTATCTATTACAACATGATCATCTCATACATCCAATATATCACATCACATCGTTGGCCATATCACATCACAAGCATGTTGGAATTATGCCCTAGAGGCAATAATAAATTTATAGTTATTATTACAATTCCTGTATCAAGATAATAGTTTATTATCCATGGTATAATTGTATTGAATGAAGACTCATTTACATGTGTGGATACATAGACAAAACACCGTCCCTAGCATGCCTCTAGTTGGCTAGCCAGTTGATCGATGATAGTCAGTGTCTTCTGATTATGAACAAGGTGTTGTTGCTTGATAACTGGATCACGTCATTAGGAGAATCACGTGATGGACTAGACCCAAACTAATAGACGTAGCATGTTGATCGTGTCATTTTTTTGCTACTGTTTTCTGCGTGTCAAGTATTTATTCCTATGACCATGAGATCATATGACTCACTGACACCGGAGGAATGCTTTGTGTGTATCAAACGTCGCAACGTAACTGGGTGACTATAAAGATGCTCTACAGGTATCTCCGAAGGTGTTAGTTGAGTTAGTATGGATCAAGACTGGGATTTGTCACTCCGTGTGACGGAGAGGTATTTCGGGGCCCACTCGGTAATACAACATCACACACAAGCCTTGCAAGCAATGTGACTTAGTGTAAGTTGCGGGATCTTGTATTACGGAACGAGTAAAGAGACTTGCCGGTAAACGAGATTGAAATAGGTATACGGATACTGACGATCGAATCTCGGGCAAGTAACATACCGAAGGACAAAGGGAATGACATACGGGATTATACGAATCCTTGGCATTGAGGTTCAAACGATAAAGATCTTCGTAGAATATGTAGGATTCAATATGGGCATCCAGGTCCCGCTATTGGATATTGACCGAGGAGTCTCTCGGGTGATGTCTACATAGTTCTCGAACCCGCAGGGTCTGCACACTTAAGGTTCGACGTTGTTTTATGCGTATTTGAGTTATATGGTTGGTTACCGAATGTTGTTCGGAGTCCCGGATGAGATCACGGACATCACGAGGGTTTCCGGAATGGTCCGGAAACGAACATTGATATATAGGATGACCTCATTTGATTACCGGAAGGTTTTCGGAGTTACCGGGAATGTACCGGGAATGACGAATGGGTTCCGGGAGTTCACCGAAGGGGGGCAACCCACTCCGGGGAAGCCCATAGGCTTTTGGGGGACACACCAGCCCTTAGTGGACTGGTGGGACAGCCCCAAGGGAGCCTATGCGCCAAGATAAGAAAATCAAAGGAAAAGAAAAAAAAAGGGGGGAAGAAGTGGGAAGGGAGGGGGACTCCTCCCACCAAACCAAGTCCAACTCGGTTTGGGGGGGAGTCCTCCCCCCCTTGGCTCGGCCGACCCCTTGGGAGTCCCTTGGACCCCAAGGCAAGGTCCCCCTCCCTCCTCCTATATATATGGGGCTTTTAGGGCAGATTTGAGACGACTTTCTCACGGCTGCCCGACCACATACCTCCATAGTTTTTCCTCTAGATCGTGTTTCTGCGGAGCTCGGGCGGAGCCCTGCTGAGACAAGATCATCACCAACCTCCGGAGCGCCGTCACGCTGCCGGAGAACTCTTCTACCTCTCCATCTCTCTTGCTGGATCAAGAAGGCCGAGATCATCGTCGAGCTGTACGTGTGCTGAACGCGGAGGTGCCGTCCGTTCGGTACTAGATCGTGGGACTGATCGCGGGATTGTTCGCGGGGCGGATCGAGGGACGTGAGGACGTTCCACTACATCAACCGCGTTCTCTAACGCTTCTGCTGTACGATCTACAAGGGTACATAGATCACTCATCCCCTCTCGTAGATGGGCATCACCATGATAGGTCTTCGTGCGCGTAGGAAATTTTTTGTTTCCCATGCGACGTTCTCCAACAAAGCATACCCTGCAAAAACAAGTTAGACGTCCTCTAATTTTGTTGTTGCATGTTTTACGTGGTGACCATGGGTATCTAGTAGGATCGCATCTTACTTACGCAAACACCACAACGGAGATATATGAGTTGCTATTTAACCTCATCGAAGGACCTCCTCGGTCAAACCCGATTCAACTAAAGTTGGAGAAACTGACACCCGCCAGTCATCTTTGAGAAACGGAGTTACTCGTAGCGGTGAAACCAGTCTCTCGTAAGCGTACGAGTAATGTCGGTCCGAGCCGCTTCGATCCAACAATACCGCGGAACCAAGAAAAGACTAAGGAGGGCAGAAAAACGCACATCACCACCCACAAAAACTTTTGTGTTCTACTCAAGAAGACATCTACGCATGAACCTAGCTCATGATGCCACTGTTGGGGAACGTCGCATGGGAAACAAAAATTTTCCTACGCGCACGAAGACCTATCATGGTGATGTCCATCTACGAGAGGGGATGTATGATCTACGTACCCTTGTAGAACGTACAACAGAAGTGTTAGTGAACGCGGTTGATGTAGTGGAACGTCCTCACGTCCCTCGATCCGGCCCGCGAACCGTCCCGCGATCAGTCCCACGATCTAGTGCCGAACGGACGGCACCTCTGCGTTCAGCACACGTACATCTCGACGATGATCTCGGCCTTCTTGATCCAGCAAGAGAGACGGAGAGGTAGAAGAGTTCTCCGGCAGCGTGACGGCGCTCCGGAGGTTGGTGGTGATCTTATCTCAGCAGGGCTCCGCCCGAGCTCCGCAGAAACGCGATCTAGAGGTGAAACCGTGGAGATATGTGGTCGGGCTGCCGTGGCAAAAGTTGTCAAATCAGCCCTAAAACCTCCGTATATATAGGGGAAGGAGGGGGAGCCTTGCCTTGGGGTCCAAGGACTCCCAAGGGGTTCGGCCGAGCCTAAGGGGGGAACCCTCTCCTTCCAAACCGAGTCCAACTAGGTTTGGAAGGAGGAGTCCTTCCCCCTTTTCCCACCTCCTCTTTTTTTTATTTTCTCTTTGATTTCTTCCTATGGCGCATAGGGCCTTCTTGGGCTGTCCCACCAGCCCACTAAGGGCTGGTGCGCCACCCCCAAGGCCTATGGGCTTCCCCGGGGTGGGTTGCCCCCCCGGTGAACTCTTAGAACCCATTCGTCATTCCCGGTACATTCCCGGTAACTCCGAAAACCTTCCGGTAATCAAATGAGGTCATCCTATATATCAATCTTCGTTTCCGGACCATTCTGGAAACCCTCGTGACGTTCGTGATCTCATCCGGGACTCTGAACAACATTCGGTAACCAACCATATAACTCAAATACGCATAAAACAACGTCGAACCTTAAGTGTGCAGACCCTGCGGGTTCGAGAACTACGTAGACATGACCCGAGAGACTCCTCGGTGAATATCCAATAGCGGGACCTGGATGCCCATATTGGATCCTACATATTCTACGAAGATCTTATCGTTTGAACCTAAGTGCCAAGGATTCATATAATCCCGTATGTCATTCCCTTTGTCCTTCGGTATGTTACTTGCCCGAGATTCGATCGTCAGTATCCGCATACCTATTTCAATCTCGTTTACCGGCAAGTCTCTTTACTCGTTCCGTAATACAAGATCCCGCAACTTACACTAAGTCACATTGCTTGCAAGGCTTGTGTGTGATGTTGTATTACCGAGTGGGCCCCGAGATACCTCTCCGTCACACGGAGTGACAAATCCCAGTCTCGATCCATACTAACTCAACGAACACCTTCAGAGATACCTGTAGAGCATCTTTATAGTCACCCAGTTACGTTGCGACGTTTGATACACACAAAGTATTCCTCCGGTGTCAGTGAGTTATATGATCTCATGGTCATAGGAACAAATACTTGACACGTAGGAAACAGTAGCAACAAAATGACACGATCAACATGCTACGTCTATTAGTTTGGGTCTATTCCATCACGTGATTCTTCTAATGACGTGATCCAGTTATCAAGCAACAACACCTTGTTTATAATCAGAAGACACTGACTATCTTTGATCAACTGGCTAGCCAACTGGAGGCTTGCTAGGGACAGTGTTTTGTCTATGTATCCACACATGTATATATAAGTCTTCATTCAATACAATTATAGCATGGATAATAAATGATTATCTTGATACAGGAATTATAATAATAACTATATTGTTATTGCCTCTAGGGCATAATTCCAACAGTGGGTTATCAGGATTAACCGTAGGTTCAATCTCCACATCCTTATCATTGCTAGGTTGAGCATTATTATGAACATCACTGTCCATATTGTCACCAGGTTCATGTTCATCACCAGATTGTGTTTCTGCATCAGACGCAGAAATATCATTTGGTTCTTCAGGTGTGACGGTATTTGGTGAACAGACATGTAGGTTTCTATCATCCTTCTTCTTATTCTTAGGATGACTGGGTGTGTCGTGGGTATAAGCCTGACAGTAGATGTGTAGGGTATGAATGAGATGGGCAGAGTCCTAGCTACGACGAGGTTGTATGAGTTCAGGCCCCTCTGCGGTGGAGGTAACAGCCCTACGTCTCAGTGCTCTCGGAGCTTGTTGTCGAGTGTAATATGGAATACAATGATTTGCTAACCCCTCTACCAGTGGAGGAGGGCAGCTTATATAGAGTGCGCTGCCTTCCGCAACGGTTCAGGTACAGGGGTGGAGTAACGGGGGTTGAATGCGTACGTTATAGGTAACGTATGCCCTAAATGCTAATAAATGCACCCGGAAACGTACGGTAGTTTCCCTCCAAAGAGGTTACGATGTACCGAGTGTAGCTAGTCGGTTAGCCTGGTATCCTCCGAATGCTAGTCTCCGACTGGATGATTCAGGACCTGTTACCGACTAGATGATGGGGACTCCTTAATTCAGTCGGGGCAGACTCAGGGCCCTGTCCTTTGTGTGGGGTAGTCCTTGGGTAGGACCTGTATGGCAGGCCTATGACCCTACCCTAGGACTATGACCCCATCATTAGTCCCCGAATGGATTGGGGTTGAAACAACGAAGCGGTGCTTGAAGTTCGGATCCAACTGGATTAGATTCGGCTTGGGCGTTGCTTGCCTCTTTCCATTTTATCTTTTCTGACCAACAATCCGAGTGGGAGTGCTTGCGAAACGGACTGTCGGGAGCCGAGTGTTTCTGCGGCATCTTTTGACGCGACCGGTCAACTGACAGCGGCGGATTTTCCGGGATCTCAAATTTTGGGTTCCGCTCGCTCAGCGGGGACGACGTCAGCGCACTCGAGTAGCGCCCGACGCCTCGATTCTTGCGGCTTCAAGTCCTCCACTGATATCGCCGCGGCCGGTCGGGCGGATAAGGTTTCGGGACCACCCGCCAGTGACCCAGTCGGAACCCTATTTAAATCTGGGCGGCGAGGCTTCTTCGTTACGCTCGCCGAATCTTTCGCTCTCGCCTGCTCCGTCTTCCACTCCACCTCCAGCGCTCCTACACTCCCTCCTTCTCCTTCCTCTCGACGGTTCTCCGTCGCCTCCATGACCAAGGGTAAGACCAGCAAGATGGAGGCAAGGAAGAAGAAGGGCAAGGTGGCGGCGCCTGCTCAGCGGCGGCAGCGGCCGCTGCCGGCGGGGTGGATCCAAGGAGACTTCCTCCCCTCCACGGTGATGAAGGGAGATCTGCTGCAGCTGGTGGAGCACGGAGTGCTCGTGCATAAGTCCTGGAGACTGCCGGCGGCGGACGAGGTCAAGCCAGCGCCTCGGGAGGGGGAGCGCGTCCTGCTCCTCAGCCATGTCCACCGAGGTTTTTCTTTGCCCCCACATCCTTTCTTCAAGGGCATCATGAACCACTTCGGGGCCCAACTTCACCATTTTCCTCTGAATGCCATCGCCCATCTTTGTGCATTTATAGTTTTGTGCGAATGTTTCATCGGTTGCCCTCCCCATTGGGGTTTGTTCAAACACATCTTCTCCGCCCGAGACCAAACTATCAAACGACTTAGCCAGTCGGATGATAAGACGCACCTCCTCCAGCTTTGCCGGGCTTTAGGATTCCAGAAGAAGAGTCAAAGTAGCTATCCCGCTCTCCAGTTAAGCGAGTCGGTTAGGAATTGGCAGTCGACGTGGTTCTACTGCCAGGATATCGCCTGTCCGAATGCGTCGATTGGGCTGCCTCCTTTTAGTCTAGACCGGCCCGCCCCGCCTAAGCAGCTCGCGCTCTCGAAGGCGGAGAAGAACGACGTCCAGCCCTTGGTTGAGGCACTCGTGGACGTCGTCAGGAGGGGGGTCACCGGTAGAAACCTGCTGGAAGTCTTCCTTGGTCGGCGGATCCAGCCTCTGCAGGCTCGCGACCATGCCATGTGGCATTACACGGGGCCCGAGGATTCCACTCAGACCAATGTTGTGGGCGTGACTGAGGAGAGGGTGACCTCGTGGGTGCTCCAGATCACGGGCCCCTGCGAGAATCCCAAAGGATCACGGCGAGTGAAGCCCTTCTGCGCGGATAATCCTCCGCCGAATCAGGTGAGAGACTCTTGTCGAGTGCTCCTAACTGTCTTAATCTTGTCGTTTGCTTGAATCTTTGTGTGATGTTTGATATCGCCGACTGAATTTTATGCAGGAGTGGACCAACTGGTTTTCTCCCGTGTCGAACGGGAACTCGACCGAGGAGGAGGAGGGCAGCCAAGAGGGCAGCATGGAGAGCGCTGAATATGTCTCCGACAGTGGGGAGTCAGAGAAAGAGTCCAGCGAGGAAGAGGAAGAAGACGAGGAGCAGGACTCGCCACCTCCACAACTGGAGCATCGGACCAAGCGCCGACACGAGCCAGCTGTCCCCTCAGCTCCTCCCGCGTCTTCGAGTGCTCCGCCTACTGCTCCAACGGTGCCGAGTGTTCGAAGCGCTAAGAGGACCAGGGATGCCGCCGCTGAACCTGCGGGCCAATCTTCTAAGGCGCCCAAGCCGAGTGGGCCTAAACCTCGGAAGGCTCTGCCGCGAATGAGGGTCGCTGTCCCCGTCACCTCCACGTAAGTGTACTCAGCTTTCAGTTTTTGCTGATATCCGAGTGAACTTCTGTTTACTGGCCGAATGGATCTCACTCGACAGGATCACTACTTCTGCCACCTCTCCGACGCGTCAGGAAGACGACCCATGGACACGGACAGCGTCGCCTCGTCTCAGCCAGGTGCATTGTAGGAACGTCGAGTGTTTTATGCCATCGCGTCCCAGCCAGGTACTTCTTTCTTTTTCTGAGACCTCGTGTAATTCGGCCTGTCAGGGGCGATCTGCCTGGATGAGGGCGACCGGGGGAGAGCCGACCCAGCTGTGGAGCCTGTTCTTGAGGCTACTCCTCCCGCTGCCGCTCTCGCCACCGACGTGCTGCCGACAGAGGCGCCGCCACTGACTGAACCAGTGCTGGTGGAGGAGGAGCCGACTGGGCAGACCTTGGGATGCCTCAGGAACCTCCGACGATTCCAGGTTCGCTGAATGCTGAATTCAGCATCTAGCGTCTTCCGGAGGAGCAGGTGGGAGCGGCCAAGGGGGCTATGGTGCAGGCAGAGCTGATGGCTGGAGAAGCCAAGAGGGCCTATGACTCCATTGCGGCCTTGTACCAGCGGAGCTTGGAGGTGCGCGATGATATCCGAGTAAGTGGTCTAGTAAGTATTTACTTTTCCCTGTAACCCACTGGGTGTTCTTGAATAGCAGCTGTTGTTTGCAATGGGTTCACTCTGAGTGAACCCAGTGGGTGTAGTCCCCGAGACTTCTGCCGAGTGCTTGCACCGACAGTTGTCTTTATACATTTTGCCTTGAGTTTGGTTGTGTGTGTAGATAGGATTACCTAGTGCGAGTAGTTGTTGCAGTCGGAGTGCACTTACGGTAAGAGTCTCCGAGAGAAAGTTGTACTCAGGTCGGGTAGTATTGGCCTCGGAGGCGTAGGTGATAACATGTATCTCAATAGGGCAGGCCTGCTTGAGGTGCATGCCAGTGGGGTCACTCTTAGTGAATCCACTGGGTGTAGTCCCCGAGACCGTTGTCGACTGCTTGCGTCTGCAGGGGTCTGAAGAACTTAGACTATTAACTGTTGAACTTTCTGATTGTCCCTCGTTTCTTTTTGGCAGAAAACTTGTGCAATGGGATCAGTCTATGAAACTCTCAAGGCGGAGAGGAATCAGTTCGCTGGTGAACTTGATGCGGCCATGCTTGCAATGGCCGGCATGAAGGATGCCCTGGCGGAACGGGAGAAGTCATTGGAGCAGGCGCGTGAAGTGAACAAGGTGTTGACTGAGGAAGTGGAAAAGATGGGGAAATAGAGGACTTCGCTGATGAGTCAGATGGATGTGCTGAACAAACGATGCAGAGCACAAGAGAAATATGTCAGCGACTGGGCTCAGCAGATGATGACGCGTCTGGCTGGTAAGTCCTTATTTTTCCGAGTGGTTGTGCTCTGCGCGTAGCACTCGGCGCTTATTGTCTGTTTGTGCTATTGTCGCAGATTTTTGCTTTGACGCCGAAGCTGAAGCAGCGGACGTGGAGCGTTCGATTCTTGAGAACGTTCCACTCGGCGACGACGTCAATCGGGATCTGCTCCGTGCGCACATCCGCATGGGCAAAGTTCGTCCTTTCATCGGTCGACCGAGAGAAATCGTCGGCCGAATCGACAAGGAGCTTTGGCCAGAAGATGAGTCGCGGCAGGAGATGGAGAACCTGATGACCCGACTGGAGGAGATTCCCAACAGAGTGCAGTCGTGGAAGAAATCTGCAACTCGTTGCGGTGTGGGTGTTGCTCTGTCCTTGGTTCGAGTCCATTGCAAAGAGGTGCGTGAGGAAAAACTGAAGACGCTGAAGGTCGCCAACACGAAGAAGCTTCGATTCGAAGACTTCATGGAGACGTTCCTTGAGAGTGCTACCCGCATCGCCGATGGAATCGACTTGGACACTTTCGTGGAGCCCTCCAGTCCTGGCGCCGGCCCAGCTGACGCGTAAGAAACTTTATCCTCGGTATGCCGAGTGTTTATCTGTAAGGTACTTTGGCCACTTCTGTTGGTTGTCACACTTTTAAATCGGTGCGGGTAAGCTTGATCTGCACCGAGTTAGCTATCTTTTCGAGAATTTTTGAATCCGAATGAAAGCATTTTACTCTTGTGTTTGAATGTTGTTTCGAGTGCGACGTTTAGTGCATACTCGGAGAAGATTAGTACTTAGGTGATTCTTGATCACAGCTAAGTCCCCGAGTGCGACATTTAGTGCACACTCGGAGGAAGTAAGTACTTAGGTGATTCTTGATCACAGCTAAGTCCCCGAGTGCGACGTGTAGTGCATACTCGGAGGAAGTTAGAACTTAGGCGATTCAGGGTCGCAGCTAAGTCTCCGAGTGTGACATTTAGAGCACACTCGGAGCAAGTTAGAACTTAGGCGATTCAGAGTCGCAGCTAAGTCCCCGAGTGCGATGTTTAGTGCACAGTCGGAGTAAGTTAGAACTTAGGCGATTCAAGGTCGCAGCTAAGTCCCCGAGTGTGACATTTAGAGCACACTCGGAGCAAGTTAAAACTTAGGCGATTCAGGGTCGCGGCTAAGTCCCCGAGTGCGACGTTTAGTGCACAGTCGGAGTAAGTTACAACTTAGGCGATTCATGGTCGCAGCTAAGTCCCCGAGTGCGACGTTTAGTGCACACTCGGAGGGAGTTAATACTTAGGCGATGCTGGATCGCAGCTAAGCCCCCCCGAGTGTGACGTTAAGTGCACACTCGGAGAAAGTTAATACTTAGGCGATGCTGGATCGCAGCTAAGCCCCCGAGTGTGACGTTAAGTACACACTCGGAGAAAGGTAATACTTTGGCGATGCTGGATCGCAGCTAAGCCCCCGAGTGTGACGTTAAGTGCAAACTCGAAGAAAGTTAATACTTAGGCGATGCTGGATCGCAGCTAAGCCCCCGAGTGTGACGTTAAGTGCACACTCGGAGAAAGTTAATACTTAGGCGATTCAGGGTCGCAGCTAAGTCCCCGAGTGCGACGTTTAGTGCACACTCGGAGGGAGTTAATACTTAGGCGATGCTGGATCGCAGCTAAGCCCCCGAGTGGGACGTTAAGTACACACTCGGAGAAAGGTAACACTTAGGCGATGCTGGATCGCAGCTAAGCCCCCGAGTGTGACGTTAAGTGCACACTCGGAGAAATGTAATACTTAGGCGATGCTGGATCGCAGCTAAGCCCCCGAGTGTGACGTTAAGTGCACACTCGGAGAAAGTTAATACTTAGGCGATGCTGGATCGCAGCTAAGTTTTTTTTTTGAGACCGGAGTCTGCGACCGCGGAAGAACTTTGAACCTGCAAAAAACTCAATCTGCTTTATATTATTTCGCCAATACTTGTTCTTTACATCGCTTCAGTCGACGGTCACGTGTAGAAGCGCTTCAGGAGATCTCCGTTCCATGCGCGCGGCTCGTCTGTCTCTCTCTCGATGTTGTAGAGTCTGTATGCCCCATTGTTCAGCACCTTGGAGATGATGAAGGGTCCTTCCCAGGCCGGAGCCAACTTGTGAGGTCTTTGTTGATCCACTCGGAGCACCAGGTCGCCTGCTTGGAACGTCCGACTTCTGACGTGGCGTGCATGAAAACGCCGCAGATTTTGTTGATAAATGGTCGAGCGAGTTAGTGCCATCTCGCGCTCCTCTTCCAGAAGATCCACTCCGTCTTGCCTTGCTTGTTCTGCTTCGGCTTCGGAGAAGAGTTCGATTCGTGGCGCATTGTGAAGCAAGTCACTCGGAAGGACTGCTTCTGCTCCATAAACGAGGAAGAACGGTGATCGCCCTGTAGATCTGTTCGGGGTTGTGCGAAGTCCCCAAAGCACTGAAGGTAGCTCGGTAACCCAAGCGCCAGCGGCATGTCCTATCTCTCACAGGAGTCGGGGCTTCAATCCTTGCAAAATAAGCCCGTTTGCCCGCTCTGCTTGTCCATTGGACTGAGGATGTGCTACGGAAGCAAAATCCACTCGGATGCCTTGGCTTGTACATAAACCTTTGAATCTGTCCGAGTCAAAGTTTGTCCCGTTGTCCGTAATTATGCTGTGAGGTACACCGAATCTGAAGATGATGTCCCTGACAAACTTCACGGCTGTCGAAGCGTCGAGCTTCTTGATGGGCTTCGCTTCGATCCATTTCGTGAACTTGTCGACTGCCACCAACAGATGTGTGCCACCTTGGCCTGTCTTGAATGGGCCGACTGTATCTAATCCCCACACTGCAAACAGCCACACCAGAGGGATCGTCTTCAACCCAGACGTTGGCTTGTGGGACTTGCTGGAGTAGAACTGGCAGCCCTCACATCGATCAACCATATCCTTAGCCATCTCGTTAGTCTGCAGCCAAAAGAAGCCAACCCTGAATGCCTTGGCTACGATTGCTCTCGAAGAAGCGTGATGACCACAGGTTCCCGAGTGAATATCCTCCAAAATCAGCTGCCCCTCCTCTGGTTAGATGCATCGTTGAAAAACGCCCGAGATACTTTCCTTGTACAATTGGCCTTCAATGACAGTGAATGACTTCGACCTGCGGACTATCTGCCTGGCTTGGACTTCGTCTTCTGGAAGTTCTTGCCTCAAGATATATGCCATGATCGGCACAGTCCAATCGGGAATGACAGCCAGAATCTCTATGACCAGATCAACCACAGCGGGTACATCGACTTCAGTCGGATCTGTTGTGCTCTTGGGTTGTACCGGTTCCTCTGTGAAAGGATCTTCTTTGACTGAGGGGAGGTGGAGGTGCTCGAGGCAGACGTCACTCGGGACTGGTCTCCGAGTGGATCCGAGTTTTGCTAACTCGTCAGCTGCTTGGTTTTTCAGTCTTGGAACATGGTGGAGCTCTAGACCTTCAAACTTCTTCTCTAGCTTCCTCACTGCATTGCAGTATGTGGTCCTGGTGGGGTTCCTGACGTCCCACTCTTTCATCACTTGATTGACCACCAAATCCGAATCGCCGTAGACCATCAAGCGACGGATACCGAGTGAGATGGCCATGCGCAATCCATAGAGGAGAGCTTCATATTCTGCCTCGTTGTTGGAGGAATCGAAGTGTATCTGCATCACGTACTTGAGCTTGTCGCCCTTTGGTGATATGATCACAACACCAGCACCGGAGCCATTCAACATCTTAGACCCATCGAAGAACATTGTCCAATGACCCGAGTAGATGTGGGTCGGTTGCTGTTGTTCTACCCATTCTTCTATAAAGTCAGCCAGGGCTTGAGACTTAATAGCTTTCTTGGCCTTGAACTTGATGTCACAGTACAACATCTCCATTGCCCACTTCGCCACTCGGCCTGATGCGTCTCGATTGTGGAGAATTTCCGACAACGGAGCATCAAAAACGACAGATACCGAGTGGTCTTGGAAATAATGAGCCACCTTCCTCACAGTCATATAGATCCCATAGATAAGTTTTTGATAATGGGGATACCTCTGCTTGGAAGGAGTCAGGACTTCGGAGACGTAGTACACTGGCCGCTGAACTTTGTATGCTTTGCCTTTTCTTCTCGCTCGACTGTAAGAACAGTACTGACAACTTGATTTGTAGCCGCGATATATAGAAGAAGGGGCTCTTTACTGAGCGGAGCAGTAAGAACCGACTGGGTGGAAAGTAGGACTTTGAGGTCGTCGAATGCGACTTGGGCTTCGTCTGTCCACTTGAAGGTATCTGATTTCTTCATGAGTCGGTACAGAGGAAGCGCTTTTTCGCCGAGTCGACTGATGAACCTGCTCAAAGCCGCTAGGCAACCTGTGAGCCGTTGAACATCGTGTATTCTGACCGGTCTCTCCATTCGGACGATGCTCCCGATCTTTTCGGGGTTGACGTCGATCCCTCGTTTGGAAATGAAGAAATCGAGTAACTTTCCGCTGGGAACACCGAATGAACACTTGGCTGGGTTGAGCTTGATATCGTACCTACGAAGGTTGGCGAATGTTTCTGCCAAGTCAGTCAGCAGGTCAGAACCTTTGCGTGACTTGACTATGATATCATCCATATATGCCTCCACATTGCGACCGATCTGGTGGAGGAGACATTTTTGGATCATGCGCATAAAGGTAGTTCCTGCATTCTTCAGACCGAAAGGCATAGTGATGTAGCAGAAGCACCCGAATGGGGTGATGAGGGCTGTTTTTAACTCATCGGGACCATACATACGGATCTGATGATATCCCGAGTAGGCATCGAGAAACGACATACGCTCGCAACCCGCAGTCGAATCGACAATTTGATCTATGCGGGGGAGCGGAAAATGGTCTTTCGGGCAGACCTTATTGAGGTGCTTGAAGTCGATGCACATTCGGAGCGACTTGTCCTTCTTGGGCACCATGACAACATTGGCGAGCCACTCGAAGTGGTGAACCTCACGAATGAAGTTGGCTGCTAGCAGTTTGGCCACCTCTTCCCCGATTACCTTCCTCTTGTGCGCGGCGGACCGGCGCAGGCGCTCTCGGACAGGCCGAGCCGTGGAACCACGTGCAGTCGGTGCTCAGCCAACTCCCTGGGTACACCTGGCATGTCAGAGGGTTTCCATGCGAAGATGTCCCAGTTCTCACGGAGGAATTGGGTGAGCTCGGCTTCCTATTTAGGATCGAGGGTGGTGGAGATGTTCGTCGGGGCAGCAAAGTCGTCCGTCGGGTGGATGCTGACCTTCTTCGTCTCTCCCGCCGACTGGAAGGCGGATTCACAAGCTGGTTTCTTTGAGCGCATTAGGTCGGCGGGGTCGACTGTCTTCTTATACTCGTCGAGCTCGAGAACAGCCATCTGCTGGTCGGCGATTCTTGATACCTGCTGCAGACACTCTTCGGCTCACTGACGATTGCCCGTGATGGTGATCACACCTTTCGGGGCTGGCATCTTCAGCTTCAAGTAGACGTAACACGGACGGGCCATGAAACGAGCATACGCCGGGCGGCCCAGGATTGCGTGATAAGCGCTCTGGAAGTCAACCACTTCGAACGTCAGCTTTTCCTTGCGGAAGTTCTTGTCGGAGCCGAAAACGACGTCCAACGCGATCTGGCCGAGTGATTTGGCCTTTCGTCCAGGGACGACTCCGTGGAACTGCATGCTGCTCTCGCTGAGTGTGGACATCGGGATGCCCATCCCCTTGAGGGTGACGGCGTACATGATGTTCAAGCCGCTGCCGCCATCCATGAGGACTTTGCGCAGTCGGACTCCTTCTACCACCGGGTCGATGACCAGGGCCTGTCTTCCTAGGGTGGGTACATGTGCCGGGTGATCCGACTGGTCGAAGGTGATCGCAGTCTGGGACCATTTGAGGAACTTGGGGTTGGAAGGGGTGGCCATGTTCACCTCTCTGTTCACCAGCTTCAGTCGGCTCTTACTCTCGACGTCAGCAAAGATCATCAGGGTTGCATGGACTTGGGGGAACGGATCCTCCTTATCCTCCTCATCCTGTTCATGGTCCTTCTCACTCGGTTGCCCTTCGCTGAACCCCTGGATCAGGAGGCGACACTGTCGAGTGGTATGCTTCGCATATATGGGGTTGCCTTCTTCGTCCATCTTCGTGTGAACCGGACAGGGCTGGTCCAAGATGGGATTATTGAACTGCTTCTTCTTGGGGGTGAATTGAGCCTTCCCTTTGCCCTTGAACTTGGCATTGGTTACGGCTGCAGCTTCTTCTTACGGAGCGGCCGGAGCCTTCTGCTTCTGCTTCCGAGTGTTGCCTCCGTCAACATCGCCGACTGTCTTGTGCTTGCCGCTCCGGATGCGGTCTTCTTCTTCGCCATTTGCATAGCGAGCCGCTATCTCCATCATCTTACTCATGGAGATGTCACCTGTTCGACCGAACTTTAGGTACAACTCTATCTACCGTACGCCTGCCTTGAAGGCGCAGACTGCTTGATGCTCGGTGACGTTCTCCACCGTGTGGTAGAGAGTTGTCCATCGCTGGATGAAGTCGTGCATGGGCTCATTCGGCTTCTGGACACAGTGCTGGAGCTCCACAAGGCCCGCAGGGCGTTTGCACGTCCCTTCGAAGGTCCTGACGAACACTCGGGCCAGATCCGCCCAACTGTAAATGCTCAAGGGGGCCAACTGGTTCAGCCACGCTTGCGCCGAGCCGTCGAGCATTAGAGGGAGGTGTTTCATAGCGACATGGTCGTCCCCTCCTCCGATCTGGACTGCCACTCGGTAGTCATCCAGCCATGTTTCCAGCTTGGACTCTCCTGTAAACTTACTGATTCCTGTTGCCAATCGGAAGTTGGGCGGGATGTCAGCCGAGCGGATGGCTCGACTAAAACACTCGGGACCGGACACGATGGCCCTGCTTCCACTCGGACGGTCGATATCGTGACCATCGCGGTGGGCTCGACCTCTGTCGACTCTTCGCTGGGAGATATGTCCTCTTGCGTCGGGTCTTGGGTCGTAAGTGTCGCCGACTGAACGCCGATCTTCATGATGTCGGGACCCATAGGGCCCACCCCGCGGAGGGGTGCGTGAACGGCGACGATCTTCGTGAATCACGGAACGACTGCCTGCCCT
This sequence comes from Hordeum vulgare subsp. vulgare, assembly GCF_904849725.1. Lineage (NCBI taxonomy): Eukaryota > Viridiplantae > Streptophyta > Magnoliopsida > Poales > Poaceae > Hordeum > Hordeum vulgare. The sequence goes on from NC_058519.1 coordinate 574,627,318, forward strand.
GTAGCGCTGATGGGAACCAGGGCTGTGAACCGATCGATGCGTGATTGCGTGGACGGAACTATTGTAGATCCGGTTGTGCGACTGGGAGATTGCCGAATTCTGCTGCTGCGCCGTGTGCAACAGGGCTCGGATCTGCTCGATCCCTCTACCAGCCTCTGAATCAGTCGGCTAGACGGAATCGGCTATTTTGGCAGCTGCAGCCAAGTTGAGGAGAGGTGTGCGGAACAGCTCCACGTTGCTCCGCCGAGTGTGCCGAAAAGCAGAACAGCGAGGTGGACGACATGCGCTGGACGTTTCGCCGATCTCGCGCTCGTTCCGGCTAGCCTGACGGGGATCTTCATGGGAGTTGGCCATGTGTACTTCTGCTGCAGGCCCGCGACCCGCGTACTCGGAAGGAAACTCAGTCAGAACTGAGCCCGAGCGCTGGGAACGCGGGGCAACCACAACAGACTCCAGAACTGCTAGTTGAGAAGACACGATCTGACGCGCTCGGGCATGCTGCACCCAATGTTGGAGACGCGGACGGCGGGACCGCTTGGTGCGGCGCATGACGGAGGTGCAGGTAGACAACGGAGCCGATTGTTGGAGAAGAAGAACGCCGCGGGCGCCGGCACGGAAGTGTGTGGCCCCGCGACGGGGAAGCGCCTCGACGTCGAGAGGCGCCTCCCGAAGCCACGCCGAATCGTCGACGGTGAAGGAGAGAGCGCCGAAGAAGATCTGGTGACCCATGCTCGAATCTCCACCGGACGACATGACGAAAAGAAGTAGTCGCAAACTCGTCGGAAGTCGCTTAGACGCCTGCCCCATGGTGGGCGCCAACTGTCGTGGGTATAAGCCTGACAGTAGATGTGTAGGGTACGAATGAGATGGGCAGAGTCCTAGCTACGACGAGGTTGTATGAGTTCAGGCCCCTCTGCGGTGGAGGTAACAGCCCTACGTCTCAGTGCTCTCGGAGCTTGTTGTCGAGTGTAATATGGAATACAATGATTTGCTAACCCCTCTACCAGTGGAGGAGGGCAGCTTATATAGAGTGCGCTGCCTTCCGCAACGGTTCCGGTACAGGGGTGGAGTAACGGGGGTTGAATGCGTACGTTATAGGTAACGTATGCCCTAAATGCTAATAAATGCACCCGGAAACATACGACAGTTTCCCTCCACAGAGGTTACGATGTACCGAGTGTAGCTAGTCGGTTAGCCTGGTATCCTCCGAATGCTAGTCTCCGACTGGATGATTCAGGACCTGTTACCGACTAGATGATGGGGACTCCTTAATTCAGTCGGGACAGACTCAGGGCCCTGTCCTTTGTGTGGGGTAGTCCTTGGGTAGGACCTGTATGGCAGGCCTATGACCTTACCCTAGGACTATGACCCCATCAGGGTGTATCAGCATTAATTCCTTGAGAATCTTGATCAATTCTCTTAGGATGACCTTCAGGATACAAAGGTTCCTGAGTCATTTTGCCTCCTCTAGTAATGACTCTGACAGAGTTGTCATTTAATTCATTGAGCAAGTCATTATGAGCTTTAAGTACTTGTTCTACCTGAGTAGTAATCATAGAGGCATGTTTACTCAGAAGCTTCACATCATTGACATTTCTGTCTACACAAGCACTTAAATGACTAAGCATACGAGTACTTTGCTCCAATTGTCTGCTAACATAATCATTGAAACTCTATTGTTTGACAAGAAGTTGTCAAATTCATCAAATCATAGGCTAGTAGGTTTGTCAAAATTTATATCACTCTCATTGAATCTACGCAGAGAATTCACCTCTACTACTTGTATCGGGTTACGAGACCATGGATCTCTTCGATAGGTGGTAGATTTTTGACATCTTAGGATCTAATGCCTTTCTCTTGCATAGATTTCTTGGCTTCTTGCATATCTTCAGGACTGAGGAATAGAATACCTCTTTTCTTCAGAGTTGGCTTAGGAGGTGGTTCGGCAATAGTCCAAGCATTATCGTTGATCAAGATGTTATTCAGTAGAATCTCATCTTGTTCTACAGTTCATTCCCTAAAAACACAACCGACACAACTATCTAGGTGGTCTCTAGAAGCATCGGTAAGTCCGTTATAGAAGATATCAAGTATCTCGTTCTTCTTAAGAGGGTGATCAGGCAAAGCATTCTGTAGCTGGATGACCTCCCCCAAGCTTGTGGGAGACTCTCTTCTTTGAGTTGAGCAAAGTTGTATATTTCCTGCAAGGCAGCTTGCTTCTTATGGACAGGGAAATATTTCTCACAGAAGTAATAGACCATATCCTGGGGACTACTCACACATCCAGGAGCAAGAGAAGTGAACCAGGCTTTAGCATCATCCTTTAGAGAGAAAGGAAACAACTTAAGGATATAGTAGTAGCGGATCTTCTCCTCACTAGTGAAAAGGGTGGCTATATCATGTAGTTTGGTAAGATGGGCTACGACCGTCTCAGACTCATAACCGTGGAAAGGATCAGATTCGACTAGAGAGATTATCTCAGGGTCGACAGAGAATTCATAATCCTCATCGGTGATAAATATAGGTGAAGTGGCAAACTTTGGGTCGTATTTCATCCTAGCTTTCAGAGATTTTTCCTTCCACTTGAGAAGTAATTTCTCAGTGTCATAGGCATCCTTACACGCAAGAAAATCCTCAGCTATCTCTCCCTCCATAACGTAACCCTCAGGTATATCAGGCAATTCATATCTAGGAGAGCTAGATCTAGCAGGAGCAAAAGCACGTTCTGTCTCAATAGTATCGGCAGTTTCAGAAGCATCACGAGCATTGGCAGTAACTCTAGCAATATGAGCATCAAGGAATACCCCTAGTGGCATATCAGGCAAAGTAGTATCTCTAGCAGTATCAAGCATAGCATCATCAGGAAAAATAGCATCTCTAGCATCATCAGGCAAAGCAGTATCAAGCATAGCATCTCTAGCAGTATCAGGCATAGTATCTCTAGTAGTATCACGCATAGTAGCATCATAAGCAGTATCAGGCATAGCGTCTCTAGCAGTATCAGGCATAGCATCTCTAGCAGTAGCATCATAAGCATCATCAAGCACAGGCGACATATCAAGATTTCTAGCAGGAGGTGGTGTCGCAAACTTACTCATAACTGAAGGTGAATCAAGTGCAGAGTTAGATGACAGTTCCTTACCCCCCCTCGTAGTTGAGGGCAAGACTTTGGTTTTTGGATCTTTCAGATTCTTCATAGTGATCAGCAGATATAAATCCCAAGTGACTCAGAGAATATAGCTATCCTTCCCCGACAACTCATACGTCTCAAACGTATCTATAATTTTTGATGGTTTCATGTTGTTATCTTGTCATCTTTGGATGTTTTATGTACCTTTTATATCTTTTTTGGGACTAACTTATTAATTCAGTGCCAAGTGTCAGTTCCTGTTTTTTCTGTGTTTTTGGCTCTTTTCACATCTGATTTTGGAACAGAGTCCAAACGGAATAAAATCACCGAAATAAATTTTTCCCGAACGGAAGAAGATCATGGGGCTTGAGGGCCAAGCCAGGAGGGCTACAGGGGGCCCACAAGCCCCCTATCCGCCACCAGGGGGTGGCGGCCAGCAGGCTTGTGGCCTCCCTAGCGCCCCCCTGACCTAGCTCCTTCGCCTATATATTCCCTAAAATACAGAAAAATCAAGGCATCCATGAAAATACTTTTCCGCCGTCGCAAACTTCCGTTTCCGCGAGATCTCATCTGGAGACCCTTCCCGGTGCCCTGCCGGAGGGGACTTTGGAGTTGGAGGGCTTCTACATCAACATCATCGCCCCTCCAATGACTCGTGAGTAGTTCACTTCAGACCTACGGGTCCGTAATTAGTAGCTAGATGGCTTCTTCTCTCTCTTGGATCTTCAATACAAAGTTCTCCATGATCTTCATGGAGATCTATCCGATGTAATCCTCTTTGGCGGTGTGTTTGTCGAGATCCGATGAATTGTGGATTTGTGATCAGATTATCTATGATATATATTTGATTCTTTGCTGATTTCTTATATGCATGATTTGATATCCTTGTAAGTCTCTCCGAGTCTTGGGTTTTGTTTGGCCAACTAGATCTATGATTCTTGCAATGGGAGAAGTGCTTGGTTTTGGGTTCTTACCGTGTGGTGACCTTTCCCAGTGACAGTAGGGGCAACAAGTCACACATCGTGTAGTTGCCATCAAGGGTAACAAGGTGGGCTTTGTCGTAGATATGAGATTGTCCATCTACATCATGTCATCTTGCTTAAGGCGTTACTCTGTTCTTTTGGACTTAATACACTAGATGCATGCTGGATAGCGGTCGACATGTGGAGTAATAGTAGTAGATGCAGAAAGTATCAGTCTACTTGTTTTGGATGTGATGCCTATAGATATAATCATTGCCATAGATGACGTCACGACTTTGCGCGGTTCTATCAATTGCTCGACAGTAATTTGTTCACCCACCGTCTACTTGCTTTCATGAGAGAAGCCACTAGTAAACACTACGGCCCCCAGGTCTATTCACATCTATTGTTTCCACTCTCGCTTTTACTTTGCTTTGTTACTTTCTTGCTTTTATTTATCAGTTGGCGAACAATCTATAAGGGATTGACAACCCCTTCATAGCGTTGGGAGCAAGCTTTTTGTGTTTGTGCACGCACTTGAGATACTCCTTCACTGGATCGATACCTTGGTTCTCAAACTGAGGGAAATACTTACCACCGCTGCGCTACATCATCCTTTCCGCTTCGAGGGAACACCAACGCAAGGCTCCAAGGCCACGGGGGAAATCCTTTGCATATTTCCCTAGGAAGTCTCTTAAGGCGTAGCCGTAGCAGAAGGATTCCTGGTGCCGTAGCACGTTTCTGGCGCCGTTGGAAGGTCTTTTGTTGCAGTAGCAGAAGTATTTCTGGCGCCGTTGCCGGGGAAGGAGAGATCTATCCAAGTAGGTCTCACAAACTCATCTCTTGCATTTATTTTTTTGCCAGTTGCCTCTCGTTTTCCTCTCCCCCACTTCACATTTGCCTTTTTCATTTGCCTTTCTCCTTTGCCGTTTTCTTTTGCCTTTTGCCTTTTTGCCATTTTCCTTTGCTGGTTTTCTTGCTTGCTTGTGTGCTTGTTTGTTTGTTGAAGTCATCATGGCTGAAAACACCAAACTTTGCGACTTCTCGAGTACCAATAATAATGATTTTATTAGTACTCCGATTGCTCCCGTCACTAGTGCGGAATCGTATGAAATCAACGCAGCTTTGCTGAATCTTGTTATGAAAGAGCAATTCTCTGGCCTTCCTAGTGAAGATGCCGCATCCCATATCAATACCTTCATTGAGCTTTGTGATATGCAAAAGAAAAGAGATGTGGATAATGACGTGATTAAGTTGAAACTTTTTCTGTTCTCGTTGCGAGATCGCGCAAAAACTTGGTTTTCTTCTTTGCCTAAAAATAGTATCGATTCTTGGGATAAGTGCAAATATGCTTACATATCCAAGTATTTTCCGCCGGCTAAGATCATCTCCTTACGTAATGATATCATGAATTTCAAGCAACTTGATCATGAACACGTTGCACAATCTTGGTAGAGGATGAAGCTTTTGATTAGAAATTGTCCCGCTCATGGCTTGAGTTTGTGGATGATTATACAAATCTTTTACGTTGGCTTGAATTTCGCTTCTCGCAATATATTGGAATCCGCCTCAAGTGGAACGTTCATGGAAATCACGTTAGGAGACGCTACAAAACTCCTAGACAATATCATGACCAACTACTCTCAGTGGCACACTGAAAGGTCGCCTGCTAGCAAAAAGGTACACGCTATAGAAGAAATTAACTCACTTAGTGCTAAGATGGACGAGTTGATGAATTTGGTTGCTAGTAGAAACGCTACTGTAGATCCTAATGACATGCCACTATCTTCCTTGATTGAGAGTAGCAACGCTAGTTTGGATGTGAATTTTGTTGGTAGGAACAATTTTGGCAACAACAATGCTTTTAGAGGAAACTATGTTCCTAGGCCTTTTCCTAGTAACTCCTCTAACAATTATGGCAATTCCTACAACAACACTTATGGAAATCACAACAAATTACCCTCTGATTTAGAGAGTAATATCACAGAGTTCATCAACTCTCAAAAGATTTTCAATGCGTCCATAGAGGAAAAACTACTCAAAATAGACGATTTGGCTAAGAGTGTTGATAGGATGTCTTGTGATATTGATGCTTTGAAAGTTAGATGCGCTCCTCCCAAGGTCAACTTGGATGAAACTTTGAAAGCTATGTGTGTCTCCATGAATGAGAGCAAAGAAAGAACCGCCCAAATTCGCGCTAGGCATGAATGGTTTAAAAGGGTGCGCTCTAGTGATGCAAATCATGAAGATCTTAAAGTGCTTGGTGTGCCTCCTCTTGAATCTTTGTTTTCGCGTGTCAAATGTATTGATGGAGGGGCTGGATATGAATCCACTTTGGTTGAAAAACGCCCCAATGATTCGGAGTCCACCTATCTTGATGATAAATGTGTGGAGAGTGTAGTAGAAGAAATCAAAATTTTGGGTAGTAATGAAACTCCCACTTTGGATTTCAAGGAATTCAATTATGATAATTGCTCCTTGTTTGAATGCATTTCTTTGATGCAATCCATTGCAAACTCTCCACATGCTTATAGCCAAAGCAAAGCCTTTACCGCGCATATCGTAGATGCTCTGATGAAATCTTTTGAAGAGAAGCTCGAATTAGAAGTCTCTATACCTAGAAAACTTCATGATGAGTGGGAACCTACTATCTGTTGGGAAATGTCGCATGGGAAACAAAAAATTTCCTACGCGCACGAAGACCTATCATGGTGATGTCCATCTACGAGAGGGGATTTACGATCTACGTACCCTTGTAGATCGCACAGCAGAAGCGTTAGTGAACGCGGTTGATGTAGTGGAATGTCCTCACGTCCCTCGATCCGCCCCGCGAACTGTCCCACGAACCGTCCCGCGATCCGTCCCACGATCTAGTGCCGAACGGACGGCACCTCCGCGTTCAGCACACGTACAGCTCGATGATGATCCCGGCCTTCTTGATCCAGCAAGAGAGACGGAGAGGTAGATGAGTTCTCCGGCAGCGTGACGGCGCTCTGGAGGTTGGTGGTGATCTAATCTCAGCAGGGCTCCGCCCGAGTTGTGCAGAAACACGATCTAGAGGTAAAACCGTGGAGGTATGTGGTCGGGCTGCCTTGGAAAAGTTGTCTGAAATCAGCCCTAATAGCTCCATATATATAGGAGGAAGGAGGGGAGGCTTGCCTTGAGGCTCAAGGAGCCCGAAGGGCTGCGCACCAAGGGGAGGAGGAGTCCTCCCCCAATCCTAGTCCAACTAGGATTGGAAGGTGGAGTCCTTCTCTTCCTTCCCACCTCTTTTTTTTCTTTTCTCTTTGATTTTCTATCTATGGCGCATAGGGCCTTCTTGGGCTGTCCCACCAGCCCACCAAGGGCTGGTGCGCCACCCCAAGGCCTATGGGCTTCCCCAGGGTGGGCTGCCCCCCCGGTGAACATCTGGAACCCATTCGTCATTCCCGGTACATTCCCGGTAACTCCGAAAACCTTCCGGTAATCAAATGAGGTCATCCTATATATCAATCTTCGTTTCCGGACCATTCCGGAAACCCTCGTGACGTCCGTGATCTGATCCGGGACTCCAAACAACATTCGGTAACCAACCATATAACTCAAATACGCATAAAACAACGTCGAACCTTAAGTGTGCAGACCCTGCGGGTTCGAGAACTATGTAGACATGACCAGAGTGACTCCTCGGTCAATATCCAACAGCGGGACCTGGATGCCCATATTGGATCCTACATATTCTACGAAGATTTTATCGTTTGAATCTCAGTGCCAAGGATTCATATAATCCCGTATGTCATTCCTTTTGTCCTTCGGTATGTTACTTGCCCGAGATTCAATCGTCAGTATCCGCATACCTATTTCAATCTTGTTTACCGGCAAGTCTCTTTACTCGTTCCGTAATACAAGATCCCGCAACTTACACTAAGTCACATTGCTTGCAAGGCTTGTGTGTGATGTTGTATTACCGAGTGGGCCCCGAGATACCTCTCCGTCACACGGAGTGACAAATCCCAGTCTCGATCCATAATAACTCAACGAACACCTTCGGAGATACCTGTAAAGCATCTTTATAATCACCCAGTTACGTTGCGAGTTTGATGCACACAAAGCATTCCTCCGGTGTCAGTGAGTTATATGATCTCATGGTCATAGGAACAAATACTTGACACGCAGAAAACAGTAGCAACAAAATGACACGATCAACATGCTACGTCTATTAGTTTGGGTCTAGTCCATCACGTGATTCTTCTAATAACGTGATCCAGTTATCAAGCAACAACACCTTGTATATAATCAGAAGACCCTGACTATCTTTGATCAACTGGCTAGCCAACTAGAGGCTAGCTAGGGACAGTGTTTTGTCTATGTATCCACACATGTATATAAGTCTTCATTCAATACAATTATAGCATGGATAATAAACGATTATCTTGATATAGGAATTATAATAATAACTATATTTATTATTGCCTCTAGGGCATAATTCCAACAGTCTCCCACTTGCACTAGAGTCAATCATCTAGCCCTCACATCATCATGCGAATTACATTGTAATAAATCTAACACCCATACAGTTCTGGTGTTGATCATGCTTTGCCCGTGGAAGAGGTTTAGTCAGCGGGTCTGCTACATTCAGATCCGTGTGCACTTTGCATATATTTACGTCCTCCCCTTCGACGTAGTCGCGGATGAGGTTGAAGCGTCGTTTGATGTGTCTGGTCTTCTTGTGAAACCGTGGTTCCTTTGCTAAGGCAATGGCACCCGTGTTCTCACAGAACAAGGTTATTGGATTCAGTGCGCTTGGCACCACTCCAAGATCCATCATGAACTGCTTCAACCAGACACCCTCCTTAGCCGCCTCCGTGGCAGCCATGTACTCCGCTTCACATGTAGAATCAGCTACGACGCTTTGCTTGGAACTGCACCAGCTTACTGCACCCCCATTAAGAATAAATACGTATCCGGTCTGTGACTTAGAGTCGTCCGGATCTGTGTCAAAGCTTGCATTGATGTAACCCTTTACGGCGAGCTCTACGTCACCTCCATACACGAGAAACATCTCCTTAGTACTGTTCAGGTACTTCAGGATATTCTTGACCACCGTCCAGTGATCCACTCCTGGATTACTCTGGAACCTGCCTGCCATACTTATGGCCAGGCTAACGTCAGGTCTAGTGCACAACATTGCATACATGATAGATCCTATGGCTGAAGCATAGGGGACGGTGCTCATATGCTCTCTATCTTTATCAGTTGCTGGGCACTGAGTCTTACTCAATCTCGTACCTTGTAAAACTAGCAAGAACAATTTCTTGGACTGTTCCATTTTGAACCTTTTCAAAACTTTATCAAGGTATGTGCTTTGTGAAAGTCCTATCACGCGTTTCGATCTATCCCTGTAGATCTTAATGCCTAGAATGTAAGCAGCTTCTCCTAGGTCCTTCATAGAGAAACTTTTATTCAAGTAATCCTTTATGCTCTCCAAAAACTCTACATTGTTTCCAATCAGCAATATGTCATCTACATATAGTATTAGAAACGCCACAGAGCTCCCACTCACTTTCCTGTAAATACAAGATTCTTCAACCACTTGTATAAACCCAAATGCTTTGATCACCTCATCAAAGCATTTGTTCCAACTCCGAGATGCTTGCACCAGTCCATAAATGGATCGCTGGAGCTTGCACACCTTGTTAGCATTCTTAGGATCGACAAAACCTTCGGGTTGCATCATATACAACTCTTCCTTAAGGAAACCGTTAAGGAACGCCGTTTTGACATCCATCTGCCAGATTTCATAATCGAAAAATGCAGCTATTGCTAACATGATTCCGTCGGACTTAAGCATCGCTACGGGTGAGAATGTCTCATCGTAGTCAACTCCTTGAACTTGTGAAAAACCTTCTTCCACAAGTCGAGATTTATAAACGGTCACATTGCCGTCAGCGTCTGTCTTCTTCTTAAAGATCCACTTGTTTTGAATAGCATTGCGGCCCTCAGGTAGTACTTGCAAAGTCCACACTTTGTTTTCATACATGGATCCTATCTCGGACTTCATGGCCTCCAGCCATTTGTTGGAATCTGGGCCCACCATTGCTTCTTCATAATTTGCAGGTTCATTGTTGTCTAACAACATGATTGACAAAACGGGATTACTGTACCACTCTGGAGCAGCACATGGTCTCGTTGACCAGCGTGGTTCGATAGGAACTTGAACCGGAGTTTCATGATCATCATCATTAACTTCCTCCTCAACCGGCGTCGCAACGACAGGGGTTTCCCCTTGCCCTGCGCCACCATCCAGAGGGATGAGAGGTTCGACAACCTCATCAAGTTCTATCTTCCTCCCACTCAATTCTCTCGAGAGAAACTCCTTCTCGAGAAAAGCTCCGTTTTAAGCAACAAACACTTTGCCCTCGGATTTGAGATAGAAGGTGTACCCAACTGTCTCTTTTGGGTAACCTATGAAGATGCACTTTTCCGCTTTGGGTTCCAGCTTTTCAGGCTGAAGCTTTTTGACATAAGAATCACATCCCAAAATTTAAGAAACGACAACTTTGGCCTTTTGCCATACCACAGTTCGTATGGTGTCGTCTCAACGGATTTTGATGGTGCCCTATTTAAAGTGAATGCATCTGTGTCTAATGCATAACCCCAAAACGATAACGGCAAATCGGTAAGAGACCTCATAGATCGCACCATCTCTAATAAAGTACGATTACGATGTTCGGACACACCATTACGCTGTGGTGTTCCAGGCGGTGTCAACTGTGAAACAATTCCACATTGTCTTAAGTGAGCACCAAACTCGAAACTCAGATATTCACCCCCACGATCAGACCATAGGAACTTGATCTTCTTGTTACGATGATTTTCAACTTCACTCTGAAATTGCTTGAACTTTTCAAATGTTTCGGACTTGTGCTTCATTAAGTAGACATAACCATATCTACTCAAATCGTTAGTGAAGGTAAGAAAATAACGATATCCGCCGCGTGCCTCCACGCTCATCGGACCGCACACATCGGTATGTATGATTTCCAATAAGTCACTGGCACGCTCCATTGTTCCGGAGAATGGAGTTTTAGTCATCTTGCCCATGAGGCATGGTTCGCACGTGTCAAGTGAATCAAAGTCAAGTGACTCCAAAAGTCCATCGGTATGGAGTTTCTTCATGCGCTTTACACCAATATGACCTAAGCGGCAGTGCCACAAAAACATGGCGCTATCATTGTCAACTCTAACTCTTTTGGTCTCAGTGTTATGTATATGTGTATCACTATCAAGATTCAATATGAACAATCCTCTCACATTGGGTGCATGACCATAAAAGATGTTACTCATAGAAATAGAACAACCATTATTCTCTGACTTAAAAGAGTAACCGTCTCGCAATAAACAAGATCCAGATATAATGTTCATGCTCATAGCAGGCACTAAATAACAATTATTCAAGTTCATAACTAATCCCGATGGTAACTGAAGTGAAACTGTGCCGACGGCGATTGCATCAACCTTGGAACCATTTCCTACGCGCATCGTCACTTCATCTTTCGCCAGCCTTCGCCTATTCCGCAGTTCCTGTTTCGAGTTGCAAATATTAGCAACAAAACCGGTATCGAATACCCAGGCACTACTACGAGAGCCGGTTAAGTTCACATCAATAACATGTATATCAAATATACCTCATTTTTCTTTGGCCGCCTTCTTATCAGCTAGATACTTGGGGCAGTTGCGCTTCCAGTGACCCATACCCTTGCAATAGTAGCACTCTGTTTCAGGCTTAGGTCCAGCTTTAGGTTTCTTCGTCGGATTGGCAATAGGTTTGCCGCTCTTCTTTGAATTGCCCTTCTTGCCTTTGCCATTTCTCTTGAAACTAGTGGTCTTATTCACCATCAACACTTGATGCTCTTTACGGAGTTCAGACTCTGCGACTTTCAGCATCGCAAACAACTCGCCGGGTGACTTGTTCATCCCTTGCATGTTGTAGTTCAACACAAAGCCCTTATAGCTTGGCGGCAGTGATTGAAGAATTCTGTTAGTGATAGCTTCTTGTGGGAGTTCAATCCCCAGCTCAGCTAGACGGTTTGAGTACCCAGACATTTTGAGCACATGTTCACTGACAGACGAATTCTCCTCCATCTTGCAAGCATAGAATTTATCGGAGGTCTCATACCTCTCGATCCGGGCGTTCTTCTGAAAGATAAACTTCAACTCCTGGAACATCTCATATGCTCCATGACGCTCAAAGCGACGTTGAAGTCTCGGTTCTAGGCCATACAAGACTGCACAATGAACTACTGAGTAGTCCTCCTTACGTGTTAACCAAGCGTTCTTAGCATCCTGGTCAGCCGTAGCGGGTGGTTCATCTCCTAGCGCAGCATTAAGGACATAATCCTTCTTCCCAGCTTGTAGGATCAACTTAAGATTACGAGCCCAGTCTACAAAGTTGCTTCCATCATCTTTCAACTTAGCTTTCTCTAGGAACGTATTAAAATTCAGGGTAGCTCTCGCGTGAGCCATGATCTACAACACAAATACATTCAAAGTGGACTTAGACTATGTTCAAGATAATTATAGTTTAACTTAATCAAATTACTTGCTAAACTCCCACTCAAAAAGTACATCTCTCTAGTCATTTGAGTGGTTCATGACCCACTTACACTAGCTCAAGTCCGATCATCACGTGAGTTGAGTATAGTTTCAGTGGTATGCATCCCTATGCTAACCATATCAACTATATGATTCATGATTGACATTTTGGTTTCATGTGTTCCGAGGCAATGTCTGCACATGCTAGGCTCGTCAAGCTTAACACGAATGTTCCGCGTGTGCAACTGTTTTGCACCCGTTGTATGTGAATGTTGAGTCTATCACACCCGATCATCACGTGGTGTCTCGAAACGACGAACTGTAGCAATGGTGCACAGTCGGGGAGAACACAATTTCGTCTTGAAATTTTAGTGAGAGATCACCTCATAATGCTACCGTCGTTCTAAGCAAAATAAGGTGCATAAAAGGATTAACATCACATGCAATTCATAGGTGACATGATATGGCCATCATCACGTGCTCCTTGATCTCCATCACCAAAGCACCGGCACGATCTTCTTGTCACCGGCGCCACACCATGATCTCCATCAACGTGTCGCCATCGCGGTTGTCGTGCTACTCATGCTATTACTACTAAAGCTACATCCTAGCAAAATAGTAAACGCATCTGCAAGCACAAACGTTAGTTTAAAGACAACCCTATGGCTCCTGCCGGTTGCCGTACCATCGACGTGCAAGTCGATATTATCTATTACAACATGATCATCTCATACATCCAATATATCACATCACATCGTTGGCCATATCACATCACAAGCATACCCTGCAAAAACAAGTTAGACGTCCTCTAATTTTGTTGTTGCATGTTTTACGTGGTGACCATGGGTATCTAGTAGGATCGCATCTTACTTACGCAAACACCACAACGGAGATATATGAATTGCTATTTAACCTTATACGAGGACCTCCTCGGTCAAATCCGATTCAACTAAAGTTGGAGAAACCGACACTTGCTAGTCATCTTTGAGCAAGGGGGTTACTCGTAGCGATGAAACCAGTCTCTCGTAAGCGTACGAGTAATGTTGGTCCAAGCCGCTTCAATCCAACAATACTGCGGAATCAAGAAAATACTAAGGAGGGCAGCAAAACGCACATCACCGCCCACAAAAACTTTTGTGTTCTACTCGAGAAGACATCTACGCATGAACCTAGCTCATGATGCCACTGTTGGGGAACGCCGCATGGGAAACAAAGATTAGTGTCTGCAAGAAAAGTATCAGTTGCAAAGTAGTATGATAACAACGGTGCCAGAAACGATCTGTTGACGGCAGACTATTCCTAACTGTTGTATCAATGGCGCCAGTAAGTTGCCCGTGGACGGGATATATTCTTTCCCGGCAACGGTGCAAGAAAAAGTATTGTAGTAGGTAGTAGCAGTGTAACGAGTAACATCAGTGGCAAGGAACAACAGTAGTGACAGCAGTAGCAAGTAGCAGCAGTAGCGAGTAACAGAAGTAGCAAGTAACAGTAGCAGCAATAGTAGTAACAGCACCAGAGCAAAGTAAGTAACAGCAACAGAGCAAGTAACAGTAGCAGCAACAGTAGTAACAGCAGCAAAGCAAAGCAAGTAACAACAGCAGAGTAAAGCAAGTAACAACAGCAGAGCAAGTAACAGTAGTAGTGGGACAAACTCATAGGCAATGGATCGGTGATTCGTTGGATGACATTCATCATGCAACACTTATAACACGGAGCGATATGTGGCTAGCTCCCGTTCGTCAATGTGATGTAGGCATGCATTCCGTGTGTAGTCATACGTGCTTAGGGAAAAGAACTTGCATGACATCCATTGTCCATCCCTCCCGTGGCAGCGGGGTCCAAATGGATACTACGGGATATTAAGGTTCTCCTTTTAATAAAGAACCGGACCAACGCATTAGCACTTGGTGAACACATGAACTCCTGAAACTATGGTCATCGCCGGGAGTGGTTCCGGTTATTGTCACTCCGGGGTTGCCGGATCATAACACACAGTAGGTAACTACAACTTGCAAGACCGGATCTAAAACACAGATAGATTGGTGGTAACATAATAATTTTAGATCTGAAATCATGGCACTCGGGCCCTAGTGACAAGCATTAAGCATGGCAAATTAGTAGCAACATCAATACCAGAACATAGTGGATACTAGGGATCAATCCCCGTCAAAACTAACTCGATTACATGATAGATCTCATCCTACTCATCACCGCCCAGCGAGCCTACGAATATATTACTCACGAACGATGAAGACCTTCATGGAATTGGAGAGGGAAGAAGGTTGATGATGACGATGGCGACGATCTCCTTGATCCGGAGCCCAAAACGTACTCCAGATTTGCCCTCCAGATGAAGAACAGGATGTGGTGGCGCCTCCGTGTCGCAAACGCGATGAAATCTTCTCTCTTGATTTTTTTCGGGACGAAAGGGAATAAATAGAGCTGAGTTTGGGGGCGGCAGAGCCACGTGGGCCCCACAAGCCTTGACGCCGCGGCCGGGGGGGGGGGGGGTTGGTGGCCGCGGCCACAGGGCTTGTGGCCCACTGGCTCACCCCCTCCAGTGGATCTTTGCGCAGGTATTTTTCATATTTTCCAGAAATATTGTCCATAAATTTTCAGGACGTTCCGAGAACTTCCATTTCTTCACAAAAACAACACCATGGCAATTCTGCTGAAAACATCGTCAGTCCGGGTTAGTTCCATTCAAATCATGTAAATTAGAGTCCAAAACATGGGCAAAAGAGTTTGGAAAAGTAGATACGATGGAGACGTATCACCATACATCCAAGACGATGATGCAAATATATTCGTGTGCGAAATATGGATATCACAAACATTTAATCTTATGACCTGTTTGTGATAGGTACATTATGACACATAGTCAGAAACTTCAAATTGTGTGCGGTGGCTCTAGTATTGCCAACATGTCAATTTAATAATCGTGTGTGATAGTTATTCCGATCACACACGCGGTTTGTATATCAACCATCTTCTTGTCGTCCTACATTACACACGCATGCAGGTTTGGAACTGTTTATGGTATTACCGCGAATCGCACACGCTTATGGCATGAAAGCGTGTGTGTCATTGTGCACCCCCTATACAAAATATGCAACAGTGTGTTGTTGAGCTACACACGTTATTCTAACAACAATCGTATGCCATATATGACACCATCGTACACGGTTTATTCGTTCTAACTGTGTGCACTATATATTATTACCTAACCGTTCATTTTCTTTAATTTATTATTCAAATAGGAAATTTTCAAATTTTAATTATGAAATGTAGAATTCACATGTTTCACATCCATCAATACAAACCTAATACGTCTCCAATGTATCTATAATTTTTGATTGTTCCATGCTATTATATTATCAATCGTTGGTGCTTTATATGCATTTAGATGTTGTGTTATACCATTTTTGGGAACAAACCTATTAACTTGTGCCAAATGTGAGTTGCTGTTTTGTGCATGTTTTTGGCTTTTCAGGACCAGACGGAGTCCAAACGCTATGAGAGTTTTTGATTATTTTTTCTAGACCAAAATAAGACCTGAAAGCTTCAGAGGGAGACCGGACGACGCACAAGTATACGACAAGGCAACATGGTGCGCCCAAGGGGGTAGGCACGCCCTCTTGCCTTGTGGCCTCCTTGTGGCTCCATCTGACCTAATTCGACCGTTATAAATTCTCAAATATTGGGAGAACATTAGAGAGCCACCCCAAACACTTTTTTCGCTTTCGCAAGTCTCTGTTCTGATGGGAGGACATCTAGAGACCTTTTCCAGAGCTTGCTGGAGGGGTAATCTAACGGATGCCATCTACATCAACCTTGCTGCCTCAAAATGGAACAGTCCAAGAAAGGGTTCTTGCCAGTTTTACAAGGTACGAGATTGAGTAAGACTCAGTGCCCAGCAACTGATGAAGATAGAGAGCATATGCGCTCCGTCCCCTATGCTTCAGCCATAGGTTCTATCATGAATGCGATGCTATGCACTAGACCGGATGTTAGCCTGGCCATAAGTATGGCAGGTAGGTTCCAGAGTAATCCAGGAGTGGATCACTGGACAGCGGTCAAGAATATCCTGAAGTACCTGAAAAGGACTAAGGAGATGTTTCTCGTGTATGGAGGTGACGAAGAGCTCGCCGTAAAAGGTTACGTCGATGCAAGCTTTGACACAGATCCAGACGACTCTAAGTCGCAAACCGGATACGTATTTATTCTTAATGGGGTGCAGTAAGCTGGTGCAGTTCCAAGCAAAGCGTCATAGCAGATTCAACATGTGAAGCAGAGTACATGGCTGCCTCGGAGGCGACTAAGGAGGGTGTCTGGATGAAGCAGTTCATGACGGATCTTGGAGTGGTGCCAAGCGCACTGAATCCAATAACCTTGTTCTGTGACAACACTGGTGCCATTGCCTTAGCAAAGGAACCGCGTTTTCACATGAAGACCAGACACATCAAACGACGCTTCAACCTCATCCGCGACTACGTCGAGGAAGAGGACGTAAATATATGCAAAGTGCACACGGATCTGAATGTAGCAGACCCGCTGACTAAACCTCTTCCACGGCCAAAACATGATCGACACCAGAACTGTATGGGTGTTAGATTTATTACAATGTAATTCACATGGTGATGTGAGGGCTGGATTATTGACTCTAGTGCAAGTGGGAGACTGTTGGAATTATGCCCTAGAGGCAATAATAAATATGGTTATTATTATAATTCCTGTATCAAGATAATAGTTTATTATCCATGCTATAATTGTATTGAATGAAGACTCATTTACATGTGTGGATACATAGACAAAACACCGTCCCTAGCATGCCTCTAGTTGGCTAGCCAGTTGATCGATGATAGTCAGTGTCTTCTGATTATGAACAAGGTGTTGTTGCTTGATAACTGGATCACGTCATTGGGAGAATCACGTGATGGACTAGACCCAAACTAATAGACGTAGCATGTTGATCGTGTCATTTTGTTGCTACTGTTTTCTGCGTGTCAAGTATTTATTCCTATGACCATGAGATCATATAACTCACTGACACCGGAGGAATGCTTTGTGTGTATCAAACGTCGCAACGTAACTGGGTGACTATAAAGATGCTCTACAGGTATCTCCGAAGGTGTTAGTTGAGTTAGTATGGATCAAGACTGGGATTTGTCACTCCGTGTGACGGAGATGTATCTCGGGGCCCACTAGGTAATACAACATCACACACAAGCCTTGCAAGCAATGTAACTTAGTGTAAGTTGCGGGATCTTGTATTACGGAACGAGTAAAGAGACTTGCCGGTAAACGAGATTGAAATAGGTATACGGATACTGACGATCGAATCTCGGGCAAGTAACATACCGAAGGACAAAGGGAATGACATACGGGATTATACGAATCCTTGGCACTGAGGTTCAAACGATAAGATCTTCGTAGAATATGTAGGATCCAATATGGGCATCCAGGTCCCGCTATTGGATATTGACTGAGGAGTCTCTCGGGTCATGTCTACATAGTTCTCGAACCCGCAGGGTCTGCACACTTAAGGTTCGACGTTGTTTTATGCGTATTTGAGTTATATGGTTGGTTACCGAATGTTGTTCGGAGTCCCGGATATGATCATGGACGTCACGAGGGTTTCCGGAATGGTCTGGAAACGAAGATTGATATATAGGATGACCTCATTTGATTACCGGAAGGTTTTCGGAGTTACCGGGAATGTACCGGGAATGACGAATGGGTTCCGGGAGTTCACCGGGGGGGCAACCCACTCCGGGGAAGCCCATAGGCTTTTGGGGGACACACCAGCCCTTAGTGGGCTGGTGGGACAGCCCCAAGGGAGCCTATGCGCCAAGATAAGAAAATCAAAGGAAAAGAAAAAAAAAGGGGGAAGAAGTGGGAAGGGAGGGGGACTCCTCCCACCAAACCAAGTCCAACTCGGTTTGGGGGGGGAGTCCTCCCCCCCTTGGCTCGGCCGACCCCTTGGGAGTCCCTTGGACCCCAAGGCAAGGTCCCCCTCCCTCCTCCTATATATATGGGGCTTTTAGGGCAGATTTGAGACGACTTTCTCACGGCTGCCCGACCACATACCTCCATAGTTTTTCCTCTAGATCGTGTTTCTGCGGAGCTCGGGCGGAGCCCTGCTGAGACAAGATCATCACCAACCTACGGAGCGCCGTCACGCTGCCGGAGAACTCTTCTACCTCTCCGTCTCTCTTGCTGGATCAAGAAGGCCGAGATCATCGACGAGCTGTACGTGTGCTGAACGCGGAGGTGCCGTCCGTTCGGTACTAGATCGTGGGACTGATCGCGGGATTGTTCGCGGGGTGGATCGAGGGACGTGAGGACGTTCCACTACATCAACCGCGTTCTCTAACGCTTCTGCTGTACGATCTACAAGGGTACGTAGATCACTCATCCCCGCTCGTAGATGCACATCACCATGATAGGTCTTCGTGCGCGTAGGAAATTTTTTGTTTCCCATGCGACGTTCCCCAACAGAGAACTCTTCTACCTCTCTGTCTCTCTTGCTGGATCAAGAAGGCCGAGATCATCGTCGAGCTGTACGTTTGCTGAACGCGGAGGTGCCGTCCGTTCGGTACTAGATCGTGGGACTGATCGCGGGATTGTTCGCGGGGCGGATCGAGGGACGTGAGGACGTTCCACTACATCAACCGCGTTCTCTAACGCTTCTGCTGTACGGTCTACGAGGGTATGTAGATCACTCATCCCCTCTCGTAGATGGACATCAGCATGATAGGTCTTCGTGCGCGTAGGAAAATTTTTGTTTCCCATGCGACGTTCCCCAACAGTGGCATCATGAGCTAGGTTCATGCGTAGATGTCTTCTCGAGTAGAACACAAAAGTTTTTGTGGGCGGTGATGTGCGTTTTGCTGCCCTCCTTAGTCTTTTCTTGATTCCACGGTATTGTTGGATTGAAGCGGCTTGGACCGACATTACTCGTACGCTTACGGGAGACTGGTTTGATCGTTACGAGTAACCCCCTTTGCTCAAAGATGACTGGCAAGTGACGGTTTCTCCAACTTTAGTTGAATCGGATTTGACCGAGGAGGTCCTTGGATGAGGTTAAATAGCAACTCATATATCTCCGTTGTGGTGTTTGCGTAAGTAAGATGCGATCCTACTAGATACCCTTGGTCACCACGTAAAACTTGCAACAACAAAATTAGAGGACGTCTAACTTGTTTATGCAGGGTAGGATTGTGATGTGATATGGCCAACGATGTGATGTGATATATTGGATGTATGAGATGGTCATGTTGTAATAGAAATATCGACTTGCACGTCGATGGTACGGCAACCGGCAGGAGCCATAGGGTTGTCTTTATACTAACGTTTGTGCTTGCAGATGCGTTTACTATTTTGCTAGGATGTAGTTTTAGTAGTAATAGCATAAGTAGCACGACAACCCCGATGGCAACACGTTGATGGATGATCATGGTGTGGCGCCGGTGACAAGAAGATCGTGCCGGTGCTTTGGTGATGGAGATCAAGAAGCACGTGATGATGGCCATATCATGTCACTTATGAATTGCATGTGATGTTAATCCTTTTATGCACCTTATTTTGCTTAGAACGACGGTAGCATTATGAGGTGATCTCTCACTAAAATTTCAAGACGAAATTGTGTTCTCCCCGACTGTGCACCGTTGCTACAGTTCGTCGTTTCGAGACACCACGTGATGATCGGGTGTGATAGACTCAACGTTCACATACAACGGGTGCAAAACAGTTGCGCACGCGGAACACTCGGGTTAAGCTTGACGAGCCTAGCATGTGCAGACATGGCCTCGGAACACATGAGACCGAAAGGTCGATCGTGAATCATATAGTTGATATGATTAGCATAGGGATGCTTACCACTGAAACTATACCCAACTCACGTGATGTTCGGACTTGGGATAGTGTAAGTGGATCATGAACCACTCAAATGACTAGAGAGATGTACTTTTTGAGTGGGAGTTTAGCATATAATTTGATTAAGTTGAACTCTAATTATCTTGAACATAGTCTAAGTCCACTTTGAATATATTTGTGTTGTAGATTATGGCTCACGCGACAGTCATCCTGAATTTTAATACGTTCCTAGAGAAAGCTAAGTTGAAAGATGATGGAAGCAACTTTGTAGACTGGGCTCGTAATCTTAAGCTAATCTTACAAGCTGGGAAGAAGGATTATGTCCTTAATGCTGCGCTAGGAGATGAACCACCCGCTACGGCTGATCAGGATGTTAAGAATGCTTGGTTAGCGCGTAAGGAGGACTACTTAATAGTTCAATGTGCAGTCTTGTATGGCTTAGAACCGGGACTTCAACGTCGCTTTGAGCGTCATGGAGCATTTGAGATGTTCCAGGAGTTGGAGTTTATCTTTCAGAAGAACGCCCGGATCGAGAGGTATGAGACCTCCGATAAATTCTATGCTTGCAAGATGGAGGAAAACTCGTCTGTCAGTGAACATGTGCTCAAAATGTCTGGGTACTCAAACCGTCTAGCTGAGCTGGGGATTGAACTCCCGCAAGAAGCTATCACTGACAGAATCCTTCAATCACTGCCGCCAAGCTATAAAGGCTTTGTGTTGAACTACAACATGCAAGGGATGAACAAGTCTCCCGGCGAGTTGTTTGCGATGCTGAAAGTCGCAGAGTCAGAACTCCGTAAAGAGCATCAAGTGTTGATGGTGATCAAGACCACTAGTTTCAAGAGAAACGGCAAAGGAAAGAAGGGCAATTCGAAGAAGAGCGGCAAGCCTGTTGCCAATCCGCCGAAGAAACCCAAAGCTGGACCTAAGCCTGAAACGGAGTGTTTCTATTGCAAGGGTTTGGGTCACTGAAAGCGCAATTGCCCCAAGTATCTGGCAGATAAGAAGGCGGGCAAAGAAAAATCAGGTATATTTGATATACATGTTATTGATGTGTACTTAACCGGCTCTCGTAGTAGTGCCTGGGTATTCGATACCGGTTCTGTTGCTCATATTTGCAACTCGAAACAGGAACTGTGGAATAGGCGAAGGCTGGCGAAAGATGAAGTGACGATGCGCGTAGGAAATGGTTCCAAGGTTGATGCAATCGCCGTCGGCACAGTGTCACTTCAGCTACCGTCGGGATTAGTGGTGAACTTAAATCATTGTTATTTAGTGCCTGCGTTGAGCATGAACATTATATCTGGATCTTGTTTATTGCGAGACGGTTACTCTTTTAAGTCTGAGAATAATGGTTGTTCTATTTCTATGAGTAACATCTTTTATGGTCATGCACCGAATGTGAGAGGATTGTTCATATTGAATCTTGATAGCGATACGCATATACATAACATTGAGACCAAAAGAGTTAGAGTAAACAATGATAGCGCCATATTTTTGTGGCACTGCCGCTTGGGTCATATCGGTGTAAAGCGCATGAAGAAACTCCATGCTGATGGGCTTTTGGAGTCACTTGACTTTGATTCACTTGACACGTGCGAACCATGCCTCATGGGCAAGATGACTAAGACTCCGTTCTCCGGAACAATGGAGCGTGCAAGTGACTTGTTGGAAATCATACATACCGATGTGTGTGGTCCGATGAGCGTAGAGGCACGCGGCGGATATCGTTATTTTCTCACCTTCACTCACGATTTAAGTAGATATGGCTATGTCTACTTGATGAAGCACAAGTCTGAAACATTTGAAAAGTTCATGCAATTTCAGAGTGAAGTGGAAAATCATCGTACCAAGAAGATCAAGTTCCTACGGTCTGATCGTGGGGGTGAATATCTGAGTTTCGAGTTTGGTGCTCACTTAAGACAATGTGGAATTGTTTCTCAGTTAACACCGCCTGGAACACCACAGCGTAATGGTGTGTCCGAACGTCGTAATCGTACTTTGTTAGAGATGGTGCGATCTATGATGTCTCTTACTGATTTGCCATTATAATTTTGGGGTTATGCATTAGAAACAGCTGCATTCACTTTAAATAGGGCACCATCAAAATCCGTTGAGACGACACCATACGAACTATGGTATGGCAAAAGGCCAAAGTTGTCGTTTCTTAAAGTTTGGGGATGTGATGCTTATGTCAAAAAGCTTCAGCCTGAAAAGCTGGAACCCAAAGCGGAAAAGTGCGTCTTCATAGGTTACCCAAAAGAGACAGTTGGGTACACCTTCTATCTCAAATCCGAGGGCAAAGTGTTTGTTGCTGAAAATGGAGCTTTTCTCGAGAAGGAGTTCCTCTCGAGAGAATTGAGTGGGAGGAAGATAGAACTTGACGAGGTTGTCGAACCTCTCATCCCTCTGGATGGTGGCGCAGGGCAAGGGGAAACCTCTGTCGTTGCAACGCCGGTTGAGGAGGAAGTTAATGATGATGATCATGAAACTCCAGTTCAAGTTTCTGTTGAACCACGCAGGTCGACGAGATCACGCGCTGCTCCAGAGTGGTACGGTAATCCCGTCTTATCAATCATGTTGTTAGACAACAATGAACCTGCAAATTATGAAGAAGCAATGGTGGGCCCAGATTCCAACAAATGGCTAGAAGCCATGAAATCCGAGATAGGATCCATGTATGAGAACAAAGTGTGGACTTTGGAGATACTACCTGAGGGCCACAAGGCTATTCAGAACAAATGGATCTTTAAGAAGAAGACGGACGCTGACGGCAATGTGACCGTTTATAAAGCTCGACTTGTGGCAAAGGGTTTTTCACAAGTTCCAGGAGTTGACTACGATGAGACTTTCTCACCCGTAGCGATGCTTAAGTCCGTCAGAATCATGTTAGCAATAGCTGCATTTTTCGATTATGAAATCTGGCAGATGGATGTCAAAACGGCGTTCCTTAACGGTTTCCTTAAGGAAGAGTTGTATATGATGCAACCCGAAGGTTTTGTCGATCCTAAAAATGCTGACAAGGTGTGCAAGCTCCAGCGATCCATTTATGGACTGGTGCAAGCATCTCGGAGTTGGAACAAACGCTTTGATGAGGTGATCAAAGCATTTGGGTTTATACAAGTGGTTGGAGAATCTTGCTTTTACAAGAAAGTGAGTGGGAGCTCTGTGGCGTTTCTAATATTATATGTGGATGACATATTACTGATTGGAAACAATGTAGAGCTTTTGGAGAGCATAAAAGGTTACTTGAATAAAAGTTTCTCTATGAAGGACCTAGGAGAAGCTGCTTACATTCTAGGCATTAAGATCTATAGGGATAGATCGCCTGATAGGACTTTCACAAAGCACATACCTTGATAAAGTTTTGAAGTGGTTCCAAATGGAACAGTCCAAGAAAGGGTTCTTGCCAGTTTTACAAGGTACGAGATTGAGTAAGACTCAGTGCCCAGCAACTGATGAAGATTGAGAGCATATGCGCTCCGTCCCCTATGCTTCAGCCATAGGTTCTATCATGTATGCGATGTTGTGCACTAGACCGGATGTTAGCCTGGCCATAAGTATGGCAGGTAGGTTCCAGAGTAATCCAGGAGTGGATCACTGGACAGCGGTCAAGAATATCCTGAAGTACCTGAAAAGGACTAAGGAGATGTTTCTCGTGTATGGAGGTGATGAAGAGCTCGCCGTAAAAGGTTACGTCGATGCAAGCTTTGACACAGATCCGGACGACTCTAAGTCGCAAACCGGATACGTATTTATTCTTAATGGGGGTGCAATAAGCTGGTGCAGTTTCCAAGCAAAGCGTCGTAGCAGATTCTACATGTGAAGCGGAGTACATGGCTGCCTCGGAGGCGGCTAAGGAGGGTGTCTGGATGAAGCAGTTCATGACGGATCTTGGAGTGGTGCCAAGCGCACTGAATCCAATAACCTTGTTCTGTGACAACACTGGTGCCATTGCCTTAGCAAAGGAACCGCGTTTTCACATGAAGACCAGACACATCAAACGACGCTTCAACCTCATCCGCGACTACGTCGAGGAAGAGGACGTAAATATATGCAAAGTGCACACGGATCTGAATGTAGCAGACCCGCTGACTAAACCTCTTCCACGGCCAAAACATGATCGACACCAGAACTGTATGGGTGTTAGATTTATTACAATGTAATTCACATGGTGATGTGAGGGCTGGATTATTGACTCTAGTGCAAGTGGGAGACTGTTTGAATTATGCCCTAGAGGCAATAATAAATATGGTTATTATTATAATTCCTGTATCAAGATAATAGTTTATTATCCATGCTATAATTGTATTGAATGAAGACTCATTTACATGTGTGGATACATAGACAAAACACCGTCCCTAGCATGCCTCTAGTTGGCTAGCCAGTTGATCGATGATAGTCAGTGTCTTCTGATTATGAACAAGGTGTTGTTGCTTGATAACTGGATCACGTCATTGGGAGAATCACGTGATGGACTAGACCCAAACTAATAGACGTAGCATGTTGATCGTGTCATTTTGTTGCTACTGTTTTCTGCGTGTCAAGTATTTATTCCTATGACCATGAGATCATATAACTCACTGACACCGGAGGAATGCTTTGTGTGTATCAAACATCGCAACGTAACTGGGTGACTATAAAGATGCTCTACAGGTATCTCCGAAGGTGTTAGTTGAGTTAGTATGGATCAAGACTGGGATTTGTCACTCCGTGTGACGGAGAGGTATCTCGGGGCCCACTCGGTAATACAACATCACACACAAGCCTTGCAAGCAATGTAACTTAGTGTAAGTTGCGGGATCTTGTATTACGGAACGAGTAAAGAGACTTTCCGGTAAACGAGATTGAAATAGGTATGCGGATACTGACGATCGAATCTCGAGCAAGTAACATACCGAAGGACAAAGGGAATGACATACGGGATTATACGAATCCTTGGCACTGAGGTTCAAACGATAAGATCTTCGTAGAATATGTAGGATCCAATATGGGCATCCAGGTCCCGCTATTGGATATTGACCGAGGAGTCTCTCGGGTCATGTCTACATAGTTCTCGAACCCGCAGGGTCTGCACAGTTAAGGTTCGACGTTGTTTTATGCGTATTTGAGTTATATGGTTGGTTACCGAATGTTGTTCGGAGTCCCGGATGAGATCACGGATGTCACGAGGGTTTCCAGAATGGTCCGGAAATGAAGATTGATATATAGGATGACCTCATTTGATTACCGGAAGGTTTTCGGAGTTACCGGGAATGTACCGGGAATGACGAATGGGTTCCGGGAGTTCACCGGGGGGGGGGGGGCAACCCACCCCGGGGAAGCCCATAGGCCATGAGGGTGGCGCACCAGCCCTTAGTGGGCTGGTGGGACAACCCAAAAGGGCCCTATGCGCCAAGGATAAGAAATCAAAGGAAAAAGAAAAAAAAAAGGGAGGAGGTGGGAAGGGAGGGGGACTCCCTCCCACCAAACCTAGTCCAACTCGGTTTGGGGGGGCGGGAGTCCTCCCTGTTGGCTCGGCCGACCCCTTGAGGGTCCTTGGACCCCAAGGCAAGGCCCCCCTCCCTCCGACCTATATATACGGAGGTTTTAGGGCTGATTTGAGACGACTTTTCCACGGCAGCCCGACCACATACCTCCACGGTTTTTCCTCTAGATCGCGTTTCTGCGGAGCTCGGGCGGAGCCCTGCTGAGACAAGATCATCACCAACCTCCGGAGCGCCGTCACGCTGCCGGAGAACTCTTCTACCTCTCCGTCTCTCTTGCTGGATCAAGAAGGACGAGATCATCGTCGAGCTGTACGTGTGCTGAACGCGGAGGTGCCGTCCGTTCGGTACTAGATCGTGGGACTGATCGCGGGATTGTTCGCGGGGCGGATCGAGGGACGTGAGGACGTTCCACTACATCAACCGCGTTCTCTAACACTTTTGCTGTACGGTCTACGAGGGTACGTAGATCACTCATCCCCTCTCGTAGATGGACATCACCGTGATAGGTCTTCGTGCGCGTAGGAAATTTTTTGTTTCCCATGCGACGTTCCCCAACAATTAGAAGTTCTCCCATTCATGGCTTAAGTTTATAAACGATAATACAAAATTTCTATGCGGGACTAAACTTTGTGTCTAGAAATCTTCTAGATTCTGGTGCAGGTTGTACATTCATGGAAGTTACACTGGGAGAAGAAACAAAACTTCTAGATAATATCATGACAAATTATTCTCAATGGCGCACCGAGCGAGCTCCAACTGGTAAGAAGGTAAATTTTGTCAAAGAAATAACTACTTTGAATGATAATATATATGCTCTTATAAATATTGTTGCTAATAAACATGCTCAGGTTGATCCCAATGATGTGACACTATATACTTTGATTAAGAAGATAATGATGCTATTGATATGAATTTTGTGTGTCGAAATAATTTCAACAACAATGCATATAGAGAAAATTTCAATCCTAGATCGTATCCCATAATTCATCTAATAATTATGGTAATTCCTATGGAAATTCTTCTTATTATAATAATAGGATACCTTCTGATCTTGAAAACACCATTAAAAATTTATTAGTTCTCAAAACATTTGTCAACACTATGATAGAGGAAAAACTACATAAAGTTGATGATATTGCTAGAAACATGGATATGGTTGCTCTTGATGTCGATACTCTTAAAAGTAAATTTTTCTACCTAAACATGATACTAATGAGTCAATCAAATCTATTCAAGTAACTATTAATGAAAGTAAGTAGATGATAACCCACAAGTATGGGGGATCGCGATAGTCTTCACGAATAGTATTTCACCCTAATTTATTGATTCGACATAAGGGGAGCCAAAGAATATTTAAATGCCTTGATAGTTGAATTGTCAATTCTATCGCACGTGGATATCTCTGTGCAGCATAAGATTTAGTAGCAAGACAAATAATAGTATCATCGGTAACAGTGATAACAACAATTTTGGTAATAGGAGTAGCAATAGCAATTGGGTAGCGGGTGTGATCGTAGCAACAACAGTAGTAACTTAGCAATATTCGGTATTTGTAAAGCATAGGCACATGGATCAGCGATGGAGATATATGGATGACATCAATCGTGTAATAGTTACACACTAGAGCGACACATAACTAGCTCCAATTCATCAATATATAGGCTTGTATTCCGTATATAGTCATACGTGCTTGCGATAAGAATTTCCATGGCATCTTTTGTCCTACCCTCCCGTGGCAGCGGGGTCCTATTGGAAACTTAGGGATATTAAGGCCTCCTTTTATTAGAGAACCGTAACAAAGCATTAACACATAGTGAATACATGAACTCCTCAAACTACGACAATCACCGGAAAAATCCCAATTATTGTCACCTTGGGTTATGTGGATCAAGACACGTAATATGTGCATACAACTTGCAAGATAGGATCAAAATACCTTTCATATTCAGAGATAACATAATAAGTTTAGATCTGAAATCATGACACTCGGGCCCTAGTGACAAGCATTAAGCATAGCAAAGTCATAGCAACATCAATCTCACAACATAGTGGATACTAGGGATCAAGCCCTATCAACCTTAACTCGATTACATGATAAATCTCATCCAAACCTCATCACCATCAATGAGCCTACTAAGAAATTACTCACGCCTGGTGCTGAGCATCATGGAATTATTGATGGAGAAGGGTTAATGATGGCAAAGGTGACGAATCCCCTTCTCCGGAGCCCCAAATGGACTCCAGATAAGCCCTCCCAAGGAAGAACAGGAGGTGGCGGAGGCTCCATCTCGTAAAACACGAAGATATATTCTCTCTTATTTTTTCTCCGAAGATGTGAATTGACAGGACCGTAATTAAGGTAGGATGAGCTACATGCCCCGCCCAAGGCATGAGGGCACGAAAAGGGGGGTGGCCGCGCCCTGTTGCCTTGGGGCCCACAAACAGCCGCCCTGTGGTAGTTCTTCCCTTGAAAATTCCTTATTTATTCCAGAAATAATTCACAAAAAGTTTTGTCCAATTCTGAGAGCTTTTATTTTTGCAAAAAATAACACCAAGGTAGTTCTGCTAAAAACAACATCAATCTGAGTTAGTTCCATTCAAATCGTGCAAATTAGAGTCCAAAATGGGAGCAAAAGTGATCGGAAAAGTAGATATGTTGGAGACGTATTAATACGTCTCCAATGCGTCTATAATTTTTTATTGTTAAATGCTGATATATTATCATTTTTGAATACTTTTGGGGTATTTATTTACCGTTTTATATTATTTTTGAGCACTAACCTATTGACCCACTGCGTAGTGCCAGTTGTTGTTTTGTGCGTGTTTTTCACTTTGCAGGTTTTCCATACCAAACGAGGTCCAATTGCCCTGAAATTTTTTGGTGATTTTTCTAGACCAAAAGAAGATCAAAGAGCATCGGAAGAAGGCTCGAGGCCTCACGAGGGGCCCACAAGCCAACAGGGCGCGGCCTGGGTGGGGGTCGTGCCATGATGGCTTGTGCCTCCCTTGTGACCCTCCCGATTCTGTTCTTTGGCTTATAAATTCTCATCTACCCTAAAAACACGAGAGGGAGTCTTGAAACACTTTTTCACTGCTACAAGTCTCTATTCCGATGGGAGTCCATCTGGAGCTCTGTTCCAGCACCTTGTCGGAGGGGGATCAATCAGGAAGAGCCTCTTCATCAACCACGCTGCCCTCATGAAGATGTGTGTGTTTGGTTCTACCGTAGGTGGATCACATGCGAATTAAAATTTTCCTACATGCAGAACATCCAAGAACATGTTATGGAGATGGATCCTAGATTGTTACCCCTACAGGCAAAATGTCGTGCCGCGGAATTAGAGTTGGGGAAGCGTGTCCGCGTGGTTCGTCTCCTCCTCATCCAATCTCCCTCAAATAGTCGGTCGGCGAGTCCCACGTACATGTTCGCCAGAGAGGCGCAAGTGCACCGCCTCTAACGGTATCCGGGCATGCAGCATGAACACCGTGCGACAGACTGCTAGGTCTGGATCACAAAGTCGATGGCAGTGAGCGGAGGTGGCTAGGTGCAACAGATGCATAGCCCTAATGACGGCGCCGAAGCGATCAACTAAATAAGTGTGCCGCACCTCCACTATATATAGGCGTACGACACGGGCTCAACTATTGGGCCTCACACAGGCCCTAAAGCCCACGCGTTCCTTCTCTTAAGCGCATGACCCCTTAGGTTCTCGTTCATTTGGTCACGAGTCAGATCACATTCGACTCGACCAGTCGGTAGCGACCTCTAGCAAAGCTTGTCAACTCCACGTGTCTGATGAAGCTGGTTAGGCGAACCTATACTTCGTACTCATGTTCCCTTTGACACACGATATATGTTGTCATTCTCAAGGCGACATGGTGATGACCCACAAGTATAGGGGATCTATCTTAGTCCTTTCGATAAGTAAGAGTGTTGAACCCAATGAGGAGCAAAAGGATCTGACAAGTGGTTTTCAGCAAGGTAATATCTGTAGGCACTAAAATTATCGGTAACAAGTGGTTGTGTGGTGAGATGATTCGTAGCAAGAAACAAGTAACAAAAGTAGCAACGGTGCAGCAAATTGGCCCAATCCCTTTTGTAGCAAGGGACAAGCCTGGACAAAGTCTTATAGGAGGAAAAAAGCTCCCGAGGACACACGGGAATTTCTGTCATGCTAGTTTTCATCATGTTCATATGATTCTCGTTCGTTACTTTGATAATTTCATATGTGGGTGGACCAGCGCTTGGGTACTGCCCTTACTTGGACAAGCAACCCACTTATGATTAACCCCTCTCGCAAGCATCCGCAACTACGAAAGAAGAATTAAGACAAAGTCTAACCATAACATTAAACTAGTGGATCCAAATCAGCCCCTTACGAAGCAACACATAAAATAGGGTTTAAGCTTCTGTCACTCTAGCAACCCAGCATCTACTTACTACTTCCCAATGCCTTCCTCTAGGCCCAAATAATGGTGAAGTGTTATGTAGTCGACGTTCACATAACACCACTAGAGGAAAAACAACATGCAACACATCAAAATATCGAACGAACACCAAATTCACATGACTACTATTAGAATGACTTATCCCATGTCCTCAGGAACAAAAGTAACTACTCACAAAGCATAATCATATTCATGACCAGAGAGGTAATGAGTAGCATCAAGGATCTGAACATAAACTCTTCCACCAAATAATCCAACTAGCATCAACTACAAAGAGTAATTAACACTATTAGCAACCTTACAAGTACCAATCGGAGTCGTGAGACGGAGATTGGTTACAAGTGATGAACTAGGGTTTGGAGATGAGATGGTGCTGATGAAGATGTTGATGGTGATGAGTCCCCTCTGATGAGAGGAGTGTTGGTGATGACGATGGCGACAATTTCCCACTCCGGGAGGGAAGCTTCCCCGGCAGGATCGTCCTGCCGGAGCTCTAGATTTGTTCTGCTCAAGTTCTGCCTCGTGGCAGTGGCAAATCTTCCGAAAAGCCTCCTCCTGAATTTTTTCGGAATGAAACCCTTCATATAGCAGAAGAGGGGGACAGTGGGCCAGCAGGGAGCCCACAAGCCCCCTAGGCGCGGCCAGGGGGGTGGCCGCGCCTAGCAGGCTTGTGGCCACCTGCTGGCGCCCCTCTGGCACTTCTTCGGCCCAGTATTTTTTATATATTCCTAAAAAAATCCATGTTTATTTTCACGGCTTTTGGAGTTGCGCAGAATAGGCATCTCAAACTTTCTCCTTTTCAGGCCAGAATTCCAGCTGTCGGCATTCTCCCTCTTCATGTAAACCTTGCAAAATAAGAGAGAAAAAGGCATAAGTATTGTACCGTGAAGTGAAATAACATCCCAAAAAGCAATAAATATCAACATGAAAGCATGATGCAAAATGGACGTATCAACTCCCCCAAGCTTAGACCTCGCTTGTCCTCAACCGAAAGTCGAGCTCAATAAATATGCCAACATGTTTAGGGAGAGAGGTGTCAACAAAACAAGATACGAATATACATGCATCATGATCAGAAGAACAATACCAACTTATAATCTCTCATGCTAAAGTGACAATTCCTTCACAAGGTAAAGTATGGATCAAGAACCTTACCGAAAATTAGCAACCGATAGCCTTTAGTCATTGAAGCAATTGCAATTTATCACAACATCAGAAAGAGTCAAATAAGAGCTTGTAAAGCAAATCCACATACACAATCATCCTTTCATTCTCTACAATTGCTACAACTCACGTGGTACTCATGAGATCAAAGTTTCAGCTGAACACAGAGAAAGATAGGGCCTTATAGTTTTGCCTCCCAACTGCTTACCTCAAGGGATAATAATAGTTTCGTCCCAGTTGTCAACAATAATAATTCATGAATGCTTACCTCCAAGTTGACATATGAATATAGATCTTTCCCTAGCATATGACATTAGCCAAGATAAAGGCGAAACAAGGAATTGGTGAAGATCACCATGACTCTTTCAAGGGCAAAAAGTAAAGGTACAAGATAGGCCCTTCGCAGAGGGAAGCAGAGGTTGTCATGCGCTTTTGAGGTTTGGATGCGTGTCCTCTTAGTGCGGAGGAACGCCACTTTATATTGCCTCCTGTGATAAAGAACTTTATTATGCAGTCTGTCGCTTTTATGTCTTCCTCATCACATGTTCGTACAAAGCTTATTTTCCACACACTAATAGACCATACATATTAGGGAGCAATTTTTATTGCTTGCACCGATGACAACTTACTTGAGGGATCTTATTCAATCCATAGGTAGGTATGGTGAACTCTCATGGCAAAACCGGGTTGAAGGTTTATGGATGCACACAAGTAGTATCTGTACTTGGTGCGGGAGTTTTGGCTAATATGAGGTGGAAGCAATCGTCACATGCTAAGGGATCTCTAATCATATAACATTGTTCGGAGCCAAGAAAACACAATTTATTATATTTTCTTCCTTGTCCAACGTCTACTTCTAAGCATGCAATAGTTTAGTGAGTGTTCACAATCATAGATGGTGTCAAAGATGATGTATTTATATGTGAACCTCTCTGTGATAGCCTGACGCCGACGCTCCAGAAGATTCCCCTTCTATTCCGTTTTCGTCGTGTGTCTTATTTTATTTGTTGCATCATCAGCATTGCATCGGCAACCCGTTGCCGCCAGGTTTCAAAACTAGCATCCGTTGTTAGTTGCCGGTTTCCGTCGTTGTTCGATCTGAGCCGGTTCACACACGCACGCGCCCATGGCTTTGTCAAATCCTTTTTTTAAAAGTGTGCGTAAAACTTTCTATGATTGGGTTGAGATTTGACGTGCGGTCTTATTTTAATATAGGTAGGCCGTCTATCAAATTTCGTCGCGATCGGAGTCCGTCTCGTAACCGAACGGTCGACCGTAGCGGCACCGTATTCGGTCTATCTTCGAACGTGTTCTGTTGTTTTAAAAATACGTTGTCGGATGCCGTTTTCCCTCTCTTCTCGGCCTAGCCCCTCTGCACAGTGCTTCGTCCCTACGCGCAGCCCAGTTCGAAACCTCCCGGAACCCGAACCCGGCGGTCGTGACCGTTGGATCCGGATCAACCCCGTTTTACCGTAAATCGTCATCCGTTTGTCCATTGAACTCTCTTAACCTATTTCTCGACCGTCCGATAAAAATCAGAGGGTCCAAACCAAACCCGTTTTTTCTATTTAAAGGCCACCCCTAACCAAATTTAGTCCAACCCTAATTCCTAGGCATCTTGTGTTGGAAATATGCCCTAGAGGCAATAATAATTAGTTATTATTATATTTCTTTGTTCATGATAATCGTTTATTATCCATGCTATAATTGTATTGATTGGAAACACAATACTTGTGTGGATACATAGACAAAACACTGTCCCTAGTAAGCCTCTAGTTGACTAGCTCGTTGATCAAAGATGGTCAAGGTTTCCTGGCCATAGGCAAGTGTTGTTACTTGATAACGGGATCACATCATTAGGAGAATCATGTGATGGACTAGACCCAAACTAATAGACGTAGCGTGTTGATCGTGTCATTTCGTTGCTACTGTTTTCTGCGTGTCAAGTATTTGTTCCTATGACCATCAGATCATATAACTCACTGACACCGGAGGAATGCTTTGGGTGTATCAAACGTCGCAACGTAACTGGGTGACTATAAAGATGCTCTACAGGTATCTCCGAAGGTGTTCGTTGAGTTAGTATGGATCAAGACTGTGATTTGTCACTCCGTATGACGGAAAGGTATCTCGGGGCCCACTCGGTAATACAACATCACACACAAGCCTTGCAAGCAATGTGACTTAGTGTAAGTTGCGGGATCTTCTATTACGGAACGAGTAAAGAGACTTGCCGGTAAACGAGATTGAAATAGGTATGCGGATACTGACGATCGAATCTCAAGCAAGTAACATACGAAGGACAAAGGGAATGACATTCGAGATTATATGAATCCTTGGCACTGAGGTTCAAACGATAAGATCTTCGTAGAATATGTAGGATCCAACATGGGCATCCAGGTCCCGCTATTGGATATTGACCGAGGAGTCTCTCGGGTCATGTCTACATAGTTCTCGAACCCGCAGGGTCTGCACACTTAAGGTTCGACGTTGTTTTATGCGTATTTGAGTTATATGGTTGGTTACCGAATGTTGTTCGGAGTCCCGGATGAGATCACGGACGTCACGAGGGCTTCTGGAATGGTCCGGAAATGAAGATTGATATATAGGATGACCTCATTTGGTTACCGTACGGTTTTCGTGCATTACCGGAAAAGTTTCGGGCTCATCGGTAGTGTACTGGGAGTGCCGGGAGGGGTGCTGGGGACCATCAGGAGGGGTGTCACACCCCAAGGGGTCTCATGGGCTATGGGAAGATATAAACCAGCCCCTAGTGGGCTGGAATAAGTTCCCACTAAGGCCCATAAGGTTTGAGAAGGAAAAAACACAAGGTGGAAAGAGTTTCCAAGTGGGAAGGTGGAATCCTACTCCAAGTAGGATTGGAGTAGGACTCCTCCACCTCCAATTTCGGCCAAACCTTTAGGTTTTGAGGCTGCCTCCTCCCCTCCCTCCCTCCTATATATAGTGGAGTTTTAGGGCTGATTTGAGACAACTTTTGCCACGGCAGCCCGACCACATACCTCCACGGTTTTACCTCTAGATCGCGTTTCTGCGGAGCTCGGGCGGAGCCCTGCTGAGACTAGATCACCACCAACCTCCGGAGCGCCGTCACGCTGCCGGAGAACTCATCTACCTCTCCGTCTCTCTTGCTGGATCAAGAAGGCCGAGATCATCGTCGAGCTGTACGTGTGCTGAACGCGGAGGTGCCGTCCGTTCGGCACTAGATCGGAGCGGATCGTGGGACGGATCGCGGGACGGATCGTGGGACGGTTCGCGGGGCGGATCGAGGGACGTGAGGACGTTCCACTACATGAACCGCGTTTCTTAACGCTTCTGCTGTGCGATCTACAAGGGTACGTAGATCGGAAATCCCCTCTCGTAGATGGACATCACCATGATAGGTCTTCGTGCGCGTAGGAAAATTTTTGTTTCCCATGCGACGTTCCCCAACATCTTGTCCCATCGTTGCCGCCGCCAGCCACCTCAGTTTCCCCATAGGACCAACCAGAGCCAAGCTCCCTCTAATCCAGCCGCCGTCGCGCACTACCTGATCTCTCCTCGCTTTCAACGTCGATCAATCCTCACGGAGGAAACCATCCATCCATCTAGCCTAGCAGCCCCGCAAACATCCAACTAGCAACACCATCATCTGTGGATGCGTCCATTCATCCTCGTCAGGTCGAGCCCCACTGCCACCGGGAATGGAGAAGGTGCTCCAGGATCTGCCCATCCTGTCGGCGCCCCGCTGAAGCCAGCAACCAACCCGAGACCACCCTGACCTGCATCCCCGATCTGGCACACACAGCATCTGTGTTTGTGTTTTCAGTTTGGCCAGATT
Organism: Hordeum vulgare subsp. vulgare; assembly: GCF_904849725.1. Lineage (NCBI taxonomy): Eukaryota > Viridiplantae > Streptophyta > Magnoliopsida > Poales > Poaceae > Hordeum > Hordeum vulgare. Next base: position 574,662,802 of record NC_058519.1, read on the forward strand.
CGCGCCATGGTATGGTTCATCTCTCTTTAATCCCATGCTTTGTCATAAGTTGTTTGCTAGTCGGGCTGGTAGTTCCCATGTGCAGTCCTCAAGAGGTGCAGAGTTCGAATCCCACTTGCCCCTGTTTTATGTTTTCTATTTTGTTATGTGTAGGTTGATGTTCGCTCTCCGTTTAGTTTCATCTAGCGCAACGCTTTTAGTTTGGACACAAACACTTCACTAACACACTGACATGTGCATAGCAGTGAGACCCAGGACTCCTGGGATCGAATCCCAGTTTCTGTTCCATATTTGTTTTCCCTGTCATATATATTTTTAACACTAAGATTTTGCGAATTTCAGAAAAAGCATCAATTTTCAAACACCCGTAGCTTTTAGACTGTGCACCGGATTAAAATGTTTGCAACATGTAATATGCTTAGAATTTTCTGTAGTTTCACAAAAAACCAACTCTCATGCATAATTAGAAATGTTTAGTGTGTTGTTTGCATCAGTTTGCGTGTCGACGTGTTGAAAACGGTTTAGATCGTAACTATTTGTCTGTAGCTCCGTTGGAGATGTGCCATATATGTAAATGGTGCAGAACGACGAGTATAATCAAGTGAACCACTTTGTTTTTCCGTTTAACAAACCTAAAATATGATTAGGACAAATCTGGACAGAATTAAGAATTAACATGTGAGGTCGTCTCGGAGGTGCTATATGTCATTTCCGACCTCATTTAAAATGCCTAAATAGGTAGTTTAATTTGTGCTTCACCCCTTGCCATGCTAACAACATTTAATATTGTCGTGTATCTAATCGGGATAGAACTAAATAAATAAACGTGGAGTTTCGTCAATATGCAACTCGTTCCATATTGAACTTCACTTAATGTGCAGTGTTTGTTTGTCATGAATTGTCATGCCGTGACTTGCATGTATTCAGCTGCTCATGCATCATATGTAGGTTGCATTTTGCGTTGTGCATCTTGTGGTGAATATCGTGTGTTGATGCTTGTTACCGGTTTCCCCCGTCTCGATAGAGCTCCGCAAGCGTGTCGGATGTGAGGACCCGTTCGACTACGTCGGTTCGTCTGCTTCACGGAGGCATTCTTCTTCCAAGCGGGATCTCAGGCAAGATGACCATTTCCCCAGATACCATTACTATCATTGCCATGCTAGTTATTTCGATGCTTTCGATTATGTCTCGTTGCCTACCACTGTTGAATATCAGCCTCTCAACAATGCCATGATTACCTTCAACCTGTTCGACGTAGCAAACCACTGATTGGCTATGTTACTGCTTGCTTATCCATGTTGTTAGTGTTGCTAGTTGCAGGTTCAGTTGGTTCCATCTGATAACATGGGTCCCTTGTCATATCACCATATTTAAATGCTATTCAATTTAATGCACCTATATACTTGGTAAAAGGTGGAAGGCTCGGCCTTTCTAGCCTGGTGTTTCGTTCCACCTTTGCCCCCTTAGTTTCGGCTACCGGTGTTATGTTCTATAAACGAGCGCTCCTAACACGATCGGTGTTGTTATGGGGACCCCCTTGATAATTCATTTTAGATTAAAGCTGGTCCGGCAAGGCCCAACATTGGTACTACATTTGCCCAACATAATAACTTTGTTAATACTGAAAGCATAGGGCATCATGAACCCGAGGAATAATTTCACATAATACAGGGAGGGCCAGTGCTGATGGTGCTGGTCCAAAACAAAGCACTGTGCGGTGCCACCGCGAGGAAACACGAGGTTTGGCACTCGTACGCGTAGCTTATCCGTCGTGTCCTGAGAACGAGATACGCGGCTCCTATCGGGATCGTGGACACGCCGGGCGGCCTTGCTGGATTAGTTTTACCTTTGACGAGATATCTTGTGCATCGGGATTCCAGTGATGCTTTGGGTAATCTCAGAGTTGAGGTTTTCCACTAGGGAATCCGACGAGATCGCGAGCTTCGTGATTGAGGATTTCTATGCGGCTTGTGGTAATTTGTGATGGACTAGTTGGAGCACCCCTGCAGGGTTAAATCTTTTCGGAAAGCCGTGCCCGCGGTTATGTGGCAACGTGGAAACTTTGTTTAACACTGGTTCTAGATAACTTGAAGTAACTTAATTAAAACATGCCAACTGTGTGCGTAACCGTGACTGTCTCTTTCGTGAGTTCCTTTTCTGATCGAGGACGCGGTGGGGTTATGTCTGACGTAGGTAGGTGTTCAGGATCATTCATTTGATCATCAGTAGTTCACGTCCGTTATGCGTAGACCTTCCCCCTCTTATTTCTTGTACTCGTAAGTTTAGACACCAAATATATGCTTAGTCGCTGCGCAACCTCACCACTTAACCATACCTCACCCATTAAGCTTTGCTAGTCTTGATACCTTTGGAAATGAGATTGCTGAGTCCCCTGTGGCTCACAGATTACTACAACACCAGTTGCAGGTACATGTAAAGGTTACTTGACGCGAACGCGTTGATTGTTCATTTGGAGTTGCTTCTTCTTCTTCTTCTTCATCATCGATCTAGGATGGGTTCCACGCCGGCAGTCTGGGATAGCAAGGATGGACGTCGTTCTTCTTTTGTCGTTTCTTTTCGTCCGTAGTCGGACCCTGCTCTTACTCTTGATGATTATGTAATGTACTGATGTGACTCTGATGTAGCTTGTGGCGAGTGTAAGCCAATTCTATATATATATCTCTTCTTTTCAGTACATGTATTTGTAACGATATCCATTCTTGCGACACGACGAGATGCGCTTCTATCCCTGACGAGGCCTTCATGCCAAATTAAGGATAGGGTCGCATCTTGGGCGTGACACTCTCCTTCTTTATCACTTCCTATTAATTGCAACAATGAACAAGGTCTACATTTGTCTACCCTCAATAAGTTTCAATCAGCATTCTTTTTATATGTGAAGCCATCACTTCCCATAAGATCATTACATGACCTTTCATGCTTTTGTTCTTTTCTCACTCTTTTGATCATGGCAAGAGGCAAAGCCCTTCACTAAGACACTCTTTATTATATGGCTCATGAGTTCGAATACATCGTGGATGACACAAAGCAAAACTCAAGACTAAAACACTAAGACTTTTAATCTACTAGAGAAAAAGAAAGCTGAAAAGGAACAAACTAAAACAAAGGTAAAGGCAAAAGATGTGATGGTGATACGATACCGGGCAACTTCCCCAAGCTTGGCACAAGCCAAGGGGATTGTCCATACCCATGCTTAGTTGTCTTCCTTTGGAGGTGATGGTGGTGGAGTTGTTGCGACATGGGTTTGATCCTCCGTCTTCGAAGGCATAGGTGCACCATCATGGAAAGTTGAACGAATCTCCGGAATCCTCAAATCTACAGCCAACCGTATTGATTAAAATCTATACACATACTCACAGTTTTGGTTCTGCAGGTCATAGATCTGGGCCTGGAGGTGATCAATCCTGTCATAGAGCTTGGAGAGGTGCTTCCCAATGTCATTGGCATCGATCCTGTGCTTGCTGGTGAACTCCGTGATCATCATGTGGTTGGTGTTAAGTCCATGCTCCACCATCCCTTGGCACTTCAAGACCTGTTGCTCCATTGCTTCGAGCCTCGCCTCCATGCTTCCGGTCTTCTTGGGCCCCTCAACATCATGGATGTCCAACATCCCCTCACGCATCTCGATAGATTGAGGGTGTTGCAGCACTCTCGTGAGGTAGGGATTGATGACCTTGTCGAAGATCTTGTCCTTTGGAGCTTTTGGGGACGTCATAGCAATCTAGATCTGCAACAGAAACAGGCTCGAAACGAAAACAAAGGAAATTCGCGTGATACGAGGGTCAGACCTTACGGGAGAATATATAATGATTTTTCCACACCAGAAGGAGTACTCCGCATGAAAACGGAGTCCGAGAGGCACACGAGGTGGCCACAAGCCCCCCAGGCGCGGTCAGGGGGTGGGCCCGCGCCTGGCAAGCTTGTCGCCTCCTCGCGCGCTTTCCAGACTACTTCCAATTTTTCTATTTTTTCAAATATTCCAAAACGGAGAAAAATTCCTACTGGAAAAGTTTTGGAGTTTGTTTTCTTACCGAATCACATACCTCTTCGTTTTCGGAGTCTGAAACAGGCTGATAAATATCCCTTAGGTATTCTTCCGAAGTTATGGTATTGATGATATTGCTTTCAACATTTATGGGAGTACTTGAGATATAATGCTTGATTCTCTGCCCATTTATAACTCTCGGACAATTACCTTCCGTGTTGTTGATCTTGATAGCACCGGAACGATATACTTCCTCAACAATATAGGGACCTTCCCATTTAGAGAGAAGCTTGCCTGCAAAAAATCTTAAACGAGAATTATATAGCAAGACTTAATCACCTACATTGAACTCACGCTTTTGAATCCTCTTATCATGCCACCTCTTAACCTTTTCATTGAACAACTTGGCATTTTCATATGCCTGAGCTCTCCATTCATCAAGCGAGCTAATGTCAAATAACCTCTTCTCATCAGCAAGTTTGAAATCAAAGTTGAGCTCTTTGATTGCCCAATAAGCTTTATGCTCTAGCTCAAGAGGTAAATGGCATGCTTTGCCGTACACCATTTTGTACGGAGACATGCCCATGGGATTCTTATAGGCAGTTCTATAAGCCCATAGTGCATCATCGAGCTTCTTACCTGTTGACAGTCTTTTGCAGAATTAGTTTAATCTCTCTATTGCTTAGCTCTACTTGACCACTGGACTGAGGGTGATAGGGAGACACAATTCTATGGTTGACATCGTACTTAGCAAGTGTTTTACGGAAAGCACCATGAATGAAATGTGAACCACCATCGGTCATCAGATATCTAGGGACTCCAAATCTAGGGAAAATAACTTCTTTAAGCATCCTAATAGAAGTGTTGTGATCAGCACTACTAGTGGGGAGAGCTTCTACCCACTTAGTGAGATAATCAACAGCAACTAGGATATGAGTATACCCGTCGGATTTTGGAAAAGGTCCCATATAATCAAAGCCCCAAACATCAAATGGTTCAATGACAAGTGAATAGTTCATAGGCATTTCCTGAGGATTACCGATATTACCTACTCTTTGACATTCGTCACAAGACAAGACAAACTTACGGGCATCCTTGAAGAGAGTGGGACAATAGAAACCTGATTGCAATACCTTGTTCACAGTTCTATCTCCCGCATGGAGTCCTCCGTAGGCCTCGGAGTGACACTTCTGTAGGATCTGTCCCTGTTCATGTTCAGGTACACAACGTCTAATAACACCATCTACTCCTTCCTTATAAAGGTGAGGATCATCCCAAAAGTAATGTCTCAAGTCAAAGAAGAATTTCTTCTTTTGCTGGTATGTGAAACTAGGTGGTATATATTTGGCAACGATATAGTTTGCATAATCAGCATACCACGATGCACTACGTGAAGTACTGATGACATTTAATTGCTCATCGGGAAAGCTATCATCAATAGGTTGTGGGTCATTAAGAACGTTCTCTAACCTAGACAAGTTATCTGCTACGGGGTTATCAGCACCCTTCGTGTCGACAACGTGCAAATCAATTTCTTGTAGCAAGAGAACCCATCTGATAAGTCTAGGTTTAGCGTACTTCTTCTCCATGAGGTACTTAATAGCAGCGTGATCAGTGTGAATAGTGACTTTGGAATCAACTATGTAAGACCTGAACTTTTCACATGCAAACACGAGTGCTAAAAACTCCTTTTCCGTAGTAGCATAGTTTCTTTGCGCACTGTCTAGAGTTTTACTAGCATAGTGAATAACATTCAACTTCTTATCAACTCTTTGCCCTAGGACAGCACCAATGGCATAATCAGTAGCATCACACATGATTTCAAAAGGTAAGTTCCAATCAGGTGGTTGAACAATAGGTGCTGTTATCAAGGCCTTCTTAAGTATTTCGAAGGCTTCCTCACAATCATCGTCAAAAACAAAAGGAATATCCTTTTACAAGAGATTGGTAAGAGGCCTAGAAATCTTAGAGAAGTCTTTAATGAACCTCCTATAGAAACCAGCATGACCAAGGAAACTTCTTATACCTTTGATATCTGTGGGGTATGGCATTTTCTCGATCGCATCAACCTTAGCCTTATCGACTTCAATACCTCTTTCAGAAATTTTATGTCCTAAGACGATGCCTTCATTAACCATAAAGTGGCACTTCTCCCAATTCAAGACAAGATTGGTGTCTTTACATCGCTACAAGACTCGTTCAAGGTTACTGAGGCAATCATCAAAGGAAGACCCGTAAACGGAGAAGTCATCCATGAAAACCTCAACAATCTTTTCACAAAAGTCAGAGAATATAGCCATCATACATCTTTGAAAGGTGGAACGTGCATTACATAAGCCAAAAGGCATACGTCTATAAGCAAAGGTACCGAAAGGGCATGTGAAAGTGGTTTTCTCCTGATCAGATTGTGCAACTAGTATTTGGGACAAACCAGAATAACTGTCTAGAAAGCAGAAATGTGTGTGTTTAGACAGTCTTTCTAGCATTTGGTCAATAAAATACAAAGGGTAATGATCTTTCCTAGGGGCTTTATTCAATTTCCTAAAATCGATCACCATCCTATAGCCAGTAATAATCCTATGTGGGATCAATTCATCCTTATCATTAGGGACAACGGTAATGCCTCCCTTCTTAGGGACGCAATGCACCGGACTCACCCAATCACTGTGAGCAACAGGATAGATGATACCCGCTTCCAGGAGCTTTAGTATTTCTTTTCTCACTACTTCTTTCATCTTAGGATTTAATATCCTTTGATGATCAGCAACTGGTTTGGAATCAGGATCAGTCTTAATCTTGTGCTCGCATAGAGTGGGACTAATGCCCTTAAGATCATCAAGAGTATATCCAATAGCATCACGGTGCTTCCTTAGAGTTTTTATTAACTTCTTTTTTTCATGCTCTGAGAGGCTAGCACTAATAATAACAGGATATATCTCTTTTTCATCAAGATAAGCATACTTAAGAGTATCATGCAATTGTTTAAGCTCTAACACAGGATCACCCTTTGGTGGGGGTGGAAACCCAAGCAGTTCAACAGACAAATTATTCTTAAGGATAGGATATTATTCTAAGACAGCCCCATCTATCTCATCCCATTCATCCATATGCATATCATTTTCATGCTCAAGCAAGTATTTCTCTAAGGGATCAGTAGGAGGCACGGCAATAGAAGCCAAGGCAATAGTTTCATCCTTACTGGGCAACTCTTTTTATGAGGTTGTCTACCAAACTTGGAGAAATTGAACTCATGTGACACACCTTCAAAGCCAACAGTGACCGTTTGCTTCTCACAGTCAATATGAGCATTGGCAATATTGAGAAAAGGTCTGCCAAATATGATGGGACAAAAGCTATCCTGAGTGGTAGCAAGAACGAGGAAATCAGCAGGATACTTCGTTTTACCACACAAGACTTCAACATCCCTAACAATTCCTAAAGGGCAGATAGTATCTCTATTGGCAAGCTGAATAGTGACATCAATAGGTTCTATCTCAACAGGTGCAATCTCGTCTTTAATTTCATCATATAAGGATTGAGGTATTGCACTAACACTAGCACCCACGTCACATAAACCATGATAACAATGATCTCCTATCTTAACAGAAACAACAGGCGTGCCAACAACAGGCCTATGTTTGTCTCTAGCGTGAGGTTTAGCAATTCTAGCAGCATCTTGACAGAAGTGAATATTATGTCCCTCAACATCGTCGGACAGGAGATCTTTGATAATAGCAATGCTAGGTTCAACTCTAATTTGCTCAGGGGTGTAGGTGTTCTAATGTAGCCTCTACGTATCACAGTTGAAGCTTTAGAATGGTCCTTTATCCTAACAGGGAAAGGTGGTTTCTCAATGTAAGCACTGAGAACAACAGGATCATTATAGGCAATGACTCTCTCTTCAACTGGATTAGGTTTAACTACATCGACTTCTAAGGGAGGATGATATTTAAACCACTTCTCTTTGGGGAGATCAATATGAGCAGCAAATGATTCACAAAATACAGCTACTATCTCGGAGTCAAGTCCATACTTAGCGCTAAAATCACAAAAGGTATTAGTTTCAACAAAGGATTTAACGCCATCAAACTTGAAATTCATACCTGACTCCTTACGTTCACCAAGCTCCCAATCTTCAGAGGTGCGTTTAATTCTTTCCAATAAATTCCATTTGAAGTCAATATCTCTCTTCATAAAAGAACCGGTACAAGAAGTGTCAAGCATGGTGCGATCATCATGAGAAAGCCGAGCATAGAAGTTCTGAATGATAATTTCTCTCGAGAGCTCATGGTTGGGGCATGAATGTAACATTGATTTAAGCATCCCCCCAAGCTTGAGCGATGCTTTCTCTGTCACAAGGCCAAAAATTATAAATATAATTCCGATCACGATGTACTAGATGCATAGGATAAAACTTTTGATGAAATTCCAATTTCAACCGTTTGTAGTTCCGTGATCCAGTATCATCACATAGCCTATACCATGTCAACGCTTTATCCCTCAAAGATAAGGGAAAAACCTTCTTCTTGACCTCATCCTCGGGCAAACCTGCAAGCTTAAATAAACCACAAACTTCATCTACATAGATTAGATGCAAGTGTGGATGTGAAGTTCCATCCCGTGTAAAAGGATTAGGGAGCAGTTTCTCAAGCATACCCGAAGGAATTTCAAAGAAAATATTTTCAGTAGGTGCAGCAGGTTGAGGAGAAACTCCTTGTGCTTCCGTTTGAGGTGAAGATACCCCGAACAAGCTCCTCAAAGGATTAGTTCCATAGTGACAAGTGACAATAAATTTCAGCACACTATATAAATGTTTCCTTACCAAGTTCCACTTACCAAAGGTGCTTCACTCCCCGGCAACGGCGCCGGAAAAGTGTCTTGATGACCCACAAGTGTAGGGGATCTATCATAGTCCTTTCGATAAGTAAGAGTGTCGAACCCAACGAGGAGGAGAAGGATCTGACAAGTGGTTTTCAGCAAGGTAATATCTGCAGGCACTGAAATTATCGGTAACAAGTTGTTGTGTGGTGAGATGATTCGTAGCAAGCAACAAGTAACAAAAGTAGAAACGGTGCAGCAAAGTGGCCCAATCCCTTTTGTAGCAAGGGACAATCCTGGACAAAGTCTTATAGGAGGAAAAACGCTCCCGAGGACACACGTGAATTTCTGTCATGCTAGTTTTCATCATGTTCATATGATTCACGTTCGTTACTTTGATAGTTTGATATGTGGGTGGACGGGCGCTTGAGTACGGTCCTTACTTGGACAAGCATCCCACTTATATTAGCCCCTCTCGCAAGCATCTGCAACTACGAAAGAAGAATTAAGACAAAGTCTAACCATAGCATTAAACTAGTGGATCCAAATCAGCCCCTTATGAAGCAACGCATAAACTATGGTTTAAGCTTCTGTCACTCTAGCAACCCATCATCTACTTACTACTTCCCAATGCCTTCCTCTAGGCCCAAGTAATGGTGAAGTGTTATGTAGTCGACGTTCACATAACACCACTAGAGGAAAAACAACATACAACACATGAAAATATCGAAGGAATACCAAATTCACATGACTACTATTAGCATGACTTACCCCATGTCCTTAGGAACAAAAGTAACTACTCACAAAGCATAATCATATTCATGACCAGAGAGGTAATGAGTAGCATCAAGGATCTGAACATAAACTCTTCCACCAAATAATCCAACTAGCATCAACTACAAAGAGTAATTAACACTACTAGCAACCTTACAAGTACCAATCAGAGTCGCGAGATGGAGATTGGTTACAAGTGATGAACTAGGGTTTGGAGCTGAGTTGGTGCTGATGAAGATGTTGATGGTGATGAGTCCCCTCCGATGAGAGGAGTGTTGGTGATGACGATGGCGACGATTTCCCCCTCTGGGAGGGAAGTTTCCCCGGCAGGATCGCCCTGCCGGAGCTCTAGATTGGTTCTGCTCAAGTTCCGCCTCTTGGCGGCGGCGAATCCTCCGAAAAGCCTCATACTGAATTTTTTCGGAACGAAACCCTTCATATAGAAGAAGAGGGGGGGCCAGTGGGCCAGCAGGGAGCCCACAAGCCCCCTAGGTGCGACCAAGGGGGGTGGCCGCGCCTAACAGGCTTGTGGCCACCTGTTGGCGCCCCTCTGACACTTCTTCGGCCCAGTATTTTTATATATTCCCAAAAAAATCCATGTTGATTTTCACAGCTTTTGGAGTTGCGGAGAATAGGCATCTCAAACTTACTCCTTTTTCAGGCCAGAATTCCAGCTGCCGGCATTCTCCCTCTTCATGTAAACCTTGCAAAATAAGAGAGAAAAGGCATAAGTATTGTACCGTGAAGTGAAATAACAGCCCAAAAAGAAATAAATATCAACATGAAAGCATGATGCGAAATGGACGTATCACATGGTCATCCTTGTAGCTACACAACCTCTTTCTCGTTTCGGTGAATCCAACCAACACTTCGGATTATCTCATAATCCTCATCGCATGGCCATGCTTATCCAGGTCGGATCACACGAGGGGCCGAGAGTATATCTTTCCCGATCGGAGGGGAAATCCAATCTTGCTCGATGATGGCTGTTGTGTATCGCTTGCAACGGCGCCAGAAATAGTTGTGTCGATGGCACCATGAATCCTTCAGCTATGGCTACGCCTTAAGGGACTTCCTAGGCAAGTATGCAAAGGATTTCCCCCGTGGCCTTGGAGCCTTGCGTTGGTGTTCCCTCGAAGCGGAAAGGGTGATGTAGCATAGCGACGGTAAGTATTTCCCTTAGTTTGAGAACCAAGGTATCAATCCGGCAGAAAAGTATCTCAAGATCCTACACAAACACAAAAGCTTGCACCCAACGCTATGAAGGGGTTGTCAATCCCTTATAGATTGTTTGCCAAGTGAGAACTGAAAGCAACAAAGTAACAAAGCAAAGTAAAAGCGGAGATGTAAACGATGGATGTGAATAGACCGGGGGGCCGTAGTGTTTACTAGTGGCTTCTCTCATAAAAGCAAGTAGACGGTGGGTGAACAAATTACTGTCGAGCAATTGATAGAACTGTGCAGAGTCGTGACGATATGTATACAATGATTACTTCTATAGGCATCACGTCCGAAACAAGTAGACCGATACTTTCTGCATCTACTACTATTACTCCACACATCGACTGCTATCCATCATGCATCTAGTGTATTAATGTCACGCCCAAGATGCGACCCTATCCTCAAATTGGCACGAAGGCCTCGTCAGGGATTGAAGCGCATCTCGTCGTGTCGCAAGAATGGATATCGTTACAAGTACATGTACTGAAAAGAAGATATATATATAGAATTGGCTTACACTCGCCATAAGCTACCTCAGAGTCACATCAGTACATTACATAAACATCAAGAGTAAGAGCAGGGTCCGACTACGGACGAAAACAAATGAGAAAAGAAGAACGACGTCCATCCTTGCTATCCCAGGCTGTCGGCCTGGAACCCATCCTAGATCGATGAAGAAGAAGAAGAAGAAGAAGCAACTCCAAATGAACAATCAACGCGCTCGCGTCAAATAACCTTTACCTGTACCTGCAACTGGTGTTGTAGTAATCTGTGAGCCACAGGGGACTCAGCAATCTCATTTCCAAAGGTATCAAGACTAGCAAAGCTTAATGGGTGAGGTATGGTTAAGTGATGAGGTTGCAGCAGCGACTAAGCATATATTTGGTGGCTAACTTACGAGTACAAGAGTAAAGAGGGGGATGATCTGCGCATAACGGACGTGACTACTGATGATCAAAAGAATCATCCTGAACACCTACCTACGTCAGACATAACCCCACCGTGTCCTCGATCGGAGAAAGAACTCACGAAAGAGACAGTCACGGTTACGCACACAGTTGTCATGTTTTACTTAAGTTACTTCAGGTTATCTAGAACCAATGTTAAACAAAGTTTACACGTTGTCACATAAACGCGGACACGAAATTCCGAAAGATTTAACCCTGCAGGGGTGCTCCAACTAGTCCATCACAAATTACCACAAGCCGCAAAGAAATCCTCAATCACGAAGCTCGCGATCTCGTCGGATTCCCTAGTGGAAAACCTCAACTCTGAGATTACCCAAAGCATCACCGGAATCCCGATGCACAAGATATCTCGTCAAAGGTAAAACTAATCCAGCAAGGCCGCCCGGCGTGTCGACGATCCCGATAGGAGCCGCGTATCTCGTTCTCAGGACACGACGGATAAGCTACGTGTACGAGTGCCAAACCTCGAGTTTCCTCGCGGTGGCCCCGCACACTGCTCTGTTTTGGACCAGCACCATCAGCACTGGCCCTACCTGTATTATGTAGAATTACTCCTCGGGTAGCGCTAACTCCCTATGCATTTCAATTTAATAGAATTATTATGTTGCGCAAATGTAGTACCAATGTTGGGCCTTGCCAGACCAGCTTTAATCTAAAACAAATTATCAAGGGGTCCCCATAACAACCCCGATCGTGTTAGGGGCGCTCAAATATGGAACATAACACCGGTAGCCGAAACTAAGGGGGCAAAGGTGGACCAAAACACCAGGCTAGAAAGGCCGAGCCTTCCACCTTTTACCAAGTATATAGGTGCATTAAATTAAATAGCATTAATATGGTGATAAGACAAGGGACCCATGTTATCACATGGAAGCAACTGCACCTGCAACTAGCAACACTATCAACATGGTTAAGCAAGCGGTAACATAGCCAATCAGTGGTTTGCTAGGTTGAACAGGCTGAAGGTTTTCATGGCATTGTTGAGAGGCTGACATTTAACATGTGGTAGGCAACGAGACATAATCAATAGAAGCGATAAAACTAGCATAGCAATGATAGTAATGGTATCTGGGGAAATGATCATCTTATTCTGAGATCCCGCTTGGAAGAAGAATGCCTCCGTGAAGCAGACGAACCGACGTAGTCAAACGGGTCCTCACAATCCGACACGCTTGCGGAACTCTAACGAGACGAAGCAAACCGAAAACAAGAATCAACACACGAGATTCACCACACGATGCACAACACATATGATGCATGAGCAGCTGAATACATGCAAGTCACGGCATGACAATTCACACAAACAGACACTTCACATTAAGTGAAGTTCAATATGCAACGAGTTGCATATTGACGAAACTCCATGTTAATTATTTAGTTCTATCCCGATTAGATACACGGCAATATTAAATGTGGTTAAACATGGCAAGAGGTGAAGCGCAATTAAACTACCTATCTAGGCATTTTAAATGAGGTCGGAAACAACATATAGCACCTCCGAAACGACCTCACATGTTAATTTACAATTCTGTCCAGATCTGAACTAACACTTTTAATTAGTTGTTAAACAGCAAAACAAATAGGTTCACGTGATTCTATGTGTCGAGACAAGCAATTTACACATAGAGTTCATCTCCAACGGAGCTACGGTTCAAAAGATATAAGCATCGCAAGATATAATGGCATGAATGCAATATGTGTGCAATGACGTTCACGAGCACTTTAAAACATACAACCAGCAAGAGGAAATGAAACTACACGAGATTCTAAGCAAGTTTCATGTAGGACACGATCAAACCGGAGCTACGAATCAAAAGCTACGAGCAAAATAAGAAATCACTACAATCTGCCAAAATCAGCCACATAGCATTTTCTACACCCCACAACTACGAGCTACACAACTCCGATAAACTCAACCAAGGCATGACACGAAAGAGGGTAAGAAGCACTACCACATACAACTAACAACAACTATCATGGCATCATGGATCACTAGGGAAAGAAGACGCAAAATGGCATCTCACACACTATTTCAGACTTAGTGAAAATTACACTTCATGAAAGTGCAGTTTTCGATCTGAAGCCATATTGACAGCAGCAAAACCTATAGCTACATGAGTCCAAATGGCATGAAAATTCACAGCATGCTAGAGAAACACAAGGGCTACAACTAACTCCATTGCACCAACCTCAAAAGAGCTACAGATCACAAGTTACAAGCAAGACAAGACAGCAACAAAATATAACAGATCTCAGACTTCGAAATATTTCAGCACCTCCAAATCAGCACTATTTATAGCAACTTGAGGGAAATCAAACCACACCTAAACATTCATTTCTATTGCAACCAAAAATACTAGGGGCTAGTCTAAACACCCAAGAACAACTCCCTAGTTGACAACTTAATCAAACGAAGCACGGAATAAATCCTACGAAAAAGACAAGAGGGCAACATAGCAAAATATCTCGCGAACTAACTTGATCTAATGCTAAAACTAATTGCACAGAAAAATCCCATGGATTTTTCTACCCCGAAAACATATAAAATATGTGGGGTTGCAACACAAAAATAATGCCACACATAAATGTGAGATAATAACCTATACACGGATAAATGAACTAGCAGCAATCCCTACACGCAAAAAAATACAAATGACCGCTCTAAAATACATGGAAAATATGTTCCTAAAACATGGGCATTTTATCTATGGCATACGAGCAACCCGGACACGCGCGAAAAATAGCTACGGGCAATATCCTATTGGGACAGCACGTAAAACTATGCATATGGCAGCTCAAACTACGTCAAACAAATATGCAAGTTGTGAAATCGTGTTCTACGCGCAAAACTACACGAAATCCATATGCTACACGCCTGGTTCCGACACACGGTTAAGAAACTACGCCATTTTGAAAATCAATGTTTTTTTCTGAAATTAAATAAATCCGAAACCTAAAAAAAACTACCGGGCCTAATCTAATAACGGGCCGAACTGGCAGCGCCGCGATTTGCTAAAATGCGCCACGTCGCGGAATAGAGGGCAGGGGCTCACCTCGCTCTTGGGTCGGATCTGGTTCGGCGGGGAGGCACGCCTGTCGTGGTTTTGTCACGGCAGATGTCCTCGTGAAAGGACTTAGTACTGGAGCCATCGCACCTTGGTGGCGACTCAAAGGGGTTAAACGGGAGGAACACGGTGATTTACCCAGGTTCGGCCCCTCGAGAGGAGGTAATAGCCTACGTCCTGCTTTGTGTGTATTGATGTGGATTCGATTACAAGGGAGGCGTAACTCGCCTAACCTAGCACTCGATGATTTTCTAACCTCCCTCTCCTCCTTAAGACTCGCCTTTATATATAGGTCGAGGCCTTAGGGTTTACAAGAGTCCCTTCCTCCTTACAAATCGTGACCATTGTAGTCTCTAAGTCGCCGTCCTTCAAAACCCGGAGACCTTCCAGAAATCATAACCGTCCCGCGGCCTTGAACCGCCCAGGCTGAAGCCCAAGCAGCATAAAGGATGAATCGCCTTATAAGTAACCCGGCCCATCTTGGGCGGGTCACTTAATAAGTAATATCCCCAACATTAGGCCCTAGATTGACTTGAACTTTCACGCCAATGCTTCCGCTCAGTTGAAGGTGATTCACTCCCTCGTCTTTCTCCATACGTCAGAAATTGTAACTCGCCATCTGGCACCGAAAAAATCTTTGAGTCGCCAAACCATTTCCTGTTGGCATCTTCTTATCCCTCGATTCTCGGGAAAATTAACATAATCCAAACGGATTTTTAATGCATTGTTATCCCAAAATCTTCGGACGTCATCATGGCGAATCTTTTTATTCCCCAACGGTTCCCGCTCACGGCGCCTCGATTCCAGCGCCTGTCCTGATAAATAGACGGAAGGGACAGGGCTGGCGTTTCCCACCTACCAGTCTCGTCAGTCCCCCCCCCCATTATCACAACAATAGGCCTCATCGCTTCCCGAGGGCTCCGCCGCCGGCCGCAACTTCCGCCCTCGTCCGAGAAGCTTCAGCGCCGCCCGCAAGCCGTTGCCGTCGTCAAGCTTCGCACCTCGGACGATCCGTCCGCCGCCATTGTCCATCGCATCATCACCGACCACCTCGTTGCTCGCCTTGAACTCCGCCGCCGCCGAAGATCTCTTCGTTCGTCGAGACCCCCGCGCTTCTTCCACGATCTCCGTCACCGCCGGCCTTCTTCGATCGAGAGCATCAGGTTAGGCCTTCATTTACTTTCTTAGGAGTAGGTTCATTCCTTGCTTGTGCTTTCGCCATTGCCGTAGCTTCGAAGCTTTTCGCTCACAGTTATTCATCTCCCTCGAATCGATTAGTCCGAGCACCGATAGGGTAGCCAGTGCCCTGAATAATTTTAATTATCCGCTGTAATCGCGAATTTTTGAACACAATGTCTTCACCAAACGAGGGGCGTCACTTGATAATAAATTGTTCGTGCCCAGTTATATTCGTAGGTTTTCACATCTGTTTGGTAGATCCATTCCTCATTTACTGTTTGCGAAAAGCCGTTTGTAGCCTTCATCCCCCCTTAGTGCTTCGAAACGAATAGATTTTACCATCCGCAGAAACGTAGCCTTTGGTAATAACCCTACTTCCGTAAGTCGCCATAGCAACCCAACCCGGCCTCTTGGTCTAGCGGGTTAAATGAACCGATTCCATCCCATATAGTAGATGTTCAAGACATGTAATATCATACTTTTACCTACTTGTAGCATGGGCGCCGTCTTCAAGAGTGACTGGCTTCCTACCAAGGTCGATGACGCTGTCTTAGCTAATTATGTGAAAGCGGGCTGTTTGGATCCTCAAGATGTCATTGGATGGCGCACCGGGTTGGGAGAAGATCTCCCTAACCCCAAAGAAGGGGAAATAGTAGTTTTTGTGGAACATTTGGAACGGGGTTTTAAGCCGCCCGGATTGAAATTTCTTAGGGACGCTTTGACCTTCATGAACGTCCGACTCCAGGATCTGGGACCCAATTCCATAAGCAATTTGAGCCAGTTCCAAGTTCTTTGCGAAGCTTATCTGCGGATCGAGCCTTCTGTCCCTCTATTCTGGCATTTTTTTCATATGAATCGCCAGACGGAATTCCAGAATGGCCCCAGTTTGGAACTCAGCGGCGTCAACGTCCAGCGCCGTAGGGATAGTCCGTTCCCTTCACTCATCATGCCTAGCCATCCCAAGGGCTGGGGCGAATCTTGGTTTTATTGTCAAGAGACGTCCCCTGCTGGTGAGAATAAGCTTCTGGGTTCAGGACAACCCGCCTTCCGGTCAACTTCAAGCTCCCAGACAAGCTCACCGAGGAAGAAGAGTCGGAGTTCATCCCAATATTGTCTGAACTGAGATCCCTGACGAACAATGGTCTTACCGGGGTTGACCTAATCCGCTGCTGGGTCGAATGGCGAATTCTTCCTCTGAGCCACCGAGATGGTATGATGTTGAATTTGACGGCACTCTGGATCATCCTCAATGCTACTTTCACACAGCATTAACAGAAAAAGACATTGTTGCCATCATCAAAAAGCTGACCGGCGAGCCTGCAGGAAAGTGCGGCCAAATCGGCCTTAAGCCCTTTTGCAAGATTAACCCGGCGCCCAAGGTAACCAAAACTGACCCGCCCTTGGTTTTTATCCCTTCTGTTTTATTGCCATCATGATTTCATAATATATACCTTTCCAGAAAGGCGATAAGTTCTGGTCCAGGAGACCTAAAAAGCAAGCCATGAAAACTGCTAAGCCACCCTCTAAGAAAACCAAGGGCAAAGGTAAATCTGCTGCGGCTGAGCCATCTGAAGTCGACGAATCTCAAGTCGGCGATGCACTTTCAGAGGTACCAATCTGTCCTCTTTTCACTCGCCACCTATTACTTTTGACCTTTTATTTATATCTTTCTCTCTCTTTGTAATAGAATGAAGATAACGAAAGCCAAGAAGACTCTGTTGAGGTAATTTCTGTTTCCTCCGATTCATCTCCTTCCCCACCTAAGCCGGCCTGGCGAATATGTGGGAAAGTCCCCTTCTCACATCCAAATGCTCATTTGGACCCAAATTTCTTACTGAAGAAAACACAGCACGCCTCAAACCGGAAGACACGAAGTCACTCTGGCGATCTGATATCTGGTTTACCAGCAACAAACAAAAGAAAGCCAAGCGAGGTACTTTTATGAGTAACCATTATTCGTGCTTCTTTGGATCACATTTGTAACCCGCATGTATTATTGATATATAATTCTTGCAGAATTCTCCTCCCACTTCCGGCGACTCAGTGATGTCAACACTTCCACCGATGATTCGAGTTCCGGGGTAAGTCTCTTGCCTTGACTTTTGAGAATAACGATCTTTTCAATTCCTTAACGTGCTTATTCCCTTTTGTTAGGGCACAAGCCAAGAAAAGGAAAACCAGTGGACCAATTCCTGATGCAACTTCAGAACCTCCAAAGAAATCAACTCCGACTCAAGACGATCCGGGTCATGCCGAGCCTACGATTCAAGTTGATCTTCCTGAGTCACCGAAGGAAACAATGGATGCCTCTAAATCGCCGAACCCGTTGATGACAACAGAAGACCCAGATGCTGTAGTCATTACTGGCTCTGGCTTTTCCAAACCGGCAGCGACAGTTTTGTCCAAGCATGTAGCATCCTCCTCTCAGGCCATTCCCGAGTCTGGGCTCTCCAAGGCGAAACTTTCCGACTATGCAAATCTGGAGTTTAAGGAACTCTGTTCTGGCTTTGCAAGTCGCTTGGAGGCGAGCTATGAGATGGAGAGAAATCTGCTAAAGATGTTAAACAACAAACATGAGGTAAACTTTGTTATACTTATACTATTCCCAGTAACACCCAAGGGCCGGGTCATCAGTAAAAAGATGAGCCGGGTATTTGAAAATCTAGAAAAAGCTTCGCGACCAGTAACCCCCAAGGGTCGGGTCATCAATAAAAAAGATGAGCCGGGTCTTGAAAATTTAGAAAAAGCTTCGCGACCAGTAACCCCCAAGGGTCGGGTCATCAATAAAAAAGATGAGCCGGGTCTCGAAAATTTAGAAAAAGCTTCGCGACCAGTAACCCTCAAGGGCCGGGTCATCAATAAAAAAGATGAGCCGGGTCTTGATTTCTGTATAATTTCTCCTGAAAAAATTATACATTAGCCCCCAAGTGTCAGGGATATTGCTTTGCAGTAATTCTGAGACTTGTCTTTATTTTAAACTTTCAATAGGAAAGCTCAGACCGAATTGGCGCTGGGCGATTTAAGGAAAAACTTAGCTAAACAACAAGACGCCCGAACTCAGTCGGAAGAGAAGTATAAATTGACTCTGGCCGAACTGGAAAAACTCAAAGCCGAGTTAGAAAAAACTCAAGCTGACCAAAACGCCGCTTTGAAGAGAGCAGAGAAAGGTGAAGTGAAGCTGGCGACTGTTCAACAGGAGTTATCCGGCTTAAAACGTCATATCTCTAACATGATGCAAGCTATCTTTGGTAAGCCTTACCTAAATCTTCAACCTTACCCCCCCTTTTTTGTACTCAAATTTCTTATGTTAAGTCACTAATCATCAAATTCCAGGTCCAAGAGTCGCCAACCTGCAAGAAGACTGTGTGTTGATGCTGAAGGCGATTTATACGCTGACAGAGCAACTGTACACAGGCAGTGTGTTGACCGTCAAAGCTATAATGGGTGCCAAAGAGCCTATTACTTCCATCAAGAAGGTACTTGGATGTTTGTCCACACTTCCTCCCCAGATTGGCGAGTTAACTCGGTCAGCCGCCCGGAAAGGTGTCCTGACTGCCCTGAGTCGCTGCTTAGCGTATGCCCCAGAGATCAATCTAGAAGAAGAAGCCGCTGGCTTCCCTCAGCTTAAAGACGATGGATCGGAATTTGTTGAAGAGGATTACCAGAAAGTTGTCAAGGATTCTCGGATGGCTGCAACTCGACTCGCCGCAAGCCTTGATTTAACGAAGTACCAGGCGGCTTATGACAGTAAGAATAAGAAAGTCAGCCGCCAACCTTCGTGGTGACCAACCTGATTCCTCGGCGACCCAAGAATCCTTTCGACTGGGAAGCAGACTTGGCATCAATTTTGACCGATGAAGACGACTTTGCTGCTTTGGCCAGGTGCAATTGGGTATTGGGCGATTTACAAATCGAAGTTGGTCAGAGCTCACCCCAGGGTTTGGCGAAGTAGACGTTCCTGAATTTGGCCTGCGAGCCATGTAATAGTCAGTACTATTTTTTGATGACATCTCCTGCGAGAAAAAACCCTTATATCGCTTTTTAAGGCGACTTGAAATATTTGGCCCGCCTTTATAAGAATCTTCTATAATGGTTAATCCGCCAAGGATGAAACAAATCTTTGCACCCTCCTGTCGTAAAATTTGAAAACATCATCTGTGAAAACAAATGAACTACGGGTAGATTCAACAAGTATGTAGAAAGGGGAAGATCATAATAAAAGTAACTTCGTCGGCTCATACGGTCGCGACAGGGGGAGGCAAGTCAGAAAACTCGTGCACCCACCCTAAATGTAGGTTTCGTCGGCTCATACGGTCGCGACAGGGGGAGGCGAGTCAGAAAACTCGTGCACCCACCCTAAATGCAAGTTTCGTCGGCTCATACGGTCGCGACAGGGGGAGGCGAGTCAGAAAGCTCGTGCACCCACCCTAAATGCAAGTTTCGTCGGCTCATACGGTCGCGACAGGGGGAGGCGAGTCAGAAAGCTCGTGCACCCACCCTAAATGCATGTTTCGTCGGCTCATACGGTCGCGACAGGGGGAGGCGACTCAGAAAGCTCGTGCACCCACCCTAAATGCAGGTTTCGTTGGCTCATACGGTCGCGACAGGGGGAGGCGAGTCAGAAAGCTCGTGCACCCACCCTAAATGCAGGTTTCGTCGGCTCATACGGTCGCGACAGGGGGAGGCGAGTCAGAAAGCTCGTGCACCCACCCTAAATGCAGGTTTCGTCGGCTCATACGGTCGCGACAGGGGGAGGCGAGTCAGCAAGCTCGTGCACCCACCCTAAATGCAGGTTTCGTCGGCTCATACGGTCGCGACAGGGGGAGGCGAGTCAAAAAGCTCGTGCGCCCACCCTAAATGCATGTTCTGTCGGCTCATAAGGTCGCAACAGGATGACACAAATTGCACTTTTTAATGAAGAAGCCCCCAAGTCGGAGAGTGTTTTATTACTTCATAATGAAACTGAAAAACTTACAAAACGTGGAGCTTTAAGAGCTCAAGTGTAGTAAGGCCGCAAATGAGCAATATTCCAGGGGCGAGTTGACTCAGCCTCTGTAGTCGGTCGATTAGGCTGAAGATCCATCAAATAGTAAGAGCCATTGCGGAGGTTCTTGCTGACGACGAACGACCCTTCCCAAGGGGGTGATAGCTTGTCCATGCCTGCCCGATCTTGTATCAGACGAAGTACCAAGTCGCCCCCCTGAAAAGTCCGACTCTTAACCCGGCGACCATGATAACGCCGCAGATCTTGCTGGTAGATAGCCGAACGAGCGCAGCCAGGTCACGCGCCTCTTCCAAGGCATCCAAGGAATCCTGACGCGCCAGCTCATTATCTTGCTCCACATATGCGGCGACTCTAAGAGAATCATGTCTTATGTCAGTAGGGAGGACAGCTTCTGCTCCATAGACCAAAAAGAAAGGAGTGAACCCCGTGGATCGATTCGGGGTGGTCCGAATGCTCCACAATACCGAAGGTAATTCTTCAACCCAACACCCTGGAGTCTTTTCCAGGGGAACCATGAGCCGAGGTTTATTCCCTCGCAAGACTTCCTGATTCGCCCGCTCTCCTTGCCCGTTGGACTGTGGGTGAGCAACTGCAGAAACATCAAGCCGGATATGTTCTCGATGACAAAAATCCAGCATTGCTCCTTGGGACAAGTTAGTACCATTGTCCGTGATAATACTGTGCGGATATCCAAAACGGAAAATCAGCTTTTTCAGAAATTTGACCGTTGTCTCTGCATCGCAAGCTCCAACAGGTTCCGCCTCAACCCATTTAGTGAACTTATCAACGGCCACCAATAAGTGAGTTTTCTTGTTAGAGGACATTTTAAAAGGACCGACCATGTCCAGCCCCCAGACCGCGAAGGGCCAAGCAATGGGAATCATCCTCAATTCTTGAGCCGGCACATGAGCCTGTCTCCCATATCGTTGGCACCCCTCGCACCGCCGTACTATGTCTTCTGCATCTGCATGAGCCGTTAGCCAAAAGAAACCATGTCGAAAAGCCTTTGATACCAAAGAACGTGACCCGGCGTGATGCCCGCAGTCTCCAGAATGAATGTCATTTAGGATTACCCATCCTTCCTCGGAGGAAACACACAGCTGAAAGACCCCAGAAGCACTCCGTTTATATAACTCGCCATTAATGATGACCATGGGTTTGCTACGTCGAACGATCTGGCGAGCCAAAACTTCGTCGGTGGGTAACTCGCCGCGAGTGAGATAAGCCAGATAAGGAAGAACCCAGTCCGGAGTGACATGGAGAGCCGCCACAAGCTGAGACTCGGGATCTGGTATCGCCAACTCCTCCTCCGTGGGTACAGTGACAGACGGTTTATGCAAGATATCCAAAAAAACATTAGGGGGGACCGGTTTTCTCTGTGAGCCGAGTCGCGAGAGGGCATCAGCTACTTCGTTGAGTCGCCGATCAACATGATCCACCTGATATCCATGAAAATAGCCCGCCACATCAGATACAACTCGTCTGTAAGCCGCCATCATAGGATCCCGAGAGTCCCAGGTACCCGAAACCTGTTGCGCCACCAAATCTGAATCCCCAAAACATCTGACTCGGGTTAGGTTCATCTCTTTTGCCAGTCGCAAACCGTGAAGCAGAGCTTCATATTCCGCCGCATTATTCGTGCAGGGAAACATGAGTCGGAGAACATAACAGAACTTATCTACTTGAGGGGATATCAGCACCACACCAGCGCCCGAGCCCTCCAACTGCCTGGATCCATCAAAGTAAATAGTCCAATAGGTAAGGTCAGGCCGATCTTCCGGAGCCTGAAGTTCCGTCCAATCGTTGACGAAATCAACTAGTGCCTGAGATTTGATGGCTGTGCGGGGGGTATATTGTATGTGATGAGATCCAAGCTCTATTGCCCATTTGGCGATTCGCCCTGTTGCCTCCTGATTTTGGATGACGTCACCGAGGAGGGCGGAACTGACAACAGTGATCGGGTGCTCCTGGAAATAATGTTTAAGCTTTCGACTCGCCATGAACACCCCATAGACCAGTTTTTGCCAATGCGGGTATCGCTGTTTGGAAAGAGTTAACACCTCACTGATAAAGTATACCGGACGTTGCACCGGGTATTCCTTTCCTTCCTCCTTTCTTTCGACGACCACAGCCACGCTGACCGCCTTGGAATTTGTCGCGATATACAGGAGCATAGGTTCCTTTTCAGTTGGAGCTGCCAGGACCGGCGGTTAACCAATTGATGTTTCAAAGCTTGAAGCGCCTCGTCTGCCTCATCTGTCCATACGAATCGGTCAGATTTCCTCAACAATTGGTAAAGAGGAATCGCCTTTTCCCCAAGGCGGCTCATGAAACGACTTAGAGCCGCAATGCGGCCCGCCAGTCGCTGAACTTGATTAACATTCGTCGGCTTCCCGAGAGAGGTAACCGCTTCAATTTTGTCCGGGTTAGCCTCGATGCCGCGCTCTGATACCAAGAAACCCAGTAGTTTTCCTGCAGGTACACCAAAAACGCACTTGGTAGAATTTAGCTTCATCTGATATACTCGTAAATTATCAAAGGTTTCCTTAAGGTCTTCCAAAAGTGTCTCCCCCTGGCGGGTCTTGATCACAATGTCGTCAACATAAGCATGGACGTTGCAGCCAATTTGGTTATGAAGACAATTCTGGATGCAGCGTTGATAAGTCGCCCCTGCGCTCTTGAGTCCGAACGGCATGGACACATAGCAAAAGGCCCCGAAGGGGGTTATGAAGGCCGTCTTCTACTGATCTTCCACGGCCATCTTTATCTGATGATAACCTGAATAGGCGTCCAAAAAGCACAATCGTTCGCATCCCGCCACTGAGTCAATGATTTGGTCGATGCGGGGAAGAGCGAAAGGATCTTTGGGACAAGCTCTGTTGAGATCCGTATAGTCAATACACATACGGAAAGTGCCATTATTCTTGAGTACTAACACTGGGTTAGCCAGCCATTTGGGGTGAAAAACTTCCACGATGAACCCGCGGCTAAAAGACGGGCGACTTCTTCTCCAATCGCCTTGCGTCGCCCCTCGTTAAATCTGCGAAGGTACCGTTGGACAGGTTTGCATTTTGGGTCAATATTAAGATGGTGCTCAGCGAATTCTCTCGGTACACCCGGTATGTCAGAGGGCTTCCATGCGAAGATGTCCCAATTCTCACGGATGAATTCGATGAGCGCGCTTTCCTATTTGGGGTCCAGACCCGTCCCAATGGTGAACTGCTTGGATGAATCGCTAGGAACGAAATCGATTGTCTTAGTGTCATCCGTCGGTTTGAACTTGAGGGGCGACTCGGAATCTATAGTCGGCTTCTTGAGTGGTGACATGTCTGCCGGGTCAACATTGGCCCGATGATGTTTGAGCTCTTTCACCGCACAGGCGACTTCCGCATAAGCCGCGTCTCCTTCCTCACACTCCTTTGCGATTCTTCTATCTCCATCAATCGTGATGGGTCCTTTAGGACCAGGCATTTTGAGCTTGAGGTAGACGTAGCACCGGCGGGCCATGAAGCGGGCGTAAGCCGGTCGCCCGAACAGCGCATGGTACGGGCTTTTCAGCTTGACCACCTCGAAGATTAGAGACTCCGACATGTAATTCTGCGCAGTTCCAAACGCTACTGAGAGCCTGACCCGGCCTATGGGATAAGCCGACTTGCCCGGGACAATGCCGTGGAAAACCGTGGTTGAAGGCATCAAGTCTTTCTCCAATAGATTCATCCTCCGGAAGGTGTCGAAGTATAGGATATTAATGCTGCTGCCACCATCCATTAATACCTTTGACAGGGTGTAGCCCCCACTTGGGGAGCCACGACTAATGCCAGGTCGCCCGGGTTATCTATTCTTGGCGGGTGATCCTCTCTGCTCCATGTTATGGTCTGCTCGGACCAGTGGAGATATCTGGGAATCGCCGGCTCAGTTACGCTGTACGCCCGGTGATTTACCTTCTTATCACGCCTGCAAGCATTAGTGGTGAAAACATGGTACTGCCCATTACTTAGCTGTTTGGGATTGTTGCGGAAGCCCCCGTTGTCATCATGGTCCTGTGGAGCCCCCTGTGGGGGCGGCTGCTGGAAAACTCCCGGCGGGTTGTACCGCCGCTGGTGGTGCACCGGGTACTGGCCGCCGCCTGGTTGCGGGCCTCCCTGAGCCCCATGTTCGGGAAAGCCGCCAAAGGGGTTCTGCCTTTGGTTGGGCGCGGCGAGTTGGTCCTGGCGCCGGTTCGGATCTTCGTTTTGGCTCTTCTTGATTGCCTCTGCCCGAAATTCTCGCATCACGAAACAGTTCTCCCAAGAGTGGCCCGCCGGGCCGTCGGCCGTGGCGTGGTGCGGGCAAGGGACTTTGAGTAGCTCTTCATAATTACGCGGCCTTTTCCCACTAAAACCTCGATTCTTCTTTTTGCCGTCATTGGCATTGGTGTTGCCAACCAAATCCGAGGGCTCCTCCTATGGCTTATGCTTGCCGTTGGTCCCCTGATTGTGACGGTTGCGGCCCTGGAAACGGGTGTGATTTTTTGTCGAATAGCCCTTTTTGGGCGAGTTACCCTTGCCATCCTCGCCGGGATCCTTGGTATCATTGGCCTCGGCATACCTAGTGAGGGTGTTCATCAGCTCGCCCATGTCCTGAACTTTCCGTTTGAGTCGCCCCAATTTCTGGACCAACGGTTCATAGTGGCAGTTGTGCTCGAGGATAAGCACAGCTTGTGCTGCCGTGATGCCATCTGATGAATGAATAATTTCTACGACCCGCCGTGACCAATGGTGTGCCGACTCATCCGGGCGTTGTACGCAGTGTTGTAAGTCGACGATCGTCATTGGTCGTTTACAGGTTCCCCGAAAGTTTTTGATGAAACGCTCTTTCAGCTCGGCCCAGGACTGGATAGAATTGGGAGGTAAGTTTTTCAGCCAAGTGCGCGCCGATCCCTCGAGCATCATGGTGAAATATCTGGCGCAAACCGCCTCAATTACGTCGAGCATGTCCATGGCAATCTCATAGCCCTCGATCCACGATGTTGGTTCGAGATCTGGTGTGTAATTAGGCACCTTTCTTGGTCCTTTGAAATCATTGGGCATTCTTTCGTTCCGAAGGGCTAGGGACAAGGACGGTACCCCAACTCGCCCTCCGATCCCTGCGAGGGGGGGCTGGGAGTCTTGAATGTTGGGGAGATCTCTGCCCGGCGGGTTCCGCTCGGGCGGGTTGTCCTGAGGGAAGTGTCGCGGGCCACTGTTTACGGCTGGTTGATCCTCCGGCCTACTCCTGGTATAGCTCGCCTGAGGGGTGGAGTGCAATCTCTCAAGGCTGTGTGAGAACTCTGCGTTTTGAACCACTGTTGTTTTCAACATCTCGATGGCGTTCCTCGCTTCAATTTCAGCTGGGGTGTTGCCGTGAATCGGAAGGACTCCAAATGGCGAGTTGCGGCAAGCACGTTATCCACCGGGTTGGAGAAGTGGCCTTGAGGGGTTCGGAAACGAGGAATTTGACCCTCAGTCGGCTGAACCGGCGGGTTAGGTGGGTGGCCCGGCCCTCCTGCTGGGGCGGCTCCCATCCCGCGAGTTCGAGGAGTGTCGAACAGGCGGGTCGGGTTGAGGTCATGGGGTAGGCGACCCTGGTGTCTCCGCTGATGGACGGCGTCGGACGCGCGCTGCTGTCTTTCGAGCCGCCAGTTGTGAGTGTTCAATCGCATCCTTTCGGCCGTGATTTGGGCTTGTCGAATCTCGATCCTGGCGGACTCCATCTCAGCATCCTGGTGGGCCTTTGCCACCGCCTCTCTCAGCTTTGCTAACTCCGCTTTTATCTCCTCTTGGTTCTCTGGCGTGAGGGGTGTTGACATTAGTCTCGTGATTTCCGCCGCTAAATCCACCAGGACTGCGGAGGCACTTCTGGATGTCCCGCCGGTCCCATCACCTCCGGTGGGGTTTTGTGCGGGTTGAGTTGCCCCAGCCATGTAGATGGCGATCTGGCGGCGGGTTCGATCAAGGATTTCCGGATCCATGGCCAGTGACAAGCCTCCGAGACCGTCTCCATGGAGAGACCGGATGGAATCTGAATCGCCCATGGATGACTCATCGTCAGAGTTGACTGGGGTAACCTCCTGAGTCGCCACGTGTTCTGGCTCCTCTGATCCCTACGTGAACCCCACAAAGACCGGGCGAGTTAGATTCTGTGTTATGACTGGGCGGACGTACCTGGCCGGCTCGACAATGTCGGTGGAGATGTCCGGCTCAGGAACGGATGATCCGATCATGCCGATGAAGATGTTGATCTTGCCGAAGGGGACCCTGTAGCCCGATTCGAGAGAATTCGCTTCAAGTCCCCATCGTTGGTTGTCGATGTAGGTTATCCCGCGGCGGCTCCGAGTCATGAGCGTCGTCGCATAACTCCCAAACCCTGGTAGGGCTCCCTTTGAGAACTCAACTCCACCGTGCGTAGGCCCCACGGTGGGCGCCAACCGTCGTGGTTTTGTCACGGCAGATGTCCTCGTGAAAGGACTTAGTACTGGAGCCATCGCACCTTGGTGGCGACTCAAAGGGGTTAAACGGGAGGAACACGGCGATGTACCCAGGTTCGGCCCCTCGAGAGGAGGTAATAGCCTACGTCCTGCTTTGTGTGTATTGATGTGGATTCGATTACAAGGGAGGCGTAACTCGCCTAACCTAGCACTCGATGATTTTCTAACCTCCCTCTCCTCCTTAAGACTCGCCTTTATATATAGGTCGAGGCCTTAGGGTTTACAAGAGTCCCTTCCTCCTTACAAATCGTGACCATTGTAGTCTCTAAGTCGCCGTCCTTCAAAATCCGGAGACCTTCCAGAAATCATAACCGTCCCGCGGCCTTGAACCGCCCAGGCTGAAGCCCAAGCAACATAAAGGATGAATCGCCTTATAAGTAACCCGGCCCATCTTGGGCGGGTCACTTAATAAGTAATGTCCCCAACAACGCCGAAGGGCGCTGGAGGAGGCCGACGCGGGACTTGGGCCACCGGGCGAGGCGCTGGGCCTGGGCGCTGGCCTGCTAGGCCGCTGCGGGAGGGGCGAGCTGGGCCAGCTGCTGGGCTGGCTCCTCGTGGCGGCCGCTGGCGCTACCTCGCGCAAGAAGGAGAGGCTTTGGTCAACGCGGTGGGCCGCTGTGATCGAGCCAGCGCTCGATCTGGCCGCAGCTGCGCGCTGATGCTCGTGCGGGGAGAGGCAGGAAGGAGCTGCGAGCAGGCGGGATGATGCGGGCACCAGGGCGGTGAGGAAACGGGAACCGGTGGGGTGGGGCTGGCGGATCTGGTGGATCCGGGCACAGGAGCCCCATTCCCGGCGGCGGCTGTGAGCTACTCCGGTGGCCGGAGCTCCGGCGACCGGCGGGGAAGGCGCCGGGCACGGAGGAAGCGGGATCGGGAGGATCTCGGTAGCCTGGACTTGGGAGCGGGGCTCTGCAGCACGGTGGTCGCCCGAAGAATTTCCGGCGGCATGGACAATGTCCGGCAGGGTTAGGAGACGAAAATCTAGGCCCCTAATTGTGGATCTGAGGGCTGAAAATGAAGGGGAGGAGTGGATTTCGGGATTGGAGAGATGAGACTTGAAGTTGGAGTTTTCTAGGGGGGTGGCTGCAATTTTACATGGGGGAAAACCTAGAGAGTGAGAGAGGTCTCTCTAGGGGTTGCAGCTCATATACGGTTGGTCTAAGGTGGGGTGGACCTCGTCCGCCCGATCGCGATCCGATGACCACGAACGGAGGAAGTGGCTAGGTGGCACTACTCACCTGTGTAGATGGGCTATGTAGGGGTGAGAGAGAAATAGCGCGGCGCGGCAACAAGATTTAAAACACCGAAACACGTCCGACAAAATACTGAATACGGTGCCGCTACGGTCGACCGTTCAGGCACCAGACGAACTCCGATCGCGACGAAATTCGAGAGGCGGCCTAGCTATAACTAATTACGACCGCATGCCAAGTTTCACCCCGACCAGAGAAAGTTTTACGCACACTTTTAAAACAGGGTTACAATGATGCCGCGGGCGCATGCATGTTTGAACGGGCTCAGAACATACAACGGCGAGAACCGGCAATTACCAACGGATGCAACTTTTGAAAACTGGCGGCAACGGAGATGCCGATGCAATGCTGATGATGCGCATGATGCGATGATGGTGTAACAAAAGAAAATTGACACACGACGAAAACGGAATAGAAGGGGAATCTTCTGGAACGTCGGCATCGGGCTGTCACAATTAAGTCCATAAGAACAGAGTAACGCCTTAAGCAAGATGACATGATGTAGAGGGATAATCTCAAACCAATGATAAAAACCCCATCTTTTTACCCTTGATGGCAACTACATGATGTGTGCCTTGCTGCCCCTACTGTCACTGGGAAAGGTCACCACATGGCAGAACCCAAAACCAAGCACTTCTCCCATTGCAAGAATCATAGATCTAGTTCGCCAAACAAAACCCAAGACTCGGAGAGACTTACAAGGATATAAAATCATGCATATAAGAAATCAGCAAAGAGTCAAATATATGTCATAGATAATCTGATCACAAGTCCACTATTCATCGGATCTCGACAAACACACCGCCAAAGAAGATTACATCGGATAGATCACGGAGAACTTTGTATTGAAGATCCAAGAGAGAGAAGAAGCCATCTAGCTACTAACTACGGACCCGTAGGTCTGAAGTGAACTACTCACGAGTCATTGGAGGGGCGATGATGATGATGAAGAAGCCCTCCACCTCCAAAGTCCCCTCCGGCAGGGTGTCGGGAAGGGTCTCCAGATGAGATCTTGTGGAAACGGAAGCTTGCGGCGGTGGAAAAGTATTTTCGAGGCTCCCCTAATTTTTTGCGGAATATTTGGGAATATATAGGCGCAAGACCTAGGTGAGGGGGCGGCCAGGGTGGCCACAAGCTTGCCCACCGCCGCCTCCCCCTGGTGGCGTGGTGGGAGCTTGCAGGTTCCCTAGAGCCCACCTAGCTTGGCCCAAAGGCCCCCTGGTCTTCTTCCGTTCGGGAAAAAATCAATTCGGGGGTTTTATTCCGTTTGGACTCCGTTCCAAAATCAGATCTGAAAAGAGTCAAAAACACGGAAAAACAAGAAATGGCACTTGGCACTGAATCAATAAGTTAGTCCCAAAAAAAGATATAAAAAGGTACATAAAACATACAAAGAAGGCAAGATAAGAGTGTGAAACCATCAAAAATTATAGATACGTTTGAAACGTATCAAGCATCCCCAAGCTTAACTCCTGCTCGTCCTCGAGTAGGGAAGTGATAAGAATGATTTTTGATTCTTTCATGCTACCTAGCATAGGTGTCCTTTGTAATTCCTCTTATGTGACGTGAATGTTCAGATCCATTAGATTCAAAACAATAGTTTGCTATTGACGTGGAAACCATAATAATTCAAGCAAACTAGCAATGTAATCATGAACTTTCAAAATAACAAGGCCAAAAGAAAGTTATCCCTACAAAAGCATATAGTCTGGCTATGCTCTATCATCATTGCACAACGAATTTAAATCATGCACAACCCCGGTATTGGCCAAGTAATTCTTTCACACCTTTACTTTCTCGAACATTTTCAACTCTCACGCGGTACATGAGCGTGAGCCATGGTTATAGCACTATAGATGGTGTGGAATGTGGTGGAGGTTGCAAGACAAAAAAGGAGAAGATAGTCACATTAACTAGGCATATCAATGAGCTGTGGAGATGCTCATCAATAGATATCAATGTGAATGAGTAGGGATTGCCATACAAATGATGCACTAGAGCTACAAGTATGTGAAAGCTCTTAAAGAAAACTAGTGGGTATGCATCCAACTTGCTTGCTCATGAAGACCTAAGGCAATTTTGAGGAAGCCTATCATTGGAATATACAAGCCAAGTATATAATGAGAATTTCCCATTAGCTAAATGGTGCTGACAAAACGAGAGACTCTCAATCATGAAGATCATGGTGCTCAAAATGCACAAGTGTGGTAAAAGTGGTAGCATTGTCCCTTCTCTCTTTTTCTCCCATATTTTTATTTGTTTTATTTTGGTGGGCTCTTTGGCCTCTTTTTTATGGGCTTCTTTGGCCTCTTTTATTTCCTCACATGGGACAATGCTCCAATAATGATGATCATCACACTCTCAATTCAAAACTTAGAGCAATTATGACTCTATATGGAATGCCTTCGGTAGTGTACCGTGGCAACGATCTAGCATGGCATAGACATCAATGAAAACATCATGCTAGCTATATTATGATCATGCAAAGGCAATGTAGACGTGGTGGCACATATCATGGTGGTAGTTGTATGGCAATATATCTCGGAATGACTTTGAAAAAGCCATAGTATGTAGGTATGGTGGCTGTTTTGAGGAAGGCTAATGGTGGGTTTTGTGCACCGGCGAAAGTTGCATGGCACTAAGAAGATAGTGATGGTGAAAGGTGAAAGTGCATCTAAACCGTGGACTCAACATTAGTCATGAAGAAATCATATACTTGTTGCAAAAGTTTTATTAGTAATCTAAACAAAGCATTCAACGCATACTCCCAGGGGAAGGGTTGGTAGGTATAAACCATCGCGCGATCCTGACCGCCACGCAAAGGATGACAATCAATATACTAATCATGCTCAGACTTCATCACATAGCGGTTCACCATACGTGCATACTATGGGAATCACTAACTTCAACACAAGTATTTCTAGATCCACAAGACCTTACTAGCATGACTTCAATATTACCATAACCACAACTCAAAACTAATTGAGATGAATCAAACTTCTCTAACTATTCAATGCACATGAAGGTGGACGTTTTCGTATCCCTTTGGATAACTACCCCTTTTGAGACTACTTTCAAAGCATAGATCAACTACCAAGCCACGCACCGCTGTGCTCTAAAAGATATAAGTGAAGCACATAGAGCAAAAGTCTACCAAAAGATATAATTGAAGCTCGACAAAATCACGGTGTGTGCATGTCTCTCTCTCTAGGTGTGCAGCAAGGATGATTGTGACACAACAAAAATAAAAGACTCCTACGATACAAGACGCTCCAAGCAAAAACACATAACATGTGGTGAATAAAAATATAGCCCTAAGTAACGTTACCGATGGATTGAAGACAAGAGAGGGGATGCCTTCCCGGGGCATGCCCAAGCTTAGGCTTTTACGGCATCCTTGAATCTCTTGGGGTGCCTTGGGCATCCCCAAGCTTGAGCTCTTGCCACTCTTTATCTCTTTGTCCATAAGAACTTCACCCAAAACTTGAAAACTTCACAACACGAAACTTAAACAGAAACTCGTGATAACATTAGTACAAGAAAGCAAACCACCACTTCCTTAGGTACTGTAGCAAACTTAAATTCTACTTGTGCTGATGTTGGGTTACTGTACTTTCAATCTTCCATGGCTAATACCCCCCCGATACTATCCATTGTTTCATAAAAATAAGCAACCAACACAACAAAAACAGAATCTATTAACAGCAGACCAGTCTGTATCAATGTGTATGTTTCGTATACCTTTGGTACTTCAAAAATCCGGAAAAATGACGACAGTCTGAAGAATTTGCGTAGAAATCAACAGAAAAAGAATCAACTCAAAATCTCTTACATAAAAAAAAGAAAATTCTTTTCGTGAGCAGAAAGTTTCTGTCTTTTCCAGCATGACCAAACGATCATCCCCAAGACTAATCATAACGGTTTTGGTTGGCACAAACGCAAAAAGAAACACAAAAAACACAATCATAATAGAATTATGAAAGTGTGAAAAACACAAAACAGAAATAAAAAGGATAGATTCGTTGGGTTGCCTCCCAACAAGCGCTTTTGTTTAACGCCCTTAGCTAGGCATTCAATGATGCTCTCACAAAAGACTAGAATTGAAGCACAACGAGAGCATGATAAAGCATGTGAAAATCACATCTAAGTCTAACATACTTCCTATGCATAGGCATTTTATAGGAAAACAGATTGTCAAGACAACCAATAGTTGCCATATGAAAGGAAGAAGAAAGAGACAATAGCAATCTCAACATAACGAGAGGTAATTTGGTAACATGAAAGTTTCTACCAAAATATTTTCCTCTCTCAAAGCAGTTACATGTGGGATCATATTCAAATTCAACAATATAGCTATCCCATAGGATATTCTTTTCATGATCCACATGCATGCAAAGTTGACGCTCTTCAAAAATAGTGGGATTATCATCAAATAAAGTCATGACTTCTCCAATCCCACTTTCAGCATTGTTGCACATATCATATTCATCATGAGGTTTGAATTTTTTTTCAAGGTCATAAGAAAGATCATCACCCCAATCATGATTATTGCAACAAGTAGTGGACAAAGAAAAACTAGCATCCCCAAGCTTAGGGTTTTGCATATTTTTAGCATGATTGTCACTAATAGGATTTATAGTGAAATCATTGCAATCATGCTTTTCATCCAAGGAGCCCTCGTGAATCACTTCATGAATTTCTTCCTCACAATTTTTATATTAACGCATCTTACGCAAAACTCCAAAGAAATAGTCAATTGCCCTCAACTCAATAGCAATTTGTTCCACACGAGTGGGTCTCTTAAAGAGACTAGCAAGTGGATGAGGATCCATATCACTAGATTTTCAGCAAGCAAAGATGCAAGCATATTGAGGGCACATGGCACACAA
This sequence comes from Hordeum vulgare subsp. vulgare, assembly GCF_904849725.1. NCBI lineage: Eukaryota > Viridiplantae > Streptophyta > Magnoliopsida > Poales > Poaceae > Hordeum > Hordeum vulgare. Next base: position 574,696,485 of record NC_058519.1, read on the forward strand.
GCGAACAACAAGCAAGCGAGAGAAAAGGGCGAACGAAAAAGGCAAAGGAGAAAGGCAAATGAAAACGGGAAATGTGAAGTGGGGGAGAGGAAAACGAGAGGCAACTCGCAACAAAAGTAAATGCAAGAGAAGAGTTTGTGAGACCTACTTGGATAGATCTTGATTTCTCCTCCCCGGCAACGGCGCCAGATATAGGCACGTTGACGGGAGATTACTCTTGTCTTGATCTCCTCGGCAAGCGATCCTCCTCCCCGGCAACGGCGCCAGAAATACTTCTGCTACCTCAAAAAGATCCCCGGCAACGGCGCTAGAAATAATTCTGATGGTTGTTGTGTATCCCTTGCAACGGCGCCAGAAATAGTTGTATCGACCGCACCAGGAATCCTTCAGCTATGGCTACTCCTTAAGGGACTTCCTAGGCAAGTATGCAAAGGATTTCCCCCGTGGCCTTGGAGCCTTGCGTTGGTGTTCCCTCGAAGCGGAAAGGGTGATGTAGCACAACGACGGTAAGTATTTCCCTTAGTTTGAGAACCAAGGTATCAATCCAGCGGAAGAGTATCTCAAGATCCTGCACAAACACAAAAGCTTACACCCAACGCTATGAAGGGGGTGTCAATCCCTTATAGATTGTTTGCCAAGTGAGAACTGAAAGCAAGAAAGCAAGAAAGCAAAACAAAGCGGAGACGTAAACGATGGATGTGAATAGACCCGGGGGCCGTAGTGTTTACTAGTGGCTTTTCTCATAAAAGCAAGTAGACGGTGGGTGAACAAATTATTTTCGAGCAATTGATAGAACTGTGCAGAGTCGTGACGATATCTATGCAATGATTATTTCTATAGGCATCACATCCGAAACAAGTAGACCGATACTTTCTGCATCTACTACTATTACTCCACACGTCGACCGCTATCCAGCATGCATCTAGTGTATTAAGTCCATAAGAACAGAGTAACGCCTTAAGCAAGATGACATGATGTAGAGGGATAATCTCAAACCAATGATAAAAACCCCATGTTTTTACCCTTGATGGCAACTGCTTGATGTGTGCCTTGCTGCCCCTACTGTCACTGGGAAAGGTCACCACATGGTAGAACCCAAAACCAAGCACTTCTCCCATTGCAAGAATCATAGATCTAGTTGGACAAACAAAACCCAAGACTCGGAAAGACTTACAAGGATATCAAATCATGCATATAAGAAATCAGCAAAGACTCAAATACATATCATAGATAATCTGATCACAAGTCCACAATTCATCGGATCTCGACAAACACACCGCCAAAGAAGATTACATCTGATAGATCTCCATGAAGATCATGGAGAACTTTGTATTGAAGATCCAAGAGAGAGAAGAAGCCATCTAGCTACTAACTATGGACCCATAGGTCTGAAGTGAACTACTCACGAGTCATTGGAGGGGCGATGATGATGATGAAGAAGCCCTCCACCTCCAAAGTCCCCTCCGGCAGGGTGCCGGGAAGGGTCTCCAGAAGAGATCTCGCAGAAACGGAAGCTTGCGGCGGCGGAAAAGTATTTTCGATGCTCCCTTGATTTTTTGCAGAATATATGGGAATATATAGGGCAAGACCTAGGTCAGGGGGCGGCCAGGCTGGCCACAAGCTTGCCCAGCGCCGTCTCCCCCCTTGTGGCGTGGTGGGAGCTTGTGGGCTCCCTGGAGCCCACCTGCCTTGGCCCAAAGGCCCCCTGGTCTTCTTCCGTTCGGGAAAAAAACATTTCGGGGTTTTTATTCTGTTTGGACTCCGTTCCAAAATCAGATGTGAAATGAGTCAAAAACACGGGAAAACAAGAACTGACACTTGGCACTGAATCAATAAGTTAGTCCCAAAAAAAGATATAAAAAGGTACATAAAACATACAAAGAAGGCAAGATAACAGCGTGAAACCATCAAAAATTATAGATACGTTTGAGACGTATCACTCGACCATGTCTCGCAACATGGGTCTGGACAAGCCCGAAACGTACCTTTGTAATTACCCAGTCGCGGAGTAGCATTTGCTCGACCCATAGCAAGTCTGTCATCATACCGAGTACATGCGCCACCTCAGATCTTAGGACACGGAACGTATGTTGTACTAGAGACTCACAGATGACCGATCGCTGCGTCTCATAGTTGGGTGTGTCCAACTTAGACCTTATCTCGACTCGGATCCGACTATGTCAAATCCGGCCAGATCTTTGTGAGTCCATATTATTCGGCTAGCATCCAATGCTACATGGCCTATGAGACTGAACAATCCACCGTGTCATATGCTGGTCTGATTAGTTGCACGTCCACACAACCCTTTCGACTAGGGACCATTTAGGACACTTAGCATACAATTATAGTCTCACAAACAAGTCATGTACTTGTTAATACACATCATTTGTAATGTCGAAGGACTATCTTTATTCATAAACACATAGGAAATATCATCATACATGATTGCCTCTAGGGAATATCTCCAACAGTCTCCCACTTGCACTAGAGTCAATCAAATAGACATCGAATGCCCATAGATCTAACGTGCCCCGCATGCATGGGTTGTGGAAGCGACTTAGTCAATAGATGTGCAACTTTTGCATCTGTGTGGATCTTGCATAAATTAGTATCACCATTCTATATGAGCTTCATATCAAGTGATATTTTTGGTCTATATGCCTGGTCTTGTGGTGTTGTTTCGGCTCCTTGGCCTGTGCGATTGCACCTGAATTATCGCAATAAAGGTCCGATGGTTTTGACCAGCCCGGGAACACATCAAGATCTTCCAGGAACTTCCGAATCGAAACACCTTCCTTTGGGTGTTCAGAAGTCGCAATGTATTCGACCTCTGTTGTGGAGTCGACCACCGTATCTTCCTTGGAACTCATCCAACTCACTGCTCCTCCATTCATGACATGCACGAATCTATTTTGCGATCGACAATCATCCCTCTTGGTTTGGAAACTAGCATCAGCATAACCCTTTACGCTGAGCTCCTCTTCACCTCCATAAACTAGGAACATCTCTTTAGTCATTTTCAGGTACTTCAAGATAGTTTTCACCGCTGCCCAATGACTTCCACCCGCATCGGCCTGGTATATGCTTGTTAAGCTTATTGCACAGGCAACATCAGGCTGAGTACATTGCATGGTATACATCATGGATCCTATTACCGAAGCATATGGAATCCTACTCATCCGATTTCGCTCATCAGAAGTCGAAGGCCTCTGAGTCTTGCTTAGCCTTCTACCATGTGAGATGGGCCAGAACCCTTTCTTGGCCTCACTCATGTTGAACCGCTTCAACACTTTGTCTATGTAAGTGATCTGGCTTAAGCCGAGCATCCTCCTTGATCTATCTCTATAGATCTTGATGCCTAAAATGTACGCTGCCTCTCCAAGGTCTTTCATTGAAAACTTGCCATTCAATGATTCCTTGACTAAGTTCAGGACCGAAACATCATTTCCGATTAGTAGTATGTCATGCGCATACAAGCTCCAAAACACTACCGAGCTCCCACTAGACTTCTTGTATGAACAATAGTCCTCTTCATTATTGATGAAACCAAGGTCAACAATGACTTCATCAAAACGAATATTCCAACTCCGAGCTGCTTGCCTCAATCCATAAATGGATCTCTTGAGCTTGCATATTTTACTAGCGTTAGTTGGATCAACAAAACCTTTGGGCTATATCATGTATACATCCTCTTTTAAATTTCCATGAAGGAAAGACATTTTGACATCCATCTGCCATATCTCATAATCGAAATATGCTGCTATATGATCCTTATCGACTTTAGCATCGCTACCGGCGAGTAGATCTCGTTGTAGTCAATTCCTTGAACTTGTCCACAACCTTTAGCGATAAGTCGAGCTTCGTGGATCTGAACATTTCCATTCACATCGGTTTTCTTCTTAAAGACCCATTTGCAACCAATGGCTACTATGCCATGCGTTGTACCAACCAAGTCCTAGACTTGATTGTCATCCATGGACTTTAAGTTGTTGGAGAACGTAGTAATAATTCAAAATTTTCCTACGTGTCACCAAGATCAATCTAGGAGATGCTACCAACAGGAGAGGGTGAGCATCTTCATACTGTTGAAGATCGCTAAGCAGAAGCGTTACTATGAATGCGTTCGATGGAGTCGTACTCGCGGTGATCCGATCCAAGCACCGAACGAACGATGCCTCCGTGCTCAACACACCTACAACCCAGGGACGTCTCCTCCTTCTTGATCCATCAAGGGTGAAGGAGAAGTTGAGGGAGAGCTCTGGCAGCACGACGACATGGTGGCGGTGGAGCTTGTGGTTCTCCGGCACGGCTTCACCAAGCACCACGGAGGAGGAGAAGTGGAGAGGTAGGGCAGCGCCAAGGGGAGAGGTTGAGGAGTGTCTGCAACCCTCCCAAACCCATACTATTTATAAGAGGGAGCGGAGAGGGGGACTGTTGCCTCTTGAGCTTGCGTTGGTTTTTCCCTTGAAGAGGAAAGGGTGATGCAGCACAAGAGCAGTAAGTATTTCCCTCGGTTTGAGAACCAAGGTATCAATCCAGTAGGAGAATCGTGCCAAGTCCAGAGTACCTGCGCAAACACAAAAGAGCTTGCACCCAACGCTATAAAGGGGTTGTCAATCCCTTCAAGATTGATTGCAAAGTGAGATCTGACGGCGGAAAGTGCAACGAAGCAAAAGTGTAAGGCTGAAAATATGGTGTGAAGTAGACCCAGGGGCCATAGTGTTCACTAGAGGCTTCTCTCAAAATAGCAAATATTACGGTGGGTGAACAAATTACTGTCGAGCAATTGATAGAACCGTGCGTGCGTGCCTCGCTACCCCTTCTGTCACTGGGAGAGGTCACCGCACGGTATGAACCCAAAACCAAGCACTTCTCCCATTGCAAGAATCATAGATCAAGTTGGCCAAACAAAACCCACAACTCGAAGAGAATTACAAGGATATGAAATCAAGCATATAAGACATCGGAAGAAACTCAAATAAGATTCATAGATAATCTGATCATAAATCCTAAATTCATCGGATCTCGACAAATACACCGCAAAAGAAGATTACATCGGATAGATCTCCATGAAGATCATGGAGAACTTTGTATTGAAGATCCAAGAGAGAGAAGAAGCCATCTAGCTACTAGCTGTGGACCCGAAGGTCTATGGTGAACTACTCACGCATCATCGGAGAGGTCATGGTGTTGATGTAGAAGCCCTCCGTATCCGAATCCCCCCTCCGGCAGGACACCAAAACGTGCCCCAGATGGGATCTTGTGGAGACAGAAGCTTGCGGTGGCGGAAAAGTATTTTCATGGATCTCTCGCGTAGCTTTGGATTTTTTCTGAATTTATAGGCGGAAGAGGTAGGGCAGACGAGCCACAGGGGGCCCACAAGCTTGCTAGGCGCGGCCCCCCTAGCCGCGCCTAGGGGGCTTGTGGGGTCCCCTGGTGGCCCCTGCCTTGGTTCTCAAGTCTCGTGCGTATCTTCTGTTCCAGAAAAAATCTTTTCGAAAGTTTTATTCCATTGGACACCGTTTAAAATCCTCCTCTGAAAAGGGTCAAAAACACGGAAAAAACAGGAATTGGCACTTGGCACTGAGTTAATAAGTTAGTCCCAAAAAAGATATAAAAGGCATACAAAACATCCAAAGTTTGACAAGATAATAGCATGGAACCATCAAAAATTATAGATACGTTGGAGACGTATCAGGGACGACCAACCTAGGGAACCCTAGGAGGGGCGACGACAACCCTAGGAGGGGGGGCGGCAGCCCTAGGGGTGGCTTGCCTCCCAAGTTGGAGGGAGGCAGCCCCCACACCCTAGGGTTTTGCCCTAGGGGCCTTGGGCCCCCTATGGTGGCTCGCACCAGCCCACTAGGGGGATGGTTCCCTCCCACTTTCGGCCCATGTGGCCCTCCGGGACAGGTGGCCCCACCCGGTGGACCCCCAGTACCATTTTGGTGGTCCCGGTACAATACCGATAAACTCCGAAACATTTCTGGTGACCGAAACTGAACTTCCCATATATAAATCTTCAACCCAGGACTATTCCGAAACTCCTCATGATGTTTAGGATCTCATCCGGGACTCCGAACAACCTTCAGTAACCACATATACAATTCCACATACAACTCTAGCGTCACAGAACCTTAAGTGTGTAGACCCTACGGGTTCGGGAACCATGCAGACATGACCGAGACACCTGTCCGGCCAATAACCAACAGAGGGATCTCGATACCCATGTTGGCTTCCACATGTTCCACGATGATCTCATCGGATGAACCACGATGTCTAGGATTCACTCAATCCCATATGCAATTCCCTTTGTCTATCAGTATGATACTTGCCCGAGATTCGATTGTCGGTATCCCTATACCTTGTTCAATCTCATTACCGACAAGTCTCTTTACTCGTTCCGTAACACATGATCCCGTGGCTAACTCCTTAGGTATTAGTTGACGATCTGATAGATGAACCACGATGTCAAGGATTACATCTGATAGATCATCACGAGAATCACGGAGAACATTGTATTGACGATCAGAGAGAGAGAATAAGCCATATAGCTACAAGTTATGGACGAGTAGGTCTATGGTGAACTACTCACACATCATTCTGGAGGCAGCAAGGTTGATGTAGAAGGCCTTTGTGATCGATTCCCCCTACGACAGGGTACCATAAAAGGTCTCCAATGGGATCGCGATGGAACAGAGACTTGCGGTGGTGGAAAAAAAATTCAGGTAGCTCACTCATGTTTCTGGAGGCAGAATTAGGTCAAGAGGTGCCACAGAGGCCCACAACCTCACAGGTGCACCCCTAGGCTCATTGCAACCTCGCGGCTCCTCGGGTCTTCTCCCGAGGTTCCCTGGAACTCTTTGGATCCAGAAAAAATTCATCAAAAAGTTTGATAGTGTTTGATTCTATTTGATATTGATTTTCTGCAAAGGGATTTGTATTTGCATGCCCTAGTTCCTTAGTTCTCCTCAGTTTTGCCCCGCCCATTCTGTTGTGCTCACTTCCCCCTCCTCAACTCACTCGCGTCTCACAAGAGACCAGACTGGGTGTTGGTGTCACGTAAAAGCCTTTGACCATTAGAGCATCAATGCTGATGCGTGGGACCACCATGTAAGGCCTGCATCCCCATCGCTGGTGGTGACGTGTGGGAATGCCATGTAAGACGCATGGGACCTACAGGTAAGGCCGCATGCATTCGCGCCACCGTTGCTGATGTGTGGGACCACCATGTAAAACCTCATGCATTCGCATTGCCAAGTGCTGACATGTGGGACCTCCATGTCATGCATTGCCGGCGCGAGTGTCTAAAGTTGCGTGGGACCCACATTTGGACGCATGCATTATTGAGTTCACATCGCCGGATGGTCCTACACATTCTATGGCTGACGTGTGGGACCCACGGGCATGCAAAACTAAATCACCATTACCTTTTATTTCTCGTTGTGTTTTCACACATGGGGAGTTGCGCTGCCACACCCATTGATGGTGGCTTAAAGATGCGAACCCACCCCTTCCCATGCCATATAGGCAACCCCTATCCCATTTCCCCGCTCACCTCTAGAACCCTATCCGCCACGGGTGCCACTACAACACAAACCCTACCCTCTTCTCTCCCTTCTCCCCTTCCGCATCCATGGTGTGGCCGCGCAATACCTCTCTCCGTGAAGCCAAGCTTCTCGCCATTTATGACATCCCCGCGCCGCAGGACACTCGTCTGTCATCGGGATGGGTTCTAAGTGGAGGGGGATTCCGGTAGCGCATGTCCTCGCCGTTGGTATGATGCCTTTTGTGTGCGTTGTCCATCGCTTTTCTACAGGTCTGACGCCGGAGGAGTGAGCGCATCCAGGTTTCGATCCTAATAGCCCGATATGGCCACAAATCCTCCAGCAGGACCACGCCATGCGGATGCGGCGCTTCGACGGCCCCGTCGCGATGCCGCACTTTAACATGACCGGGCGGCGTGTGTCGGGGATATACCCCGCAGTGTAACTCGGCTTGGAGTATGACCCGCCAAAGGACTTGGCGACTCACCGGCGACTCAACAGTGACCTGGCGGGCGACTCATACTTGTACCCACAGGCGACTTAGATAAATGACGAAGGCCCAAGGCCCGGCGTACGCCCTGGCATAAGGCGGCTCATAGAGAGGCCAGAAGGGCCGGCTCACAAGAGAAGGCCCAAGAAGAGGAGAGACTCCCTCACAAAGGAAACAAGACCCGGATTAGGATTCAAGAGAGACTAGTCATATTCCTACTTCTAGTAGGACTCTACATGTAAACCTACCCCTTCCACCTATATAAGGAGGGGTAAGCCGCCCCAAGAGGGACAAGAGACACAACTTAGGTCTAGACAAGACAAATCATAAGATAGACAAGTTAGACACCCACGAGATTAGAGGTGTCGAGTCTGCACCCTTGTAATCGTGATCATCATCTTCATCAATGAAACACAAGCAGGACGTAGGCTTTTACCTCCATCGGAGGGGCCGAACCTGGGTAAACTCGCGTCTCTCGATTCCGATCAACCCCTCTCAAGCCGCCACATGGTTGTGATGGCCTCACACTTAAGTTCTCTCACGAGGACATCTGCCGTGACAAAACCTCGACAGTTGGCATCCACCGTGGGGCCGATCGTACGATGGTATTATGTTCTTGAAGGGAAATCTCTAGGGATCAAGGAGTTTGCGATTGATCGGTCAAACAAGAGCCGGCTGAGAAAGATCTACATCTTGGATGAGCCGTCAGAAACTGCGTGTATGAGATCTAAGAAGATTCGGGACGAGATATTAGGGTTTCGTCCGATCCGAAGCCATCAAATTTCGCTACTACGTACGTGATCAAGTCCCCAGGCTCCTGAAGCAAGGGATTTTCGCGTCGATCGAGTCGCCGTGTTCACACTCCTGCGTCTCCACGAGTCAATAAGTCAAATCAATCGTTCGTTTACAGATCAAGTGCTAATGCATGCATCACATGAAGGCTCATCAATAGTACAAATATGTTATCTGCCAGAAGTTGCTCTACAAAGGAAATAGGTAGCCAGCCCAAGAAGCTACGCGTGCATATGTTGCAACAGTTGTAGGTAAAAAATGAAGAAGGGGCCACGGCCCGGAGTAGAAGATGGAGGCGGATTCGTCAAAACCGGCTTGACTCGGGAAACGCCACGGCTTCGCTCCGCATGTTCGGCCGCCTCCGCTGTAACTGGCCTTGCCTCAAGTCGGTCCTCTCCGTCGCCCGGACTCGCCACCGCGCTGCTCCCGCGTCTCGGCCGCCAGCTTGCCATGCCGTCCAGGACCACAAGCACACCCATGGAGCCGTGATGCGCGCCTCCGCAACTGAACAGCGGCGTTACCTCCGAGATCCTGCTCCGTATCCCGCTGGATGAGACGGAGCACCTTTTCTGCGCGGAGCTCGTGTGTGTGTGTAGTGGCTTGGCATCGTCTACGACTCAGGTTTTTTCTCGTCTCGCTGAGCCGGCCCGCCGCAGTCCTTCGCCGCCTGACTCGCCTTCACCATGCCGGCCGCCGCCGCCACCTCGCCCTGCCGCTCCAAGTCGGCCTCGACATGCCGCTGCTGACCCGCCGGAGCTACGCGTTGTTCCGGCCGACCGTGCCTGCTCTCCGCACCTCGCCTCGCCGCTGAGCCGCCGTCGCCTCGCCGCTGAGTCGCCGTCGCCTCGCACTGGCTCCGTTCGCCCGCTGCTGAGCCGCTGTTGCTCCGCCGCATGCGTCAAGCCGCCCCGGCCGTTTGGCTACTCCCTCGCCTGCTCGCCCTCAGTGAGTCTGCCTCGGCCCAGGCCTGCCGGCTCGCTCCGCCGCGCGCGTCAAGCCGCCCCTACCGCTTGGCTACTCCCTCGCTTGCTCGCCCCGCTGCGCAAGCCCCGGCCGAGTCCGCCTCGCTACCTCGCGTGCCTCCGATATCATGCGCCTTGAGCCGGTTCTCTCCATCGCGCACGCTGCCGCCACCAAAGTCCGCTTCACGACAGCGGCATCATCTCGAGCCATTACCTCGCATCCAAGACGGTCTCGGCTCCTCATCCGTCCGCCGCTGCACTGGCTCGCCCTGTCGCCGCTGCGCCGGCTCACCTCACCTCGCCACGCTCCTCATCCTGGACGGCCTTGTGCAGGTGTTCTAGCAGTTTTGTGATCCTGCCAATGGATAATGGTATCATCTCCGAATTTACATGATCTGATGAGGATGGAGAAGGGTCCATGGGAGAACAATTGATGCGAACTTAGCTGTTGGCTGCGTTACCGAAGATCATTGTGATGAACAAATACAATCCTCATGGTGGGAAGACCAGGCCGTGCCAATTCGATGCTGCATGGTTGTGATGGTTCACCTGATATGAACAAAACGATCAAACTATTCTGTGTCAGACAGAGCTTGGGGAGCACGGGTGAGTGAAAAAAAAAATCCACGTTCAAACTGAACATGGTTTCACATGCCGGCGGCCTAGAGACACATGGTGGTGATGGCATGCAACACTTTGTGTCACACAAGCAGCTGGATGGATGGCAGATGAACACTAACCGATGCATGGAGGCTGATAAATCATACTACAAGAATAAAATATTAGGCATTTTGGTTTGTACAAGAGCTGAAGTTGGAGCGTCAAGAATCTTCGGTGATCCAGTCAAATCAGCACTATAGTTCATGCACGCGTCGGACGGAACTGGAGCTTGTTCATTCAAGAGCTACTATTTGTTCGCAGTATAAAAAAAAAGAGACCGCGCCGGCTCGCCCGACGAACAAGTGCACAAGTCATCATCCACACACAGGTTCCACATGGATCATTTATCATCCAAATAAATCAGGACAGTCATTCTTGGTGTTATATTCTTTGAGGGAGTTCTTCATGGGATGAAAATACCAGTGCTATCTGTTCCATATATTTTATTAGCACATATTATTTTTTATGAGAACAGTCACTCCACTCGTAATTTTTTTGAAGCAGGACAATTTTTCATTCCAAAAGTGACATTATATTCCGGAGATGGAGCGTCCGCAAGCATTTTTATGCACCGGTGTTCATCTACGTTGAATTGCTCAGCGGACTCGCGCACCGGCCTACAACGCAGCGATCAACTCGCCATCAGCGCCGGCTTACAATGACGCGGCCAACTCTCACGTCCACGCGACCAAGACAGCTCGCAATGACGTGGCCAAACTCTCACGCCCACGCGGCCAAGGCGGCTTACAACGCCGCGACCAATTCTTGAGCCCGTGCCAAACCGCTAGACAACTCTCGCATTCAACTCAATCCGCCGATGCAGTGCTCGCCTGTACGAGCCGCCCAAGAGACGGACGCAAGTCGCCGCCCTCGCGGTCCAATGTACATCAACATATCATGCAGTGCTCACTTATACAGCCGTCCAACAGAAGTGCGCAAAGCCGCCGTCCCTACGGTCCAATCTACATCAACACATCAGGAGAATTATTCTTTACAATAAGTGGCTTTATATCTCGGAGATGGAGCGAGTACCAGTATCTTTTCTCCGCCGGCTTATGCCACAGTAAAATATGAAGATTCTCAAGCCGCCTCCTTGAGTCGACTTAAGACTCGGGGGCTACACAGACGTGGCTCGTCAGATCGAACCAGGCTGAATAATTCAAGAACGTCGGGTCATTACAGGCAAGATAACCCGGCCCCAAGGGCTATTGCTTCATTGGCGGGCATTTTAAAATCGCCCAAGAAGACGAGTTGCCACGATGCGCCGTTTAAACATGGGTGCCCTGCTTCATTGGCAGGTATCTTAGAATCGCTCAAGAGAACGAGTCGCCATGATGCGCAGTTCAAACATGGGTGCCCGGTTTAATGGCAAGAATTCATGGTTAAACCTGCCTGTCTGCGTGATGCTACTCTGAATCCCGTGTACTCCGTTTCATGATAAGTCAATCCAGTTGGACCCTGAACTTATCCGGGTTAAAACATCGATTGGTCGTGAGTGCCGGCTTACAAAAAGCGAGGATACTCCATTTGCCATTAAGCCACCTTCTTGGTCAAACCTGTCTGTCTGCATGATGCTACTCCGAATCCCGTGTACTCTCGATATGTCAATCCAGTTGGACCCTGAACTATCGAGGTTAAAACATCGATTGGTCGCAAGTGCCGGCTTACAGAAGGCGAGGATATTCCATGGGCTATCAAGCTGCCTTCTTTAAAACTTGGTTAAACCTACATGTCTGCATGATGCTACTCCGAATCCCATGTACTCCGTTTCATGATAAGTCAATCCATATGGACCCTGAACTTATCCGGGTTAAAACATCGGTTGGTCGTGAGTGCCGGCTTACAGAGAGTGGCTATCAAGCTAGTTTCATTGAAGTAAGATTCAAGTCTCATAAACCATCACTATTCTATCATATACATGCATCATCTAGCATTGCATCATGCATCATACATACATATCATGCCGGGTTTCAAACCGGGTCAAAGCATAAATTCTTGCAGGTGCAAATTAATCTTTGGATAGCCAATTTGGCTGGATTTTCATCATGCTTTATCATAACCAGTGTTAAATGATTGGGGTTTTTAAGCCAGCTCGGAAGAATTGACTATTGTCGAAGAGCCGCCCTATCACATATAATGCCGAGTCATCTAATTGACCGCCCCTTGGATTTCTTCAACTTGTGCTCTGTAGTAAACTACAATACTTATGGATTTCTCAAACATATGGATTTCTCAAGGATATATTTGTCGGGTTACATTGCAACCACGGTAAAGGATTTCTTTTATCACAAAGACATCATCAGCTCACAGAGTGGATATGATTTTATTTTACAATGGCATTAATAGTCCCAAGTCGCTGCAGGCACGCCACCCGGCACTTCGGGGCTACATTATTCAAATCAAGATTACATCAAAGTATGAAAGTCCCATGTCGCTGCAAGCATGCACCATGACACTTGGGGCTAATGCAATCCGCTTTTCAAATCATCACATCATCAACAGATCCAGCTACCTCACGGAGATAAGCCGACCCTGGGGGCTACATGTCTCTCTTTATTTCAAATATGGATTCAAGGAAGAACCGGCTCAACATTTTTATAATGACCAGCCCTTGGGGGCTACACATTACTGCTCAAGGTTACATCATCAGATTTACAAAGTCCCTGCTCATTATTGCATAATGACTCGGCCCTTGGGGGCTACATCATATGATGTTTTATTTTCAAAGGAGAAGAAGGTGGAAGTCCTGAGTCGCCGCAAGCAATCGACCCGTCACTTGGGGGCTACACTATTCAGATCATAATTTCTAATGTCCCAGGTTGCCGCAAGCAAGACAACACGGGCCTTGGGGGCTACAACACTAAGTTGTTTCATAGATCATGAGGTTCAAATTGAAGACCCGGCTCATCACACACTGATGGCCCGGCCCTTGGGGGCTACTGTTGGAATTATGCCCTAGAGGCAATAATAAATGTATAGTTATTATTATAATTCCTGTATCAAGATAATAGTTTATTATCCATGCTATAATTGTATTGAATGAAGACTCATTTACATGTGTGGATACATAGACAAAACACCGTCCCTAGCATGCCTCTAGTTGGCTAGCCAGTTGATCGATGATAGTCAGTGTCTTCTGATTATGAACAAGGTGTTGTTGCTTGATAACTGGATCACGTCATTAGGAGAATCACGTGATGGACTAGACCCAAACTAATAGACGTAGCATGTTGATCGTGTCATTTTGTTGCTACTGTTTTCTGCGTGTCAAGTATTTATTCCTATGACCATGAGATCATATAACTCACTGACACCGGAGGAATGCTTTGTGTGTATCAAACGTCGCAATGTAACTGGGTGACTATAAAGATGCTCTACAGGTATCTCCGAAGGTGTTAGTTGAGTTAGTATGGATCAAGACTGGGATTTGTCACTCCGTGTGACGGAGAGGTATCTCGGGGCCCACTCGGTAATACAACATCACACACAAGCCTTGCAAGCAATGTAACTTAGTGTAAGTTGCGGGATCTTGTATTACGGAACGAGTAAAGAGACTTGCCGGTAAACGAGATTGAAATATGTATGCGGATACTGATGATAGAATCTCGGGCAAGTAACATACCGAAGGACAAAGGGAATGACATACGGGATTATACGAATCCTTGGCACTGAGGTTCAAACGATAAGATCTTCATAGAATATGTAGGATCCAATATGGGCATCCAGGTCCCGCTATTGGATATTGACCGAGGAGTCTCTCGGGTCATGTCTACATAGTTCTCGAACCCGCAGGGTCTGCACACTTAAGGTTCGACGTTGTTTTATGCGTATTTGAGTTATATGGTTGGTTACCGAATGTTGTTCGGAGTCCCGGATGAGATCACGGACGTCACGAGGGTTTCCGGAATGGTCCGGAAACGAAGATTGATATATAGGATGACCTCATTTGATTACCGGAAGGTTTTCGGAGTTACCGGGAATGTACCGGGAATGACGAATGGGTTCCGGGAGTTCACCGGAGGGGGGCAACCCACTCCGGGGAAGCCCATAGGTATTTGTGGGGGTCACACCAGCCCTTAGTGGGCTGGTGGGACAGCCCACCAAATCCTATGCGCCAAGGAAGAAAAATCAAAGGAAGAAAGAAAAAAAAAGGAAGAAGTGGGAAAGGGGAAGGACTCCCTCCCACCAAACCAAGTAGGACTCGGTTTGGGGGGGGAGAGTCCTCCCCCCTGGCTCGGCCGACCCCTTGGGGTTCCCTTGGACCCCAAGGCAAGGTCCCCCTCCCTCCTCCTATATATATGGGGCTTTTAGGGCAGATTTGAGACGACTTTCTCATGGCTGCCCGACCACATACCTCCATAGTTTTTCCTCTAGATCGTGTTTCTGCGGAGCTCGAGCGGAGCCCTGTTGAGACAAGATCATCACCAACCTCCGGAGCGCCGTCACGCTGCCGGAGAACTCTTCTACCTCTCCGTCTCTCTTGCTGGATCAAGAAGGCCGAGATCATCGTCGAGCTGTACGTGTGCTGAACGCGGAGGTGCCGTCCGTTCGGTACTAGATCGTGGGACTGATCGCGGGATTGTTCGCGGGGCGGATCGAGGGACGTGAGGACGTTCCACTACATCAACCGCGATCTCTAATCGCTTCTGCTGTACGATCTACAAGGGTACGTAGATCACTCATCCCCTCTCGTAGATGGACATCACCATGATAGGTCTTCGTGCGCGTAGGAAAATTTTTGTTTCCCTTGCGACGTTCCCCAACAGTGGCATCATGAGCTCGGTTCATGCGTAGATGTCTTCTCGAGTAGAACACAAAAGGTTTTGTGGGCGGTGATGTGCGTTTTGCTGCCCTCCTTAGTCTTTTCTTGATTCCGCGGTATTGTTGGATTGAAGCGGCTTGGACCGACATTACTCGTACGCTTACGAGAGACTGGTTTCATCGTTACGAGTAACTCCCTTTGCTCAAAGATGACTGGCAAGTGACGGTTTCTCCAACTTTAGTTGAATCGGATTTGACCGAGGAGGTCCTTGGATGAGGTTAATTAGCAACTCATATATCTCCGTTGTGGTGTTTGCGTAAGTAAGATGCGATCCTACTAGATACCCTTGGTCACCACGTAAAACATGCAACAACAAAATTAGAGGACGTCTAACTTGTTTATGCAGGGTATGATTGTGATGTGATATGGCCAATGATGTGATGTGATATATTGGATGTATGAGATGATCATGTTGTAATAGAAATATCGACTTGCACGTCGATGGTACGGCAACCGGCAGGAGCCATAGGGTTGTCTTTATACTAACATATGTGCTTGCAGATGCGTTTACTATTTTGCTAGGATGTAGCTTTAGTAGTAATAGCATAAGTAGCACGGCAACCCCGATGGCGACACGTTGATGGAGATCATGATGATAGAGATCATGGTGTGGCGCCGGTGACAAGAAGATCGTGCCGGTGCTTTGGTGATGGAGATCAAGAAGCACGTGATGATGGCCATATCATGTCACTTATGAATTGCATGTGATGTTAATCCTTTTATGCACCTTATTTTGCTTAGAACGACGGTAGCATTATGAGGTGATCTCTCACTAAAATTTCAAGACAAAATTGTGTTCTCCCCGACTGTGCACCGTTGCTATAGTTCGTCGTTTCGAGACACCACGTGATGATCGGGTGTGATAGACTCAACGTTCACATACAACGGGTGCAAAACAGTTGCGCACGCAGAACACTCGGGTTAAGCTTGACGAGCCTAGCATGTGCAGACATGGCCTCGGAACACATGAGACCGAAAGGTCGATCATGAATCATATAGATGATATGATTAGCATAGGGATGCTTACCACTGAAACTACTCCCGACTCACGTGATGATCAGACTTGGGATAGTGTAGGTGGATCATGAACCACTCAAATGACTAGAGAGATGTACTTTTTGAGTGGGAGTTTAGCATGTAATTTGATTAAGTTGAACTCTAATTATCTTGAACATAGTCTAAGTCCACTTTGAATATATTTGTGTTGTAGATCATGGCTCACGCAAGTGTCATCCTCAATTTTAATACGTTCCTAGAGAAAGCTAAGTTGAAAGATGATGGAAGCAACTTTGTAGACTGGGCTCGTAATCTTAAGCTAATCTTACAAGCTGGAAAGAAGGATTATGTCCTTAATGCTGCGCTAGGAGATGAACCACCCGCTACGGCTGATCAGGATGTTAAGAATGCTTGGTTAGCGCGTAAGGAGGACTACTCAATAGTTCAATGTGCAGTCTTGTATGGCTTAGAACCGGGACTTCAACGTCACTTTGCGCGTCATGGAGCATTTGAGATGTTCCAGGAGTTGAAGTTCATCTTTCAGAAGAACGCCCGGATCGAGAGGTATGAGACCTCCGATAAATTCTATGCTTGCAAGATGGAGAAAAACTCGTCTGTCAGTGAACATGTGCTCAAAATGTCTGGGTACTCAAACCGTCTAGCTGAACTGGGGATTGAACTCCCGCAAGAAGCTATCACTGACAGAATCCTCCAATCACTGCCGCCAAGCTATAAAAGCTTCGTGTTGAACTACAACATGCAAGGGATGAACAAGTCTCCCGGCGAGTTGTTTGCGATGCTGAAAGTCGCAGAGTCTGAACTCCGTAAAGAACATCAAGTGTTGATGGTGAGCAAGACCACTAGTTTCAAGAGAAACGGCAAAGGCAAGAAGGGCAATTCGAAGAAGAGCGGCAAGCCTGTTGCCAATCCGCCGAAGAAACCCAAGGCTGGACCTAAGCCTGAAACAGAGTGCTTCTATTGCAAGGGTATGGGTCACTGGAAGCGCAATTGCCCCAAGTATCTGGCAGATAAGAAGGCGGGCAAAGAAAAATCAGGTATATTTGATATACATGTTATTGATGTGTACTTAACCAGCTCTCGTAGTAGTGCCTGGGTATTCGATACCGGTTCTGTTGCTCACATTTGCAACTCGAAGCAGGAACTGCGGAATAGACGGAGGCTGGCGAAAGACGAAGTGACGATGCGCGTAGGAAACGGTTCCAAGGTTGATGCAATCGCCGTCGGCACCGTGTCACTTCAACTACCATCGGGATTAGTGATGAACTTAAATCATTGTTATTTAGTGCCTGCGTTGAGCATGAACATTATATCTGGATCTTGTTTATTGCGAGACGGTTACTCTTTTAAGTCTGAGAATAATGGTTGTTCTATTTCTATGAGTAACATCTTTTATGGTCATGCACCGAATGTGAGAGGATTGTTCATATTGAATCTCGATAGCGATACACATATACATAACATTGAGACCAAAAGAGTTAGAGTAAACAATGATAGCGCCATATTTTTGTGGCACTGCCGCTTGGGTCATATTGGTGTAAAGCGCATGAAGAAACTCCATGCTGATGGACTTTTGGAGTCACTTGACTTTGATTCACTTGACACGTGCGAACCATGCCTCATGGGCAAGATGACTAAGACTCCGTTCTCCGGAACAATGGAGCGTGCAAGTGACTTGTTGGAAATCATACATACCGATGTGTGTGGTCCGATGAGCGTGGAGGCACGCGGCGGATATCGTTATTTTCTCACCTTCACTGACGATTTAAGTAGATATGGTTATGTCTACTTGATGAAGCACAAGTCTGAAACATTTGAAAAGTTCAAGCAATTTGAGAGTGAAGTGGAAAATCATCGTAACAAGAAGATCAAGTTCCTACGGTCTGATCGTGGGGGTGAATATCTGAGTTTCGAGTTTGGTACTCACTTAAAACAATGTGGAATTGTTTCGCAGTTAACACCGCCTGGAACACCACAGCGTAATGGTGTGTCCGAACGTCGTAATCGTACTTTGTTAGAAATGGTGCGATCTATGATGTCTCTTACTCATTTGCCGTTATCGTTTTGGGGTTATGCATTAGAAACAGCTGCATTCACTTTAAATAGGGCACCATCGAAATCCGTTGAGACGACACCATACGAACTGTGGTACGGCAAAAGGCCAAAGTTGTCGTTTCTTAAAGTTTGGGGATGTGATGCTTATGTCAAAAAGCTTCAGCCTGAAAAGCTGGAACCCAAAGCGGAAAAGTGCGTCTTCATAGGTTACCCAAAAGAGACAGTTGGGTACACCTTCTATCTCAAAACCGAGGGCAAAGTGTTTGTTGCTCAGAACGGAACTTTTCTCGAGAAGGAGTTTCTCTCGAGAGAATTGAGTGGGAGGAAGATAGAACTTGACGAGGTTGTCGAACCTCTCATCCCTCTGGATGGTGGCGCAGGGCAAGGGGAAACCCCTGTGATTGCGACACCAGTTGAGGAGGAAGTTAATGATGATGATCATGAAACTCCAGTTCAAGTTTCTGTTGAACCACGCAGGTCGACGAGATCACGCGCTGCTCCAGAGTGGTACGGTAATCCCGTCTTGTCAATCATGTTGTTAGACAACAATGAACCTGCAAATTATGAAGAAGCAATGGTGGGCCCAGATTCCAACAAATGGCTAGAAGCCATGAAATCCGAGATAGGATCCATGTATGAGAACAAAGTGTGGACTTTGGAGATACTGCCTGAGGGCCGCAAGGCTATTCAGAACAAATGGATCATTAAGAAGAAGACGGACGCTGACGGTAATGTGACCGTTTATAAAGCTCGACTTGTGGCAAAGGGTTTCTCACAAGTTCCAGGAATTGACTACGATGAGACTTTCTCTCCCGTAGAGATGCTTAAGTCCGTCAGAATCATGTTAGCAATAGCTGCATTTTTCGATTATGAAATATGGCAGATGGATGTCAAAACGGCGTTCCTTAACGGTTTCCTTAAGGAAGAGTTGTATATGATGCAACCCGAAGGTTTTGTCGATCCTAAAAATGCTGACAAGGTGTGCAAGCTCCAGCGATCCATTTATGGACTGGTGCAAGCATCTCGGAGTTGGAACAAACGCTTGGATGAGGTGATCAAAGCATTTGGGTTTATACAAGTGGTTGGAGAATCTTGTATTTACAAGAAAGTGAGTGGGAGCTCTGTGGCGTTTCTAATATTATATGTGGATGACATATTACTGATTGGAAACAACATAGAGCTTTTGGAGAGCATAAAAGGTTACTTGAATAAAAGTTTCTCTATGAAGGACCTAGGAGAAGCTGCTTACATTCTAGGCATTAAGATCTATAGGGATAGATCAAAACGCCTGATAGGACTTTCACAAAGCACGTACCTTGATAAAGTTTTGAAGAGGTTCAAAATGGAACAGTCCAAGAAAGGGTTCTTGCCAGTGTTACAAGGTACGAGATTGAGTAAGACTCAGTGCCCAGCAACTGATGAAGATAGAGAGCATATGCGCTCCGTCCCCTATGCTTCAGCCATAGGCTCTATCATGTATGCAATGCTGTGCACTAGACCGGATGTTAGCCTGGCCATAAGTATGGCAGGTAGGTTCCAGAGTAATCCAGGAGTGGATCACTGGACGGCGGTCAAGAATATCCTGAAGTACCTGAAAAGGACTAAGGAGATGTTTCTCGTGTATGGAGGTGACGAAGAGCTCGCCGTAAAAGGTTACGTCGATGCAAGCTTTGACACAGATCCGGACGACTCTAAGTCGCAAACCGGATACGTATTTATTCTTAATGGGGGTGCAGTAAGCTGGTGCAGTTCCAAGCAAAGCGTCGTAGCAGATTCTACATGTGAAGCAGAGTACATGGCTGCCTCGGAGGCGGCTAAGGAGGGTGTCTGGATGAAGCAGTTCATGACGGATCTTGGAGTGGTGCCAAGTGCACTGGATCCAATAACCTTGTTTTGTGACAACACTGGTGCCATTGCCTTGGCAAAGGAACCAAGGTTTCACAAGAAGACCAGCCACATCAAACGACGCTTCAACCTCATCCGCGACTACGTCGAGGAGGAGGACGTAAATATATGCAAAGTGCACACGGATCTGAATGTAGCAGACCCGCTGACTAAACCTCTTCCACGGCCAAAACATGATCGACACCAGAACTGTATGGGTGTTAGATTTATTACAATGTAATTCACATGGTGATGTGAGGGCTAGATTATTGACTCTAGTGCAAGTGGGAGACTGTTGGAATTATGCCCTAGAGGCAATAATAAATGTATAGTTATTATTATAATTCCTGTATCAAGATAATAGTTTATTATCCATGCTATAATTGTATTGAATGAAGACTCATTTACATGTGTGGATACATAGACAAAACACCGTCCCTAGCATGCCTCTAGTTGGCTAGCCAGTTGATCGATGATAGTCAGTGTCTTCTGATTATGAACAAGGTGTTGTTGCTTGATAACTGGATCACGTCATTAGGAGAATCACGTGATGGACTAGACCCAAACTAATAGACGTAGCATGTTGATCGTGTCATTTTGTTGCTACTGTTTTCTGCGTGTCAAGTATTTATTCCTATGACCATGAGATCATATAACTCACTGACACCGGAGGAATGCTTTGTGTGTATCAAACGTCGCAACGTAACTGGGTGACTATAAAGATGCTCTACAGGTATCTCCGAAGGTGTTAGTTGAGTTAGTATGGATCAAGACTGGGATTTGTCACTCCGTGTGACGGAGAGGTATCTCGGGGCCCACTCGGTAATACAACATCACACACAAGCCTTGCAAGCAATGTAACTTAGTGTAAGTTGCGGGATCTTGTATTACGGAACGAGTAAAGAGACTTGCCGGTAAACGAGATTGAAATAGGTATGCGGATACTGACGATCGAATCTCGGGCAAGTAACATACCGAAGGACAAAGGGAATGACATACGGGATTATACGAATCCTTGGCACTGAGGTTCAAACGATAAGATCTTCGTAGAATATGTAGGATCCAATATGGGCATCCAGGTCCCGCTATTGGATATTGACCGAGGAGTCTCTCGGGTCATGTCTACATAGTTCTCGAACCCGCAGGGTCTGCACACTTAAGGTTCGACGTTGTTTTATGCGTATTTGAGTTATATGGTTGGTTACCGAATGTTGTTCGGAGTCCCGGATGAGATCACGGACGTCACGAGGGTTTCCGGAATGGTCCGGAAACGAAGATTGATATATAGGATGACCTCATTTGATTACCGGAAGGTTTTCGGAGTTACCGGGAATGTATCGGGAATGACGAATGGGTTCCGGGAGTTCACCGGAGGGGGGCAACCCACTCCGGGGAAGCCCATAGGTATTTGTGGGGGTCACACCAGCCCTTAGTGGGCTGGTGGGACAGCCCACCAAATCCTATGCACCAAGGAAGAAAAATCAAAGGAAGAAAGAAAAAAAAGGAAGAAGTGGGAAAGGGGAAGGACTCCCTCCCACCAAACCAAGTAGGACTCGGTTTGGGGGGGGGAGAGTCCTCCCCCCTGGCTCGGCCGACCCCTTGGGGTTCCCTTGGACCCCAAGGCAAGGTCCCCCTCCCTCCTCCTATATATATGGGGCTTTTAGGGCAGATTTGAGACGACTTTCTCACGGCTGCCCGACCACATACCTCCATAGTTTTTCCTCTAGATCGTGTTTCTGCGGAGCTCGGGCGGAGCCCTGTTGAGACAAGATCATCACCAACCTACGGAGCGCCGTCACGCTGCCGGAGAACTCTTCTACCTCTCCGTCTCTCTTGCTGGATCAAGAAGGCCGAGATCATCGTCGAACTGTACGTGTGCTGAACGCGGAGGTGCCGTCCGTTCGGTACTAGATCGTGGGACTGATCGCGGGATTGTTCGCGGGGCGGATCGAGGGACGTGAGGACGTTCCACTACATCAACCGCGATCTCTAATCGCTTCTGCTGTACGATCTACAAGGGTACGTAGATCACTCATCCCCTCTCGTAGATGGACATCACCATGATAGGTCTTCGTGCGCGTAGGAAAATTTTTGTTTCCCTTGCGACGTTCCCCAACAGCTACAGGTAATATGGATATATCAAAAATATTGAAGAGCACATTTCATTTTGTCATGGAGGTGAAGTATTGGGAGATCGGTTCAGCATATTTTTATCTAGTTGAAGCGCGCAAAGACCGACTCAACATCACACAGATTTGTCAATTGGAGTTCAGTTGTTTGATGGGGCACTACCAATAATCATGACCCGCCATTAGCAATCATGACTTACCATTGTCAATCATAACCCGCCGAACCAAGAGAAACTGGTTCAACATTGTGTGGATTTCTTATTCCCCAATTTTTCATCAAGCCAAAGCATTGGAGGCCGACTCAATGGCATATGTATTTTATTACAAAGGACACGTACCAACAAGATGATTGTGAAGATGGCTCGTTATTATGAAGAAGAAACCCGGATTTTTCAAGGAGCCACTTCAGTAAATCAAGCCGGCCAGAGGAGCTAGCCGGTCCCTTAACTTATTTTTTATTCTTATTTCAGGAGCTTACCATGAATAAATTCAAGCTAACCTGGGGGCTAATGTCGGGGATATACCCCGCAGTGTAACCCGGCTTGGAGTATAACCCGCCAAAGGACTTGGCGACTCACCAGCGACTCAGCAGTGACCTGGCAGGCGACTCATACTTGTACCCAGAGGTGACTTAGATAAATGACGAAGGCCCAAGTCCCGGCGTACACCCTGGCATAAGGCGGCTCATAGAGAGGCCAGGAGGGCCGGCTCACAAGAGAAGGCCCAAGAAGAGGAGAGACTCCCTCACAAAGGAAACAAGACCCGGATTAGGATTCAAGAGAGACTAGTCCTATTCCTACTTTTAGTAGGACTCTACATGTAAACCTACCCCTTCCACCTATATAAGGAGGGGTAAGGCGCCCCAAGAGGGACAAGAGACACAACTTAGGTCTAGACAAGACAAATCATGAGATAGACAGATTAGACACCCACGAGATTAGAGGTGCCGAGTCTGCACCCTTGTAATCGTGATCATCATCTTCATCAATGAAACACAAGCAGGACGTAGGCTTTTACCTCCATCGGAGGGGCCGAACCTAGGTAAACTCGCGTCTCTAGATTCCGACCAACCCCTCCCAAGCCGCCACATGGTTGCGATGGCCTCACACCTAAGTTCTCTCACGAGGAAATCTGTCATCACAAAACCACGACAGCGTGCCTTCTCGGATGGCCTTAGATTTGACGAAGTGCTTGTTGCGTGCTGCTCACACGTTGAACCGTTTAGGATTTGGGAGTAGGGCCGTGTCGAATTTGTCGTACTACTTTAAATAAAATATGTATGAAATCATATGATTGTATTTCAAGTTGTTTGCATGCACTTTAATGTATTTACATTAAGTTTCTATGATTTTACATGAATTTTTTCCCACAGTTATAGTTTTGTAGCACTATTTTTACTATCGGACCTGCCCAACATTTTTTTGGTAGCTCCGACACTCTTTGACAACACATCAAAATATTAGGACATCAATATTAGGAAATTGATTTAATATATTTTATAAATAGATATCCCTTGATATATAGGAAAAACACACATTACATAACTAGAAATTAATGTTAGGGCTTATACTAGCACCCTTACAAATAACTTAGCATGGCATGGCCCCTCTGCCACTGATACGTCTCAAACGTATCTATAATTTTTGATGGTTTCATGCTGTTATCTTGTCTTCTTTGGATGTTTTATGTACCTTTTTATATCTTTTTTGGGACTAACTTATTAATTCAGTGCCAAGTGCCAGTTCCTGTTTTTCTGTGTTTTTGACTCTTTTCAGATCTCATTTTGGAACGGAGTCCAAACGGAAAAAAAAACCCCGAAATGATTTTTTCCCGAATGGAAGAAGATCAGGGGCCTCTGGGCCAAGCGAGGTGGGCTCCAAGGAGCCCACAAGCACCCACTCCGCCACCAGGGGGGAGGCGGTGGTGTCAGGGCTTGTGGCCTCCCTGGCCGCCCCTGACCTAGATCCTTGGCCTATATATTCCCAAATATTCAGCAAAAAAATCAGGGGAGCCTCGAAAAAACTTTTCCGCCGCCGCAAGGTTACGTTTCCGCGAGATCTCATCTGGAGACCCTTCCCGGCGCCCTGCCGGAGGGGACTTTGGAGTTGGAGGGCTTCTTCATCATCATCATCGCCCCTCCAATGACTCGTGAGTACTTCACTTCAGACCTACGGGTCCGTAGTTAGTAGCTAGATGGCTTCTTCTCTCTCTCTCTTGGATCTTCAATACAAATTTCTCCATGATCTTCATGGAGATCTATCCGATGTAATCTTCTTTGGCGGTGCATTTGTCGAGATCTGATGAATTGTGGATTTGTGCTCAGATTATCTATGATATATATTTGAGTCTTTGCTGATTTCTTATATGCATGGCTTGATATCCTTGTAAGTCTCTCCGAGTCTTGGGTTTTGTTTAGCCAACTAGATCTATGATTCTTGCAATGGGAGAAGTGCTTGGTTTTGGGTTCTACCATGTGGTGACCTTTCCCAGTGACAGTAGGGGCAGCAAGGCACACATCAAGTAGTTGCCATCAAGGGTAAAAAGATGGGGTTTTTATCATTGGTTTGAGATTATCCCTCTACATCATGTCATATTGCTTAAGGCGTTACTCTGTTCTTATGGACTTAATACACTAGATGCATGCTGGATAGCGGTCGACGTGTGGAGTAATAGTAGTAGATGCAGAAAGTATCGGTCTATTTATTTTGGACGTGATGCCTATAGATATAATCATTGCATAGATATCGTCACGACTTTGCGCGGTTCTATCAATTGCTCGACAGTAATCTGTTCACCCACCGTCTACTTGCTTTCATGAGAGAAGCCACTAGTAAACACTACAGCCCCCGGGTCTATTCACATCCATCGTTTAAACCTCCACTTTTACTTTGCTTTGTTACTTTGTTGCTTTCAGTTCTCTCTTGGCAAACAATCTATAAGGGATTGACAACCCCTTCATAGCGTTGGGAGCAAGCTTTTATGTTTGTGCATGATCTTGAGAAACTCCTCCACTGGATTGATACCTTGGTTCTCAAACTGAGGGAAATACTTACCACTGCTACGCTACATCACCCTTTCCACTTCGAGGGAACACCAACGCAAGTCTCCAAGGCCACGGGGGAAATCCTTTGCATACTTTCCTAGGAATTCCCTTAAGGCGTAGCCGCAGCAGAAGGATCAAGCCAAGTATTCTCCCGTCGACGTGCCTATTGCTGGCGCCATTGGAAGGTCTTTTGTTGCTGTAGCAGAAGTATTTCTGGCGCGGTTGCCGGGGAGGAGAAATCAAGATCTATCCAAGTAGGTCTCACAAGCTCTTCTCTTGCATTTACTTTTGTTGCCAGTTGCCTCTCGTTTTCCTCTCCCCCACTTCACATTTTCCGTTTTCATTTGCCTTTCTCCTTCGCCATTTTCTTTTGCCTTTGCCTTTTCTCTTTGCCAGTTTTCTAGCCTGCTTGTGTGCTTGTTTGTTTGTTGAAGTCATCATGGCTTAAAACACCAAACTTTGTGACTTCTCGAGCACTAATAATAATGATTTTATTAGTACTCCGATTGCTCCCGCCACTAGTGCGGAATCATATGAAATCAACGCAGCTTTGCTGAATCTTGTTATGAAAGAGCAATTCTCTGGCCTTCCTAGTGAAGATGCCGCATCCCATCTCAATACCTTCATTGAGCTTTGTGATATGCAAAAGAAAAGAGATGTGGATAATGACGTGATTAAGTTGAAACTTTTTCCTTTCTCGTTGCGAGATCGCGCAAAAACTTGGTTTTCTTCTTTGCCTAAAAATAGTATCGATTCTTGGGATAAGTGAAAAGATGCCTACATATCCAAGTATTTTCCACCGGCTAAGATCATCTCCTTACGTAACGATATCATGAATTTCAAGAAACTTGATCATGAACACGTTGCACAATCTTGGGAGAGGAAGAAGCTTATGATTAGAAATTGTCCCGCTCATGGCTTGAGTTTGTGGATGATTATACAAATCTTTTACGCTGGCTTGAATTTCGCTTCTCGCAATATCTTGGACTCCGCCTCAGGTGGAACGTTCATGGAAATCACGTTAGGAGACGCTACAAAACTCCTAGACAATATCATGACCAACGACTCTCAGTGGCACACTGAAAGGTCGCCTGCTATCAAAAAGGTGCACGCTATAGAAAAGATTAACTCGCTTAGTGCTAGGATGGACGAGTTGATGAATTTGGTTGCTAGTAGAAATGCTACCATAGATCCTAATGACATGCCACTATCTTTTTTGATTGAGAGTAGCAACGCTAGTTTGGACGTAAATTTTGTTGGTAGGAACAATTTTGGCAACAACAATGCTTTTAGAGGAAACTATGTTCCTAGGCCTTTTCCTAGTAACTCCTCTAACAATTATGGCAATTCCTACGGCAACACGTATGGAAATCACAACAAATTACCCTCTGATCTAGAGAGTAATATAAAAGAGTTCATCAACTCTCAAAAGATTTTCAATGCGTCCATAGAGAAAAAACTACTCAAAATAGACGATTTGGCTAAGAGCGTTGATAGGATGTCTTTTGATATTGATGCTTTGAAAGTTAGTTGGACTCCTCCCAAGGTCAACTTGGATTAAACTTTGAAAGCTATGCGTATCTCCATGAATGAGAGCAAAGAAAGAACCGCCCAAATTCGTGCTAGACATGAATGGTTTAAAAGGGTGCGTTCTAGTGATGCAAATCACGAAGATCTTAAAGGGCTTGGTGTGTATCCTCTTGCATCTTTGTTTTCGCGTGTCAAACCTACTTATGGAGGGGCTGGATATGAATCCACTTTGGTTGAAAAATGCCCCAATGATTCAGAGTCCACCTATCTTGATGATAAAGGTGTGGAGAGTGGAGTAGAAGAAGTCAAAATTTTGGGTAGTAATGAAACTCCCACTTTGGATTTCAAGGAATTCAATTATGATAATTGCTCCTTGTTTGAATGCATTTCTTTGATGCAATCCATTGCAAACTCTCCACATGCTTATAGCGAAAGCAAAGCCTTTACCGTGCATATCGTAGATGCTATGATGAAATCTCTTGAAGAGAAGCTCGAACTAGAAGTCTCTATACCTAGAAAACTTCATGATGAGTGGGAACCTACTATCAAAATCAAGATAAAAAACTATGAGTGCAATGCTTTGTGTGATTTGGGTGCTAGTGTTTCCGCGATTCCAAAGTCTTTATGTGATATTCTTGGTTTTCATGAGATTGAAGAGTGTTCTCTTAATTTGCATCTTGCGGATTCTACTGTCAAGAAAGCCATGGGGAGGATTGATGATGTTCTTATTGTTGCAAATAAGAACTATGTACCCGTGGATTTCATTGTACTTGACATAGATTGCAATCCTTAATGCCCCATTATTCTTGGTAGACCTTTCCTAAGGACTATTGGTGCTATCATCGATATGAAGGAAGGGAATATTAGATTTCAATTTCCTTTGAAGAAGGGCATGGAGCACTTTCCTAGAAAGAAAATAAGATTTCCTTATGAATCTATGTTGAGGGCTACTTATGGTTTGAGCACCAAAGATGACTATACCTGATTCCATCACTTTTTGCCTAGCTAAGGGCGTTAAACAAAAGCGCTTGTTGGGAGGCAACCCAACGAATCTATCTTTTTTCTTTCTATTTTGTGTTTTCCACACTTTCATAATTCTGTTATGATTGTGTTTTTTTGGGTTTCTTTTTGCGTTTGTGCCAAGCAAAACCGTTATGATTAGTCTTGGAGATGATCGTTTGGTCATGCTGGAAAAGACAGAAACTTTCTGCTCACGAAAAGAATTTTCATTTCTTTCTGTAAGAGATTTTGAGTTGATTCTTTTTGCTGCTGATTGCTATGCAAATTCTTCAGACTGTCGTAATTTTTCAGAATTTGTGAAGTACCAGAAGTATACAAAATATACAGATTGCTACAGACTGGTCTGATGTTAACAGATTCTGTTTTTATTGTGTTGGTTGCTTATTTTGATGAAACTATGGATAGTATCGGGGGGTATTAGCCATGGAAGATTGAAAATAAAGTAACCCAACATCAGCATAAGTAGACTTTAAGTTTGCTACAGTACCTAAGGAAGTGGTGGTTTGCTTTCTCATACTAATGTTATCACGAGTTTCTGTTTAAGTTTCGTGTTGTGAAGTTTTCAAGTTTTGGGTGAAGTTCTTATGGACAAAGAGATAAAGAGTGGTAAGAGCTAAAGCTTGGGGATGCCCAAGGCACCCCAAGAGATTCAAGGATGTCGTAAAAGCCTAAGCTTGGGGATGCCCCGGGAAGGCATCCCCTCTCTCGTCTTCAATCCATCGGTAACGTTACTTGGGGCTATATTTTTATTCACCACATGTTATGTGTTTTTGCTTGGAGCGTCTTGTATCGTAGGAGTCTTTTATTTTTGTTCTGTCACAATCATCCTTGTTGCACACCTAGAGAGAGAGACATGCACTCACCATGGTTTTGTCGAGCTTCACTTATATCTTTTGGTAGACAATTCAGCTCACATGTGCTTCACTTATATCTTTAGAGCTAGATACTTTTGCTCTGTGTGCTTCACTTATATCTTTTAGAGCACAGCGGTGCGTGGCTTGGTAGTTGATCTATGCTTTGAAAGTAGTCTCAAAAGGGGTAGTTATCCAAAGGGATACGAAAACTTCCACCTTCATGTGCATTGAATAGTTAGAGAAGTTTGATCCATCTCAATTAGTTTTGAGTTGTGGTTATGGTAATATTGAGGTCATGCTAGTAAGGTGTTGTGGATCTAGAAATACTTGTGTTGAAGTTAGTGATTCCAGTAGTATGCACGTATGGTGAACCGCTATGTGATGAAATTTGAGCATGATTAGTCTATTGATTGTCATCCTTTGCGTGGCGGTTGGCATCGCGCGATGGTTTATACCTACCAACCCTTCCCCTAGGAGTATGCGTTGAATGCTTTGTTTCGATTACTAATAAAACTTTTGCAACAAGTATATGAGTTCTTCATGATTAATGTTGATTCCATGGTTTAGATGCACTTCTACCTTCTACCATCACTATCTTCTTAGTGTCGTGCAACTTTCGCTGGTGCACAAAACCCACCATTAGCCTCCCTCAAAACAGCCACCATACCTACCTACTATGGCTTTTTCAAAGTCATTCCGAGATATATTGCCATGCAACTACCACCATGACATGTGCCACCACGTATACATTGCCATTGCATGATCGTAAGATAGCTAGCATGATGTTTCCATTAATGTCTATGCTATGCTAGATCATTGTCACGGTATACTACCGAAGGCATTCCATATAGTGTGATGATCATCTTTAATGGAGCATTGTCCCATGTGAGGAAATAAAAGAGGCCAAAGAAGCCCACCAAAATAAAAATAAAATAAAATAAAATAAGAGGCCAAAGAGCCCACCAAAAAAATGATAGAAAAAGAGAGAAGGGACAATGCTACCACTTTTTCCACACTTGTGCATATTAAGCACCATGATCTTCATGATTGAGAGTCTCTCATTTTGTCACCACCATATAGCTAGCGGGAAATCTTCATTATATAACTTGGCTTGTATATTTCAATGGTAGGCTTCCTCGAAATTGCCTTAGGTCTTCGTGAGCAAGCAAGTTGGATGCACACCCACTAGTTTTCTTTAAGAGCTTTCACATACTCGTAGCTCTAGTGCATCATTTGTATGGCAATCCCTACTCATTCACATTGATATCTATTGATGAGCATCTCCACAGCTCATTGATATGCCTAGTTAATGTGACTATCTTCTCCTTTTTTGTATTGCAACCTCCACCACACTCTACACCACTTATAGTGCTAAAACCATGGCTCACGCTCATGTATTGCGTGAGAGTTGAAAAGGTTTGAGAAAGTAAAGGTGTGAAAGAATTACTTGGACAATACCGGGGTTGTGCATAATTTAAATTCGTTGTGCAATGATGATAGATCATAGCCATACTATATGCTTTTGTAGGGATAACTTTCTTTTGGCCTTGTTATTTTGAAAGTTCATGATTGCCTTGCTAGTTTGCCTGAATTATTATTGTTTCACGTCAATAGCAAACTATTGTTTTGAATCTAATGGATCTGAACATTCACGTCACATAAGAGAAGTTACAAAGGACACCTATGCTAGGTAGCATGAAAGCATAGAAAAATTCATTCTTTATCACTTCCCTACTCGAGGATGAGCAGGAGTTAAGCTGGGGGATGCTTGATACGTCTCAAACGTATCTATAATTTTTTATGGTTTCATGCTGTTATCTTGTCATCTTTGGATGTTTTATGTACCTTTTTATATCTTTTTTGGGACTAACTTATTAATTCAGTGCCAAGTGCCAGTTCCTATTTTTTCTATGTTTTTGACTCTTTTCAGATCTGATTTTGGAACGGAGTCCAAACGGAATGAAAACCCCAAAATGATTTTTTTTCCCGAACGGAAGAAGATGAGGGGGCCTATGGGCCAAGCCAGATGGGCTCCAGGGAGCCCACAAGCTCCCACTCCGCCACCACGGGGGAGGCGGCGGTGTCAGGGCTTGTGACTTCCCTGGCCGTCCCCTGACCTAGATCCTTGGCCTATATATTCCCAAATATTCAGCAAAAAATCAGGGGAGCCTCGAAAATACTTTTCCGCCGCCGCAAGCTTCCGTTTCCGCGAGATCTCATCTGGAGACCCTTCCCGGCGCCTTGCCGGAGGGGACTTTGGAGTTGGAGGGCCTCTTCATCATCATCTTCGCCCCTCCAATGACTCGTGAGTTGTTAACTTCACACCTACGGGTCCGTAGTTAGTAGCTAGATGACTTCTTCTCTCTCTTGGATCTTCAATACAAAGTTCTCCATGATCTTCATGGAGGTCTATCCGATGTAATCTTCTTTGGCGGTGTGTTTGTCGAGATCCGATGAATTGTGGATCAGATTATCTATGATTTATATTTGAGTCTTTGCTGATTTCTTATATGCATGATTTGATATACTTGTAAGTATCTCCAAGTCTTGGGTTTTGTTTGGCCAACTAGATCTATGATTCTTGCAATGGGAGAAGTGCTTGGTTTTGGGTTCTACCATGTGGTGACCTTTCCCAGTGACAGTAGGGGCAGCAAGGCACACATCAAGTAGTTGCCATCAAGGGTAGAAAGATGGGGTTTTTATCATTGTTTTGAGATTATCCCTCTACATCATGTCATCTTGCTTAAGGCGTTACTCTATTCTTATGGACTTAATACACTAGATGCATGCTGGATAGCGGTCGACGTGTGGAGTAATAATAGTAGATGCAGAAAGTATCGGTCTATTTGTTTTGGACGTGATGCCTATAGATATAATCATTGCATAGATATCGTCACGACTTTGCGTGGTTCTATCAATTGCTCGACGGTAATCTCTTCACCCACCGTCTACTTGCTTTCATGAGAGAAGCCACTAGTAAACACTACGGCCCCCGGGTCTATTCACATCCATCGTTTACACCTCCGCTTTTACTTTGCTTTGTTACTTTGTTGCTTTCAGTTCTCACTTGGCAAACAATCTATAAGGGATTGACAACCCCTTCATAGCGTTGGGAGCAAGCTTTTGTGTTTGTGCAGGATCTTGAGAAACTCCTCCACTGGGTCGATATCTTGGTTCTCAAACTGAGGGAAATACTTACCACCGCTACGCTACATCACCCTTTCCGCTTCGAGGGAACACCAACGCAAGGCTCCAAGGCCACGGGGGAAATCCTTTGCATACTAGCCTAGGAAGTCCCTTAAGGCGTAGCCGCAGCAGAAGGATCAAGCCAAGTATTCTCCCGTCGACGTGCCTATTGTTGGTGCCATTGGAAGGTCTTTTGTTGCAGTAGCAGCCGCCAAGGTCACTCCTCGTCCTCGGTGTTGTAGGGGAGAGTGTGCATGCCGTTGGCAGTGGGTAAGACGTTGTCAAAGTTGGTGAAGATGTTGTGAGTGGTGAAGGCGATGAACGCGCACCCACACAAAAATACTTTGTCGAGGAGGAAGTGGGCATCGAGGCGGTTGCTGAAGCAAGTATTGAGGCCAATCACAACACCTCCCATGGCACGATCCTCTTCCATGTGGAACATCACAAGAGAGCCACGTGGTAGGTGCCGGTAGACGGTAGTGAGGAAGAAGTTCGCCAACTCTCTCGAGCCCCTCCACCTTGAGATGGCCCACACTCATAGGGTGTCCTCCGTGACGACCCCGATGAGGTACCACATCTCCGTCACGGTAGCCGACAAATGGTAAGTCGGGCAGTAGAACTGTATCTTGTCTTGGATGGTAGGTTTGACGGTAGGTTGGTGAAGATGGATGAGGTCGAGTTGAGATGAAGGCATAGATGGGAGGTGTTTAAATAGCCGTGATGCGGCGCATCCATTCAAATGTGTTCCATGGTGTGATGCATCCGTTTGAATGCTTGCGGTGCGACACAACCATTTGAATGCATTCATCGGGGCCTCCACACTGAATCAAGGTGTGGCGACCGATAAAGTTGTGTCCTGTGGTGCACTTATGGCCCTGATCCGACGAAGCTGTATGGTGGCATGCATGCATGGAAGGTTGTGTTGGGTGGCTACGAGCATGCATGGGAAGGCTGCATCGAGTGACTGCACGCGTGCATGGCATCCTGAGGCATT
Source organism: Hordeum vulgare subsp. vulgare (assembly GCF_904849725.1). Classification (NCBI taxonomy): domain Eukaryota; kingdom Viridiplantae; phylum Streptophyta; class Magnoliopsida; order Poales; family Poaceae; genus Hordeum; species Hordeum vulgare. Next base: position 574,729,467 of record NC_058519.1, read on the forward strand.
GGCATGTCTACGACGGCCCATCGGTCCGACGAGCGTCGTGCCCCGATTGAATGCGTTTCAAAAAAGGCGTCAAGCACGCGACCCACGTCCGCTATTGCATGTTCCTCTGCCCCCGCTGCCAAGTGGGCCACCCATGTCTGTAGCCACTAAACACCCGCCCGCAGCCAATCTGGGTGAATCTCGCAAATCGATAGTGGCAAACCCTAGCACCCGATCTAAACCGTTCCCGAACAATAATCCAACGACCGTGATAGTGCGGGGTTTAGGGAGGTTTTGAGAGGTGTTTGAGGGGTTTTGAGTGGGGTTTAAGGGCTAGGGTTGAGCATAACTAATTTAAATAAAATCAAAAAAAATATAAAACTTGCACACATCTTTGTTTTATGTTACTAAGTTGCTAGGAAAAAAAATAAGAAACTACCACTACATATATTTTCATAAAATTCCCTTCACATAACTGATTTGTCATGAAAAAGGTTGCATGGTATTCAAGGGAATTGAGCTTGGGTTTAGGCTTAACCGTGGCATAGTTATCCAAACGATCCAATATTGGGCATGGACCCTATATTTCCACACTAGATGACAAGTTTTATTAAGATCATTTAGATAAGTTCGAAAAAATGCTTAGAAATAGGGTTGTTTACCCTGGCTTTGGAGCTCATTTGGAGCACATTTTTCATGAATATGAGTTTTACTTCACAAAATGCTCAGATTGATCACCTAATGTGCATACAACATGAGAATGCACTCGAACGTCAATACCCATACAAGTAAAAATTTCAAATGTGCGTCAAATTTGAAAGCCGGCTCAAATTAGAAATTTGGCTCAAATATGGATCATGGCACATAGTTCTCAAAGTACATCACACATCAGAATACAAGTAGCATTACATCACAAAAAATAGGACTAATAGTTTTGACTTCTTCTACGATGCTTTTGATTTCACAACACAAAGCTCACTAATGGTCATGGTTTTCTTCATTGGATTAGCTTGAGTGTGCGATGTTTCAGCAACCAAGGGCTGGTGTGCATGCTTCCTCCTGATATACAAAGCATTTAATTTGGTTAGTTATAGAATATTGCACACAAATAAAAAAATCACAAACATGAACATACATTGGCCTTTCAGGAGTGTAACGACATTTTGGACATCCTTTTGTGTGCCCAAGTTCCTCGCACAATTTGCATCTATTCTTGCGAATATTCTGCGAACTCTTAGGCTTCACATCTTTATCCCTCCCTTCTTACTATTCTTAGCTTTCTCAAATGACCCCTTGGATGTACTATCCTTAGGTCTGCCAGCCTTTCTTTTTGTTAAGGGAGGACACATGGAAAACTCAGTTTTCACTTCAAGCCACTAAGACTGATTTGTAAGTACTGGAATTGGAGCTGCATACACAGCCTTGAATCTTGCTACTCAGTAATATTCATGGAATTATTGGCACATGTTTATATCCGAGCGGGAGGCCAAGAGAAGCATGGCATGCTCACATGGTTTCCTAGTGTGGTGCCGCTCAAGAGAAGTGCAGTCATGCATTTTTGTGTTAAAAACATCTCGCCTTCTAGTCTTGGTATCTCTAACTTCAGCAACACACATTGTAGGGTTTTCAACAGAAAAATGTGTAAACTTTCTGCTCCTGTTAAACACCTGTTGTACCACTACAACTTAACCCCATGCAGAAAATCAGCAATCTTTCTTCTCAATTCCCACAAACACATGATCATGATCCTTATTTGGTCAACCATGTCATGCACAAGAAATTTACAAATGGCTTCACCTTGTTGCTCAAACACTCTGCCAAGTTGTTGTTGATATAATCACACTTGATGGCAGTGTTAAATCCTGACCAGTACCATAATAGAGAATGATAGGTGTTCATCCATGGACCAAACTCACTACATGGTGCCATTATTTTACCAAGATGATATGAATGTGTGGGATTAGTGTAAGATCTTGCTGCTTGCCCCACTGGATTGTTTGATCAAATTCATCCACATATGTCCGAGACACTCCCTCTACTCAACATGGGGAAAAAATTCTTGACTGCAATTTCTAGCTCTTTACATGCATCTATCTGGAATGCCAAAAGTGACATTGACCCTATGCATCTTTTCAGCTGCATCATGAAGCATGTCCATGAAACCTTTGTATCTGACTGAAACAAGCAAATAGCAACATGGAATATCCAATTATGTCCATCTAGAGCATTGCATGCTGCCAATTGACCATTCCACTTCCTACTCAAAGTAGAAGAGACTATGCTAAAAATGGACTACACTCTGCTTTAAAACCATTGATTCAAGGCTTTAAAGCCATAAAGAACTTAGAGGAAACGATTTTTCCATCCTCTGTTACCTTAGTATCTATCTCAACAACACTGCCAGGTGACCTCTTGTCCACCTCTCCTTTGAAGTTATAAAGCATCCTAAAGGTATTTCCCAATCACCATATAATTGTTTCATTGCCTTTTGTATTGCCTTCCACACTCTGGTATATTTCAGCTTAATGGGGTACTGATTTTCTAGGTCTACTAGAAGTTTCTTTGCAGTAGTGTTTGGTATATTGGATAAAATAGGAGTAATGTTTTTTGCAACCCAAATGTGTGATGTCATGGTTAATACTCTTTGTGAACTTGTAACACAAGTATGTTGATGTGGGATTTGATTAACCCTGATGGCATTAGCATCAGGTTGGCGTCTAGCATATATGTACCACTTGCAAGGCTTGGTGTTTTCATCAAAACTTATGCACATTGCATAAAACTTCTTTCTATCAGTTCACTTAGTCTTGTCATCCAACTCATAATTGACAACATAAGTCTTGAAACACATTCTAAACTCATCATGTTCGGTCACAACGACCCCACTTCAATATCAGGGTTTTCTTTGTCATAGACATTCACTAGCTCATCATCGCATGCATCATCAACACCATCAACACCATCTTCCACCAACTGTCCATCCACATTGGTGAAGTGAAAAAATATGTAGGGTTATCTAATTCTACCAAATTCAAATCAACGGAAGCAAATCTTGAAGCACCACACCCTGTTTGTCAGTGCCGACTCCATCTAGTCGAGCCCACCCGCGTCCCACACAATGGAGATTCCAAATATGCCAAAAAACAGAGGCAATGCGGTCAGTTCTAAATCGACATGGAGTAGGGTTTTGAATTCACCCACCTCATCTGCGAAGCAGCTGAGAACGATAGCTCCACCACACACAGACCGCTGCCGAGAACAAAGATGGGAGCAGGGAGGGTTCAGTCTGGCACGGGTCCACGTCTCACTTGATGCACCACCAAATGAAGTTGGACCCGCCTGCCTTAACATAAGATCGTTCCGTTGACGGCCGTTTTATTGCCTTGCCGGACCTTGGTTATTTCTGCTTCACACCAACTTTTTATATTACCAACTGTGTCATTGTGCTTCAATTACGCGTTTAAAAACACCGCGTTTGAGGTATGTTTCCCCACGTCTCACTTGATGTCAGGTCGTCCCACTAGTCTGGAGGTAACGATCAAAGGCGTTGACTCTACGGTAGCCCTCCATTTGGACTTTTGTGAGCAAGTTCTAGACGGGGTGGACAAACGTTAGTTGGCTTGGGCAAAACTGAGCACAACTAAGGAACGGGGGCACGAAAATAGAAATCCCTTCTACAAAAGTCAAAAACACGCAAAAATAGGAACTCGCACTGGGCACTAGGTTAATAGGTTGGTTCCCAAAATAATATTAAATAGCATATTATTGCATATGAAGTATCATATGTTCATAATATGGTATCGTAAAACAATAAAAAATTATAGATACATTGGAGACGTATCAATGTCATGAATAAAAATATAGGTACAAGTGATATAACCGATAGATTGGAGGAAGAAGGGATGCCTTTCGAGGCATCCCCAAGCTTAGATGCTTGGATATTCCTTGAATATTACCTTGGGGTGCCTTGGTAATTCCTGAGATTAGCCTCTTTCGCTCCTTATTCTTTCCTCCATCGCGATTTCATCCAAAACTTGAAAAAACCTTGTTAGATCCATTAGTATAATAAAAATAAATCATTAACTTAGGTACTGTTAAAGCAAGATTCATAATTATTTTTACATAATACCTACTGTATTTTATCATCTTCATGACTTATACCCCCGATAAAATTCATAGAAACTCCAAAATAAGCACAATATGGAATAAAAACATAATTTTACTAAAACAGAACAACATGTAATGATATAGTTTTAGTCATACTTGTGTAGCTCCAAAAATTCTGAAAAATTAGGATGTTATAGTCAATTCATACACCCTCCGTTTCTTTTTATTCCGCGTATAAGATTTGGTCAAAGTCAAACAACAGAAAGTTTGACCAAATATATATCAAAAAATATGAATATCTACTATATTAAAATTATATAGTATGAAAATACATCTCGTGGTGCATCTGATAATATTGATTTCATGTTGTGAATGTTGATATTTTTTAATATAAAGTTAGTCAAACTTTACAAAGCTTGACTTTGACCAAACCTTATATGCAGACTAAAAAGAAACGGAGGGAGTACTTTAGTTATGGTTAATTTTTTTAGCAATTTATAATGCTCCCGTTCATAGGATCAATTCAATCTCTGGACACAAAGTTTCTAATTCTGCATATAACCTAGTAAACAATCGTTTTCCAACATCCCAAAGGCTTTACTTGGCCCAAAAATCAAGATAAAAGATAACAACATAATTACTATAGAGGCAATCATCATGTTGACTCACAAAACAAATTAAAAGTAGAAGATAACTATTGGGTTGCGTCCCAACATGCGCTATTGTTTAATGCCCCTAGCTAGGCATAATGCATAGTATCACATATTGTCATCTTTCAAAGCAATGCCATATGTGGCTCTCACTATAGATTCATAAGGAGGTTTAAGATTCTTTGTAGGGAAATATTACATACCTTTCTTTTGAATAAATTGGAACCTCATATTACATTCCTTCATGTCAATTATTGCACCTATAATTCTCATAAATGGTCTACCAAGTAAAATGGGATAAGACGGATTGCATTCAATATCAAGCACAATAAAGTCCACGGGCACATAATTTTTGTTAGTAAGAATAAGAACATCATTCACTATACCCAAAGACTTTTTAATTGTAGAATATGCTAAGTGTAGATTTGAAGAACATTCACTTATATTAGTGAAACCTAGGACATCACATCAAACTTTTGGCATGGTTGACATGCTAGCTCCTAGATCACACAAATAATTGCACTCATAATATTTTATTTTAATTTTAGTTGTAGGTTATCATTATTTTCTTGGTATAGATACTTCTAGTTCAAATTTCTCTTCACGAGCTTTGATAAGAGCTTCTACAATATGTTTAGTAAAAGCTTTGTTTTGTTCATATGCATTGGGTGAAGTCATCATGGATTGAAACAAAGATATGCATTCTATTAAAGATTAACTATCAAAATAAAAGCCTTGTAATCCATAGTATTGGGCAAATCACTATCTAAAGTTTTACCTCTTCAAACCCACTTTTGTCATGAATAGATTTATGATCATCACCCTCCAAATTATTGGGTCGCCTTCTAAATAAAGTTGACTTATCTTTAGTCCCATCATTATTAAGTTTTATATTGGTAAGTAAATATCTAATAGATGACACGCTAATATTTTTAATATCTTCATCATTACTATTTAGTGAATAGATCTCTCTTTCGAAGCATTCTCCCATAGCCCTAAGCTTATCAATTATTTTCCTACTTTCATCAATGGTAGACCGGGTTGCTTTTAAAGATTCAGGTAAATCATCCTTATTAGGTATCAATTTTAATTTTATGAATATACACATCATGCACAAGGATATCCATGTTTCTAGACATATCATCAATTTCACTTAGTTTTTGGTCAACCATAGTATTGAAAACCTTTTGTTAACTAATAAAATCTTTAATGTTATTCTCAAGATGAGAGGTTATACCATTATTATTATTATTACTATTATTAGTATTATATAAATTACCATAATTATTGGAGGGATTGCCTGGATACGATCTAGGATTGTTATTGAAGTTCCCTCTATAAGCATTACTATTAAAATTGTTTATTTAGATAAAACTCACATCAATAGCCTCATTATTTTGCTTAATCAAAGTAAATTAAGGAATATCATTTGATCTATAGGAGCATTTTTAGTAGCAAACATTGTCATGATACCATCAATTTTCGCACTCAATGAGGATATTTCCTCAACATAATTTGCCATCATGTTGTTGAGAAGCTTTGTTGCTTGTCCATGTGTTATCCCCATAAATGTTCCTCCTGCAGCTGAATCTAGAAGGTTTCTTGCGATCACGCATAAAATTTTTGCACTATCATCCATAAACTCAATCCATGTGTGGGACAACTTTTAATCGTCAATTTCATTAATAAACTTTTTATTAAAATATAGCTAATGTTGTTTAAAATTCATAATTTGATTTCTAAGAGATATTATCTTAGCAGGAGGAAAAATTAGCAATAAAATCATCTTTACACTTTGACCATGAATCAATACTATTATTCGGTAAAGATGAAAACCATATTTTAGCTCGATCTCTAAGAGAGAAAGGAAATGATTTTAATTTCACAATATAATTATCGACATCTTTCATTTTCTGCGTATCACATAAGTCAACGAAGGTATTAAGATGGGATGCAACATCAGTAGGATTTGCAGCAAATTATCTTTTTATAATAAGTTTTAACATATCAGCTTTTCTATCGCATGACTCCGCACTAGTGACAGGAGGAGAAATAGTTGTGCTAATACAGTCATTATTTTTAGTATTTGAGAAGTCGCACAACTTAGTAATTTCAGCGATAAACATGAGAGAAATTCAAGCAAAGATAGTAACATATTTTTTTGGGTATTTTCATTTTTTTAAAGAACATAAATAAGAGCAAAAGGCAAGGAAAGTAAAAAAAAAACAAGCAAATTGATAAAAGTGTGCACCTAGGTTGTTTGGTGAAGCCCCCCCCCCCCCCAAACGGCGCGAGAAATCCTTCTGCTAGTTGCTGTAGATGTTGGGTTTCCGTCAAAGAGGAATGGTGAAGCAATACAGTAGTAGATAGTATTTCCTTCAGTTAAGAACCAATGTTATTGAATCATAAGGAGGCGGCACACAAACAACGTCAAAAGTACCTGCATACTCACAAAACAAATGCTTGCACTTAACAAAGGCAAGATGGTTTTCAATCCCCTTGTCCCAGCCGATTGCAAGGATTAAATCTGAATAGCGATAGGTATATAAATAAAATAAAAAGGGAAATAAAACAATGAGCACTTGTAAAATAAAAAGCGATCTTGTTATGACGAAATCTCTGCAAAGCGGAACCTTGAAAGTACCTAGTGTTTTCATCACCATCAATGGCCACACGAACCTTGCCTCTCTATTTCCAGAACATTTTTTTATTGAACTGCTGACCCGGTGAAAGTTTTTGGCAGGGGAGAGGTGCCTAATTTTCTGTGTCAAATCCAGCCAGTTGGTAACAATTTTGTAGCCCGTTTGCCGTTGAATTGCCGGTTTAAGTTTTTTTGCACAGGATTTGAGCCTGTTTCTGGTTCCCTTAACAAGGGTCGAGGACTCATTAATTGAATATAATAAGTCGTTTAACATAATTAGAACCAGCTATTCTTCTAAACCCTAAATATTTGAGCAGAATGGGTGGGAGCTGCTCAATTTGAGCACAATAGGTGTTTTGAGGAGTAACTCCTTCAAATTTTGAGGAAAATGGTTAGTCGTTGTCTGAGCCTAACTCCTTCAAACAGAAAGAATGAAGAAGTTAAAGCTTTTTGAGGGAAGAGCTAGTGATTCTTGTAAGGAGTTAATGCCTTTTGAGGGAAGAGCTAGAGATTCTAATTGCAACACCATGTAGCAAAGAGAAGAAAATGATCCAACATTCCAACAATATACATGTCACTTGTGGACTAGAGCACACCACACACCTTGTATTCAACTTGCTCAAGTCGGTCTGCACTCTTGCAGTGTCCACCTCTGTCACCTAAACAAGCTATACACCAAAGGAACCAAACAGCAGCACATCACAACGAGGAAGCTCGCGTACTCTGCTCGCCCGAGCAACATGACCATGTACATGTACGCACTCACACAGTGTCCTGTATACATATGCCTCTAACGACCTATGCAGCCAGCTGCTGCTGAGTACTGCTGTTGCTGGTAGCGGTGGCGCTAGTGCCATCGTCTTCAGAGACGCAGCAATGCATCCTGCTGCCTGGAGCGTAGGCGGTGGTAGGGGCGAGAAGGGGCTCCGGCTCCAGCTCCAGGCAGAGCATCTCGGACTGGAGGATGGCGCAGTAGTGGCCGAACGTCTCCGGCGACACGTTGAGGTCGAAACCGACGCCGAAGAGGAAGTCCACCTCGAGGTAGTTCATCTCCGGCAGGCTGATCCCGCCCACCTTGGCGAAGTAGGCGTTGTTGTAGCATCTGCGAGACCAGCAAGGCAACATATGTTATGCATCAGGATTCAGTTCATGTGTTATTTATAGCAGTCAGGTTAAGTCTTTTGTTTTTTGCCTTGCTTGAGTGGCACACACCAAATCAGTTATTCAGAATCTACTTTAAAACAATCACATGTATAGAATGACAAATCGTCCAAACTAAGAATAATCACAGTGTTTGTGTAAGGAAGAAATATGTAACGAATCATCAATTGGGTAATGATTCCAGGAAAATGACAGATAGGGTTGGATGCTCCTGGCAGGAGGGAGTTGGAATAGGTAGTGTGCATCCATCAGCAAGGGCCAAGTTGCCACCGTCCTATCATGTGGCAAGTACTTGACAGTGAATTAAATTCCAAAAAGAGAGAAAAGGGTGCTGAAAGGGAGGGGTGGCTCTATCTTAAATCTTGGCTTGGGTCCACCCAAGGTGCAAAATGTGGTTGGAACATGGATGGAAGGAGCAGTGGATGGAGCCACCATTGCCTCTTTGTTTGCAGGTACTGTATAATTTTGCCAGCGCCACACACACCACCCCAGGAGCAGATAATACTCTACTCTGCCTGCTGTTTGGTGTGCTAGCACGGATAGATGATATAACGAATTCTCCAAATGCAAACCGTCATTTCCTTTTGATAGTTGTTGGAGCCTTCAATTGCCTGTACTTGTTAGGATTTAGGGAAGGGGTTGTTGGGTTCTGCTTCTTAAAGAAAGTTCCCTGCCAATGCAACCTACGTGATCTGGATTCCACAATTAGATGTCGACCTTATCCCATAAGAGCCTTCTATGACCACAACTCAACAAGTTGTCTTCAGTGGCTCTGTAAAACATGCAACACTGACACGATTAGTAGTTAGTAGTTTAGCACGGACTTGAACGGCAGAGAAGCAGACCAATCAGCCCCTTTGCAATCCCAAAGACACGCTAGATTGATTAAGGTCCCAGCTATTAACTGGTTGACAGTGATCTTTTATCAGGCACCAAAAGAAGCAAGATAAGCCTCTGCGATAATGCTTGGCATAAAAAATCAAGCGGATAAAGATGTCCAAGTTGAGCACAAAGGAACAAAATTCATATGAGAATCAAACTACCTCTCCACCACAGTTGGCATACTACTGATCGGAGTCTCTAGATTCCCATTAAGTCGAACCTCTTGATTCAAGGGAATATGTGCAAACAACAGTGCCCACACACCATTTGAGTCAGTCATCCTAATATTTTTGTACCGAGAACCCACGCTGGACCCAAGAACAGCATAATTTTCAAAACTAACTAGGAACTCGATCATACACGCGCCAGTCATACTCGTGTGATCAGGCATTCGGGGTGTGTGTGTGTGTGTTTGGGGGGGGGGGGGGGGGGGGGGGTGCAAGCGAACTCACATGTCATCCATGAACTTGACGGCGGAGAGCACGGTGGTGATGAGGAGGCGGTGCACGCAGTAGGAGTCCACGGCAAGGGCGCGGCGGCGGCCCAGGAGGCGATCGAGGTAGATGTAGCCCACCACGAAACACGCGGGGCTGCAGCCCGCGAACCGCGCGATGCGCGCCATGTACGCGCGCACCGAGATGCCGGGCTTCGTCATGGCCCGGAACGCCGAGGCGGCAGCACGCGGCCCCGCCGCCGCGTCGTTGCGCTCCGTTACGCGCTCCAGGAGCGCGGAGAGGACGCCAACCACCCGCGGCATGTCCGTTGCCGGTAGATCCTCCTCCTCGACAGTGCCCATGCTGGCTTCTCGAATCTCGATCGCCGGCTCCCTTGGATTCTGTGTGCCTGTGTGTGTGTGCGCGAGTTCTCGCCGGTGGACTTCATGGGAGTTGAAGATTTCGTTATATAGGATGTTGGGGAGGGAGGGGTAGCTAAAACCTGTGAACCCTCTTTTTCACCGAGAAACGTCACACCACGATGTCGAGAAAATCCTCATGCAGATTAATCAAAGAAAAACACGAGAAAATTAAACCGAGCATGTTGATAATAACCATAGGGTTACTATTCCACGTCTCACTGCCAAGAAAAAGCACATGAGAGGCCGGACCACCATAAGACACAACCAAGTCCGCTCACAACGAGCGAACACGCGTCACTTGGAAAAAGCCATTGGACTTTATTGCACCAACACTATCAAACTGTTGTCGAAGAGTACCCTGTGCCCTCTCTCTCCGTATCGAGGAGGGTCGATCTACCAACTGGCGGAAAGGATAGAGATATGATTGTGTCACATGTAAAGGAAAGTTGCAGGCGAGACCACTAGCCACCGAAACCAATGCGTTGTTGCTTACAGCTCCAGACCACCTCAAAAACGCTACCGACCAAAAGATACCCACACTAACCGACGAATCCCCCAAAAGGGTCAAGATGCAAAGCACGTGTGCTGGAACGGACAAGGGTTTTCACCCCAAGCATTGGTAAAAGGGGGAGCCAAGGCGCCCCCAATACCTGAGACGGACACGGTGCTCGCAAACGTCATCGCCGCTAGTCCAAGGCTCAAAGCTCTCACTCAGCCCTTCCCACAGACCTTGTTGAGTGATACTTATCGCCATCATTATTCATTTCTCGATCTCCGTGTCAGTTGTAACCGGAATATCGACAAGTGAACTGTGATGTGTGCAATCAATACTTCTAGCAATTCTATTGATTGGAAGTTAATGGACAATAATAACATTCTTAGTGTGTTGGTTATTGAATCACCATTCTGAGATTGATCGTGCTACCTAGTCCATATTTCCTGGTGCACTTTTCGATCAATGAGTTAGGATTGTGTCAATCCCTCGCTCTATTGATCATATTATCTTGCCTTGAAAAGCGAGATTGTTCTCGGGCTTAATAACATATCGGTGGTTCGTGATTTTCCGAATATCTTCTCGGAAGTATTACCGGGTTGTTCCCTGACCGTTATGTTGAGCTCGTGATTAAGTTGTTTTTTTCTATAAACCACCCCTTCTCCAAGGATCCGTGTTGGATACCCCGAGCTAGTTGGTTAAGCTAAACAACAACTTGGAGAGTTGGAAGATAAAAGCTTTGCCTAACTTAGTTCATTATAAAGGGATATCTTGTGTGTGATTGTGTGTGTTGAAGAAAGATGATATTCTCATCGATTGATTCTTGTGGTCAATTGTTGCACCTATCGTCCTGACGAATCTTTGATTTGAGTGTGGGCTATCGTCAAATCAAAACCAGAACCAAAGATCTTCTTAATGTTGTTTTACTCGTGGTTGTTTTCCTCGAACATACGCCATTATATCTTCTGGTCCAACCAATACTACCACATTGTTCACATAGTAGTGGAATTTCCTTTATATATGGAAACCTTGAGGAACTGTTGTTGAGCCCATCAATAACATTGCAGGCAATATCTTCATCTTCCATACATGAAGTATATGTTAGGTGTAAGAAGTGTATTTCTCTAATTCATGTGCATTTGATGCAAGTTGTCGCCGTCAATTCGAGAAAAGTTATTTTGCTTCCTCTGGAATCATCCCAAGTCAGTCACGCACTTGCGAAGTATTCTATGGTTTGATAGACTGATCATCTCCACTCCATATGTAATAGCTAGCACACCAAGCCACTAATTGATTTGTATAAGTAAAAGAGGTCCCTTCATAAGAGCTAATCTGTACTTAGGTAAGGATTTCGACATCCGCAATGATGGTTCCCACCCAGAACTCGGTAGTGTTTTGTTGCAAGACTTTTACGTGATCATGCTTGTCTTGGACAGCGTGTTCACGTGGGTCTTGCAATCCAGCTCATGTTTTGGAGTTGGCTTCCGTAGTTCATCTCCTGAGAATCTCGCAACGTTATCTCGTCGATTTGTGTTGCAAACCTTCCTTTTCAGACATGCTGAGTCTGGAATATTTTGTCTCCAATCAAATCTGAATCTCACGCAGATATGACGGTTGGAGCGCTTTGCAAGGGTTATAATATTGGTCTCTGTGTAACCCGGTAAAGTGATGTTGTGGCTAACACGCCTAGCCGGAAGACCTGGTATTATAATATCTTTTATCAGCAACCTTAGCCATTTCCCTATGAGGACTTCGTATGACTTGTTCTACAAGTAGTTCCTCATGGACCCCAGTTGAGCCCCCGAAGTCCGACCTATATTCGATGTCCTAGATATCAAGTATTACCTATAATTGGGTTGTGCTAGTACATCAAGGAGACCATTAGAAGCGGAGTGCTAAATGTCTCTCGGTCGATCATCCAGATTTCGTTACTTTGGCATGGCTAAGGTGAAATCTGAGAAGGTGTTGTCTTCCTTTGCATCTGCATTCTCCATCGCTATTCATCATGGTAATATGATGTGTTGCCAGGATTCTTGGCATGGATGTTGGTAAAACCTTGATGAATATGGAAATGCTCAAGTTCTTGAGAGCATGCCCAGACGTTGGGTTATATCCTTGATATCAACTTGATAGTGCCTTCCATTTGCCGAGTTGTACTATAACTATAACTTATTTTCCAATCTGAGTATGACATTCCTCCAAATTCCTTCAAACGATAATTTGTGAATTGCCTTACCCTGGTATGAAGAGTTTCAGTGATCTCTGGATCAAAAGTAATTCTTTTTGCCACTTAAGGTGATAATTCTACGAGTCACCGTCCTAGGGAGCCCCATTATGGTATGAAGGGCAACTATTTCCTCGCTACTTGAAACCTTTTCACCATATGTTTTAAGCGTGGAATTGATGTCTACCAAATTGAACCTCCATTATCTACCTCATTCTGTTGTTTTTGATGTGTTCTTTGAGTCTCATCTCAAGAGATGTTTTTACGTCCCATTTCATGAGTTGATCTTGAGTTGTTTGATCTTCATGAAGATCGATTTCCGTAGACCTTTCGTCTTCCCTTGTCGTGGTGTTCTGGTGAAGATCTCAAAGGCAAAGATGTCAAGGTCATCATGATGCAACAAATCAACATCTTCAAGAAGGGCAATTGGATCGTGAAGATTGTGATGGCTAGTGTCCCCTCTGTTCTCTTACCCTACGCCTGAATCTCGGGACGAGATTCTTGTTTAGTGGGGTGAGTTCTCACAGCCCTCGATTATTGCTTGTGGTTAGTGGCATCAATGAGCATTCATGCATGCATTTAAATCCTATTGAAATTAAAATGAGGAATGATGAAGCCTCAAAATCAAATTTCTATTAAATGGGGAATAAGAAAACCCTAGCACCTCACCTAATTAAAATAATTCAATATGGTGTGATTTTCAATGAACCCAAAATGGCCTTTAAAAAAAGTTCATCTTTTCTGATAAATGTTGGCAACAACATTTCAGGGATGCACTTTATTTTTACAACCACTTTTGGCATTTTAAATAATCCACAAAATCCACTGAAATTGTCAAAATAAAAGCTATAAATATTTAGATTTCTCGGAAAATGTTGAAACTTATTTTGGGGCTTAGCAATATTATACGTACACCCGAGAATAAATTCCACGGTTTTGTGTTTAGGTTTTTTCGCCCAAACATTATTAAACACAAAGCAAATAATAAAAAATTGAATTGTTTTAAAAAAATAACATGCGCCCACCTCAGGCCGAGGAGCAGGCCGGCCCATCTAGCCCGTGACAGCCGTCTCCTACCTCTGCCAGTAGGCAGAGGCGAGGGAAGACACGGCGAGCACGGCATGGGCGCCACACCTCCTGCCTGCCTACCTCATCGCCCCTCTCCCTTATCCCCACGCCGTTGGACCGCCTCGACCTCCTCTATCCATTCCCCCCTCCCTGCTCTTCCCTCTCGCCGCTCTTGAGCCCTTCTTCTCCGCCATGGCCGTCGGGAGCTGTCATCGATCTGCTGTCACAGAGCCTCCCCGACCTCGTCGCCTCCTCCCTGAGAACCGTCGTGAAATCCTCTCCTCCTTTTCTCTTGTCTTCTTCGTCACGCGCACCCCCTAGCTAGGTGCCCCCAAGATCTAAGCTCCTCGCCACCTGCCATGGTGTGGTTGTGGCCACATGCGCTACGGATCGTGACTGAGCACCCCCCACGTTCTCCACTCGATCCCATGAGGCCGTAGACGCCCCAACGCCGAGCCCAACCGTGGCCGAGCTCCGGCCACCGCGCGAGGTCGTCGCCGGCCTCGTAGTGGCCGTCCCCTAGCCCGTGGCCGGGTCAGGTGGATGCGGCTCAGCATGGGATTTGCAATGGTGCTTTCGGCACCTCCAACCGACGTTGGAGGGCCATTCCAGCGAGTCTCCGCCGCCTCGGTTGCTCGCCGGCGATGAGCCGCCGGCCAACACCCCTCCTGATTAGCCTAACCACCCCGTGGGTCCATGACACGTGGGCCCAGAGCCCTTAATGACCACAAATTATTTAGTTAACGTTGTTTAGAGGTTGAATCAATGACACATGGGTCCCACGGTCAGGTTTGCCCTGGGCCAGGCGCCGTTGACTGGATGACGTCAGCATGATGCAGTATTTGATTTTCTGGATTAAAACAATTCAAGAAAATTCCAAAAAATGTTTAAAACTTCTAAAAATCATAGAAAAATAAACTATAACTTGGATGAAAATAAATTATACATGAAAAATTATCAAAAAAATGCAAGGAATCAGTTTACGGCATTTTCATGCATGTTAGAACAACTTATGTCCTCTGGTTTGGACGAATCAAATAAATGCCATATAAATAATCACATATGGAGTTTGAATTTGAATCTTGATTCAAACCAACTTCATTTAATATTGTTGCTAGATGCATTAGCTCAAACAACATCATATTGTCATAATCATGCATCATAGTGTTCCATTTCTATGAAGTAAATGTTGTTCTTTTTCTTTTTGCCGGTGTTGTCCCCCTCTCGGTAGATGATGGTTCAGATGATGTGACTATTGACACTAATGAAGACAAGTAGTATCTTCAGAACTGTCAGGCAAGCAACCCCCTTGAGCATACTGATATAAACCCACTCTCTCGCTCCTGCTCTCTTTTAATGCATTAGGACAACAATGGTTCAATTGCTACATGTTTTGGTAGTTGAAACCATTCCTCTGCATGACCTGTTTTTGCCACTTTAAATAGTTGAAACCACTTAGCATGAGTAGCAACTGCTTGAGCCTTATTGTGCTTACTCATCCATGCTTGCTTAATATGATTGTTATGCTTAGAGTTGTGTCGGGTCTGATCCATCTGGACGATGAATCAGAATGGTTGTGTTCATGTCCTACTGTGTGAGAGTAAAGTGTGTGAATATGATTTGGTAAAGGTAGCGATGAGAGGCCATGTAGGAGTACATGATGGGTTGTCTCATTGGAACGGCCTTAAGAACTGAGTTATGTGTATGTTATCCAAGACTAGGTACTACCACGCATTGGCCCCGAAACCAATGGACCCTCTTGGCTTATTAATCGCCTAGATCTCTTTCGAGGAGTTGCAATTAGTTTCTGGTGTTTGTAGGAAAAGTGTTGGCGGCCGTGTTTAGCTCTGCCCGACGGGGTAGGCTTCAGTGCGGTAGATACATAGTGGCATGGTGTACCAAGTGGCACCTGAATGGTGGGCTTGTGAAACCCTACACACATCGTTTGAGGGCGTTGAGGAAACTTCGGCCAGACTTCCTTGCGGGTTCAGTCTCAAATAGGTGATAAACCTGGACTAGGGTCTTGTGTGGTTAACGGTCGTGGCGTACACCCACGTCAGTGCTTCCGCTTGAAGGTTGTCGAGATGCATGACGTGCACACGGTGATAAGTGGTGAGAGCGTGTGTGAAGAAGTATACCCCTGCAGGGTGAATTAATCTGTTCGAATAGCCGTGTCCTCGGATATGGACTACTTGGAAACATTATGTGGTACATAGACAACTTGAAATGGATACCCTAAAACATGCAAGATACTTGTGAGTGCTATGGATGGCCTTCTCGTAGGGAGACGGGAGTGGATCCATAGTGGTTTATTGATTTGGTAAATATGTGGACTTGTGTGCGCTACCCCACCTCAAAGAAAGTGTTCGTGATCGTAGCACAGGTTAGCCAAGAGTCAAAGCTGGCTTGCTGCAAACAAACTCCACAACCCCCTTTGTTGACAATGATGCATATGTAGATAGTTCGGATGTAAGTCTTGCTGAGTACCTTTGTACTCACGGTTGCCTAATTTATGTTTTTGCAGAGGAGACATTAGTCTCATTAAAGGTTTCTATGCGATGAGTTTGACGTTGACCGGAATAGCTTGGGAATCCCAGACAGAGGTCTGGCTCCTTTGGTAGGGTCGTTGTAGCCTTTCAGGCTCTTCGAGCCGCTTTTAGTAGATGTCTGTACCCAGACATGTTATGCTTCCGCTTGATGCTTGTATGACTTGAGTGTTGGGTCAAGTGACCCCTGTTTGTAATATCATACGATGTTGACTCTTATGATTCTTTAATAAATGCTTGAGTTGTAGAGTTATGTTGTGATGCCATGTTGTATCTACGCATATCGTGCATATTGTTTGTATGTTTGAAATGCATTGGTATGTGTGGGATTCGACACCTAGTTTTGTGCCTTTAGTAGCACTCTTTATAGGGAAATGCCTCTTTGTGCTTCCACCGAGCCTTGGTAGCTTGCTACTGCTCCGAACACATCGATTGACCGGCATGTATCCTTCTTTGATGTTGTGTCTGTCCCCTCGGGGAAATGTCACATGGTACAATGGAGTCCTTGTAGCTTGCTACGACTCGTCTACACACGTTGTTGACCGACACCTGCTTTGCTGGGTTATGTATGTCTGTCCCCGTACGGATGTACCACTTGGGTTTATAACTAGTCATGTCGGCCCAGGTTCTTTGTCGTTCGAATGCTGGCGACACATTCATATACGTGAGCAAAAGACGCAAACGGTCCTGGCCAAGGTAAGGTGGCAGCCGTGGAGTTTACCGTGCGTGAGGCCGCAAAGAGATGTGATATGTTACATGCTGGGTTCTTATGACTTAGGGTTCTTGCCCTAGTGGAATTGGCAGATTACTGCTACGAGGCTGGGCCTACCTTTTATACATGCCTTGGTCCTCTTCCCCCCAAAAATAAAGACTCAGCAAGAAATTCCACAGCGGGCATTTTGAAAGGGGTCGGGACTGCAACTTGCCCTGACAAAGGTGGTCTTCGCAAGCTAAAGCTCTTCACCATGACGCGCTGGTGGGATCAGGGGTGACCTTCATCCTGGTAGGCCCCCAACTTTGGACTTCTTGTACCGATTAGGAAACCTTTGGGGTTGCTTTGGGAACCCGTAGGCTGTCTGGGCTCCCTTAACACCAAAGGGAAAGCTTCTATGTCCGTGCTTGCTCGTACCGACCCTAGAGTCATCTTGCGTGGCTCATGTCACCCATATGAGGATGCAGGGTCACGCGATCCTGCCTGGCTTCCCTTGTTAAGTCCGCCTCGTGAGGGCGGCGTCAGGAGGCGGCATCCCGACGCGGACCCCAGGGAGGAACGGCCTCAAGGGGAACTCCAACGATTCCTAGCAACCTTCAATGATCTGCCCCTCGCGAGTAGGGGGCCTCACGAGGGTCGGATTCCTAGGCCTTGGCGGGGAGCGCTCCCACGCCCACAACAAGCGTCGCGCCCTGGGCTGCAGGCACGCGGGCCTGGGTACCCTGAGTCCCAAAGACCCGCCAGTATTTCCCTTAGTGAGAACCAAGGTTATCAAACCAATAGGAGGACCATGCAAACGCCCGTCTTCAGCGCCTACACCACAAAATCGGAAACACTTGCACCCAACACAGCAAGAGGGTTGTCAAGCCCCTTGGACTCATTACTGGCAAGCGATGAGTAGTGATAGATAGATAATACAAACAAAAAATAAATAAATAGAAATAAAAGGCAGCCATGTCTTTAGTGTTTTTGTAGTTTGATTCATGGAGACCCGGGGGCCATAGTTTTCGGTAGAGGCTTCTCTATTGAAGAAAACATTTGGTGGTAAACAAATTATTGTTGGGGAATTGAGAAAAATCGCATAGTTATGTAATATTTATTCATGGCAATGATCACACATATATACATCACGTCCATAAGCAAGTAGAGCAACTCATGCTTGCATCTACTACTATTACTCCACTCATCGACCGCTATCCAGCATGCATCTAGAGTATTATGTAAAAGCTGAGTAATGCTTGGGGCAAAGTGACATGATGTAGACAAAGTAAACTCAACTAATATGAATAAACCAGAACGTTTTATCCTTAATGGAAGCAATACAATATGTGTCATGTTTGTTTCTATCACTTGGATTGAGCACCTCAAGATTAAACCCATTACAGCGCACAACCCCCACTGAAGATATATCAATCTAGTTGGCCAAACCAAACCGACGGATCGGAAAGAAATATGAAGCTATCATAATAATGCATATAAGAATTCAGAGATTGCTCAAATACTTTTCATGAATAATCTAAACAAAGACCGCAAAGAGTGTTTACATAAGATAGATCACCGCGGGGATCACGGTGATCTTGGCATTGAAGAACATAGAGAGAGAGAGGGGGGATATCCATCTAGGTATTAACTACGGACCCATAGATCTATGATAGACAACTCACACAACACCATGGGATTAGCAAGGTTGATGTGGATGCCCTCCGTGATTGATCCCCCCTTCAGCAGGGTAACAGAATAGGGCTCCAAATGAGATCGAGGCGGAACAGACACTTGCGATGGTGGAGAAAGTATTTTGGGTGGCTCTCTGGTTTTTCCCGAGATATTAGAATTTATAGGTGTGGAGATAGGGCAAGGGACGTCGAGTGGTGGCCCCAATCCATGAGGGCGCGACCACCCCCTTTGGGCGTTGTTGGCTTGGGGCACCTCGTGTGCCCTCAGGTCTCCCTTCAAAGCTTCCAGGTCTTATTTTTGTCCAAATAATCATCAAAAAATTCGTTGCGTTTGGACTCCATTTGGTACTGATTGCGTGAAAACCCAAAAACACGTAGAAAACAGCAACTAGCACCGAGCACCGGGTTAATAGGTTAGTGCTCAAAATGGTATAAAATAGCAAATAAATGCATATAAAGTATCCAAGATTGACAATATAGTAGCATGGAACAATCAAAAGTTATAGATACGTTGGAGACGTATCAATATCCCCAAGCTTAATTCCTGCTCATCCTCCAATAGGTAAATGATAAAAATAGAATTTTGTATGTGACATCCTACCTAACATATAATCTCTTTCAGGTATGATCATTGAGAAACGATGTATCAATAAACATCAACATAGTAATATCCATAAACATAAATGACACAATCATCAACTTTCAAAATATATGATTCTTAAAGAATGTTTACTCCCCATTCATTTTATGATATAAGCATGGCATGGCTCCGTCTTCACCACATAAACACAAATGTCAAGTACCACGGTGTTAAGCCAAGCAATTGGATCTTACTTTGTAACGCGCTTCAGCATTTTATACCTCACTCAATACATGAGGCTGAACCATGGACATAGCATATAGGTGGAATAAAATATGGTGGTAGGTATCAAAGAAGTAAAAGTGGAGACGAAAGTCTCGCATCAACTAGGCAGGCCAATGGGCGATGGAGATTCCCATCAATCGATATCAGTGCGAGGAGTAGGGATTGCCATGCAACGAATGCATTAGAGTTATAAGTGTATGAAATCTCAACGGAAGCTAAGTGGGTGTGCATCCAACTTACTTTCTCATGAAGACCTCGGGAATTTGAGGAAGCCCATCATCGGAATATACAAGCCAAGTTCTATAATGAAAAACTCCCACTAGCATATGAAAATGACAAAACATGAGACTCTCTATGTGAAAAACATGGTACTTTCACTAAGCACAAGTGTGGATAAAGAGGTAGTAGCACTGTCCCTTCTCTCATTTCTCTCATTTATTTCTTTTTTTGTCCCATCTTTTTCCCCTTTTCCCTTTTTTCTTTTGCCTTTTTTCCTTTTTCTCTTTTCTTTCTCTTTTTTCCTTTGTTTCTTTATTATTCGTCTAGAGTCTCATTCCGACTTGTGGGGGGGAGCATTGTATCCATCATCCTTTCCTCAATGAGACAGTGCTCTAATAATAACAAACATCAAACTTCTATCTACTTACAACTTGATATGAGAAACAACTAAACTAGATGACTCTATATGAATGCCTCTGACAGTGTACCGGGATCTGCAATGATCTAGCATAGCATGCAAACAATGATGAATGATGGCTTTGCCACAAATACTATGTCGGCTATATGATCATGCAAAGCAATATGACTATGAACACACAAGTCATGTGATGTAATGGTGGAAGTTGCATGTCAATATATCTTGGGATGGCTATTGAAATGCCATGATAGGTAAGTATGGTGGTTGTTTTTGGGAAGATATAAGGAGGCTTATGTGCAACAGTGTGTATCATGCCATGGGGTTTGGATGCACCGGCGAAGTTTGCACCTATCCTCGAGGTGAGAATGGGCAATGCACGGTACTGAAGAGGCTAGCAAATATGATAAGGTGAGTGCGCGTACATCCATGGATTCACATTTTTCATAAAAATCATCTATTTATTACAAAGCTTTATTAGCTCTCTCAAAGCAAAGTACTACTCACATTCCCCTAGGGAGGAGGTTGGTAGGAGTTAACCATCGCGCGATGATACGTATCGAGTTGCTGTTTATGCATTTACTTGCTAATTTATATTATTTTTAGCACTAACCTATTAACCCAGTTTCAAGTGTTGGTTGCTGTTTTCTGCATGTTTTTGGCTTTTCACGATTGATGTACCAAACCAAGTCCAAATACCCCGAAATTTTTCACCGATACTTTCTCGATAAAATAAGGACCTCGAAGCTTCAAAAGGAGACCGGAGGCCCCACAGGGTGGCGCTAAGGCAACAGGGCACACCCAGGGGGTAGCCATGTCTCGATGGCTTGGGTCCACCTCCCTCGGCCTCTGGTGCCCCTCTCTTTCCTATAAATTCTCAATTATCCAACAAAAACCTAAGGAGCCTCCCAAAAATATTTCTTCGCCGCCGCAAGTCTTTGTTCTTCCGTGTGCCCATGTGGAGCCTTGTCCTGATGGCGTGTCAGAGGGGAATCAATCAGGGAGGACCTCTACATCAACCTTGTTGCTCCCATGGTAAAGTGTGAGTAGTTCACCACACACCTACGGGTCCGTAGTTAGTACCTAGATGGTTGTCTCTCTCTCTATGTTCTTCATTACCAAGAGCATTGTGATTCTTGCGGTGATCTATCTTATGTAATTTTGTGTGTGTTCTGTTTTTTGTGATCCGATGGATTGTGGGTTTACGTTCAGATTATTCATGAGATTATATTGACTTCCTTGCTGGTCATTTCATATATATGCATGATTATGATAGCTTCTTATTCCTCTCTGATCTACTGATTTGGTTAGGCCAACTAAACAGAACTATCTTCTATGAGAGAGGTGTGTTGTAGTGGGTTCAATCTTATGGTGCTCTATACCAAGTGACAAAGTAGGGGACAAGACATGTATTTGTATTGCTACAACTAAGGGTAAATAGATGGGGTTGATTCATATTAATTGTATTTTCTTTGTCTACATTCTCCAAGCATTAGTGTGTTTTACTTAATGTTGTGTACGCATGATGGATAGTGGTCGATGTGTGGAGTAATAGTAGTAGATGCAAACATGAGTCGGTATACTTGCATACGAATATGATGCCTATACGTAATGATCATTGCCATGAATAAATATTGCATGACTATGCGCTTTTGTATCAATTGCTCAACAGTAATATATTTATCCACTTTATACTTTCTACTACGTGAGAGAAGCCTCTAGCGAAAACTATGGTCGTGGGGTCTACTGACAAATATATTTAAAAACACACTTAATACTTTGATCGACAACCCTCTTGCCCGCATGGCCGCGTTGGTTGCAATTGTGTGCTCCTTTGTGTGTAGGCACTGAAGACGGTAAGCTACATGGTTCACCTATTGGTTTGATAACCTTGGTTATAACTGAGGTAAATATTTATCTATACTGTGTTGCATCATCCCCTTCTCTTCGGGGAAAAACACAAATGCAATTCACAAGTATCAGAAAGGATTTCTAGCGCAGTTGCTGGGGAGTATCATCAATTTCCTATCAAGTACCTTCTCACAAATTATCATTCACTTGTTCTACTTTTCATTTGATGTTATGTTTTGCTTACTATAAAAAAACAAAAATACAAAAATATTTACCTTTGCTAGTTTGCTTGCTTCGTTTGCTTGAAGTTGCTATCATGTATGAATTTGAGAAAGTCATTGTTGAAAGTACTAGTGAAGATAGTGCTAGTGATTCAGATGAGAAAATAAAAAAAACTATTAAGTCCTCTCATGATCCTACTGAAAGTCAAGTTCCTCATAATAATACTCACACAGTTTTAAAAAACCAAAATCTATCATGTGGGTAGCGGGAACATGATTGGAAAGCATGTTATTCAAGAATATTTTAGTACTCGGTAGATTCTCCTCATATTAAAGGATCCATACTTGATGAAACAAACTGTTGTGTGGATGTTATTGCCATGCTTGTATTAAACTTAGAAAGGAAGTGTGTGCATCTTCATCCTATGCTTCAAAAGATATTTTTGGGACTCCCTAGCATACACGATCCTGAGATTAAGGAAGTTGCTATTAATATCCTTATGCATGAATTTGATTATATATTATGGTAAGAAACATATTTTTTTTCCTTCTATGGAATAAAATATGAACATCCTCCCATATAAGTGATCTTCATAATAGAGAGGCTATGCGTAGGTTGGAATCTAATGACTATCAAGGTTTTAGTGAGAATATGAGGAGGAAAGTCCCTCCAGAAGAATTAATTCAAGAATTATTCCTTAAAAATTGAGACAAATTTGAATGGATTGCTAAAGTAATTAATGAAGGTTTTAGTAAGGATTGGCATGATTATGCTATTTGGGAACCTATCAATGATGAAATTCATGTCTTATATGATCACCCCTATGATGATGATGATGCTAGTAATGATATCACGAATATTAAGCACCTCTTTGAACCTTTGGCCTCACCAACTATATTTGGCAAAGGTGAATTATTAAGTGATATTTTGGAAGAGCTAGTAATAAAGGACATGAAAGGGTCCAACACTTGAAACTATGCATTATGCCTAGCTAGGGGCATAAAAATAGCGTTTGCTGGGAGGCAACCCAATAGTTATCTTATTTTTCTTGCTATACTTTATATTTGTGTGAGATAACATGATTATTGATATTATAATTATTGGGTTTTCATGTTTAAATTAGTGTTTGTTCCAAGTAAATCCTTTGGGATAATTTGGATGACATGTAGAATTGATACACAGCAGAAACACAAACTTTTGCGTCCAGAGCAGAATTTCTATGATTTTAATAGAACGTCTTTTTGACCTGAAATTTTTACATATTATTTCTAAACAAATTCCTCGGGTTTCATAATTTGTGTGAATTTTAGGAGTCACAGAGGTAGGGTGTCTTTGCTGGTCACTGCAGACTATTCTGTTTTAGACAAATTATGTTTTTTCTTAAATAGTTTGCTTGTTTTGATGATGCTATGGATTATATCGGGGGGTATAAGTCATAGAGAAGTTAGAATACAGAAACTTGTGCAATAATTAAATATTAGTCAATTTATATCTAATTGTAACGCCACGGACACACCCGCCGGCGGTTGTTACTCTTGGCGGGATCTAGACTGGCCCCACATATCAATACTAGTCTTTTCTGCGCACTTTGTCCTCACTCATGCGCACCCGGATCAACTTCCCGGTCGGTCACCCATCCTAGAACTAGTCCAAGCCATCACCCATCACGCTTAACCTGGGAGTTCTGTTCGAATGGGCTCCCGGAAAAGAAGGAATTCCTTATTGATATGAGTAGTCTATCATCCCTAATAAGCGAGGCTATCACATACACCACCACTCAGAGGAACTGACGTCCTCGTCGGGCCATAGGAGCGTTCCCTCTTGGCACAAATGCATGTGCATCCGGTCCAGGACATGTGCCATGCTGTGTGCCACGACGGGTGACAAATGTCATGAACAACATGATCGCACACCTGTCCGCAAACATCCGTGTAACCACGAGGGTCAGATCTCATACCAACTTGTAACGCCCCGGACACACCAGCCGGCGGTCGTTACTCCTGACGGGATCCAGACTGGCCCCACATATCACTACTAGTCTTTTCTGCGCACTTAGTCCTCACTCATGCACACCCGGGATCAAATTCCCGGTCGGTCACCCATCCTAGAACTAATCCAAGCCAAGCATGCTTAACCTGGGAGTTCTGTTCAAATAGGCTCCCGGAAAAGAAGGATTCCTTATTGATATGTGTAGTCTATCATCCCTAATAAGCCAGGCTATCACACTAATGTTTATGGTTCTCCTACCCTACTAACAGATCTCGCGAGTTTTTGGTTGAGTTTTGTGCCGTGAAGTTTTCAAGTTTTGGGTGTTATCATGATGGATGAAAGAATAAGGAACGACAAAGATCATAAGCTTAGTTATTCCCAAGGCACCACAAGTCAAATTCTAGGACTACTCAAGTGTCTAAGCTTGGGTATGCCCCGGAAGGCATCCCCTCTTTCCTCTCAATCCATCGGTATGTCACTTGGAGCTATATTTTTATTCATCACATGATATGTGTTTTGCTTGAAGCGTCATTTGATTTAGTTTGATTTTATTTTAATTTTCCGCAATCATTGTTTTTTGGACACACCCACTTGATAGAGACACATGTTCAGCATGATATGTTAGAATACTATATGTGCTTCACTTGTATCTTTTGAGCTAAGCAGTTGCTCTAGTGCTTCACTTATATCTCTTAGAGCACGATGGCGTATAGATTTTATAAAAATAATTGCACTCTCGTTATTTACTTAAATTTCTTTGAGAGTTAATAAATAGTGATGGTAATTTGCATGGGTTATAAGACTAGTCGAAAAATAATAGGTATTCAAGGAGTACATAATCAAAACCACATGTAACACATAAAAGAGAAATTGTGAGTTAATGATATGGATGTGGTAATATGGAAGGGTGTGAGTGCATGGTTGTTGGTTAGTAAAAATATCGATTGTTAAAGGGTGTTAATTTTTTGTTTATCTAGATATTGGTTTCGCATGGTGATGATGCGTGAGCATTGTTATTCCATGTTGAAATTCTAGTGTTGTTTAGGTCAGGGGCGCATGATGGTTAACTCCTACCAACCTCCTCCCTAGGGCATGCGAGTAGTACTTTGCTTCAAGAGAGATAATAAAACCTTGCAATAAGTAGGTGTAAGAGCATATTTCTACCTTAGTGGTTTTAGGGATTGATAACAATACGTTTGCGGACTAATCGTGTGCACTAAGCCTTTCAGGTATTTTATCATTTGGCACAAGATGATTCATGCCCCTCGGTGTTTTAATATGAAGATGGTTTTCTCTCCTTCATTTCTTTGTCGGTGGACTTGAGTCGTAGGAAAATCCATACTGTTAAGAGGGATCTGCATCGGAAAGATTTGGGTGGAATCATCACGTACACACTCCCACGCACCCTCCTTCCTAGCTCAATGGAGCATCTGACCTTGCCCCAGCCATGCGTGGAAGGATCCAAGCGGTAGTACCTCTCCCTAGAGGAGTACTGGCTCTTATGATTGGTAGTACCGCCCTAGCGGCGGTAGTACCTCTTTGGGGTAGATTTGCTCTGTGATTTCCTCTGGCTAGTGCTGCAGCTCGTGGGTCTCGACACTTTTCGTCTCAGACTGAGCGGTTTCTAGAGCGGTAGTGAAGGGCGTTAGTACGGTCCAGCAAGTGGTAATACCGATTGTTACTACCGCGCCAGAATCCCCTTGTTCTTCTAGATAGGTTTCCAGCTTGTCCTAAGCGGATATAGGAGGAGGTACTATTTCTTATGATCGGTAGTACCGCTCCGGGGTACTGCCTCCCTCATGGACTGCTACGCTCTGCCCCAAGCGGTAGTACTGCTCCCCTTGGAGCGGTACTACCTCTTATGATTGGTAGTACCGCTCCCTGGAGCGGTAGTACCGCTCATGTGCGGGCTGAGGATGTGGGAAACGGTTGGATTTGTCCTCCCACTATATAAAGGGGTTCTTCTTCCCTGAGAAGACCACCTTTCCCAACCCTAAGCTCCATTGTTGCTCCAAGCTCCATTTTCACCCAATCTCTCTCCCTAGCCAACAAAACTTTTTGATACTCTAGGGTTTGCTTGAGAGGGTCTCGATCTACCCTTCCACCAAGATAAATTTGATTCCCCCCACCAATCCCTCGCGGATCTCATTACTCTTGGGTGTTTGAGCACCCTAGACGGTTGAGGTCACATCGAGGCCATATTCCATTGTGGTGAAGCTTCATGGTTTCATTGGGAGCCTCCAATTAAGTTGTGGAGATTGCCCTAACCTAGTTTGTAAAGGTTCAGTCGTCGCCTTCAAGGGCACCACTAGTGGAATCACGGAAACTCGCATTGTGTGAGGGCATGAGGAGAATACAGTGGCCTTAGTGGCATCTTGGGGAGCATTGTGCCTCCACACCGCTCCAATTGAGACGTACTTCCCCTCAAAGGGAAGGAACTTCGGAAACACATCCTCGTCTTAGTGGATTCCACTTTTGGTTATTTCTTGCCTTTACTTCTATTAGTTAATTGTTATTATTGTTGCTAGCATCATATAAGTTGATCACTTAGTTGCATATCT
Source organism: Hordeum vulgare subsp. vulgare (assembly GCF_904849725.1). Taxonomy (NCBI): domain Eukaryota; kingdom Viridiplantae; phylum Streptophyta; class Magnoliopsida; order Poales; family Poaceae; genus Hordeum; species Hordeum vulgare. The sequence goes on from NC_058519.1 coordinate 574,756,581, forward strand.
AGACAACCTATTTATTGCTAAACTTAATTTGTTAAAGAAAAGCTTAAAATTGTTAGTTGCCTATTCACCCCCCCATAGTCAACCATATCGATCCATTCAATTGGTATTAGAGCTACATCTCTTTATTAAGGGTTTCACCACTGATGACCCACAAGTGTAGGGGATCTATTGTTGCCTTTTCGATAAGTAAGAGTGTCGAACCAACGAGGAGCAGAAGGTATTGACAAGTGATCTTGAGCAAGGAATAACTACAAGTACTGAAAGGTAACTTTTTATGGGTTTTCTAGTATAAGAAACAAGGAAATAAATGCAAGTAAAGTAAATGGTGCCGAGGTGCAGCAAGTGGCCCAATCCTTTTGAACACAAAGGATAACCCGAGGGACTAAACTAGTGCACCGTACTCCGTCTAGTACGGGAAAGATAGTCAAGTGCTTTCGCCATACTCCGTCTAGTACTATGTTTTGTATTGATAAGTGTTATGTGGGTGGATCTTAACTAGTGCACCATCTAGGCTAAGACAAGTACACTCTTATGATTAATACCTCTTGCAAGCATCCGCAAATATAACAGAGAAATTAAGGCAAAGCCTAACCATAGCAATAAGCTTTAGGATCCAATACTCCCTCATGCAAAAGTATGCAAACTCGGGTTCAGGTTTCTGTCACTCCGGCAACCCACCATGAGCATTCTTTATACATGATGCATTCCCCTAGGTCCTTAAAAAGGCGAAGTGTTATGTAGTCGACGTTCACATAACACCACTATAAGAATAACACCATAACTTTAATATCGATCAACACATGTTACTTCAACATCATATGACTACTAGCATCTAGACTTTTCCCATGTCCTCAAGAACTAATGGAACTACTCACAATACATAAAAGAGATCATGATCAGAGGTTATGAAAATATGATTTACAATCAGGTCATAACAGTAATCCTCCATCAGAACTCAATAGCATTCACCACAAAAGAGTAATCAACACCGATAGAGTAGAGGGGGTGAATAGTGCAAGGTACAACTCCAATTGCAATGATGAAGTAGATGGGATGAAGGTGGAGATGGTGCTCGTGTTGGTGATGATGGTTATGATGATCTCGATGATGCCCGTGATGATGGTGATGAAGATTAGGACGATCTCCACGGTGGAATCTGCCCGCCGGAAAGGTCTTTTCTTTTGTGTAGGTTTCCGCCGTGGAGAGGCGGCGGAATAATGAAAACTCTTCTGTCCTCGTAACTTTTAGGTCAATAGGAACATATAGGCCAAAGGAGAGCATCGGAGGTGGGACCCACCACCCAGGCGGCCTCCTGGCGTGGCCAAGGGGGGCCCGCGCCAGCAGGTCGCCTGGGTGACCTGTGGCCCCCCTACGGCCCTTCTTTGGCATGTCTTTGGGATCCGTTCGGAAACTTCTTCCCTCAATATTTTAGCGTAGTTGGAGATGTTCTGATATTGCAACTCTTCATGCTATTTTCTCTGCTGAATCCTGCTTTTGCTGTTTCGGCACCGGAAAGTTGTAAACTGTGTAAAATAAGCCAAAACACTATAAGTACATCATCATAATGTGAAATATATCAATGAATAGAGACAAATTATGATATAAAAAGGTGATGCATTTTGGACGTATCAACTCCCCTAAGCTTAGACCTCGCTTGTCCCCAAGAGAATTCTGAGCTCGGTAAACCTGTCCACAAGTTTAGAGAGTGAAGTGTCGATAAATAAGAATACGGACAAGAAGCATCATAAATTCTTTACTAAACGCAACCATCCTCAACAGCAATCTCAACTCATAAGGCCCTTATGAAAGAGTAATATCAATTACAATCAAAAGTAGAGCTAAGAAAACTCATCAAACCATGGCAAACATGTCCTTGGTCAAAGAACAACTAGTAAATTTTAACTCTTGTTCTTCCTCTTATATTTTGATGGGGTCAATTGAAGCTTTTTGAAAGAACATGTTATTAGTCAAGAAGTGAAAATGCTAACACAAAGGAAGATGTTTGCTTTAGCTAAGCCTTAGCAAACAACTTACTTATCATAATGATAACATCAACAACGGTGTAATATGACAATTCTCAACGAAACAATATGAATGCATGCATCTTTGTCAACATAAAGTGTATGCTCTTTTCAGGATAGAAAGAAGTAGGTTTACTGACTCAACATAAAAGTAAAAGATTGGCCCTTCACAGAGGGAAGTAGGGAAAAATCATGCGCTAGAGCTTTTTAGAGATTTCGAAATCAACAAGATTGTAAAAAAAGCTTTTGAAAGGTGCATAATTTGTCAACGAATGCTAGTAGATAGCCCAATACTTCTCATGCTGGACAAGTTTTGAGGAACGGCTCCCGAAGTGGGGACGATCACATCCCCTTAGTCTCATTTGTTAATCACTACCAAAGTTTTCTGATTTCTCATCAACAAAGCATGAAGGAGGTTTTGTTTGTTCTTATTATCTTTTACGAGTTGGGCGCGCTCATGCCAGTCCCTCCTTGTATTAGGGGTTCGCAGATCACATGAAAACCCAAGATAAAACTTGTCCAGTATGATAAGATCATGAATTATCTACTACTTCCTCATGAGCTAAAACAGAGGCACAAAACAGGGAGTAATATTTGAAGGTTTAAAGATAGCACATGAGTAATATACTTTAGGAGTGGCGGTGAAATACCACGTAAAGGGGAGATATGGTGGACTCTTGGGAAGGTTGAGGTTTCCGGGTATGGATGCACAAGCAGTATTCCCGCTTAGTGCAAGGGTTGGCTAGCAAAGGCTTTTGAGAGCAGACAAATAATGTTGACTTGGATGCAAAACAATAAAAAGTTTAACATAAACAATTGGCATAAAACATCAAGTTGTCTTCATTGTCAGCATAACACTTGAAGCATAAGAACATAAAGGTTTTGGCTATGTCGCTACTAGAAAAACTCATGCTTGTTGTTATGACCAATGCTATGTTTGCCAAGATTAAATAAAATTTTCAAAGCCATACCTGATGTGTAAGATCAATATTCCCATAAGAATCAGCATATAAGATCGATTGCATGAAGAGGATACCAAGTGCAGCAAAGAAACCAATAGACTTCTCATTAATATTCCAACATAGACACTCCACGCTCATGGATACAAACTCTCCACAAAGAAGTGATAGACCTCAATGCAAACACCTATTTCATAAGATAACTTCCCTAGACATGATACGACACTAAACTTGATCATAAAAGGTAAAGGATAAAAATAAAGATATCGGGAACTCCCCCAAGCTTGGAACAAGCTAAGGGAATGCCATTACCCATGAATATTTCACTCTTCATCCTTGTTCTTGTTACTCAGGTAATCCTTAGCGAAACGCTTCCATGGCAGAGGTCCTCCCTCCACATAGGATTCTTCAGTCTCCAAGATCCTGCTTTCGGCAGATAAGCCTATGCACAAAAACTTAAGCTCATACTCACAGTTCTGGTTTTGAAGGTCGCAGATGTGCCCTTAAAGCTCGAACACTTTGGTTTCTAGTGCAGATATGATTGATCGCACTTCCTTCATCTCCTCCTCATGTTCCCTCTTCAGCTCGGCGATGATATCGCAGTTGGCCTCGACACCACGCTCAATCATCAACTTGTACTTGAAGACTTCTTGCTCCACTTCTTCCAGCCTGGCCCTGGTGCTCCCCTCCTTGGCAGGTCCCTTCAAATATTCTTTGTGGAGGACACCATACTCCACCCAAAGTGTTTGAGGGTGTCTCTTTACCTCTGCGAGGTAAGGATTGATGACGTTGACGAGGAACTTGTCCTTGGGAGATTTTGGGGAAGCCATGGCACCAATGTTTGCTGAAAGTTCTCCTAGCACAAACAGATCGAAAAGAAAACGCACGGAATTGCAAGATGCAAAGCCGTGATGATCTGGGAAAATATACAAGAAAAATTTCTACACCAAAAGGAAGGTAACAAGACAAAGTAGGGTCGGAGACGAACTCCGGGTGGTCCAGGCGGCCTCCTAGCGCGGCCAGAGGCTAGCCCGCGCCAGCAGGCCGCCTGGGTGATCTGGAGCTCCTCTCCGGCTCTGCTTCGGCTTGGAATTTTCCTAATTTTGCAAAAACACATAATGCAGAACTATTATTGATGTTCGTGAAGTTTCCTTACCGTATTTCATACATTTTCTTATTCTTCTTCTACTAGTGTCTCATACAGTGTTGCAATATGTTCTTCGTGAGTGGCTACCTGTATCACATCCACCTCTACATTGATGGGGTCTCCAGCCATGTAATGCTTGAGTCTTTGCCCATTCACAACATGTGGTTTTGTGCCATCAAAATTATTAATCTTGATTGCACCAGAGCGGTAGACTTCTTTGATATGGTACGGTCCTTCCCACTTGGAAAGTAATTTAGCTGGAGAAAACCTGAAACGAGATCTATACAACAAAACTTTGTCACCAACATTAAATTCACGTTTCAAAATTCTCTTGTCATGCCACTTCTTTAACTTTTCTTTGAACATTTCTGCGCTCTCGTAAGCTTCACTTCTCCACTCATCTAGAGAAGTCAAGTTCATGAGACGTTTTTCACCAGCAAGCTTTGGATCAATGATGACCCACAAGTATAGGGGATCTATCGTAGTCCTTTCGAAAAGTAAGAGTGTCGAACCCAACGAGGAGCAGAAGGATCTGACAAGTGGTTTTCAGCAAGGTATTCTCTGCAAGCACTGAAATTATCGGTAACAGATAGTTGTGTGGTAAGATGATTCGCAGCAAGTAGCAAGTAACAAAAGTAACAACGGTGCAGCAAAGTGGCCCTATCCCTTTTGTAGCAAGGGACAAGCCTAGACAACTCTTATAGGAGGTAAAGCGCTCCCGAGGACACATGGGAATTTCTGTCAAGCTAGTTTTCATCATGTTCATATGATTCGCGTTCGCTACTTTGATAGTTTGATATGTGGGTGGACCGGTGCTTGGGTGCTGCCCTTACTTGGACAAACCTCCCACTTCTGATTAACCCCTCTCGCAAGCATCCGCAACTACGAAATAAGAATTAAGACAAAGTCTAACCATAGCATTAAACTAGTGGATCCAAATCAGCCCCTTACGAAGCAACGCATAAACTAGGGTTTAAGCTTCTATCACTCTAGGAAACCATCGTCTACTTACTACTTCCCAATGCCTTCCTCTAGCCCCAAATAATGGTGAAGTGTTATGTAGTCGACGTTCACATAACACCACTAGAGGAGAAACAACATACAACGCATCAAAATATCGAACTAATACCAAATTCACATGACTACTTATAGCATGACTTATCCCATGTCCTCAGGAACAAAAGTAACTACTCACAAAGCATAATAATATTCATGACCAGAGAGGTATTGAATAGCATCAAGGATCTGAACATATAATCTTCCACCAAATAATCCAACTAGCATCAACTACAAAGAGTAATTAACACTACTAGCAACCTTACATGTACCAATCGGAGTCGTGAGACGGAGATTGGTTACAAGAGATGAACTAGGGTTTGGAGATGAGATGGTGCTGATGAAGATGTTGATGGTAATGAGTCCCCTCCGATGAGAGGAGTGTTGGTGATGACGATGGCGACGATTTCCCCCTCCGGGAGGGAAGTTTCCCAGGCAGGACGACCCTGCCGGAGCTCTAGATTGGTTTTGCTCAAGTTTCTCCTTGTGGCGGCAGCGATTCCTCCCTAAAGCCTCCTCTTGATTTTGTTGTGGAATGGAACTCTCCTTATAGCAAAAGAGGGGGGCCAGAGGGCCAACGGGGAGCCCACAAGCCCCCTAGGCGCGGCCAGGGGGTAGGCCGCGCCTAGCAGGATTGTGGCCTCCTGCTCGCTCCCCTCTCGTACTTCTTCGGCCCAGTATTTTTTATAAATTCCAAAATAAATCCTCGTTGATTTTCACGGCTTTTGGAGTTGCGTAGAATAGGTATCTCAAACTTGCTACTTTTTCAGGCCAGAATTCCAGCTGCCGACATTCTCCCTCTTCTTGTAAACCTTGCAAAATAAGAGAGAAAAGGCATAAGTATTGTACCGTGAAGTGTAATAACAGCCCAAAAAGCGATAAATATCAACATGAAAGCATGATGCAAAATGGACGTATCAATCAACATTAAGCTCTCTAACAGCCCAGAAAGCTTTGTGCTCTAACTCTAGAGGTAGATGGCATGCCTTGCCATAAACCATCTTATACTGAGACATCCCCATGGGATTTCTGTAAGCAGTTCTATACGCCCACAAGGCATCTCCTAGCTAATTGAACCAGTCCTTTCTAGAACTGTTCACTGTCTTTTGCAAGATCAACTTGATCTCTCTATTTGTGAGTTCAACTTTCCCACTTGTTTGAGGGTGGTAAGGTGAAGCAATTCTATGATTAACATCATATTTGGCTAGAGATTTTCTAAAAGCACCGTGTGTAAAATGTGATCCTTCGTCGGTCATGAGGTACCTAGGTACACCAAACCTGGGGAAGATTACGTCCTTGAGCATTTTCAAAGATGTCTTGTGATCAACACTTTCAGTGGGGATTGCTTCAACCCACTGGGTGACATAATCTACAGCTACTAAGATGTGAGTGTACTTGTGTGAAGGAGGGAAAGGACCAATAAAATCAAAACCCCAGCAATCAAAAGGCTCAATGACTAGAGAATAATTCATAGGCATCTCATTCCTCCTACTAATATTACCAACTCTCTGGCACTTATCATAGGATAAAACATAATTTCTAGCATTTTAAAGAGAGTAGGGCAATAAAAACCTGATTGGAGAACCTTGTGTGCGGTCCTCTCACTAGCATGATGTCCTCCATAAGGACTGCTATGACATTGTCTCAAAATATCCTTCTGCTCATGCTCCGGTATGCTTCTCCTCACAATTCCATCCGCACCTTCTCTAAAAAGATGTGGGTCATCTCAAAAGTAATACCTCAAGTCATGGAATAACTTCTTCCGCTGCTGGAATGTTAAACCTGGAGGCAAAAACTTTGCAACAATAAAGTTAGCATAATCTGCATACCATGGATCTGAATTAGATTTCACCTATAAAACAGCTAACTGTCCATCAGGAAAACTATCGTTGACTGGAATGGGATCGTGTGGTATGTCCTCCATCCTGGAAAGGGTGTCTGCTCCTTTCCAATCAACAATCTGCAAATCAAATTCTTGAAGAAGAAGGACCCATCGGATAAGCCTTGGTTTGGCATCCTTCTTATCCATAAGATACTTAATAGCAGTATGATCAGTATGAATGATGACTTTAGAATCAACAATGTAAGGCCTAAACTTATCATAAGCAAACACTACCGCTAAAAATTCTTTCTCAGTAGTAGCGCAATCCTTTTGAGCAGTGTCAAGGGTTTTGCTAGCATAATGGATAACATTCAATTTCTTATCAACCCTTTGTCCAAACAGAGCTCCAATAGCAAAATCACTACCATCAGACATGATTTCAAAAGGCAAATTCCAATCAGGTGGTTAGACTATAGGGGCGGTTATCAAGGCTTTCTTAAGAACTTCGAAGGTATCCTTACAATCTGCATCAAACACAAAAGGAATATCCTTCTAGATAAGATTAGTGTGGGGTTTCAAAGTTTTAGAGAAGTCTTTAATAAATCTCCTATAGAAACCAGCATGACCGAGGAAACTACGAATACCTCTGATGTCTTTTGGATAAGGCATTCTCTCGATTGCTTCAACCTTTGCCCTGTCCACCTCGATTCCTTTTCCAGAAATCTTGTGGCCAAGAATAATTCTCTCATTGACCATGAAGTGGCACTTCTCCCAGTTGAGTACCAAGTCCGTGTCCTCACATCTCTGCAAAACTTTATTAAGGTTGCGGAGATAATGGTCAAAAGAGGTTCCAGACGGAGAAATCATCCATGAAGACCTCCACAATTTCCTCGCAAAAACCATGAAAGATAGTGGGCATACACCTTCGAAAAGTAGCAGGGGCATTGCATAAACCAAAAGGCATACGTCTATAAGCATAAGTACCAAAGGGACAAGTAAAAGTGGTCTTCTCTTGATCGGCAGTATTAACATGAATTTGAGAGAAACCGGAGTACCCATCAAGATAGCAAAAGTGAGTGTTTTTGGATAACCTTTCAAGCATTTGGTCGATGAACGGCAGCGGGTAGTGGTCCTTCCTGGTTGCCTGGTTCAGCTTCCTGTAATCAATACACATTCTATATCCAATAATAATTATTTGAGGTATTAGTTCCGTCTTATCGTTAGGAACCACATTCGTACCTCCTTTCTTGGGAACACAATGTACTAGACTTACCCACTTACTATCAGCTATTGGGTAGATAATACCTGCGGCTAGAAGTTTGAGGATTTCGGTCCTCACAACATCTTCCATCTTCGGGTTTAACCGTCATTGATGATCAACGACCGGTTTAGCATCAGGCTCAAGATTGATAGTATGCTGACAAATAGATGGACTAATCCCCTTAAGATCATCAAGGGTATAGCCAATAGCGCCTCGGTGTTTATGAAGGACTTCCAATAATCACTCTTCTTCATATCCTGAAAGGTTAGAATTGATAATAACAGGATATACTTTATTTTCATCTAAATAAGCATACTTGAGGTTACTGGGAAGAGGTTTGAGATCAAACACCATGTCTTCTTTTGGTTTTGATAAAATTCCCAAAGGTTCAACCAGAAGGTTGTGCTTCAGGATAGCAGGTTGTCTCAAGAATATGTCATCTAGCTCATTCATTTCCTACATATGCATATCATTCTCGTGGTTTTCCATAAATTGCTGCAAAGGATCGTTAGGAGGAATAGCAATAGAAGCAATCTCTTCAATAATTTTATCATTACTAGGCAGATCGGTACGATGAGTTTGCTTCGAGAATTTAGAAAAGTTAAATTCATATGGCTCACCATTAAATTCAACAGATAGTTTTCCTTTCCTGCAATCTATAATAGCTCCACAAGTTTTGAGAAAAGGCCTACCAATGATAATAGGTCAAAAACTATCTTGTACTGAACCAAGTACTAGAAAGTCGGTAGGATATTTTACCTTTCCACATAGAACTTCGACATCTCGCACAATTCCAATAGGAGAGATAGTTTCTTTGTTTGCAAGATGAATAGTAACATCGACTTCTTCAGTTTCACATGATAGAATCTCATTCATGATCTCTTGATAAAGTGAAAAAGGAATAGCACTAGCACTGGATCCCAAATCACATAGCCCATAATAATTATGATCTCCTATTTTAACAGATACAACTAGAGTACCTCAAATTGGGCCTTTATTCTTGGCTCTAACAAGGTTAGTGGAAACAACACAAAAAATTATATTAGAATCCTCAATATTACTAGTAACAAGATCCTTAGCTAATGCAACTAGAGGATCGACTTTAATCAGGTCCTCATGCTCATCAGTCGTTCTTTCACTTTTATTCGGGATGCGTGTGATAAAAGAATGCTCGCTCATCCTTGCGGGAAAAGGGGGCTTTTCATATTCAACTACAGGAAAGATAGGGTCAACAACCTTAATATCAATAGGTAAATCCTTAAAAGGTTTATGGTGTTGATCCTCCTTCTTCTCAAAAGATTCAATATGAGAGGCAAAGTCTTTGCAAAAATCAATTAGAAGCAGGGAATCAAGACCAATCTTAGCGCAAAAGGTATTGAAGTAATCAGTTTTCACATAGCTCTCAATGTAATCACGCTCATAAGTTATAACGGGTTCAATACATTTATCAATCTCCCAGTCTTCAGTGTTCTTCTGGATCCTTTCAATAAGATCCCACTTAGCTTCAGTATTTTTGTTGTAGAATGCCCCACTAGAGGAAGCATCAACCATCTCTTTATCTTGACGAGAAAGCCTTGCATAAACATTTGTGAGAATAATTTCTTTGCAGAGCTCATGATTGGGACATTTGAGCATTAAGGACTTCAATCTCCCCCAAGCTTGAGCGATGCTTTCTCTATCATGAGACCAAAAGTTATAAATATAATTCATGTCTCGATGTATTTCATCAAGAGGATAAAACTTTGCATAAAAGAGATGCATAAGATCTTGCCAATTTAGTAAGTGAGAGTCATCAAGAAGCCTGTACCAATCCAAAGCCTTATCTTTTAATGATAGAGAGAATAGCTTTCTCATAACAAAATCCATCGATATACGTGCAAGCTTAAATAAGGAGCATAGTTGCGAAAGATATAGCAAGTGTTCACCTGGATGTCTATCTCGTGCATATCGATTAGCCAAGACACAATCAATAATACCATTTGGTATCATAAAGGGCACAGTTTCAGTAGGTGGGGGAGGCTTATCCACCACATTAGCGTTGGGGCGGTTCCCCACAAGCAACAAACCAAGAGTAGAGTTGTCCATAGGGACAAAAAATGGAAACAGTAAAACAAAAACTGCACGTACAGTGTAAAGGTTTCCTTACCAATAGCGCTACACTCCCCGGCAACGGCGCCGGAAAATGGTCTTGACGACCCACAAGTGTAGGGGATCTATCATAGCCTTTTCGATAAGTAAGAGTGTCGAACCCAACGAGGAGCAGAAGGTATTGACAAGTGATCTTGAGCAAGGAATAACTGCAAGTACTGAAAGGTAACTTTTTATGGGTTTTCTAGTATAAGCAACAAGGAAATAAATGCAAGTAAAGTAAATGGTGCCGAGGTGCAGAAAGTGGCCCAATCCTTTTGAGCACAAAGGATAAGCCGAGGGACTAAACTTATAAATACTAAGGCGTTCCTGAGGACACACGGGAGAGATAGTCAAGTGCTTTCGCCAAACTCCGTCTAGTACTATGTTTTGTATTGATAAGTGTTATGTGGGTGGATCTTAACTAGTGCACCATCTAGGCTAAGACAAGTACACTCTTACGATTAATCCCTCTTGCAATCATGCGCAAATACAAGAGAGAAATTAAGGCAAATCCTAATCATAGCAATAAGCTTTAGGATCCAATACTCCCTCATGCAAAAGTTTGCAAATTGGGTTTCAGGTTTCTGTCACTCCAGCAACCCACCATAAGCATTCTTTATACATGATGCATTCCCCTAGTTCCTTAAAAAGGTGAAGTGTTATGTTGTCGACATTCACATAACACCACTAGAATAATAACACCATAACTTAAATATCAATCAACACACGTTACTTCAACATCATATGACTACTAGCATCTAGACTTTTCGCATGTCCTTAAGAACTAATGGAACTACTCACAAGACATAAAAGAGATCATGATCAGAGGTGATTAAAATATGATTAACAATCGGGTCATAACAATAATCCTCCAACAAAACTCAATAGCATTCACCACAAAGGAGAAATCAACACCGATAGAGTAGACGGGATGAATAGTGCAAGGTACAACTTCGATTGCAATGGTGAAGTAGATGGGATGAAGGTGGAGCTGGTGCTGCTGTTGGTGATGATGGTGATGATGATCTCGATGATGCCCATGACAATGGTGATGACGATGAGGACGATCTCCCCTTCTCGGAGGAATTGTCCCCGAGGTCTTTTCTTCTTTGCAGGTTTCCGCCGCAGAGCGGCAGCGGAATCGCGAAAACTCTTGTGTCCGTGTAACTTTTAGGTCAAGAGGAACATATAGGCCAAAGGGGAACAGCAGAGGCGGGACCCACCACCCAGGTGGCCTCCTGGCGCGGCCTAAGGGGGGCCGCGCCAGCAGGTCGCCTGGGTGACCTGTGGCCCCGCTCCGGCCCTTCTTTGGCGTGTCTACGGAATCCATTCGGAAACTTCTTCCCTCAAATTTTCAGCGCAGTTGGAGATGTTCTGATATTGCAACTCTTCGTGCTATTTTCTCCCCTGAATCCTGCGTCTGCTGTTTCGGCACCGGAAAGTAGTAAATTGTGTAAAATGAGCCAAAACACTATAAGTACATCATCATAATGTGAAATATCAATGAATAGAGACAAGTTATGATATAAAAAGGTGATGCATTTTGGACGTATCAACCAACCAAAGAGTATGGTTGACGACGAGGTACGGGTTGTGGAGTTGACCGAGGCAGCGGTTGCGAACTTGGTCACGTGAGAGGATCTAAATGAGGCTATGTCCACCTTTAGATCCTCCATGGCTATCGAGGTCAAAAACTTGCTGAAAGATTTTCTTGATGGGTTCAAACTGTCTACCGATCCAGTGCATGTGGTTAATCCCACAGCTTCCGATTCAGGGACCAACTCCGAAAAGGAAAATGCTAGTTGTGATAGAAATAAATTGCCTCAAGGAACGAGTTGGGTAAATACATTTGCCTCGGTTCCTCCTCACATGGTCTATGGAGGACCGGTTCACCCACCGCATATTATTAACCTCGGTCCTCCTCCTAAACTTGTTAAGAATGATTTTGCTAATTGGGTTTTCCGTATCAAGGCTCATTCTAATCACAACTCAACACAACTTTTGAGAATCATTGAGAAAGGATACTACCCACATGATCCAATCAACCTCACTCCAAGAGAAGAGGTCGACAATCAGCTCAATCACTCTGCCTTGTTCATCCTTCATGCTGCAATTCCCATTGAAGACCTTGCTCAATTGCGTCCCTTCACTCATGCCAAATATTGTTGGGAGCCCATCATTTCCATGTACAAGGGAAGCTCAAGTGCTCAACGGTCTAACTATGAAGTGATACTTGATGAGGTCGATGAACTTGTTATGATTGAGGATGAGGACCCTCGTGAGCTCTACCGAAGAGTGACAATGCTTGATGTTGCTCTTCAAGATCATGGAAGCAAGGATGTGGATGAAAATTGGATCAAGCATAAGTTTCTTAAGGCTATCATGCCTTTCAACAAGTCCATGTCCTCCGTCATCCATCAAACGCCGGACTTTCACTCCTTGTCCTCAAGCCATAAACATACTAAACAATACTGCTCATAGTGTTCTAGCTCGTGTCCAATGGTCAAGAAAAGACTCCCCCAACCTTTCTTTAAAGGCCAAGTCTGTTGTGGAGGAAGATGAAGAAGAAGAAGAGGAAATTTGCCCCGAAGACACCAAGTATGCTTATCACGAGCATATGGCTCTTGCCTCAAGGTAGTTTTGGGGCAACAATAGAAACTCAAAGCCCAATTTCTCCAATAACAACTCAAGTGGGTCCAAAGGCAAGAAACATGTGAGGACTTGCTACAACTGTGGAAACGTGAGTAACTTTGTGGCGGACTGTCCTTATGAGAAGAGGGAAGACAATGGTGGAAGACTTATTCGCAAAGACAAAGCCTAGTCCTTCCCCAACAAGAACAACTTCTCCAAGAAGATGACCCAAAAGGTGTTGGTGGATGGTGGCTAAACAAGAGTACCTCTTCGATGAGGATGATGACGATAACAAAAGTGGTGAGGTTATGGGAATGGCCTCGGTGGCTATTGCATCCTCCTCCCCAAGCAAGGTGTCCCTCTTCAACGCCCCTAATGAGAACCGCATTGCCAAATGCCTTATGGCCAGGTGAGAGATTGATAGAAGAGGTGTCTAGAGGGGGTGAATACACTACTTGCATAAAATAAAATCCTAGCCTTTTCCCAATTTTAGTGGTTGGCAGATTTTGGCATTTCTAACAAGTCTAGTGCATGCTACACATGCTAGTCAACAAATATGGCAGTGGAAATTAAATACTTTGCACATGTAGAAAGGAGTAGAATTTAGGAAGATCAAACACAAAGAAGTTAACACTGTAATTTTTGACATGGTTCCCATAGGTGGCGATATCGTATGTCCATGTTAGTGGAGACTTCAACCCACGGAGGGTAACGGCTGTGAGAGTCCACGGAGGGCTCCACCCACAATGGGTCCACGAATAAGTGGCCTTGTCTATTCCACCACGGCTTCCGTCCATAGAGGACTAGCCTCACTCACGATAGATCTTCACAAATTAGGCGATCCCCTTGCTCGTAGAAACTTCTTCGTTCAAGTCCTCAACATGAAATAGGAGGCTTCCAAGCGACACCTAACCAATCTAGGATGCACCACCCTCCAAAAGGTAATAGATGTAGTAGAACAATGAACTCCTTGCTCTTGTGCTTCAAAAGATAGTCTCGTCAACACTCAATCACTCTCTCACAAATTTTACATGGGTAGGAGAGATTGATTTTGTGGAAAGCAACTTGGGGAGGCTAGAGATCAAGTTTCAAATGGTTGGATTGGAATCTCTTGATCTCAACACATGAGTAGGTGGCTCTCTCTCTGAAAAATGGATCTGGCAAGTGTATGTGTGTTCTGAGTGCTTCGTATATGAATGACAGGTAGGTGCAGGGGTATATATGGGCATCCCCCAAAGTCCAACCATTACAGCATTATTTCCCAACTCGGTGACACCTAAAAGAATCTCGATGGTACCGAGTTGCACCAAATGTGGCAACTTTTGAACTCTCGGTGAGACCGGTATATGAATCTAGGTGGTACCGATACAATGACCCACACTGGTTTCCAATTCTCGGTGAGAGCGATTTCAAACTCAGAAATTCCGAAACATGAAATCTTCTCAACAGAAAGTTGGTTACATGATATCGGTGGCACCGTTAGGAATGTTCGTTGTACCGAGATGGTGGATTTGGCATAGGTTATGTCTAAGTGTAAAATTGGTAGGGCTGAGTAGGAAATGTTGGTGGCACCAATTTTTCTTATGTATCTTGGGACAGATATATTTTGTGGGATAATGGCTGAGAATTTTTGGTGGCTATATCTAAGCACTTGAGCAACCAATTCATCATGATACCTCACCCTCTTTTAATAGTATTGACTTTCCTATGGACTCAAAGTTATTTCTCACAAATATAAATGTAGAATCTTCTTAGTTGAAGCTTGAGGCAATCCTATTCCTTCCTGCATGAAAGGGGCATCTCCACATAATGCTATAGCCAATGCTCTCTGTGGACTATACCTGAAATATAGTAGGTAAAACTGTTAGTCCAATACACAATGTATGTTGTCATGAATTATCCAAACCACCAAGGGAGCATATGTTCTTTCAATATCCCCCTTTTTGGTAATTCATTAAAACATACAATCAAAGCTTCTAATGAAGATAAGCATAAGAATATGACAGCTTTGAAATATATATGACTAGTACATGCTCCCCCTAAATGTGTGCAATCCCTTTTTAAAGGATAGTTGCTTTGGACTGCATGGGCACACACATAGTAGAAAGCACAAGACAAGTCATATAAATCTTGTCCATATGCATCAAACATATGTGCGTGAAGTGCTTCCATGTTCAAGACTCACTCTTGCAAACAATATGTGCAAGAAACAAGAGATCATCATGAACAAGGATATGATGCATATACTTACCTTGAGGTTCCTGAGCGTCTTAGCAGTAGGAGTACACTTGGGAAAACAAATGTTAGATAACACAAGGGTGCTCTATTGTAAAGATGCATAGAGCTTCAAAAGTACCAAGATATGGAGACCATATAAAAAATATGATTTGATGATAAATATGTCTCCAAGAATATTTTAGAGCTTTCTCACCTAAGGATGAATATGTAACTCTCCCCCTGAATCATAGCATGTAGATATTGGGAGTAGATAGGGTAAGACAAGTTCAATGCAAAGATAGTTATAGTATGTAGATATTGTTTTATTGCAATCTGAAACAATTTGATCTCTCTCCCCCTTAATTGTATTACTCCCCGTGAATATGTGAGGTTTGATATATATCCCCTTAGGTAGATTTACCCTTAGGTAGACCTTCCTTCAGGAGCATATATCTCCCCTCTTGATATTTCTCCCCCTTAAGTAAGCTTATTGGAAGCTTTGATATTTCTCCCCCTTTGTCATTAATTTCCAAAAAGGTCAAATGGTAAGGACTCATTGAGAGAATGCGATCATTGATTCTTCTCTCCTTGATAAGGGTTCCTTGAATTTTTCTCCCCCTTAAGTATGGATAAAAGCTCATTGAAATTACTCCCCCTTAGATAGTAGGTAAGGGTTCATTGAAATTTCTCCCCCTTAAGAATTTGTTAAGAGTTCCTTGAACTATCTCCCCCTATGTTAGGATCTTAGATGTTTCTCCCTCTTATATTGTGGGGTCACTGAGGATTTCTCCCTCTAGACAAGTTTTCTCCCCCTTGAATTTTTTTGGAAACAAGATTATATCCTCCTTAAAAAGATGGAAATGTTCAATAATAGCTTAGGAGGTAGTAAAACTTGGGATCATGGACAATCTTTCTTCCCATAGGCAAAAGTCCAGAAAGAGTGTGAAAACCTTAGGCAGTGGTAATTTTCGTAGTCACCGAGCCATGATGGTTCGGTAGAACCGAGAATGTATATAGGCCTCTCAAAGAAATCGGTGGACCAAGTTTTCCAGATCGGTGAAATCGATTTACAATGAATATCAATTCTTAAACTCAAAATAGACAGAAAAAGAAGAATTCGAATGATAGTTATAAGATACGAATTGTTGAAAGCAAAAAGTAGCACGAAATGGTTTTTTAATATATACATACATATAGATGAGAGTTGAATGGTTCGAAGAAAGTATGCAATGGCAAATGTGAACCATACAAGAAACTCCATCTAGATGTGTGGCAGTGACTAGGTCACCTATATTAGTGTATATTTACTTGAGGAGTCAAGCAAGAATGCTTGATCATAGGTCATACTCATCTTTAAGCGCAAAATGGGCTTACCATTTTTTGATTAAGCATTTTAATGTATTCATATCACTTGAGTTGCTTTACCTCAAGACTTGGTGTAAAGCATTATCAAGGATATGAGTACATACCTTATAATGATGTTGATGATGTGGCATGTAGGTGAACTTGTTGTGGATGCTTAATGTTGATGAAGATCATCTTGAGTTGGGAGCTATCCTTGTTGTTTTGGTTCACTTTTCACCTACATTCGTTAGTCATTCAAGGAAGAACATTACATATCCAAATGAAATGAGTGAAATTCATCATCATATAATTGTCAAGGATATGATTTTGTTATCTTCTTCCTTCATCTCCGAAGAAGGGGTTGTTGATACTTGGCCATGTCAATATTGCTTTTGATGTGAGTTGATGGCAATCTTGTGGAGTGTTGTTCTTCCAAGTACCTACAAAAGGTTACATGCAATAAAATGGAGAATGGTTTTCCAAGATATAAGATTGTATCATATCAATAGCATCAAGGAATAGACAATCAAGCTCATACCCTTGCATGCATCCGAGTGAGCCTAGCTCAAGTATGAAGCATCAATGATGTTCAACTCACTCCTCAAATGACAAAACACTTTCTCATCAACCGGTCTGGTAAAGATATCAGCTAATTGTTTGTCGGTAAGAACATGCTTGAGATCTATATCTCATTTATCAACATGATCACGAATGAAATGATGTCGCACTTGAATATGTATTGTTCGAGAATGTTGCATAGGATTATAGGAAATTTTAATAGAACTTGCATTATGACACAACAATAGAACATTTCTCACATGAATGCCATAATCCTTAAGAGTTTGAGTCATCCATAGTAATTGCGCACAACATGATCTGGCGGCAATGTATTCCGCTTCAGCACTGGATAAAGATATCGAGTTTTGTTTCTTGGATGACCAAGACATAAGAGATCTCCCAATAAATTTACATATACCCGAGGTGGATTTTCTATCAACCTTGTATCCTTCATAGTCCGAGTCGGAATAACCAACAAGATTAAAAGAAGATCCCTTGGTATACCATATGCCAAAGTTTGGTGTATGTATCAGGTATCTCACTATTCTTTCCACAGCCAATAGATGACACTCCTTAGGTGCTTCTTGATATCGGGCACACATGCAAACACTCAACAAGATATCGGGTCAGGAAGCACATAGATATAGCAATGAACTGATCATTGATCGATAAACTCTTTGATCAACCGGTTTGTCCTCCTTAGTGAGGTCAACATGTACACTAGTAGGCATGGGGGTTCTCATACCTTTGCACTCTTGCATGTTGAACTTCTTGATCAAGTCCTTGGTGTAATTGGTTTGAGAGATAAATGTACCTCCTCTCGATTGTTTGATTTGCAAATCAAGAAAGAATTTCAGCTCACGCATCATTGACGTCTCATACTTCTCTGACATCAACCTTCCAAATTTCTCATTAAAATGTGCGTTAGTGGAACCAAAGATAATATCATCCACATATATTGAGCACACAAATAGTTCACCGTTAAATCATGTAGTGAATAAGGTGCGTCAGTTTTACCAATCTCAAAACCCTTTTCAACGAGAAACTTTGTTAGACATTTGTACCAAGCTCTAGGGACGTGTTTAAGACCATATAATGTTGTATGAAGTTTGTAAACATGGTTAGGTTTCTTAGGGTTCACAAAGCAAGGAGGTTGTTTGACATAAATCTCCTCCTCAATTTCACCATTTAGAAAAGCACTTTTGATATCCATTTGGTAAAGAGTAATATCATGGTGATTGGCATAAGCGAGAAGAATGTGAATAGCTTCAAGTCTAGCAACGAGGGCATAAGTCTCACCTAATCCATACCTTTGACTTGTGTGTATCCTTGGGCTATGAGGCATGCCTTGTTGCGCACAACTTGGACATCTTCATCTTGATTGTTCTTAAACACCCATCTTGTACTGGTGATGTTGTGCTCGTCCTTCGACTTTTCAACAAGTGTCTAAACTTGATTCCTCTCGAAGTTTTGTAGCTCTTCCTGCATGGCATTTACCCAATCAAGGTCTTCAAGGGATTCTTTAACCTTCAGATGCACAATGCTAGAGATGAAATAATAATGCTCACAAAAGTTAGCTAAACGATATTTAGAGAGAGTGATTCTCCAGGTTTGTATGTCACCGAAGATTTGATTCAGCGGATAATCCTTGTCCACTCTTGCTCGAACTCGTGACAGCTTCTTCTTGTTGGATGGTGGAGCTTCTTCATCATCATTTTTCTCGTTCATTGACGGTGTCATCTCCTTGAGGTGGTGGTGAGGAAGGTTGAGGTGGATCATCATGATGTACTTCTTCCTCTTCTTCAGCATGTAGTGTACCTCTTGTGGATGCTTCCATGTCGTTTTGTGGTTCGTCTGGGCGTTAGGTAGAAGCTTACACTTGAGTTGATGAAGTACTTTCCTTCACCTCCATGGGACGAATCTTGTCGATAGGTAGATCATGGATGTCTTCTGAAGGTTCCTTATCTCCTACATCATTTGGCAATTGTTCGACTTGCGAACCATCAGATTCATCAAACATAACATCTACCGTCTCTTCAACTTTTCGAGTGAAGCTGTTGTAGACACGATAAGTGTGAGAATTTGATTTGTAACCATGTAGAAAACCTTCATGAGATTTAGGAGCAAATTTAGTGCGATGATGCTTATCAAGAATGTAGCACTTAGAGCTGAATACTCAAAAAGTATCCAACTTGGGGTTTGTTACCGGTGAGCAGCTCGTATGCTGTTTTACCAAGAAGCTTGTGTAAGTAGATTTGGTTTATGGCATGTCAAGCTGTTTCCACGACTTCTGCCCAAAAGTGTCTTGGCGTCTTGTATTCTTCAAGCATTGTTCTTTCCATCTCTATGAGAGTCCGGTTCTTCCTATCGACAACTCCATTTTGTTGAGGTGTGTACGTCGCCGAGAACTAATGTGAGATACCCTCTTCGTCGAGAAAAGTATACACATTTGTGTTCTTGAACTCCTTTCCATTGTCGCTTCGAACTTTCTTGATCTGCACTTCGAATTGATTTTGGGCTTTCCGAGCAAAGTTCTTGAAGATCTTTTGTACCTGCGACTTATCATCAAGAAAGAATACCCATGTAAATCTGGAAAAATCATCAACAATGACAAAACCATAAGAATTTCCACCGAGGCTCTTGTAAGCATTGGGACCAAAGAGATCCATGTGAAGCAGCTCGAGTGGCCTTCTTGTAGTCAAGATGTTCTTCACGGGATGACTTGCACCAACTTGCCTTCCGGCTTGACAAGCACCACAAAGTCTATCTTTGTCAAAGATAATATATTTAACACCAAGAATATGATCACCTTTGATAAGTTTGTCAAGATTGCGCATACCTACATGTCCTAAGCTTCTATGATACAACCAACTTTTAGAAGATTTTGCAATAAGACATGTACGGGGTTTGGATTTTTTTAGTGAAATCGACAATGTATAGATCACCTCTATGGAAACCAGTAAAGACAATGTTATGATTGTCGCTACAAAACACTCGGCAGCCAAATTTCGTAAATAGCACATCAAAACCAAAGTCTGCTAGTCTAGATACGGAAAGAAGATTGTAGCCAAGGGATTCAACAAGCATGACATTTTGAATGGAACTATCATGAGATACGACCACCTTACCAAGACCAAGTACCTTACCCTTGGAGTTGTCTCCAAAGGTCACATACCTTCGAGGTCCACGGTTTGGAGTGATCTCATGGAACATGTCTTTATCTCTGGTCATGTGAACGGTGCATCCATTGTCAAGTATCCACTCTTTTCCTACGGCCATGTAGTCTCTAAGGTTCACCATAAGACTAAGGTTCCTCATGGTCTTCTCATACTCGATGTCAAAATCCTCATCTTCATAGTAGTAGCCCTACTCCACATTATCATCATCGGAAGAAATATCCTCATCATAAGAAACAAGAATTTCATCAGAATTTTCACTATGACAATGTTCATGTTTATGCATGTGAATGGCTTCAAAAATGATATTGTTAGTGGTAATGACATCTCCTCTAGCACGCATGAGGCCACGAAGCTCAAATAGACATTTATCACAATTAGGATCAGTTGGCTTCATTTTGTGAAAGGCAATGCATTTATGAAATATGATATCAAAGTTCTTCAAGGAATAGCCAGGGTGTATTTTCTCTAAGTTTTTCGACAAGCTATGAGCACACTCAAAATTTTGCATTTGATTAAGCACATTTCTTAGCAGTCCTTTAATGATTAGATTTACAGTTTTAAGATTGCCAAGCATATCAAGTTCTTCATCATGAGAGGGGTGTAAGGGATCAATGGGAGGCTCATAGGGATATTCAACATACTTGCGCAAATGGAATTCATCAAATATATCAAGCATTTCATCTTTTTATTGTCTATAATATTCCCATCAAGAATAGGCACTCTACAACTAATATTCCCCAAACTAGGCACATCTATCTTCCTCCAATGGTATTTAAACCAAGGTTATGTAGAGCTTTCTCTAATACCAATTGAGAAATCGATAGAAGAGGTATCTAGAGGGGGGTGAGTAGACTACTTGCATAAAATAAAATCCTAGCCTTTTCCCAATTTTAGTGGTTGGCAGATTTTAGCATTTCTAACAAGTCTAGTGCACCCTACACATGCTAGTAAACAAATATGGCAGCGGAAAGTAAAGACTTTGCACATGTAGAAAGGAGTAGAGTTTAGGAAGATCAAATGCAAAGAAGTTGACACGGCGATTTTTGGCATGGTTCCGATAGTTGTCGCTGTTGTGCGTCCCTATTTGTGGAGACTTCAACCCACAGAGGGTAACGGATGCGAGAATCCACGGAAGGCTCCACCCATAAGAGGTCCACGAAGAAGCGGCCTTGTCTATTCCACCACGGCTTCTGTCCACACAGGACTAGCCTCACTCATGGTAGATCTTCACTAAGTAGGCGATCTCCTTGCCCATACAAACTTCTTGGTTCAACTCCATAACACGAAGTAGGAGGCTCCCAAGTGACCTAACCAATCTAGGAGGCACCACCCTCCAAAAGGTAATAGATGTGGTAGAACGATGAACTCCTTTCTCCCGTGTTTCAAAAGATAGTCTCCTCAACACCCAATCACTCTCTCACAGATTTGGCATGGGTAGGAGAGATTGGTTTTGTGGAAAGCAACATGGGGAGGCTAGAGATCAAGTTTCAAATGGTTGGATTGGAATATCTTGATCTCAACGCATGAGTAGGTGGCTCTCTCTCGGAAAAAAGGATCTGGCAAGTGTATGTGTGTTTTGAGTGCTCCTCTATGAATGAGAGGTAGGTGGAGGGGTATATATAGGCATCCCCCAAAATCCAACTGTTACAACATTATTACCCAACTCGGTGGCACCGAAAAGAATCTCGATGGTACCGAGTTGCACTAAATGTGGCAACTTTTGAATTCTCGGTGAGACCGATATATGAATCTCAGTGCTACCAATACGATGAGCTAGACTGGTTTCCAATTCTCGATGAGACCAATTTCAAACTTGGAAATTCTGAAACTTGAAATCTTCTCAACACAAAGTTGCTCACACAATCTTGGTGGCACCGATAGGTGTGTTGGTTGTACTGAGATGGTGGGTTTGGCATAAGTTTGTCTTAGTGTAAAATCGGTAGGGCCGAGTAGGAAATGTTGGTGGCACCGATTTTTCTTATGTGGCTTGGGACAGATATATTTTGTCGGAGAATGGCTGAGTATTTTTTGTGGCTATATCTAAGCACTTGAGAAACCAATTCATCATGATACCTCACCCCCTTTTAATATTATTGGCTTTCCTATGGACTCAAAGTGATATCTCACAAATACAAAATGTAGAGTGTTAAATGCTCTATGTGGACTATACGTGAAATATACTAGGTAATGCTCTATGTGGACTATGCTTGAATCTTGAGCCAATCCTATTCCTTCGTGCATTAAAGGGGCATCTTCACATAATCCTATAGCCAATGCTCTATGTGGACTATACGTGAAATATACTAGGTAAAAGTGTTAGTCCAAGAGACAATGTATGTTGTCATGAATTATTAAAGCCACCAAGGGAGCATATGTGCTTTCACCAAGGCATCCAACATCAAAACTACGATTTCCACTATGCCTTCTCCTAGGTAGTGGAGATGAACAAGAGGAGGTAAATGTTGAGGAAAATTCCTTTGATAGATTCATGAGGAAGGTCAAGGGTAAAGCCAAGAAGCCTTTTGGTGCTCTCTTGTAACAACTAGGTGAGGCTAGTGACCTAATTGAAACTCATGAAGAAACTATCTCTATGTTAGAAGGACATAGTCATGACTATGTCGATGAGATAGCGTATCTTTTCCATTGCTCTTGAGAAAGAGCAAGGTCACCATTTGGCTCTTGAGTAGTCACACAATGATGACCTTGCTAAATTACAAAAGGGTAATGATCATGCTCTCATTCTTACTCGTGTGCTCCAATCCGAAAAGGTTGCACTTGGGGTTGACTTTGATAGACTCAAGGAAGAGTTTGGTACACTTAACAAGGCTCACGGGGCTTTGAAAAGTGTTCATGCTTCTCTAAAAGAGACTCATGTTCAAATCCAAGTAAAACTCACTAAGGAAATAGCCACATGCTCTCCTTTTGTATTAATTGATAATCCTCATGCTACTAACCCTTGTTGTGAGCACGTGCAATTTGTGGAGGAGAATGCCAAATTAAAAGAGTAACTTGAGAAAGGTCTTGTGACATGCATTCAAGGCGAAAAGAATCTTAATGACCTTTTGAGCAATCAAAAGGAAGTGGTTTCCAAGCAAGGAGTTGGGTTTGCACCCAAGTCCACGAAAAACAAGAAGATCAAGACCAAGCAACCCCCCCCCCTCTCAAGGAAACCTTTGTTAAAGTCGGGAAGGGCACTCATGAGAAGAAGAATGGCAAAGCCCTCCTTCCCAACAATGCCGGCGACTTTAACCCATCTTATGTTTTATGTTGTGCTAGTGATGGAAATATATGTCTTTGCTAAATTTGTTGGTTCCCCTTATCTTTACATTGAATGGTCTATTTGGGTTCCTAATATCCTTGTGACTAACCTCAAAGGACCCATCAAAAAATGGGTACCTAAATCCAAGCATTGATCTTATGCAGGAGTTTGCTTTTGGCGGAGTGTCATGGTTGCTTGATAGTGGAGAAACAAATCATATGACCGGAAGCAAGGACTTGGTGGTGGACATTCCTCCCGACCCATCTGTGGCCACCCAAGTCTCTTTTAGTGATGATGTCATTTCAAAGGTATTGGGTCTTGGCAAGGTGGTAATTTCTCTGGAAGTTACCATTGAAAAGGTCATGCTTGTTGAGACCCTTGCATAGGATTTACTTTCCGTTCATCAACTTGCACTCATGGGTTTTAGTATGTTCTTTGGTATTGGCTCTGTGGCCCTTTTGTGGAGCAAGAATCTTAAAGTAGATTTTGTTGGGCATGTCGAGAACGGTCTTTATGTGGTTAACTTTTCGGAGCGACCCATTAAGACCGTGACTTGCCTAATGGCTACAGTTTATGTGGGATGGCTCTGGCATCGCCGGCTAGCTCATGTCAATATAAGATCTTTGCAAAGTCTCCTAAAAGCGGATCACATTCTTGGACTAACAAATGTGATATTTGCCAAAGATCGTTCTTGTAGTGCTTGCATTGTAGGAAAGCTTCATGAGATAGCTCACCGCCCCACGACTACCATATACTCAAAGAGGACTTTGGAGCTCCTAAACATGGATCTCTTTGGTTCTCCATCTTTTGATAGTCTTGGGGGAAGAAAGTATTGCTTGGTGATAGTGGTTGATTACTCAAGATATACTTGGGTATAGTTCTTCAAGAGGAAGAATGAGACCCAACAAACCATCATCGACTTTGTCAATGAAGTTCAACATCAACATGGGGCAAACATATTGATGATTAGAAGTGACAATGGCACTGAATTCAAGAACTACACTTTAAATGAATTTCTGAGTGATGAGGGAATAAAGCATCAATACTCTGCGCCATATACCCCTCAAGAAAACGGTGTAGCGGAAAGGAAGAACCGTACATTGATGGATGCGGCAAGAACCATGATGGCGGAGTTTAAATCTCCGTATAACTTTTGGGCCAAAGCCATCAGCACTGCATGTCATGCATCTAATCGGCTCTACCTCTACAAAGGCTTGAACAAGACTCCGTATGAAATTTTTAACGGTAACAAGCCCAACCTCAAGTACTTCCGGGTGTTCGGTTGTAAGTGTTTCATTCTCAAGAAAAGTTCTCGCTTGTCTAAATTTGAACCTAGAGCTCAAGAGGGCATAATTGTTGGTTATGCTACAAACTCTCATGCTTACCGTGTCCTTAACAAGTCCAATGTACTCATGGAGGAGACGTGTAATATAGAGTTTGATGAAAATAATGGCTCCCAAGTGGAGAAAATATGTAGGTGATGAAATTCCTCCCCAAGCCATAAGAAGAATGGGTGTGGGACACTTCCTACCCGTTGAGGAAACCCTTGTGGACAAAGGAGAAGGGCAATGTTCCACTCAGGTGGAGCCATCAACGACGCAAGACTGATACGTCCATTTTGCATCATGGTTTCATGTTGATATTTATCGCTTCTTTTGCTGTTATTTCACTTCACGGTACTAGTCTTATGCCTTTTCTCTCTTATTTTGCAAGGTTTACATGAAGAGGGAGAATACCGGCAACTGGAATTTTGGCCTGAAAGTGGAGCAAAATTGAGATACCTATTCTGCACAACTCCAAACGCCGTGAAAATCAACGGAGATTTTTTTCCAAAATTATAAAAAATACTGGGCCGAAGAAGTGCCGGAGGGGCAGCAGGGGGTGCCCACAAGCCTGCACGGCGCGGCCACCCCCCCAGGCCGCGCCATGGGGGCTTGTGGGCAGCCCACTAGCCCACTGGCCCCCTCTTTTGCTATATGGAGGGTTTCGTCCAGGAAAAAATCATGAGAGAGCTTTTTCGTGGTTTCGCCGCCGCCACGAGGCGGAACTTGAGCAGAACCAATCTAGAGCTCCGGCAAGACGATCCTGGCGGGGAAACTTCCCTCCCAGAGGGGGAAATCGCTGCCATCGTCATCACCAACACTCCTCTCGTCGGAGGGGACTCGTCACCATCAACATCTTCATCAGCACCATCTCATCTCCAAACCCTAGTTCATCTCTTGTAACCAATCTCCGTCTCGCGACTCCGATTGGTACTTGTAAGGTTGCTAGTAGTGTTCATTACTCTTTGTAGTTGATGCTAGTTGGATTATTTGGTGGAAGATTTTATGTTCAGATCCTTGATGCTACTCACTACCTCTCTGATCATGATTATGATTATGCTTTGTAAGTAGTTACTTTTGTTCCTGAGGACATGGGATAAGTCATGCTAATAGTAGTCATGTGAATTTGGTATTCGTTCGGTATTTTGATATGTTGTATGTTATTTTTCCTCTAGTGGTGTTATATGAACGTTGACTACATAACACTTCACCATTATTTGGGCCTATAGGAAGGCATTGGAAAGTAGTAAGTAGATGATGGGTTGCTAGAGTGACAGAAGCTTAAACCCTAGTTTATGCGTTGCTTCGTAAGGGGCTCATTTGGATCCACTAGTTTAATGCTATGGTTAGACTTTTTCTTAATTCTTCTTTCATAGTTGTGGATGCTTGCGAGAGGGGTTAATCATAAGTGGGATGCTTGTCCAAGTAAGGGATGTACCCAAGCACCGGTCCACCCACATATCAAACTATCAAAGTAACGAACGTGAATCATATGAACATGATGAAACTAGCATGACACAAATTCCCGTGTGTCCTTGGGAGCGTTTTTCTTCTTATAAGACTTTGTTCAGGCTTGTCCCTTGCTGCAAAAGGGATTGGGCCACTTTTCTACACTGTTGCTACTTTTGTTACTTGTTGCTTGCTACGAATCATCTCACCACACAATCACTTGTTACCGACAATTTCAGTGCCTGCAGATTTTACCTTACTGAAAACCACTTGTCAGATCCTTCTGCTCCTCGTTGGGTTCGACACTCTTACTTATCGAAAGGGCTATGGTTGATCCCCTGTACTTGTGGGTCATCAAGACTCTTTTCTAGCGCCGTCGCCGGGGAGTGAAGCGCCTTTGGTAACTGGAACTTGGTAAGGAAACATTCATATCGTGTGCTGAAATTTTTTGTCACTTGTCACTATGGATACTAATCCTTTGAGGGGCTTGTTCGGGGTATATTCACCTCAAACGGAAGCACAAAGAGTTGCTCCTCAACCTGCTGCACCTACTGAAAATATTTTCTTTGAATTTCCTTCGGGTATGCTTGAGAAACTGCTGGCAAATCCTTTTACAGGAGATGGAACATCACATCCAGACTTGCATCTAGTCTATGTAGATGAGGTTTGTGGTTTAATTAAGCTTGCAGGTGTGCCCGAGGATGAGGTCAATAAGAAGATATTTCCTTTATCTTTGAATGATAAGGCGTTGACATGGTATAGGCTATGTGATGATACTAGATCATGGGACTACAATCGGTTGAAATTGGAATTTCATCAAAAGTTTTATCCTATGCATTTAGTACATCATGATCGGAATTATATTTATAATTTTTGGCCTCGTGACAGAGAAAGCATCGCTCAAGCTTGGGGGAGGCTTAAATCAATGCTATATTCATGCCCCAATCATGAGCTCTCGAGAGAAATTATCATTGAGAACTTCTATGCTCGGCTTTCTCATGATGATCGCACCATGCTTGACACTTCTTGTACCGGTTCTTTTATGAAGAGAGATATCGACTTCAAACGGAATTTATTGGAGAGAATTAAACGCAACTCTGAAGATTGAGAGCTTGAAGAAGGTAAGGAGTCAGGTATGAATTTCACTTTTGATTGCGTTAAATCCTTTGTTGAGACAAATACTTCTTGTGACTTTAGCGCTAATTATGGACTTGACTCTGAGATAGTAGCTTCATTGTGTGAATCTTTTGCTGCTCATATTGATCTCCCCAAAGAGAAGTGGTTTAAATATCATCCTCCTTTAGAAGTCAATGTAGTTAAACCCACTTCAGTTGAAGAGAGAGTCATTGCCTATAATGATCATGTGGTTCCCAGTGCTTACATTGAGAAACCACCTTTCCCTGTTAGGATAAAGGATCATTCCAAAGCTTCAACAGTGATACATAGATGCTATATTAGAACACCTACACCCCCTGAGCAAATTAGAGTTGAACATAGCATTGCTATTATCAAAGATCTTCTATCTGAAGAAGTTGAGGGACATAATATTCACTTCTGTGAAGATGCTGCTAGAATTGCTAAACCTCACGTTAGAGACAAACATAGGCCTGTTGTTGGCATGCCTGTGGTTTCTGTTAAGATAGGAGATCATTGTTATCATGGTTTATGTGACGTGGGTGCTAGTGTTAGTGCGATACCTCAATCCTTATATGATGAAATCAAAGATGAGATTGCAGCTGTAGAGATAGAACCTATAGATGTCACTATTCAACTTGCCAATAGAGATACAATCTGCTCTGTGGGAATTGTTAGGGATATTGAAGTCTTGTGTGGTAAAACGAAGTATCCTGCTGATTTCCTCGTTCTTGCTACCGCACAAGATATCTTCTGTCCCATCATATTTGGTAGACCTTTTCTCAATACCGTCAATGCGCATATTGATTGTGAGAAGCAAACTGTCACTATTGGCTTTGAAGGTGTGTCACATGGGTTCAATTTCTCTAAGTTTGGTAGACAACCTCATGAAAAGGAGTTGCCTAGTAGGGATGAAACTATTGCCTTAGCTTCTATTGTTGTGCCTCCTACTGATCCCTTGGAGCAATACTTGCTTGAGCATGAAAATGATATGCATATGGATGAAAGGGATGAGATAGATAGAGTTGTCTTAGAACAATATCCTATCCTTAAGAATAACTTGCCTGTTGAACTGCTTGGGGATCCACCTCCACCAAAGGGTGATCCTGTGTTCGAGCATAAACAGTTGCATGATACTCTTAAGTATGCCTATCTTGATGAAGAGATATATCCTGTCATTATTAGTGCTAGCCTCTCGGAGCATGAAGAAAAGAAGTTTCTAAAAACACTGAGGAAGCACCGTGCTGCTATAGGATATACGCTTGATGATCTTAAGGGCATTAGTCCTACCCTATGCCAGCACAATATTAAAACCGATCCTGAATTCAAACCAGTTGCTGATCATCAACGGAGATTGAATCCTAAGATGAAAGAAGTAGCAAGAAAAGAAATACTAAAGCTCCTGGAAGCGGGTATTATCTATCCTGTAGCTCATAGCGATTGGGTGAGTCCGGTGCATTGCGTTCCTAAGAAGGGAGGCATTACCGTTGTCCCTAATGATAAGGATGAATTGATCCCACAGAGGATTATTACTGGCTATAGGATGGTGATTGATTTTAGGAAGTTGAATAAGGCCACTAGGAAAGATCATTAACCTTTGCCTTTTATCGACCAAATGCTAGAAAGGTTGTCCAAGCCCACACACTTCTGCTTTCTAGACGGTTATTCTGGTTTCTCCCAAATACCAGTTGCACAGTCTGATCAGGAGAAAACCACTTTCACCTACCCTTTCGGTACCTTTGCTTATAGACGTATGCCTTTTGGCTTATGTAATGCACCTGCCACCTTTCAAAGATGTATGATGGCTATATTCTCTGACTTTTGTGAAAAGATTGTCGAGGTTTTCATGGATGACTTCTCTGTTTACGGGTCTTGCTTTGATAATTGCCTCAGCAACCTTGATCGAGTCTTACAGAGATGTAAAGACACCAATCTTGTCTTGAATTGGGAGAAGTGCCACTTTATGGTTAATGAAGGCATCGTCTTAGGACATAAAATTTCTGAAAGAGGTATCGAAGTCGATAAGGCTAAGGTTGATGCAATCGAGAAAATGTCATACCCCACAGATATCAGAGGTATAAGAAGTTCCCTTGGTCATGTGGTTTCTATAGAAGGTTCATTAAAGACTTCTCTAAGATTTCTAGGCCTCTTACCAATCTCTTACAAAAGGATATTCCTTTTGTTTTTGACGATGATTGTGAGGAAGCCTTCGAAATACTTAAGAGGCATCCGGCTTATGTGTTGCCTTCCCCCACGCAGGACGAGCCAGGTGGTAGGAACATTGGGATACCTTGCCTATCACTCGCCCTCCGCAACGAGCGCATGCCGAAGGATTTCAAAGGCCCACGCAAAGTTCCCAATTACATGCGAGATCTAGAGCCAGGGGCATGGATTGAAAGCTACGAGCTTGCAATGGATATGCTTGATGTTAATGAGGCAGTATGTGCCAAGTATTTTACGATGATGCTTGAAGGGATGGCGCGCACTTGGCTGAAGAACCTGCCTCCAAACTCCATCAACACCTCGGCCGAGTTGAAGGAACGTTTTGTCAAAAACTTCAGAGGTACTTGCAAGCGCCCGACGACTATTGTTGACTTACAGCATTGCATCAAGCGCCCAGATGAGTCGGCCCATCATTGGACATGACGGGTTGCAGAGGTAATCCACTCATCGGATGGCATTTCGGCAGCTCAGGCCGTGCTGATCTTGGAGAAAACTGTCACTACCAGCCTTTGGTGTTGAAGCTTGGGCGACTCAAGCGCAAAGTGCAGGATATGGGGGATTTGATGGACACTCTGACTAGGTACGCTGAGTCAGATGATACCAAAGATCCTGGGGAGGATGATGATAAGACCAGCACCGCCAGGAGGGGAGTCATTCAGAGGCCACTCTCAGTCCCAGGGGCGAGGCAACTACAACCCCGCGGGTCAAGGGAAGAAAAGGCAGCAGGAAGGCGCCGCTAAGTTCGTCGCCAATACTAACACTCGGAACGGGAACCAGCGTTAGAAGAAGAGGGGCTTCAGCGGGAAAAAGCCACGCAACTATCATGAAATGCTCAAGGGCTCCTACCCACAACATACCACCGCGGAAGGTCCATCCACCCATTCTTGGGAAGACTGTTATGTGATGCAGGAGTTTCGTGCCGAAGCGCTCAAAAGCGGGCAAGGAGGCAGTCATGGCAGACACCCGAATCAGTTCGGTCCAGGGGGCTCACACAAAACCCATTAGGTGGTTTTCCTAACCCAGGCCCACACGGCGGGTTGCAGGCTAATGTTGGGCAGTATCAGGTCGAGAACAATCAACAATATAATGCGTAGGGCGGTTTTCAGCAACAACTTCCACAAGGAGGCTCCCAGCAGCAGAATGATAGCGGCGGCTTCCAGAACAATCCTAAGCAGTTGAACAGCGGGCAGTATCACGTGTTCACCACCAGCACTTGCAAAAGGGACCAAAAGGTCAGGCACAGAACCTTCAGTGTCATTGAGCCGGCGCTCCCCAGGTATCTCAATTGGTCTGAGCAGCCCATTCTCTGTAGTAGGGAAGATCACCCGCCCCCGGTTGACAACCCTAGCGACTTAGCTTTGGTCGTGGCGCCGCAGGTAGGGGGCTATACCCTATCCAAGGTCCTCATGGACGGAGACGGCAGCATCAACATCTTATACTACGATACTTTTCGATGAATGAATTTCTCGGAAGGCGATTTGATGCCATCCTCCACGGTCTTCCACGACTTGTCCCGGGTAAGTCGGCATACCCTGTTGGGCGGATCAAGCTTAATGTGGCCTTTGGCACAGAGTCTAACTATAGGAGCGAGTCCCTCATGTTTAAGGTGGTCAAGATCAAGAGTCCTTACCACACGCTTTTTGGTCGGCCGGCTTACGCCCGTTTTATGGACCGCCCATGTTATGTCTACCTCAAGCTCAAGATGTCAGGCCCCAAAGGAACTATCATGATCAGTGGAGACCGGAAGATAGCTCAAGAATGCGAGGAGGGGGACGCAGCTTATGTCGAGTCAGCTTGCGCAGCTGAGGAACTCATGTTTCATCGGGCCAATGTTGACCCGGCGGACATGACTCCGCTCAAGAAACCCACGATCAATTCAGAGTCGCCCCTCAAGTTCAAGCCAACAGATGACACTAAGTTGGTGGATTTCACACCCGACGACTCTTCCAAGCAATTCACCATTGGGACGGGTCTGCATCCCAAAGAGGAAAGCGCGCTCATCGAATTCATCCGTGAGAACCGACACATCTTCGCATGGAAACCTTCTGACATGCCGGGTGTACCGAGAGAATTCGATGAGCACCACCTTAACATTGATTCTAAGATGAAGCCGGTTCGGCAGTATCTTCGTCGGTTTAACGAAGAAAGGCGTAAATCGATTGGGGAGGAAGTAGCCCGGCTTTTGGTCGCTGGTTTCATTATGGAGGTTTTTCATCCAGAATGGTTGGCTAATCCGGTTCTGGTACTCAAGAGGAATGGTACTTTCCGCATGTGCATTAACTACACTGACCTCAACAAAGCTTGCCCAAAAGATCCTTTCGCCCTCCCTCGTATTGATAAAAAATCATTGACTCTACGGCGAGTTGCGAGCGGCTGTGTTTTTTGGATGCATACTCACGTTACCACCAGATTAAAATGGCTTTGGAGGATCAGGAGAAGACGTCGTTCATAACTCCCTTCGGTGCCTTTTGTTATGTGTCTATGCTGTTTGGGCTCAAGAGCGCGGGGGTGACTTATCAACGCTGCATCCAGAATTGCCTACACAGCCAAATTGGGCGCAACGTTCATGCCTATGTTGATGACATAGTGGTGAAATCCAAGAAGAAAGAGTCACTCTTGGAAGACCTTAAGGAGACTTTTGACAATTTACGCGTGTATCAGATGAGGCTTAACCCGACCATGTGTGTTTTTGGTGTTCCTCCAGGGAAGTTATTGGGCTTCTTGGTGTCAGAACGACGCATTGAGGCTAACCCGGACAAAATCAAGGGAATTACGTCACTCGGTAAGCCGGCCAATATCAACCAAGTTCAGCGCATGACTGGTCGTATTGCGGCTCTAAGCCGTTTCATAAGTCGCCTTGGGGAGAAGGCCATCCCTCTTTATCAGTTGCTCAAGAAAAGAGACCGTTTTGTCTGGACGGATGAGGCCAATGAAGCTTTCGAAGACTTGAAGAAACAATTGGCTAAGCCGCCCGTTTTAGCCTCTCCTGTTGACAAAGAGCCTATGCTCCTGTACATAGTTGTCAACTCTAAAGCAGTAAGCGTTGCAGTAGTTGTCGAGCGCAAGGAAGAGGGAAAGGAATATCCGGTTCAAAGGTAGGTATACTTTATCAGTGAAGTCTTAACACTTTCCAAACAGTGTTATCCACACTAGCAGAAGTTTGTTTTCGGGATCTTCATGGCGAGTAGGAAACTGAAACATTATTTCCAGGAGCACCCGATCACAGTAGTCAGCTCAGCGCCGCTTGGCGACATCATACAAAACCGTGAAGCAACTGGGTGAATTGCTAAGTGGGCCATCGAGCTTGGCCCTCACCATGTGAGATATACGCCCCGCGCGACTATTAAGTCTCAAGCCTTAGTGGATTTCATCAATGATTGGACCGAGCTGCAAATTCCAGAAGATAGACATGATCACAGGTATTGGACTATCCATTTTGACGGTTCTAGACAGCTGGAAGGCTCGGGAGCTGGTGTGGTATTAACTTCACCTCAGGGTGACAAATTTTGCTATGTCCTTCGACTCATGTTTCCGTGTACTAACAACGCGGCGGAATACGAAGCTTTGCTCCATGGGCTTCGAATCGACAAAGAGATGAACCTCAGTCGAGTCAGATGCCTGGGGGACTCAGATTTGGTGGCACAACAAGTCTCTGGAATGTGGGATTCCAGAGATCCTTTGATGGCGGCTTACAGGCATGTTGTGTCCGATGTGGCGGGTCACTTTCATGGTTATCAGGTCGATCATATTGATCGTCGACTCAACGAGGCAGCTGACGCTCTTTCACGACTAGGGTCGTGATACGTCCATTTTGCATCATGCTTTCATGTTGATATTTATTGCTTTTTGGGCTGTTATATTACTTGTGGTACCATATTTATGCCTTTTCTCTCTTATTTTGCAACGATTATTTGAAGAGGGAGAATTCAGGCAGCTGGAATTCTCGACTGGAAAAGGAGCAAATCCTAGTCCACTATTCTGCACACCTCCAAATGCCCTGAAAATTTACGTGGATTTTTTCTGGAATATATTAAAAATACTGGACGGAAGAACTACCGAAGGGGGGCCACCAGGGCCCCACAATCCCCCACTCCGCCACCACCCCCCTGGTGGCGGTGGGGAAGCTTGTGGGCAGCCCACTGGCCCACTAGCCCCCCTCTTTTGCTATATGATGCGTCCTGACCTGGAAAAATCATACGGGAGCTTTTTCGCGGTTTTTCCGCCGCCACGGGGCGGAACTTGAGCAGATCCAATCTAGAGCTCCAGCAGGACGATCCTGTCGGGGAAATTTCCCTCCTGGAGGGGGGAATCGTCGCCATCGTAATCACCAACACTCCTCTCGTCGGAGGGGAGGCATCTTCATCAACATCTTCATCAGCACCATCTCCTCTCCAATCCCTAGTTCATCTCTTGTAACCAATCTTCATCTCGCAACTCCGATTGGTACTTGTAAGGTTGCTAGTAGTATTGATTACTCTTTGTAGTTGATGCTTGTTGGATTACTTGGTGGAACAGTTTATGTTCAGATCCTTGATGCTATTCATTACACCTCTGGTCATGATTATGATTATGTCTTGTGAGTAGTTACTTTTGTTCCTGAGGACATGGGATAAGTCATGCTGATAATAGTCATGTGAATTTGATATTCGTTCGGTATTTTGATATGTTGTATGTTGTTTTTCCTCTAGTGGTGTTATGTGAACGTCGACCACATAACACTTCACCATATTTGGGCCTAGAGGAAGGCATTGGGAAGTAGTAAGTAGATGATGGGTTGTTGGAGTGACACAAGCTTAAACCCAGTTTATGCGCTGCTTCGTGAGGGGCTGATTTGGATCCACTAGTTTAATGCTATGGTTAGACTTTGTCTTAATTCTTCTTTTGTAGTTGTGGATGCTTGCGAGAGAGGTTAATCATAAGTGAGATGCTTGTCCAAGTAAGGGCAGTACCCAAGCATCGGTCCACCCACATATCAAACTATCAAAGTAACGAACGCGAGTCATATGAACATGATGAAACTAGCATGACAGAAATTCCTGTGTGTCCTCGGGAGCGTTTTTCCTCCTATAAGACTTTGTTCAGGCTTGTCCCTTGCTACAAAAGGGAATGGGCCACTTGCTGCACCGTTGCTACTACTTGTTACTTGTTACTCTTTGCTTGCTACGTTTCACCTCGCTACACAATCACTTGTTACCGCTACTTTCAGTGCTTGCAGTTATTACCTTGCTGAAATCCGTTTATTAGAGCCTTCTGCTCCTCGTTGGGTTCGACACTCTTACTTATATAAAGGACTATGATTGATCCCCTATACTTGTGGGTCATCAAGACTCTTTTCTGGCGCCGTTGCCGGGGAGTGAAGCGCCTTTGGTAAGTGGAAATTGGTAAGGAAACACTTTTGTACTGTGCTGAAATTTATTGTCACTTGTCACTATGGAAACTCTTCCTTTGAGGAGTTTGTTCAGGGTATCTTCACCATGAATGGAAGCACGAGTAGTTGCTCCTCGACCTGAGGTACCTACTAAAAATATCTTTCATGAAATTCCTTTGGGTATGCTTGAGAAATTGCTGGCTAATCCTTTTACTGAAGATGGATCTTCACATCCACACTTTCATCTAATCTATGTAGATGAAGTTTGTGGTTTATTTAAGCTTGCAGGTTTGCCCGAGGATGAGGTAAAGAAGAAAGTCTTTCCTTTATCTTTGAAGGATAAGGCGTTGACATGGTATAGGCTATGTGATGATGCTGGATCATGGGGCTACAATCGGTTGAAATTGGAATTTCATCAAAAGTTCTATCCTATGCATTTAGTACATCGTGGTCGGAACTTTATTTATAACTTTTGGCCTCGTGACAGGGAAAGCATAGCTCAAGCTTGGGGGAGGCTTAAATCAATGCTATACTCATGCCCCAATCATGAGCTCTCGAGAGAAATCATCACTCAAAACTTTTATGCTCGGCTTTCTCATGAAGATTGTACCATGCTTGACACTTATTGTGCCGGTTCTTTTATGAAGAAGGATATTGATCACAAGTGTAATTTATTGGAGAGAATCAAACGCAACTCTCAAGATTGGGAGCTTGAGGAAGGTAAGTACTCAGGTATGAATTTCCAGTTTGATTGCGTTAAATCTTTTGTTGAGACAAACACTTCTAGAGATTTTAGCGCTAAGTATGGACTTGACTCTGAGATAGTAGCTTCTCTATGTGAATCTTTTGCTGCTCATGTTGAACTTCCCAAAGAGAAGTGGTTTAAATATCATCCTCCAGTAGAAAGCAACATAGCCAAAACCAATCTAGTTGAGGAGAAAATCATAGCTTTTAGTGATCATGTTGTTCCTTGTGCTTACACTGAGAAACCACCATACCCTGCTAGAATGAAGGATTATTCTAAAGCTCCAACTGTGATACGTAGGGGTTACATTAGACCACTTGCACCCCCTGAGGAGATTAGAATTGAACCTAGTGTTGCTATTATCTAAGATCTCTTAGCCGAAGACATAGATGGGCATGTTATTAAATTATGTGAGGACTCCGCTAGAATTGCTAAACCTCACGCGAAAAACAAGCACGGACTTGTAGTTGGCTGCCCGTTGTTTCTATTAAGATAGGAGATCACTGTTACCATGGTTTATGTGATATGGGAGCTAGTGTTAGTGCAATACCCCGTTCTCTCTATGATGAAATCCAAGATGAGATTGCACCTACTGAGATAGAACCCATTGATGTCACTATCACGCTAGCTAATAGAGACACTATCTGCCCTCTGGGAATTGTGAGAGACGTAGAAGTCATGTGTGGTAAGACGAAGTATCCTACTGATTTCCTCGTCCTTGGTACTGCACAAGATAGATTTTGTCCCATCATATTCGGTAGACCCTTTCTCAACATTGTCAATGCTCACATTGATTGCATTAAACAGACTGTCACAGTAAGTTTCGAGGGTGTGTCTCATGAATTTAACTTCTCCAAGTTTGGAAGACAACCCCATGAAAGAGAGTCGTCTGGTAGGGATGAAATCATTGCTCTTGCCTCTATTGCCGTACCTCCTACGGATCCTTTAGAGCAATATCTGCTTGAGCATGAAAATGATATGCATATGGAGGAGAGAGATGAGATAGATAGAATTGTCTTAGAACAATGTCCTATTCTCAACAATAATCTGCCTGTTGAACTGCTTGGGGATCCTCCCCCACCAAAGGGTGATCCTGTGTTCCAGCTTAAACAGTTGCCTGATACTCTTAAGTATGCCTATCTTGATGAGAAGGAGATATATCCTGTCATTATTAGTGCTCTCCTCTCAGAGCGCGAAGAGAAGAAGTTACTAAAAACTCTAAGGAAGCACCGCGCTGCTATTGGATATACTCTTGATGATCTTAAGGGTATTAGTCCTACTCTATGTCAGCACAAGATTAAAACTGATCCTGACTTTAAACTAGTTGTTGATCATCAAAGGAGATTAAATCCTAAGATGAAAGAGGTCGTTAGAAAAAGAAATATTAAAGCTTCTGGAAGCAGGAATCATTTATCCTGTTGCTCATAGTGATTGGGTAAGTCCAGTACATTGCGTACCTAAGAAGGGAGGTATCATCGTCGTTCCTAATGATAAGGATGAACTAATCCCACAAAGGATTATTACCGGCTATAGAATGGTGATAGACTTCCGGAAACTGAACAAGGCAACCAGGAAAGATCATTATCCTTTGTCGTTCATCGACCAAATGCTAGAAAGGCTATCAAAGCACACACACTTCTGCTTTCTAGACGGTTATTCAAGTTTTTCGCAAATACCTGTTGCACAATCTGATCAAGAGAAAACCACTTTCACCTGCCCTTTCGGTACCTTTGCCTATAGACGTATGCCTTTTGGCTTATGCAATGTACCTGCCACCTTCCAAAGATGTATGATGGCTATATTCTATGACTTTTGTGAAAAGATTGTCGAGGTTTTCATGGATAACTTCTCCGTTTACGGGTCTTCCTTTGATGATTGCCTCAGCAACCTTGATCGAGTATTACAGAGATGCGAAGAAACCAACCTCGTCTTGAATTGGGAGAAGTGCCACTTTATGGTTAATGAAGGTATCGTCTTAGGACACAAAATCTCTGAAAGAGGCATTGAAGTTGATAAGGCTAAGGTTGATGCAATTGAGAAAATGTCTTGCCCCACAGATATCAGAGGTATACGAAGTTTCCTAGGTCATGCTGGTTTCTATAGAAGGTTCATTAAAGACTTCTCTAAGATTTCTAGGCCTCTTACCAACCTCTTGCAGAAGGATGTTCCTTTTGTTTTTGATGAGGATTGTGAGGAAGCCTTTGAAACACTTAAGAAGGCTTTGATAACCGCACCTATTGTTCAACCACCTGACTGGAACTTGCCCTTTGAAATCATGTGTGACGCTAGTGATTATATTGTTGGTGTTGTTCTAGGACAAAGAGTTGACAAGAACTTGAATGTCATTCACTATGCTAGTAAAACTCTAGACAGTGCCCAAAGAAACTATGCCACTACGGAGAAGGAATTTTTAGCAGTCGTGTTTGCATGTGAAAAGTTCAGATCTTACATAGTTGACTCCAAAGTCACTATTAACTCTAATCATGCTGCTATTAAGTACCTCATGCAGAAGAAGGATGCTAAGCCTAGGCTGATCAGATGGGTTCTCCTGCTACAGGAATTTGATTTGCACGTCGTTGACCGAAAGGGTGCTGATAACCCTGTAGCAGATAACTTGTCTAGGCTAGAGAATGTCCTTGATGACCCACTACCTATTGATGATAGCTTTCCTGATGAGCAATTAAGTGTCATCCGCACTTCACATAGTGCACCGTGGTATGCCGATTATGCAAACTATATCGTAGCCAAATACATACCACCCAGTTTCACCTATCAACAAAACAAGAAATTCTTCTTTGATTTGAGACATTACTTTTGGGATGATCCTCACCTTTATAAGGAAGGAGTAGATGGTGTTATTAGACGTTGTGTGCCTGAACATGAACAGGGACAGATCCTGCAGAAGTGTCATTCCGAAGCCTACGGAGGACACCACACTGGAGATAGAACTGCCCATAAGGTATTGCAATCAGGTTTCTATTGGCCCACTCTCTTCAAGGATTCCCGTAAGTTTGCCTTGTCTTGTGACGAATGTCAAAGGATAGGCAACATCAGAAACGTCAAGAGATGCCTATGAACTATTCACTTGTCATTGAACCATTTGATGTCTGGGGCTTTGATTATATGGGACCCTTCCCGAGTTCCAATGGGTACACTCACATCTTAGTTGTTGTGGATTACGTTACTAAGTGGGTAGAAGCTATCCCCACTAAAAATGCTGATCACCACACCTCTATTAAGATGCCTAAAGAAGTCATATTCCCAAGATTTGGAGTCCCTAGATACTTGATGACTGATGGCGGTTCACACTTCATTCATGGTGTTTTCCGCAAGATGCTAGCTAAGTATGATGTCAACCATAGAGTTGCATCTCCTTATCATCCTCAGTCTAGTGGTAAAGTTGAGTTGAGTAATAGGGAGATCAAGTTGATCCTACAAAAGACCGTCAATAGGTCTCGAAAGAACTGGTCTAGCAAACTTGACGATGCACTATGGGCTTATAGGACTGCTTATAAGAATCCCATGGGCATGTCACCGTATAAAATGGTTTACAGTAAGGCCTATAATTTACCTCTTGAGCTGGAACACAAAGCTTATTGGGCAATCAAAGAGCTCAACTTTGATTTCAAACATGCCGGTGAGAAGCGGTTGTTTGATATCAGCTCGTTGGATGAATGGAGAGCCCAGGCATATGAGAATGCCAGGTTGTTCAAGGAAAAGGTTAAGAGATGGCATGACAAACGAATACAAAAACGAGAGTTCAATGTAGGTGATTATGTCTTGCTATACAATTCTCGTTTGAGATTCTTGGCAGGCAAGCTTCTCTCTAAATGGGAAGGTCCCTATGTTGTCGAGGAAGTATATCGTTTCGGTGCCATGAAAATCAATTACACGGAAGGAAATTTTCCTAGAGTGGTACATGGGCAAAGAATCAAGCATTACATCTCTCGTACTCCCATAAATGTTGAGACCAATATCATCAATGTCATAACTCCAGAGGAGTACATAAGGGATGTTTATCAGCGTGTTTCAGACCTTGAAAACGAAGATGTATCTGTTTCGGCAAGAAATTGGACTCCGATACTTTTCCAATAGGAAATTTCCTTAGTTTTGGAATTTTTGGAAAATTAGAAAAATAAAAAGCAGTCCGGAGAGCAAACGAGGAAGCCACAAGGGCCCACTCCGCCACCACCACCCCTGGTGGCGGTGGGCAAGCTTGTGGGCACCTCGTGTGCCTCCCGGACTCCGTTTTCTTGCGGAGGATTCCTTCTGACCCAGAAAAAATCAATATATAGTCGCCCGAAGGTTTTGATCTCCGTATCGCGTAGTTTTCCTGTGTTTTCGTTTCGAGCTTGTTTCTGACGAAGATCTAGATCATCATGACTTCCCCAAACGCTCCTAAGGACAAGATCTTCGAGAAGGTCATCAATCCCTACCTCACGGAAGTGCTGAAACACCCTCAACCTATCAAGATGAGCGAGGGGATGTTGCACATCCGTGATGTTGAGGGGCCTAAGAAGATCAGAAGCATGGAGACGAGGCTCGAAGCAATGGAGCAACAAGTCTTCAAGTGCCAAGGGATGGTTGAGCGTGGACTCAACGCCAACCACACGATGATCACGGAGTTCACTAGCAATCACAAGATGGATGCCATTGATATTGGGAAACACCTCTCCAGGCTCTACGATAGGGTTGACCAACTTCAGGGCCAGATCTATGACCTGCAGAATCAAAATTGTGAGTATGAGTACAAATTTAAATCAATAAGGTTGGCTGCAAATTTGAGGATTCCGGCGACTCGTTCATCCTGCCATGATGAAGCACCTATGCCTTGGAAGACGGAGGATCAGACTACGACAACAACACCACCGTCACTACCAAAGGAAGACAACTAAGCATTGGTATGGGCAATCCCCTTGGCTTCTGCCAAGCTTGGGGGAGTTGCCCTGGTATCATATCACCTTTATATCTTTTGCTTTTACCTTTGTTTTAGTTCCTTCCTTTTCAGTTTTTTTCTTCTTTTAGAGGAATAAGTCTTTAGTTTTAGTTTGAGTCTTTTGCTTTTGTCTCTCCCCCGATGTATTCGAGCTTGTGAGCTACATATTAAAGAGTGTCTTAGTCAAGGGCTCTGCTTTGTGCCATGATCAAAAGTATGAAAGAACGATATCATGAAAGATCATGAGACGATCTTATGGAAAGTGATAACTTCACTTATGACAAGTATGATGATTGAAACTTGGTGATAATAAATTAACATTTACCTCAGTCATTGTTGCAATTAATAAGAAGTAATAAGGAAAGAGAGGTTCACATATAGATATATCATCCTAGACACTTTTTACAATTGTGAGCACTCACTAAACTATTACATGCCTAGGAGTATATGTTGGACAAGGAAGACAACATAATGAATTGTGTTTGCTTGGTTCCAAACAATGTTATATGATTAGAGATCCCTTAGCATGTGACGATTGCTTCCACCTCATATTAGCCAAAACTCCCGCACCAAGTAGAGATACTACTTGTGCATCCATAAACCTCCAACCAGTTTTGCCATGAGAGTCCACCGTACCTACCTATGGATTGAATAAGATCCTTCAAGTAAGTTGTCATCGGTGCAAGCAATAAAAATTGCTCTCTAATATGTATGATCAATTAGTGTGTGGAAAATAAGCTTTGTACGAACCTGTGATGAGGAAGACATAAAAGCGAAAGACTGCATAATAAAGTTCTTTATCACAGGAGGCAATATAAAGTGACGTTCCTCCGCACTAAGAGGACACGCATTCAAACCTCAAAAGCGCATGACAACCTCTGCTTCCCTCTGCGGAGGGCCTATCTTGTACCTTTACTTTTTACCCTTGTAAGAGTCATGGTGATCATCACCAATTCCCTTTTTTTGTCTTTGTCTTGGCTACCGTCACATGCTTGGGAAAGATCTATATTCATATATCAACTTGGAGTTGAGTACTCATGCTTTATTATTGTTGACTTTACCCTTGAGGTAAACTGTTGGGAGGCAAAACTATAAGCCCCTATCTTCCTCTGTGTCCAGCTGAATCTTTGACACCAGGAGTACCACGTGAGCTATAACAATTGTGGAAAACAAAAGAGATGATTGAGTATGTGGGTTTGCCTTACAAGCTCTTATTTGACTCTTTCTGATGTTGTGATAAATTGCAATTGCTTCAATGACTATGGACTATTGTTGGTTACTTCTCGGTAAGGTTTTTGCTTCATGCTTTGCTTTGTCAAGGAATTGTTACTTCCCCATAAGAATCTTTATGATATATTTTTGTTCTATGTGTGATCATCATGCCCTCAAGTCCGTATTATGTTTTATCGACACCTTCGTCCCTCAACATGTGGACATGTTTATGGACCTTGGTTTTCGCTTGAGGACAAGCGAGGTCTAAGCTTGGGGGAGTTGATACGTCCATTTTGCATCACGCTTTCATGTTGATATTTATTGCTTTTTGGGCTGTTATATTACTTGTGGTACCATATTTATGCCTTTTCTCTCTTATTTTGCAAAGATTATTTGAAGATGGAGAATTCAGGCAGCTGGAATTCTGGACTGGAAAAGGAGCAAATCCTAGTCCACTATTCTGCACACCTCCAAATGCCCTGAAAATTTACGTGTATTTTTCTGGAATATATTAAAAATACTGGGCGGAAGAACTACCGGAGGGGGGCCACCAGGGCCCCACAAGCCCACACTCCGCCACCACCCCCTGGTGGCGGTGGGCAAGCTTGTGGGCAGCCAACTGGCCCACTAGCCCCCCTCTTTTGCTATATGATGCGTCCTGACCTGGAAAAAATCATACGGGAGCTTTTTCATGGTTTCGCCGCCACCACGGGGCGGAAGTTGAGCAGATCCAATCTAGAGCTCCGGCAGGACGATCCTGCCGGGGAAATTTCCCTCCCGGAGGGGGGAATCATCATCATCGTCATCACCAACACTCCTATCGTTGGAGGGGAGGCATCTTCATCAACATATTCATCAGCACCATCTCCTCTCCAATCCCTAGTTCATCTCTTGTAACCAATCTTCGTCTCGCAACTCCGATTGGTACTTGTAAGGTTGCTAGTAGTGTTGATTACTCTTTGTAGTTGATGCTTGTTGGATTACTTGGTGGAACAGTTTATGTTCAGATCCTTGATGCTATTCATTACACCTCTGGTCATGATTATGATTATGTCTTGTGAGTAGTTACTTTTGTTCCTGAGGACATGGGATAAGTCATGCTGATAATAGTCATGTGAATTTGATATTCGTTCGGTATTTTGATATGTTGTATGTTGTTTTTCCTCTAGTGGTGTTATGTGAACGTCAACTACATAACACTTCACCATATTTGGGCCTAGAGGAAGGCACTGGGAAGTAGTAAGTAGATGATGGGTTGCTGGAGTGACAGAAGCTTAAACCCCAGTTTATGCGTGCTTCGTGAGGGGC
The DNA here is from genome assembly GCF_904849725.1 of Hordeum vulgare subsp. vulgare. Classification (NCBI taxonomy): domain Eukaryota; kingdom Viridiplantae; phylum Streptophyta; class Magnoliopsida; order Poales; family Poaceae; genus Hordeum; species Hordeum vulgare. The sequence continues at coordinate 574,799,862 of NC_058519.1, forward strand.
TGATTTGGATCCACTAGTTTAATGCTATGGTTAGACTTTGTCTTAATTCTTCTTTTGTAGTTGTGGATGCTTGCGAGAGAGGTTAATCATAAGTGAGATGCTTGTCCAAGTAAGGGAAGTACCCAAGCGCCGGTCCACCCACATATCAAACTATCAAAGTAACGAACATGAATCATATGAACATGATGAAACTAGCATGACAGAAATTCCCGTGTGTCCACAGGAGCGTTTTTCCTCCTATAAGACTTTGTTCAGGCTTGTCCCTTGCTACATAAGGGATTGGGCCACTTGTTGCACCGTTGCTACTACTTGTTACTTGTTACTCTTTGCTTTCTACGTTTCACCTCGCTACACAATCACTTGTTACCGCTACTTTCAGTGCTTGCAGTTATTACCTTGCTGAAATCCGTTTATCAGAGCCTTCTGCTCCTCGTTGGGTTCCACGCTCTTACTTATCGAAAGGACTACGATTGATCCCCTATACTTGTGGGTCATTAGGTCGCAGCGTAAGCCGGTTCCCCCTAATGTCTTTTTGGATATTTTGCATAACCCATCGGTGAAATTGCCTTCTGAGGAGGATATAGCAGTTCCTGACCCCGAGTCTCAACTTGTGGCGGCTCTCCGTGCCACTCCGGATTGGGCGGTCCCTTACATGGCATATCTGGCGCGAGACGAGTTACCTGTTGATGAGTTGCTGGCCCGCCAAATTATCTGGCGATACAAATCCATGGTTATACACGAAGGTGAGTTGCACAAGAGAAGCACTTCTGGAGTCTTTCAAAGGTGTGTCTCGTCTGAAGAAGGGTGTGTGATTCTTAACCAAATTCACGCGGGTGATTGTGGTCATCACGCCGGGCCGCGCTCTTTGGTATCCAAAGCCTTTAGGCATGGATTCTACTTGTTAACAGCTCATGCAGATGCTGAGGACATAGTGCGCAGATGTGACAGATGCCAAAAGTTTGGGCGTCAGATGCATGTGTCGGCTCAGGAACTGTGGATGATCCCAATTACATGGCCTTTTGCAGTCTGGGGACTGTACATGGTTGGCCCCTTCAAGATGTCATCCAAAAAAAAGACTCACCTACTGGTGGCGGTTGACAAGTTTACCAAGTGGGTTGAAGCAGAGTTGGTCAGTAGTTGCGATGCAGACACGACCGTCAAGTTCCTCAAGAAGTTGATTTTTCGCTTCGGGTATCCTCATAGTATTATTACCGACAATGGTACTAATCTATCCAAAGGCGCCATGCAAGAATTTTGTGCGAAAGAGCACATCCGGCTTGATGTCTCTGCAGGTGCACACCCCCAATCTAACGGACAGGCGGAGAGGGAGAATCAAGAAATTTGGCAGGGTATCAAGCCCCGACTTATGGTTCCTCTGGAACATACCCCGGGATATTGGGTTGAAGAGCTACCTTTGATTTTATGGAGCATCAGAACTACCCTTAATCGATCTACTGGTTACACGCCCTTTTTCTTGGTTTATGGAGCTGAGGCGGTGTTACCAAGTGACATTAGGCATGACTCGCCACGAGTCGCCGGCTATGTTGAGAAAGACAATGAGCTAGCGCGTCAAGATTCTTTGGATGCCTTGGAGGAGGAACGCGACTTGGCAGCATCACGGTCGGCGATTTACCAGCAAGACTTGCGACGCTATCATAGTCGCCGAGTCAAAAGCCAAGTCTTTCAGGAGGGCGACTTAGTGCTCCGTTTGATTCAGGATCATACTAGTATGCATAAGTTATCCCCTCCATGGGAGGGACCGTTTGTCGTCAGCAAGAGTCTTCACAATGGTTCCTACTACGTGGTAGATCTTCGCCCAGATAGGAAAACTACATAGGTTGAAACAACCCGGCCTTGGAACATTTCCCACTTGCGGCCTTATTATACTTAGAGACACTGACTCCTTATCAGTACACATAGCTTAAACATTGTAATCTCTTTATACATATATATAGCAATAAAGTCGGCGCCCACGAACTTCGGGGTCTCTGCGGTTTCAGCTTCTTGAGAGCATGAGTCTTTATTGTTTCATAAGTCATCCGAGCATGGACGATATCAGTATCAAAGAGCATAAGTCACCCTGTTGCGCTTATTTCAAAACTGAATGCTGGTATGCCAAAGAGGACCAAAGTTGCCACGTTGCACGGTTCAAACATAGGCACCCTATATGGTTTTGAGAATCAAGCGGGCTTACTTGGGGGCTACTAGCTCCCAAGTCGTTTTGAAGTAAGAGCGTAAACGCTTTTGTAATCATATGTCTGGCTATTCCCTAATCATAGGTCACTTGGGGGCTTCTACTCATTGAGTTCAGCCTGAATACCCTCTTGGCTAGCCAAAAATTAACGCATTACAATGGTTATACTGGACTGTGTGTTTGGCGACTCGCCCTATGGTCCAATGAACTCTTGGCAAGTCAATCCACTTTTTGGACCCTGAACTTGCCTAGGTTAAAACATGAAGGGTGCTAGCAGGAGCCGACATATAGAAAATAGACAAACCATGGGTTCACTGAACCTGCTTCACTGAAGCTTGACTCGCGCCTGATCAGTCGGTCTAAACAACTCGGGCTGTTGCAAAAGCCTTCCTGGGGTAGCACTAGAGTCTTGCAAACTTGTCCTACCCTGTCATGACTCATTGAGCCGGCAACCTTTATGACTACAAAGTATCTTTGTAGCATAACTAAGAGTTTTATAAAAACTCCATTCTAAAACCGTCGCGACTCATTGAGTCGGATTATCTTTTCTTCTTTGACAAACAGGAGAAGTGATTATCTATCAAACATGGCAGAAATGCCTAGTAAGGCGAATCATATTAATGAAAGGGTAAGACTTCGAAGTCAGGAAAAGGTAGAGTTGTATCATAGTATTGTTTCCGTCTCTAGCCTATTACATGGCTTAGAAGGCCATATCAGGTGACATAACCCGATGTTGGATGTTTAAAATAAATTCCGCGGGTGATCTTCAAGTAACTCCTGGCTCAAGCCGCCTCCAGATTATCCTGCCTCAAGCTTTCGCCATCTTGGATCTGTAAGTCTCCCAATTTCCAATTGCAATTGGTCAAGGCATGGAACTCATCCTCGTCAGTCAAGATGGTGCTCAGATTGTCATCAGAATCAAAGGATGCTTACGGCGCTGCGGAGTCAGAACGGTAATTCTATATGAAGTAGAAGTAACCCTTTTGTTGTCCTCATCATAAGCCGCATGATATTTGGTTAAATCCAGGTCGGCTGCCAGTTGAGTCACCACGAAGCGAGATTCTTTCACACAGCGATTGTAATCCTCTTCGGTAAACTCCCACTCGTCGTCTTTAAGCTCTGTAAATCCCCCAGTTATTTCCTCTGGCTTAAGCTGTGGAGCATAGGCAAAGCACCGGCTCAAGGTGGTCAGTGCCCCTTTACGGGCCGCTGACCTATTTAGCTCCTCTATCTGGGGTGGCAGCGTGGATAAGCATCCCAGCATATACTTGATTGGTTTTATGGGCTCTTTGTCGCCCATGATGGCCTTCATAGTCATCACGCCACCAGTGTATAGTTGCTATGTCAAGGTATAGATTGCCTTCAACTTTAAAATACAATCACCCTGAAGAGTGGCGGCTCGAGGACCTGCAGTAAAGATGCACGATCATAAGTCGCCGGAAGATCTTACAACATGCCTTTAGAAGGAAATAGTGGATACTTACCGAGCACAGCATGGGCCATCTTTGAGATATGATGTTTTAATCTGGACAGCTCTTGCACAGTGGCTTTCATTTTCTCTTCGGCTTGTTCCGCCCTTTTCAGGAAGGTGGCTTGCTCAGTGTTGGCCTTGTTCTCAAGCTCTTTGTGTTCTGCCTTCATTTTTTCCATGTCAGACAGTGCAAGGCGAAGCTTCTCTTCAAATTTAGCTCGAGCATCCTGCTGCTCAGCCAGACTTTGTTTCAAGACGGCCACAGTTGATTCGGCTTGAGTCAATGATTCCTGCAAAACATCAGGGAAAGAAAGTTTCATGCACATTGCAAGAAACATCCCTGACACTTGGGGGCTAATGTATGATTCATTTTTTTCTAAGGTAATACCTTCAAGCAAGACCCGCTCATCTTTAAAAAGATGACCCGGCCCTTGGGGCTACAGGTTGAAGCTTTTCTTCAAATACATGCTAAAGACCTGGCTCATCTTTAAAAAGATGACCCGGCCCTTGGGGGCTACAGGTCGAAGCTTTTCTCCAAATACATGCTAAAGACCCGACTCATCTTTAAAAAGATGACCCGACCCTTGGGGGCTACAGGTTGAAGTTTTTCTTCAAGTACAAACTAAAGACCCGGTTCATCTTTAAAAAGATGACCCGACCCTTGGGGGCTACACGTTGAAAGATTACACAAAGCACGATTCGTCATGGATGACTCGCCCTTTGGAGGGCTAATGGGAGGACATCTCAAGAAGGTTAACACGTATCATACCTCATGTTTTCTTCACATCATGTTAACCAAGCTTTTTTCATTTCATGGCTTGTCTCTAGGCGGCTCACAAAACCAGAGTACGGTTCATCAAACTCCAGTTTCTCATAACTGGGAAGCTTCAGTTTGGTGATGTCCTTTTATGCAAAGACTGGGGCGTCTTTGGGTGCATGCTTGGTTAAAATTGCGGTTGTAGGCTTAGAGAAATCGGTACAAGTGATGACGACTAGATCTTGGTCAGGTATCACGTCTTCAGCCGCCTTGTGAGAACTGGGCGGATTGAGGTCTTCATTTAACTCCTTCCAAGGACTTGGAAGCTCGTCCCGGATGTCTGGGAGATCATCAAAGGCCTTGGCATGAGTCTCGGTTGGCTCGTCTTGAGCTTCTGGGGTGGAATTACTCATTCCAAATATTTTAGCTGCCTTGGGAGCAGAAGATAACTCGCCGGTTTTCCTCTTCTTTGCTTGAGCCCTGTGGAATGATGGTACAAATGTTAAAATAGAAACATTGACGCCTGAAGGAACATGTTAATGAAAGAACTTACCCCTGAAGGCGGATCAATGGGGGAAGAGTTGAGGAAGCTAAGTCGCCAGATGAAGGAGGTGAAACCTGTAGGGTGCAGGATTTAAAGATTGGTTAAATCGTGAGAATGGTTTGCACAAGAAGAAAGGATGCTTAATAAAAATGTACCTCTTTTTGTCGTTTGCGACCAGCCGTTTTCTCGGGCAAGCCGTACAAAAGGTCCCCAGAGTGGATTCGAGTATGACGCTTGGGCATCACACTCGCCTTCTTCAAAAAGAAATTGGGATCCATATAAGCATCTGGGTGAGACAGGAGAACTTTCCTACAGATTCGCCTTGCCGGCTTGGGAGGAGAAGAGTTTGAGTCGGAAGAAATGGAAATTACCTCGACGTCTTCATCTTGGTTCTCAAAGTCATCATCCTATAAATATAAGCAGCAAAGCATGAGTACAAGTCATATTAAAGCAATAAAGACAAAAAACATTTACCTCTGATTGTTCTTCGGCGACCCGAGACTCGCCAACAACGGATGACTCCTTTGTAGTGGCCTTGCCCTTGGTTTTCTTTTTCTTTGGGGCGGGTTTGGGCACTTTCTTGACGACGGTTTTGGGCCTTCGGTTCCAGAAGTCTGAACCCCTCTGATTGACGTAATTAAAGCTGAGATCAGAGACAAGCATGAGTATAGTAAAAAGCTAGAAGGGCGAGTTGGGATGTTTACCTCTGGAGTTGGGTTAGAAACGCAGAAAGGTCTTAGCCCGATTTTGGAGCAGTTCTCAACAGGCTCGCCACTTTCGCTTCTTCACAATTTGAACAATATCTTCTTCTTCAAGCCTCACGTTGTAGAAGTATTGAGGGTGGTTTAAGTCGCCATTGAATTCACACATTAAGCCGTTCCGGCGGCTCAAAGGCATAATTCTCCACTCCACCCAGCAGCGGATCAGATCAATCCCGGTAAGACCATTGGTGGTAAGGGCCCTGAGCTTTGCAAAGACAGGGACAAATGAAGCTTCTTCCTCTTCGGTTAGCTTTTCAGGCAGCTTGAAATCCATGGGCAGACATTCCTCCCTGAAACCCGGTAAGGGGTTCTCATTGGGTGGAGAGGTGTCGCAGCAGTAAAACCAAGTTCTTGCCCAACCCTTGGGATGACTGGGCAATGCAGCAACCGGGAACCCGCATTCTCGTGTCGCTGGATGTTGACTCCCCCCAGCACTAGGTAGGGCCTGTTGGCAAACTCTGTTCGGCGGTTCAAATAGAAGAACTTCCTGAACAAAAGTATAGTAGGCTCTATCTGCACGTAAGCCTCGCAGAACACTTGGAACTAGCAAAGGTTGCTGATGGAGTTTAGGCCTAAGTCTTGGGGATGGAGGTTGAATAAATGCAAGGCGTCCCTGAACAACTTTGAGCTGGGCAGTGTGAAGCCTCGCTCGAGGTGATCAGGAAAAATGACTACTTCCCCTTCGGCGGGTTGCGGACGTTGCTCTCCTAGGGCGGTTCACCAGCCGATCGTTTCTTTGGGTGCAAGATTGCCCACTTTCACAAAGGTCGTGAGGTAGGCGTCGTCAACTTCTGTCGGTAACCAGTTGCACTTGGAGATGGAACCCATGACTGCAAGTTTAAAAAGAGGGGGACGGAGATCTACATAAGGAGGATTGGCAGGTTGTCAGGACCTACGAAATGGTAACTCCCCGGCCAGCATCTGAGAGCTTGTCTAAAGGGGGATTATGACTCGCCACAACATTGAGGGCGGGTTGCGATTCTAAAAATTTCCTTAGAATATTTCTAATCGAGGATAAACACGTTTCTAATGCCTAGACAAAGTTCACGGATCTACGGGTGATTCTATTGAGGAAAATAACATGCCAAAATAAAAGGGCTAAGAACACATGGACACTATGGAGCGGTGTGGTGGTCCTGTGAAACAATGGGGGGAACAACAGATTTACCAAGGATTGTTGACGGGACTACCGTAGTTCTTTGCTAAAATGTAGGATCTAAAAACTGTACCTATACGGGTCGATGCGCAATGAGCAAATGCTCATGGAGTTCCGGTGCTACCCTAAGAACTAGGGAGGTTTGAGATTTAGATCTATTAGAGGAGGAGTTACCTGTTGAATGAAGGCGACGCAGGAAGCAGGCCGTGGAGGTTTGTGCCGAAGACCACACCCTAGATCAGCCTGAGAAGCAGCCGGTCTGAAGCAGAGGTTCAATGGCGGCACGGCATTCACGACGCGGGCTCAAGGAAGAAGACGCAGTGGAGGCGATGGAATAGAGGTAGGTGGGGATGCCCCTTTCCTCCGGCTATTTAAAGACCTAGGGCTGAAATCGAAACGGCAGGTGCGGGAGTCAAGGAGGTGCATTGAAAATCGGAAATGATGGCGCCTAGATTCTCGGGATGACATGATAAGACAAAAGATCCGTTGGAAGTGATGTCATCAAGATCCCTGGAATAGTGGAGAAGATAACATCATTGATAAAAGACCTGGCGACTCATGAAGATTGGCGGCTTGTCACTCGTTGAAGAAGAAAGGTTAGAGATCATGTGTGAATCACCATAGACAAATATGAAGGTTTATTGGCATGAATGAATTCAAGTCAATCTGGGGCCTAATGTTGGGGATATTACCCGCGATATGACCCGCCCTATTGGGTCGGGTCAGGTGAACGACGACTCATCATTCATGATCAAGATAGGCCTTCACCCAGGGTTAGAGATGCGTCAGGAGAACTTCAAAGGAGAACTGGCCAGGGCCCATGAGCCTAGATGGCGGTTCAAGATTTACGAAGAAGATAAGTCGCCGTGGAGGTTTCCTAGCTTGGAAGACACGACGGTTTAGAGATATGGCAGGCCACGATTTGTAATGTGGCCAGGACTTTGTAAACCCTAGGGACTCGGCCTGTATATAAAGGCGAGTCCCTAGGGTAGGTTAAGTTACAATCCATCAAGAGCTAGGTCAGGCGAGTTATGCCCTCCTTGTAATCGATTCCACCATCAATACACACAAAGCAGGACGTAGGCTTTTACCTCCATCGGAGGGGCCGAACCTGGGTAAACCCGAGTCTCGCTTCCGCTCAACCCCTTTGAGTCACCACCAAGGTGCGATGGCTCCATCACTAAGTCCTTTCACGAGGACATCTACCATGACAAAACCATGACAGTTTCTCTCTCCAGGCGGCCCAAGGGCTCAAGTGGTCGCGGCTGGTCTCTGTTTTCGGCCGCTTGATGACCCACAAGTATAGGGGATCTATCGTAGTCCATTTGATAAGTAAGAGTGTCGAACCCAACAAGGAGCAGAAGGAAATGACAAGTGGTCTTCAGCAAGGTATTCTCTGCAAGCACTGAAATTATCGGTAACAGATAGTTGCGGGATAAGATGATCCGTAACGGGTAACAAGTAACAATAGTAACAAAGGTGCAGCAAGATGGCCCAATCCCTTTTGTAGAAAGGGACAAGCCTGGAGGAACTCTTCTATAAGGTAAAGCGCTCCCGAGGACACATGGGAATTTTTGTCAAGCTAGTTTTCATCATGTTCATATGATTCGCGTTCGCTACATTGATAGTTTGATATGTGGGTCGACCGGTGCTTGGGTGTTGTCCTTACTTGGACAAACATCCCACTTATGATTAACCCCTCTCGCAAGCATCCGCAACTACGAAAGAAGAATTAAGACAAAGTCTAACCATAGCATTAAACTGGTGGATCCAAATCATCCCCTTGCGAAGCAACGCATAAACTACGGTTTAAGCTTCTGTCACTCTAGCAACCCATCATCTACTTATTACTTCACAATGCCTTCCTTTAGGACCAAATAATGGTGAAGTGTCATGTAGTCGACGTTCACATAACACCCACTAGAGGAAAGACAACATACAATGCATCAAAATATCGAACGAATACCAAATTCACATGACTACTTATAGCAAGAGTTATCCCATGTCCTCAGAAACAAACGTAACTACTAACAAAGCATAACTATGTTCATGATCAGAGAGGTATTGAATAGCATTAAGTATCTGCACATATGATTTTCCACCAAGTAATCCAACTAGCATCAACTACAAGGAGTAATTAACACTACTAGCAACCTTACGAGTACCAATCGGAGTCGCGAGACGGAGATTGGGTACAAGAGATGAACTAGGAATTGGAGATGAGATGGTGCTGATGAAGATGTTGATGGAGATGAGTCCCCTCCGATGACAGGAGTGTTGGTGATGACGATGGCGATGATTTCCCCCTCCGGGAGGGAAGTTTCCCCGGCAGGACGGCCCTGTCGGAGCTCTAGATTGGTTCTGCTCAAGTTCCGCCTCGTGGCAGCGGCGTTTCTTCCTGAAAGCTCTCTATTGATTTTTTTTTCTGGGACTAAACCCTCTATATAGCAGAAGATGGGAGACGGAGGGGTAACAGGGGGCCCACGAGCCCCCGAGGCGCGCCCACGGGGGTGGGGCGCGCCTGGCAGGCTCGTGACCTCCTCGTAGCTCCCCTACAGTATTTCTTCCGCCGATATTTTTTATATATTCCAAAATAATTCCTCGCTGATTTTCATGGCTTTTGGAGTTGTGCAGAATAGGTATCTCAAACTTGCTCCTTTTCCAGCCCAGAATTCCAGCTGTCGGCATTCTCCCTCTTCATGTAAACCTTATAAAATAAGAGAGAAAAGGCATAAGTATTGTACCATAATGTGTAATAACAACCCATAATGCGATAAATATCAATATAAAAGCATGATGCAAAATGGACGTATCACCGCTCTTTCGCGATTCCAACCGGTGGAATCGATCCCCACCCCTTCATATTGCCATGGATACCGGTATTGCCACTGTTCTTCTCTCCTTTTGGTCTAATTTTCAGATCTAGGTTTTGGGCAATGCGATATGTATCCCTCGCTTTTTGTTAAAAGTCGCGGTAGGAGTAGGCTATGGAAGGCGACTAGGGAGTAGACTTGATGTTCTAAGTAGGAATTAGGTGCTCTTTGCATTCCTGGTAGTACCGGATCTGACCAGTGGTGGTTTTCACCCCGCGGTCTCTGCCCTCAGCGGTACTACTACTCCTATGGGCTATACTGCCGGTCATAAGGGGTAGTACCACCCCTGGCAGTGGTACTACCGCTCTGCGCTGCCAAGAATACATAATTCCTACTGTTCCATCACCTTCTTCTCCCATTTCTTGTTTTTTGTTGGCTTATGCACATCGTTTACTCTCATGTTTTCCTCTAGTTATGTTTTGGGTCTCACAAGGTGGCATCTCTACTCATCAGGAGCGTAGGACGAATCCCAGTTGTGGACGCACGAAGCGTTACCGTACATCTGAGGCAGATAGCACAATTCAACTCATATGTCTCCATCGTATCTACTTTTCCTAATGCTTTTGCTCTTGTTTTGGACTCTAATTTGCATGATTTGAATGAAACTAACCCGGACTGACGTTGTTTTTAGCAGAACTACCATGGTGTTGTTTTTGTGTAGAAATAAAAGTCATCGGAATGGAACGAAACTTTTTGGACATTTTTTATATAAAAAATACTGGAACCAAGATCCACCAGAGGGGAGGCCATAGTAGCCCACTAGACATCACGATGCGCTAGGCCCCCCTATGCGGTCGGATGTCTAGTGGGGCCCACGTGGCTCCGGTGACCGTAATTCGAGCGTTATAAAATCATATTTTCAGAGAAAAAATTAGAGAGGAAGTTTCATCGCGTTTCACGATACGGAGCGGCCGCCACCTCCTCTTCTTCATCGGGAGGCCTAATATGGAGTCCGTTTGGGGCTCAAGAGAGAGAAATCTTCGGTGTTCATCATCACCAACCCTCCTCCATCACCAATTCCATGATGCTCTCCACCAGGAGTGAGTAATCCCTTTGTAGGCTTGCTGGTCGGTGAAGATCTGGATGAGATTCATCGTGTAATCGAGTTAGTTTTGTTAGGGCTTGATCCCTAGTATCCACTATGTTCAGAGATAGATGTTGCTATGACTTTGCTATGCATAATGCTTGTCACTAGGGCCCGAGTGTCATGATTTAGGATCTGAACCATTTATGTTTTCACCATTATATCTATGTTCTTGATACGATCTTGCAAGTTATATGCACCTACTACGTGTTAGGATCCGCATACCCTAAAGTGAAAATAATTGGGATTAATTCCGGTGATTACTGTAGTATGAGGAGTTCATGTATTCACTATGTGTTAATGCTTTGTTCTGGTTCTCTATTAAAAGGCGGCCTTAATATCCCTTAGTTTCCTTATGGACCCTGCTCCCACGGGAGGGCAGGACAAAAGATGACATGCAAGTTCTTTTCCATAAGCATGTATGACTATCTATGGAATACGTGCCTACATTATATCGATGAACGGGAGCTAATTCTGTGTCACCTTATGTTGTGACTGTTATCTAATGAATATTATCCAGCAATAGCACCATCCAGTGCCTATGAGTTTTCCACATATTGTGCTTGCTAAGTTACTACTGTTACAACTGCTACAAAATTGTTATCGTTGTTACCTTTACTTCTGCTACTGTTACCGTTACTGTTGCTACTGTTACCACTACTATCAAAACTATCATATTACTACGCTACTAATCACTGTGTTGCAGATACTAAATCTCCAAGTGTGGTTGAACTGACAACTCATCTGATAGTACCTACAAATATTCTTTGGCTCCCCTTGTGTAGAATCTATAAATTTGGGTTGAATACTCTACCCTTGAAAACTATCGCGATCCCATATACTTGTGGGTTATCATCAACCACAGGGGTTTGTTTAAGAGGAGAGTGCTAGCCAGGCTGCTTCCAAGTCTAAGGGGAAGCACCCTGCTGTCAGGCCCTTGGAGTCCCAATCCATGGCCACTCTGAATGCTAACGACTTCTTGATGTCCCGCAAGGCCTATCCCTATGGGGATCCCGAGGAGCCATATATGCTCAACCGTCCCTTCTAGAACAGGAAGCAACTGTCAATCTATAATGACGTTCTGCCGAAAAAGGAGAACATGTATGTTCCACATGTCAAATCCATTGACATGGAATATATTCAGCTAAATGCCAGGTACTTCGGGGCTGCTCTTTCTCTGTGTGAAAAGCTGGGCATTCTCAACATTATGCATTTCAACGAAGACTTTGATGCCAAGATTATTGGTGTCTTCTTTGCCACAGTGCATTTGGGAATTGATGAGGACATGACTTTGACTTGGATGACCCATGTGTTGGAAATATGCCCTAGAGGCAATAATAAATTAGTTATTATTATATTTCTTAGTTCATGATAATTGTTTATTATCCATGCTATAATTGTATTGATTGGAAACACAATACTTGTGTGGATACATAGACAAAACACTGTCCCTAGTAAGCCTCTAGTTGACTAGCTCGTTGATCAAAGATGGTCAAGGTTTCCTGGCCATAGGCAAGTGTTGTCACTTGATAACGGGATCACATCATTAGGAGAATCATGTGATGGACTAGACCCAAACTAATAAGACGTAGCATGTTGATCGTGTCATTTTGTTGCTACTGTTTTCTGCGTGTCAAGTATTTGTTCCTATGACCATGAGATCATATAACTCACTAACACCGGAGGAATGCTTTGTGTGTATCAAACGTCGCAACGTAACTGGGTGACTATAAAGATGCTCTACAGGTATCTCCGAAGGTGTTAGTTGAGTTAGTATGGATCGAGACTGGGATTTGTCACTCCGTGTGACGGAGAGGTATCTCGGGGCCCACTCGGTAATACAACATCACACACAAGCCTTGCAAGCAATGTGACTTAATGTAAGTTGCGGGATCTTGTATTACGGAACGAGTAAAGAGACTTGCCGGTAAACGAGATTGAAATAGGTATGCGGATACTGACGATCGAATCTCGGGCAAGTAACATACCGAAGGACAAAGGGAATGACATACGGGATTATATGAATCCTTGGCACTGAGGTTCAAACGATAAGATCTTCGTAGAATATGTAGGATCCAATATGGGCATCCAGGTCCCGCTATTGGATATTGACCGAGGAGTCTCTCGGGTCATGTCTACATAGTTCTCGAACCCGCAGGGTCTGCACACTTAAGGTTCGACGTTGTTTTATGCGTATTTGAGTTATATGGTTGGTTACCGAATGTTGTTCGGAGTCCCGGATGAGATCACGGACGTCACGAGGGTTTCCGGAATGGTCCGGAAACGAAGATTGATATATAGGATGACCTCATTTGGTTACCGGAAGGTTTTCGTGCATTACCGGAAAAGTTTCGGGCTCATCGGTAGTGTACCGGGAGTGCCGGGAGGGGTGCCGGGGACCATCGGGAGGGGTGTCACGCCCCAAGGGGTCTCATGGGCTATGGGAAGAGATAAACCAGCCCCTAGTGGGCTGGAATAAGTTCCCACTAAGGCCCATAAGGTTTGAGAAGGAAAAAACACAAGGTGGAAAGAGTTTCCAAGTGGGAAGGTGGAATCCTACTCCAAGTAGGATTGGAGTAGGACTCCTCCACCTCCAATTTCGGCCAAACCTTTAGGTTTTGAGGCTGCCTCCTCCCCTCCCTCCCACCTATATATACGGAGGTTTTAGGGCTGATTTGAGACGACTTTTCCACAGCAGCCCGACCACATACCTCCATGGTTTTTCCTCTAGATCGCGTTTCTGCGGAGCTCGGGCGGAGCCCTGCTGAGACGAGATCATCACCAACCTCCGGAGCGCCGTCACGCTGCCGGAGAACTCTTCTACCTCTCCGTCTCTCTTGCTGGATCAAGAAGGCCGAGATCATCGTCGAGCTGTACGTGTGCTGAACGCGGAGGTGCCGTCCGTTCGGTACTAGATCGTGGGACTGATCGCGGGATTGTTCGCGGGGCGGATCGAGGGACGTGAGGACGTTCCACTACATCAACCGCGTTCTCTAACGCTTCTGCTGTTCGATCTACAAGGGTACGTAGATCACTCATCCCCTCTCGTAGATGGACATCACCATGATAGGTCTTCGTGCGCGTAGGAAAATTTTTTGTTTCCCTTGCGACGTTCCCCAACAGTGGCATCATGAGCTAGGTTCATGCGTAGATGTCTTCTCGAGTAGAACACAGAAGTTTTTGTGGACGGTGATGTGCGTTTTGCTGCCCTCCTTAGTCTTTTCTTGATTCCGCGGTATTGTTGGATTGAAGCGGCTTGGACCGACATTACTCGTACGCTTACGAGAGACTGGTTTCATCGTTACGAGTAACCCCCTTTGCTCAAAGATGACTGGCAAGTGACTGTTTCTCCAACTTTAGTTGAATCGGATTTGACCGAGGAGGTCCTTGGATGAGGTTAAATAGCAACTCATATATCTCCGTTGTGGTGTTTGCGTAAGTAAGATGCGATCCTACTAGATACCCTCGGTCACCACGTAAAACATGCAACAACAAAATTAGAGGACGTCTAACTTGTTTTTGCAGGGTATGATTGTGATGTGATATGGCCAACGATGTGATGTGATATATTGGATGTATGAGATGATCATGTTGTAATAGAAATATCGACTTGCACGTCGATCGTACGGCAACCGGCAGGAGCCATAGGGTTGTCTTTATACTAACGTTTGTGCTTGCAGATGCGTTTACTATTTTGCTAGGATGTAGCTTTAGTAGTAATAGCATAAGTAGCACGACAACCCCGATGGCAACACGTTGATGGATGATCATGGTGTGGCGCCGGTGACAAGAAGATCGTGTCGGTGCTTTGGTGATGGAGATCAAGAAGCACGTGATGATGGCCATATCATGTCACTTATGAATTGCATGTGATGTTAATCCTTTTATGCACCTTATTTTGCTTAGAACGACGGTAGCATTATGAGGTGATCTCTCACTAAAATTTCAAGACGAAATTGTGTTCTCCCCGACTGTGCACCGTTGCGACAGTTCTTCGTTTCGAGACACCACGTGATGATCGGGTGTGATAGACTCAACGTTCACATACAACGGGTGCAAAACAGTTGCACACGCAGAACACTCGGGTTAAGCTTGACGAGCCTAGAATGTGCAGACATGGCCTCGGAACACATGAGACCGAAAGGTCGAGCATGAATCGTATAGTTGATATGATTAGCATAGGGATGCTTACCACTGAAACTATTCTCGACTCACGTGATGATCGGACTTGAGATAGTGGATTTGGATCACGTACCACTCAAATGACTAGAGAGATGTACTTTTTGAGTGGGAGTTCTTAAGTAATATGATTAATTGAACTAATTTTCATGAACATAGTCTAATGGTCTTTGCGAATTACGATGTAGCTTGCGCTATAGCTCTACTATTTTTTTTTATGTCCCTAGAGAAAATTTAGTTGAAAATTGATAGTAGCAAACTTTGCAGACTGAGTCTGTAAAACCGAGGATTGTCCTCGTTGCTGCGCAGAAGGCTTATGTCCTTAATGCACCACTCGGTGTGCTGCACCTCGAGCGTCGTCTGTGGATGCTGTGAACATCCGACATACACGTTTCTGATGACTACACGATAGTTCAGTGCAAAGTACTTAATGGCTTAGAAGCAAGGCACCGAAAACGTTTTAAACGTCACGGAACATAAGTGATGTTCTAAAGAGATGAAATTGTGATTTCATGCTTGTGCCCTTGTTAAGAGGTACGAGACCTCCAACAAAATTCTTTGACCACAAAGTAAAGGAGAAAAGCTCAATCGTTGAGCGTGTGCTCAGATTGTCTGAGTACGACAATCACTTGAATCAAGTGGGAGCTAATCTTCCAGATGAGATAGTGATGGTTCTCCAAAAGTCACTGCCACCAAGCTTTGAGAGCTTCGTGATGAACTATAACATATCAAGGATAGATACAATGATCTTTGAGAGATTCGCGACGTTTGACACTGCGAAAGTAGAAATCAAGAAGGAGCATCAATAGTTGATGGTTTGAAAAACCACTAAGTTTCAAGAAAGGCGAGGGCTAGAAGGGATACTTCGTGAAACGGCAAAACAGTTGCTGCACTAATGAAGAGACCCAAGATTAAACCCAAACCCGAGACTAAGTGCTTCTGTAATAAGGGGAACATTCACTGAGGCGGAGCAACTCTAGATACTTGGTAGATAAGAAGGCTGGCAAAAGTCGAGAGAAGTATATTTGATATACATAATGTTGATGTGTACTTTACTAGTACTCCTAGTAGCACGAGGGTATTGGATACTGGTTCGGTTGCTAAGTGATTAGTAACGCGAAATGAAAGCTACGGCATAAACGGAGACTAGCTAAAGGCGAGGTGACGATACGTGTTGGAAGTGTTTCCAAGGTTGATATGATCAAACGTCACACGCCCCCTTTACCATCGGGATTGGTGTTGAACCTAAATAATTGTTATTTGGTGCTTGCGTTAAGCATGAACATGATTGGATCGTGTTTATTGCAATACGATTATTCATTCAAAAGGAATAATGGTTACTCTATTTGCTTGAATAATCACCTTCAATGGTTTATTGAATCTCGATTGTAGTGTTACACATTGGTGCCAAAAGATACGAGTTAAATGATGATAGTACCACTTACTTGTGGCACTGCCGCTTGAGTCATGTTAGTATAAATTGCATGAAGAGGCTCCATGCTGATGGATCTTTACTCACCTGATTTCGAATCACCAGTGACATGCAAATCATACCACATGAGCAAGGCCTTGTTTTCATTGAGATGAAACAAGATAGTAACTTGTTGGAAGTGATACATTTTGATGTATGCAGTCCAGTGAGTGTTGAGGCACGCAGTGGATATCATTATGTTCTTACTTCACTGACGACTTGAGTAGATACAGGAGTATTTACTTAATGAATCACAAGTCTGAAATATTGAAAAGTTCAATTCTGTTCCAGAGTGAAGTTCGTCGTAACAAGAGGATGAACTGTCTACGATATGATCATAGAAATGAATATCTGAGTTACGAGTTTTTGGTACACAGTTAAGACAATGTGGAAATCGTTTCACAGTTCATGCCACCTGGAACATCATGGTGTGATGATGTGTCTGAACATCATAGCCACGCACTATGTAGTATGGTGCATGCTGGGATGTCTCTTATCGAATTACCACTATCGTTTATGGGTTATGCATTAGAGACAACCACATTCACTTTAAATGGGGCACCGCGTATTTCCGTTGAGATGACACAGTATAGACTGAGGTTTAGAGAAATCTAAACTGTCGTTTCTTGAAAGTTTGGGGCTTCGAAACTTATGTGAAAAAGTTTCAGTCTGATAAGCTCGAACCCAAAGCGGATAAATGCATCTTCACAGGATATCCAAAACAGTTGGGTACATCTCCTATCTCAGATCCGAAAGCAAAGTGTTTGTTTCTAGAAACGGATCCTTTCTCGAGAAAAAGGTTTCTCTCGAAAGAATTGAGTGGGAGGGTAGTAGAACTTGATGAGGTTATTGAACCATCACTTCAACCAGTGTGTAGCAGGGCGTAGGAAGTTGTTCCTGTGGCGCCTACACCAATTGAAGTGGAAGCTGATGATGGTGATCATTAAGCTTCGAATCAAGTTACTACAAACCTCGTAGGTCGACAAGGTCGCGTACTGCTGCGGAGTAGTACGGTAACCCTGTCTTGGAGGTCATGTTGTTGAGCAACAGTGAACCTACGAGTTATGGAGAAAGCGATGGTGGGCCCAGATTCCGACAAATGGCTGGAAGCCATAAAATCCGAGAGAGGATCCATGTGTGAAAACAAAGTGTAGACTTTGGTAGAACTACTTGATGGTCATAGGACTATTGAGTAAAAAAAAATGGATCTTTAAAAGAAGACAGACGATGATGGTGATAAGTCACTATTAAGAAAAGCTCGACTTGTCGCAAAGATGTTTTCGATAAGATCAAACAGTTGACTATGATGAGACTTTCTCACTCGTAGCGATGCTAAAAGTCTGTTAGAATTATGTTAGTTGTTGATGCATTATTTATGAAATATTGCACGTAGGATGTCAAAACATTGTTTTCTCGATGGTTTCCTTGAGCAAACATTGTATGTGATACAACCAGAAGGTTTTGTCGATCCTAAAGATACTAGCAAGTATGCAAGCTCCAGTGATCCTTCAATGGACTGGTGCAAGCATCTCGGAGTTGGAATATACACTTTGATGAGATGATCAAAGATTTTGGGTGTATTTCCAAAGAAGTGAGTGGGAGCACTATGGAATTTCTGATAGGTATATGTGGTTGACATATTGTGGATCAGAAGTAATGTAGAATTTCTGTAAAGCATACAAGGTTGTTTGAAAGAAGTTTTCAAAGGAGTACCTGGATTACGCTACTTGAACATTGAGCATCAAAGATCTATGGAGATAGATCGAAAGCGCTTAATAGAAGTTTCAACAAGATGCATGCCTTGACAAGTTTTTGAAAGAGTTCAAAATAGACCAGCAAAGAAGGAGTTCTTGGTTGCGTTGTGAGGTGTGAATTTGAGTAAGACTCAAAACCCGACCACGGCAGAATAAAGAGAATAGACGCAGGTCGTCTTCTATGCCTTAGCCGTAGAATCTAAAGTATGCCATGCTGTGTACCGCACCTGATGTGTGCCTTGACTCAAGATATGCTGAGAGGTACAGAGAGTGATCCATGATTGAATCACTAGCAGCGGTCAAAATTTATCCTTAGTAACTAATGGACTAAGGAATTTTTCTCGATTATGGAGGTGGTTAAAGAGTTCGTCGTAAAGGGTTACGTCGATGCAAGCTTTGACACTAATCCGAATAACTATGAGTAGTGAAACGGATTCGTATAGTAGAGTAGATATTCTGAGTATTTCCGAATAGCACATAGTAGCAGCATCTATAAGATGACATAAAGATTTGTAAAGAACACACGGATCTGAAAGTTTCAGAACCGTTGACTAAAACCTCTCTCACGAGCAAGACGTGACCAGACCCCAGAACTATATGGGTGTTGGATTCGTTGGAATCACATGGTGATGTGAACTAGATTATTGACTCTAGTGCAAGTGGGAGACTGTTGGAAATATGCCCTAGAGGCAATAATAAATTAGTTATTATTATATTTCTTAGTTCATGATAATTGTTTATTATCCATGCTATAATTGTATTGATTGGAAACACAATACTTGTGTGGATACATAGACAAAACACTGTCCCTAGTAAGCCTCTAGTTGACTAGCTCGTTGATCAAAGATGGTCAAGGTTTCCTGGCCATAGGCAAGTGTTGTCACTTGATAACGGGATCACATCATTAGGAGAATCATGTGATGGACTAGACCCAAACTAATAAGACGTAGCATGTTGATCGTGTCATTTTGTTGCTACTGTTTTCTGCGTGTCAAGTATTTGTTCCTATGACCATGAGATCATATAACTCACTAACACCGGAGGAATGCTTTGTGTGTATCAAACGTCGCAACGTAACTGGGTGACTATAAAGATGCTCTACAGGTATCTCCGAAGGTGTTAGTTGAGTTAGTATGGATCGAGACTGGGATTTGTCACTCCGTGTGACGGAGAGGTATCTCGGGGCCCACTCGGTAATACAACATCACACACAAGCCTTGCAAGCAATGTGACTTAATGTAAGTTGCGGGATCTTGTATTACGGAACGAGTAAAGAGACTTGCCGGTAAACGAGATTGAAATAGGTATGCGGATACTGACGATCGAATCTCGGGCAAGTAACATACCGAAGGACAAAGGGAATGACATACGGGATTATATGAATCCTTGGCACTGAGGTTCAAACGATAAGATCTTCGTAGAATATGTAGGATCCAATATGGGCATCCAGGTCCCGCTATTGGATATTGACCGAGGAGTCTCTCGGGTCATGTCTACATAGTTCTCGAACCCGCAGGGTCTGCACACTTAAGGTTCGACGTTGTTTTATGCGTATTTGAGTTATATGGTTGGTTACCGAATGTTGTTCGGAGTCCCGGATGAGATCACGGACGTCACGAGGGTTTCCGGAATGGTCCGGAAACGAAGATTGATATATAGGATGACCTCATTTGGTTACCGGAAGGTTTTCGTGCATTACCGGAAAAGTTTCGGGCTCATCGGTAGTGTACCGGGAGTGCCGGGAGGGGTGCCGGGGACCATCGGGAGGGGTGTCACGCCCCAAGGGGTCTCATGGGCTATGGGAAGAGATAAACCAGCCCCTAGTGGGCTGGAATAAGTTCCCACTAAGGCCCATAAGGTTTGAGAAGGAAAAAACACAAGGTGGAAAGAGTTTCCAAGTGGGAAGGTGGAATCCTACTCCAAGTAGGATTGGAGTAGGACTCCTCCACCTCCAATTTCGGCCAAACCTTTAGGTTTTGAGGCTGCCTCCTCCCCTCCCTCCCACCTATATATACGGAGGTTTTAGGGCTGATTTGAGACGACTTTTCCACAGCAGCCCGACCACATACCTCCATGGTTTTTCCTCTAGATCGCGTTTCTGCGGAGCTCGGGCGGAGCCCTGCTGAGACGAGATCATCACCAACCTCCGGAGCGCCGTCATGCTGCCGGAGAACTCTTCTACCTCTCCGTCTCTCTTGCTGGATCAAGAAGGCCGAGATCATCGTCGAGCTGTACGTGTGCTGAACGCGGAGGTGCCGTCCGTTCGGTACTAGATCGTGGGACTGATCGCGGGATTGTTCGCGGGGCGGATCGAGGGACGTGAGGACGTTCCACTACATCAACCGCGTTCTCTAACGCTTCTGCTGTTCGATCTACAAGGGTACGTAGATCACTCATCCCCTCTCGTAGATGGACATCACCATGATAGGTCTTCGTGCGCGTAGGAAATTTTTTTGTTTCCCTTGTGACGTTCCCCAACACCATGGCAGGTTACTTTCCGCTCCCTGCAAGACCTTTATGAATCTGCTTGACTTCGAGGACAATGGAATCGAGAACCCTCTTAGTTTATGTCCCCACAAAGAGACGGCTTCAACCGACAAGTGTCATCTTTACAAGTTTAGTACGGAGAAGATCTCCTCCACCACCAGCAAGTCCACATGGCTGCTGGAACCATTCCTAGACATTATGCATCATATTTTCAGGCACACTCTCTTTCCCCATGTTAGGAATCTGGATCAGGTACACTCATACTTTGTGGATATGCTCTTTTTCTGCAAACATCATAAGTTCAAAGTTAATGTGGATTCATTGGATGTTTCTCATGTTATGTGGACTGAGCTCTATTGTGCTGTTTCTGAGCGTAAGTGTCCCATCTATGGGCCCTATCTGATGCTTCTGATTGAGAAAACTTGGGCAACGACTTTTCCTGACAGTATGTTTGAGTGTGGAGAGCTGGTATTACACAAAGTGGTTCAGCTTCGACAGAAGGATAAGTGGGCTAATCACACTACCCCTGAGCAGGATGTGCGAGAAGATGAGGATAATTCTAATGAGGAAGAGGTTGATGAGCACTTTGTGGCTGAAGGTGACACTACTTCCTGTGGTTTGCCCCCTTCTGCCGAACCTTCTTGGGCTAGGAAGCACAAGGAAATGATGAAGAAGTTATTCTGTATGTAGGCCAAAGGTTAGTACAGGGCCCATGCGGCTGAGAAGGCGACTATCAGTCGTCACAAGTCTCTTGGTAGGCACACTGGTTTAGAGATTGTGAGCAGTTCTCAGGATAGACTTACTGAGGAGGACACCTGGATCGCTCGACACTACCCATGGGATTCCGATGCTGAGTTGTCTGGCTCTCCTGCTCCTCCTTGCACCGTTCATCTCACCTTTGAGTCTCTAGAGTATTGAAGTTTGTCACCAGAGTTACCACCCTTCCTGGATCCTCTTTGTTCTCTCTGTCCTTTTTGGCATGTTGCTGCCAAATGGGGAAAGAGTTTAGGGATTTGCATTTGCGAGAGTCACGCGTGTTTGTTTGTTGCCCATTTTTTGTTCGCCCATAAACTCCTTTATCATTTGCTTTGATTTTATATGTGTGAGACTACGTCATATGGTGTGAGACATATGCTACCTTAATTTCATCCTATGTGTTAGTTTGTGAGATATTTATTTTGAGCCCTATTATTAATGCTCACAATACTTCTTGCATCTGTATTACATTCCAATTATCCTACTTGCAAGTAGTGTCTGTCTATAAAATATAGGGGAGTGTTGATCCTAGTGTGTGCACTGTGCATTCCATAAGCATACTTAAATAATGCACACATCTAGGGGGAGCCTGTCTATATTTTGTAGACAGTGGGGTTTGCATTATATATCTTCTTTACATATTCTGTGCAAATCCCGTCTTGCTATCAATCCACCAAAAAGGGGGAGATTGTAAGGGCATATTTCTACCTTAGTGGTTTTGGTGATTGATGACAATGCATTTGCGGACTAATCGTGTGCACTAAGCCTTTCACGTATTTTATCATTTGGCACAAGACGATTCATGCCCCTCGGTGTTTTAATATGAAGAGGGTTTTCTCTCCTTCGCTTCTTTGTCGGTGGACTTGAGTCGTAGGAAAAGTCCTACTATTAAGAGGGGATACGCATCGGAAAGGTTTGGGTGGAATCATCACGTACACACTCCCGCGCACCCTCCTTCCTACCTCAATGGAGCATCTGACCTTGCCCCAGCCTTGCCTAGAAGGATCCAAGCGGTAGTACCGCTCCCTGGAGTGGTACTACCTCTTATGGTGGGTAGTACCGCCCTCACGACGGTAGTACCGCTCTGGGGTAGATTTGCTCTGGCCAGTTCCGCTCGCTAGTGCCGTTGTCCGTGGGTCTCGACATTTTTCGTGTCGGGCTGAGCGTTTTCTAGAGCGGTAGTGAAGGGCGATAGTGCCACCCAGCAAGCGGTAGTACCGCTTGTTACTACCATGCCAGAATCCCCTTGTTCTTCTGAATAGGTTTGCAACTTGTCCTGACCGGATATAGGAGGCGGTACTACCTCTTATGATTTGTAGTACCGCTCCCGGGTACTGCATTCCTCTTCCTCCCTCGTGGGTTGCTGCCCTCTACCCCAAGCGGTAGTATTGCTCCCCTTGGAGTGGTACTACCTCTTATGATCGGTAGTACCGCTCCCTGGAGCGGTAGTACCGCTCATGTGCGGGCTGAAGATGTGGGTAACGGTTCTTCTACCCTGAGAAGACCACCTTTCCAAACCCTAAGCTCCATTGTTGCTCCAAGCTCCATTTTCACCCGATCTCTCTCCCTAGCCAACAAAACTTGTTGATACTCTAGGATTTTCTTGAGAGGGTCTCGATCTACCCTTCCGCCAACAGAAATTTGATTCCCCCCCCCCCACCAATCCCTCGGGGATCTTGTTACTCTTGGGTGTTTGAGCATCGTGGACAGTTGAGGTCACTTCGAGGCCATATTCTATTGCGGTGAAGCTTCGTAGTTTCGCTCGGAGCCTCCATTTCAATCGTGGAGATTGCCCCAACCTTGTTTGTAAAGGTTCGGTTGCCTCCTTCAAGGTAACCACTAGTGAAATCAAGGCACCTCTCATTGTGTGAGGGCGTGAGGAGAATACGGTGGCCTTAGTGGCATCTTGGGGGGCAGTGTGCCTCCACACCACTCCAATGGAGACGTACATCCCCTCAAAGGGAAGGAACTTCGGAAACACATACTCGTCTTCATCGGTTCCGGTTGTAATTATTTCTTGCCTTTACCTGTATTAGTTACTTATTATTATTGTTGCTAGCATCATATATGTTGATCACTTAGTTGCATATCTAGACAACCTATTTGTTGCTAAACTTAATTTGTTAAAGAAAAGCTTAAAATTGTTAGTTGCCTATTCACCCCACCCCCACCCCCGTCTAGTCAACCATATCAATCCTTTGAGTAGGTGAGTTTTTTATGACTAATGTGAATCCATGGATGTGCGGACTATCACCACCTCATATTTGCTAGCCTCTTCGGTACCGTGCATTGCCCATTCTCACCTCGAGGATAGGTGCGAACTTTGTCGGTGCATCCAAACCCTGTGACATGATACGCTTTGTTACACATAAGCCACCTTATATCTTCCTCAAAAGTGCCACAATACCTACCTATCATGCCATTTCCATAGCCATTTGGAGATATATTGTCATGCAACTTCCAGCGTTACATCATATGACTAGTACACTCATTGTCATATTGCTTTGCATGATCATGTAGCTGACATAGTATTTGTGGCAATGCCACCGTTCATCATTATTATACATGCTACGCTAGATCATTGCACATCCTTGTACACTGCTAGAGGCATTCATATAGAGTTATATTGTTTAGTAGTTTTTCATATCGAGATTGTACGTAAATAGAAATGTGAGTTATTCATTACTAGGGCATTGTATCAGTGAGGAAAGGATGATGGAGACATTGATTCACCCACAAGTTAGGATGAGACTCTGGAAGGAAAAAAAAGAGAAAAAAGAAATAAAAAGGGAGAAAATGAAAGAAACGAAAAAATAAAGAAAGAAAAAAGGAAAATAAAAAAGAGAGAAAATAGAGAAGGGACAATGCTACTACCTCTTTTGCCACCCTTGTGCTTCAAAGCAGCACCATGTTTTTCATATAGAGAGTCTCATATTTTGTTACTTTAATATGCTAGTGAGAATTTTTCATTATAGAACTTGGCTTGTATGTTCTGGTTACGGGCTTACTCAAATGCCCGGCGTCTTCATGAGCAAGCAAGTTGGATGCACACTCACTTAGCTTCGGTCGAGCTTTCATACACTTATAGCTCTAGTGCATTCGTTGCATGGCAGTACCTACTCCTCGCATTGATATTGATTGATGGTCATCTCCATAGCCCTTTGATCTACCAAGTTGATGTGAGACTTTCTTATCCACTTTGACCCCTTTGAAACCTACCACCATATTCTATTCCACCTCTATGCTATGTCCATGGTTCACGTTCACGTATTGAGTGAGTAATAAAAAGTTGAAGTGTGTTAAAAAGTACAGCCAAATTGCCTCACTTAACACCGTGGTGCTTGACATTTGTATTTATGTGGTGAAGATGGAGCCATGCCATGCTAAGATGATAAAATGTATGGGGGTAAACATTCTTTAAGGATTTATTTTGAACATTGATGATTATGTTACTTATGTTGATGGATATTACTATATTGATGTTTGTTAATTCATCGTTTCTCAATGATCGTACCTACAAAAGAGTACATGTTGGGTAGAATGTAACGTCAATTTTTTTGTTTTTATCATTTACCTACTCGAGGACGAGCAGGAACTAAGCTTGGGGATGCTGATACGTCTCCAACGTATCTATCATTTTTTATTGTTCCATGCTATTATATTATCATTCTAGGATGCTTTTTAGACATGTACTTGTTGATTTATATTGTTTTTTAGCACTAACCTATTAACCCAATGCCAAGTGCCAACTGCGAGTTGTTGTTTTCTACATGTTTTTGGCTTTTCAGGAATACTCTAACAACAAAGTCCAAATACCCCAAAACTTTTTGGCGATTCTTTCTGGACAAAATAAGGACCTAGAAGCTTCGGAAGGAGATCAGAGGCCCCATGGGGTGGCGCCAAGCCAACACGGCGCGCTCAGAGGGGTGGTCTCACCCTCATGGCTTGGGGCCACCTCCCTCGGCCTCCGGTGCCCTATCTGTCCTATAAATTTCTCAATTATCCCAAAAAAACTAAGGAACCTTTCGAAACACTTTTTCCGTTGCCACAAGTCTCTGTTCCGCCATGTGCCCATGTGGATCCCTCTTTCGATGGCGTGTCAGAGGGGGATCGATCACGGAGGGCCTATACATCAACCTTGTTGCTCCCATGGTGATGTGTGAGTACTTCACCACAGACCTATGGGTCTCTAGTTAGTACCTAGATGGCTATATTTCTCTCTGTGTTCTTCGTTGCCAAGATCACCATGATTTTTTGTGGTGATCTATCTTATTTAATCACTTTGAGAGGTATGTTTGTTGGGATCCGATGAATTATGGGTTTATGTTCAGATTATTCATGAGATTATATTGAGTTCCTTGCTGATCTTTTCATATATATGCATGATTGTGATAGCTTCGTATTTCTCTCTGATCTATTGATTTGGTTTGGCCAACTAGATTGATCTATCTTCAGTGAGAGAGGTGCGTTGTAGTGGGTTCAATCTTGCGGGGCTCTATATCTTAGTGAAAAAGTAGGAGACAAGACATGTATTTGTATTTCTTCCACTAATGATAAAACAATGGGGTTGATTCATATTAATTGGATTTTTTTTCTCTACATCATGTCATTGTTCTCCAAGCATTACTCGGTTTTACTTAATACTCTAGATGCATGCTGGATAGTGGTCGATGGGTGGACTAATAGTAGTAGATGCAAGAAGGAGTCAGTCTACTTGCTTACGGACGTGATGCATATATGTAATGATCATTGCCATGAATAAATATTGCATAACTATGCTCTTTTCTATCAATTTCCTAACACTAGTTTGTTTACCCACTGTATTCTTTCTACTACGAGAGAAGCCTCTAGCGAAAACTTTGGCCTCGGGGTCTATTCACAAATATATTTACAAATGCTCTTGATACCTTGCTGCCATTTATTTGTTTTCATTTTATTTTACAATTTACAATTGTCAACTATCATATACACTACTCATTGCTTGGAAGTAACAAACTCAAGGGGATTGACAACCCTCTTGCCCTGGGTACAAGTATGTGCTCTTTTGTGTGTAGGCGCTGAAAAATTGCGTGGTTCTCCTAATGGTTCGATAACCTTGGTTGTCACTGAGGGAAATGCTTATATATATTGTGTTGCATCATCCCCTCCTCTTCGGGGAAAAACCCAACACAACTCACAAGTATCATGCGCCCCTAACCTAAACAACACTAGGATTTCAACGAGGAATAAGAATGCTCACACATCATCACCATGCCATAACCAATATTTAGATGAACTGCAAATTAACACCCTTTAACTATCGATATTTCTACTAAACAACAACGATGTACTCACGCCTTTTCATATTACCACATCAATATCATTAACCAAAAATTTCTCTTTTATGTGCTACATGAAAGTTGTTATTATGTCAACCTTGAATGCCAATCCTTTTTGATTAGTCGTATAACACATGAAAATTATCGTTACGCCCCATTCGACTGTCAAACAAATATAAGTGTTTCTATAAAATCTACATGCCACCGTGCTCAAGAAGATATAAGTGGATTACTAGAACAACTACTTAGCTCAAAAGATATAAGTGAAGCATATAGAGTATTCTAACAAATCATGGTGAACATGTGTCTCTCTCAAATAGGTGTGTCCACCAAACAATGGTTGTGGAAAACTAAAATAAAAGCATACTTTAATATACGGCTCTCCAGGAAAAACACATATCATGTGATGAATAAAAATATAGCTCCAATTGACATGCCGATGGAATGGAGATGAAAGAGGGGATGCCTTCCGGGGCATCCCCAAGCTTAGACACCCGAGTCTTCCCAGTATATTACCTTAGGGTGCCTTGGGCATCCCCAAGCTTAGGGTCTTTCCATTCCTTATTCCTTCATCCATCGTGATCGCACCCAAAACTTGAAAACTTCAGCACACAAAACTCAACAGAAACCTCACGAGATCCGTTAGTACAATAGGCAAATCATAAACTTTAGGTACTGTTATAAATTGATTCATGTTTAATTATTGTATAAGGTACTTTATTTTAACTTCTCTGTGGATTATACCCCCGATACAATCCGTAGCATTATCCAAACAAGCAAATTATGCAAGCAAAAATATAATCTTACTAAAACATACTTCCGTAACTCCGACAATTCTAAAAAATTAGGATAACATGGGTAATTTGTATACCAATATTGTGTAAAAAATCATATCAAAAAGACATTCCGGTAAAATGATAGAAATTATGCACTGGGCATAAAAGTTCCTGTTTTTGCACCGTATCAAATCTACTTATCATTCCAATCATCCCAAAGGCTTTAGTTGGCACAAAAACTAATTAAAACATAAAACACAATCATTACAGTACCAATAATTATGTGAACTCACAAAAACATAAATCAGAACACTTAGAATAAGATAACTATTGGGTTTCGTCCCAACAAGTGATATCGTTTTACGCTCCTAGCTAGGCATAATGCATAGTTTTAAGTGTTGTCATCTTTGACCTTTGCATCTTCGGATGTGTGTTCATTGGGAGGATTTTCAAATACAATAGGAAACAAATCGTCTAGTAATATCTTAGCATTATCAATGCTACTTTCCTAAAAACCTTCTATATTCTCTCTCACTATCCAGGAATGTTGTTTATTAATAACATTGAAAAATTGTTGGATAATATGAATAGGAGGGACTTCTTTCTTGGTATTTTCATCAAAAGTATGATTATCATGAAACACATACCTCATCATATAGTACTCGTTGTATAAAATTTCATCTATGACACTCATATTATAGTGATCAAAGATCTCTCGAGCCTCTCGCACTACATAGTCAAATTCATTCATGAGGATAAGAGTGGCTATCTTCTTAGACTTAGGGTTTTTTATAACCGGTAACTCGTAGAAAAGCCACTGTAAAGTAGGGTGAGTATGCATAAATCTTCTTTCAAGTTTAAGCACAAGTGCAGAAATAGCATCAACATAACTATGGGTTCTTTGAAGAATCCTTGCAAGCCAAAGCACCCGTACAATTAAAGAATTCTTCGATAATGCTTTTCCCTATGATATTCCCATTTCCCCTAACAAAAACTCTTCTTAGTGATAAACTCATACATGATAGAAACTTCAAACAAGCGAATCAAGTAAACTAGCAAGTAAATAAGTAAACTAGGAAAGATAAATATTTTTGTGTTTTTTGATATTTTTATGGAGACAACTATAACAACAAATAGAAGTAGAACAAGTGAATGGTAAATTTCATTTAAAGTATCCAAGATTGATAATATAGCATGACACAATCAAAAATTATAGATACGTTGGAGATGTATCAAGCCCCTGACATATATGACTTCAAAAATAATGAAGATAAACTTAGGAGCGAAGGGGGTGCACGGGGTCCGACCTCGAGAACCTTCGATTCCCGCGAGCACCATCTCTTCTCAGGTGGGCCTTTCAGGGGCCTTCTAACTAACTAGACAAACATGTGCATTTAATGTGAGGCTGACAACCCTACGGCACCCCATGTACCATAGGAGGCGATGATGACAGCTTCGCATGTTGGTACACATCATCCGAGACGGTAATGCATGTTGCATGTCGTCATCGACCGCATCACTAACACCATCTTCACAAACTATCGAAGCATTTGCAAAGACATGAGTTCGCCTTCATGATACGTCTAAAACATATCTATAATTGTTTATTGTTCCATGCTATTATATTATCACTTCTGTATACCTTTTATATAATTTTATATTATTTCTGGGACCAGCCTATAAATCTAGTGCCCAATGTTAGTTATTGTTTTCTATATGTTTTTTAATTTGTAAAAATCAATATCTATGGAGGTGAAAAAAACCTCATGATTTAATACGGGTTTTTTCGGGGCATGAAGGTTCAAGGAAGCATTAGAGGTAAACGAGAGGAGGCAAAGGGGGCCATACAACCACTTGGTGTGACCAGGGCCTTGGCCGTGCCTCTAGGTTTTCTTGTAAACTTATTGCAATACTAGTTTTCTTGTAAACTTAATACTTTGAGATGCATGATGGATAGCGGTCTTGAGATGGAGTATTAGTAGTAGATGCAGTTGAATTAACGGTCTGCTCATCATGGACACAATGCCTATATAAGATTATAACATGAATGTTCATAGCCATAAATATAAATATTGCAATTTAATCGCTGACTGGTTGTAATTTGTTCACCACACCAACTCCTATGCCTTAGAGAGATGCCACTAGTGAACTATGCCCCTCTCGGTCTATACTCCTTTACTGAAAACAATTATTTTCTTGGATGCCATGTTGCTTTTGCTTTTACTTTGACACCTGCTATCTTTATCACTTGCAGTTTAGTCTTGTAATTAACAAGACAAGGAGATTGACAACCATGTTGTCGTGTTGGGTACAAGCTTATTTTATGTTTCGTGTGTAGACACCGTTCACTTTATTCGCGTCAAGACCCTCACTACAACAAATGTGATAATCCGTGACGCACATTCTGTGACGATCCAGTGAAAAACGTCAGGGAATCATCTTAATTCCACAAACTATGACGTTTTTTCATTGAATCATCATGAAATGAGCGTCACAAATTATAACTTTTGTTGTACTGCCTTTCTGGGTCGATAAACCTTGATTGTCTAACCAAGATAAATACTTACTAGTGGATTACATCACCCTCATACTTGGGGGGTCCCAACCACTCTTACAAGAGAGCAAGCACTTCACCACATGAAATGCAGCCCCCATGAGAGGCCCGTGCCTTGCGAAAACTCTAAACTTCCTCTGCCACATGAATAGCAACGCCCATCCGAGTATTTGCGGAAACACCAACACATGGTGCACCAGAGAAACCCAAAAAAAAAACAGAAAAGTTTGCTTTTTTATGATATGAAAGTAAAGAAGGTTCTGATATCTTGCTTCTATTTGTTAGACGTGTGTGTTGCCTAGTGCACTCGGTATACACCTAGGATCGTCGGTTTGATTCCCCCTCCCAGCGCTTTATTTTTCTCACCCACGTTTGGAGGCAACATGCGGGGTAGCGTATCGGGACATGCGGGCGAGCGTATCGGGACGTGTGGTCTGCTAGCAGTCGTGCGATCCAGCTCAAACAACAGTCGAAGTGTTCAGTTTAATGCAAGAACTAAAAGAGAAAAGGATAGGTGAAATCTGCTGAGGCGGTCATATATTTTTGGGTCCCAAGTAGCTCCTTGCAGACACAAAATGATTTGGAAAGGAAAAGTATGGTACAAGAAATTAGTATGTAGTACTACAAAGAGCATTTGTGGCAGAGTGCTTATACAACTGAACCAAGCTCGTGCGTGTGGTCATTCTGGAACACGGTAATTTCACATGGTTCCAATATGAATTTCATGCAACATTGCATCACATTACCAGAAAAGGATCCCCCATTTCCGAAACGCCTAACGACTCACACCAAAGTAAGCAAAGCATGTCCTCGTCGCGCCATGGGACATACAGCACAAGGAATTGTAATGACCTCTAAATCCTAAAATACATTTGCTCCACGACACTATAGTTCCAACAGGCATTACATATAGTACTCCCTCCGTTCTTAAATATAAGTCTTTATAGAAATTTCATTAGTGGACTACATACGGATGTATATAGACATATTTTTTATTGTACATTCAATCATTTTGCTCCGTATATAGACACATAGTAAAATCGCTTAAAAGACTTATATTTAGGAACGGAGGGAGTAATTAACATGTCTCTAAAATCCAAAGTACGCGTGTTCTACGTCACTGTTCCCTTTACCAGTAAGTGCGGGCGTGGAGTTGTTGGATGGAGTTTAATAGTAGCCCAGCGAGGAGGCATCCTGAGCTGCACTGCACGCTTGGCTGTCCCTAGCACCGCCACTGACTCGCTCTCGGCTTACTCGGGGTGGCACAAACGTGCTGAACTGCCTATCAACACGACGCTGAAAGCGTACCCAAACAGTCATTTCTCTTCCCAGACTCCTCGGAAGGGAGTGCCGATCACGTCTGCCTAGAGGGTCATGCTCAAGCGGCCATGATTATCTTATTTTACAGGTCGTCTTGGCCACGTTGCCCGTGACGGGATCACAGTAATTAACTGTACCCCAACTTGCAAGCCGAACTGACAACTCTTTCGGAGATGACAAGTAGTCGGTGACGTTTGAGTAAAGCGAGCACTGGCCGTGGCTGGATGGACTCCTTTATTTTCCGCCTTTTGAGCTCACTGTTAGCTCGTCACCTAGCTGTGAGCGAATCTGGCCATTAGTTTAATCGGTGCGTGCTGCATCCTGATCTAAGCCTTGGATGCAACCACCCACCTTCGTGCAGTCCCTACAATGGCCCCGCCCATCATCCTTTAGAATTCAGTTGTTATTATGGGCGGTCCGCGGTAAGATAGCTGCCTTTATGAAGGAAAGAGATGATCCATCGGCAGGAGAGGGTTCCAAGTGGTCCGAGCTGTTCATCTGCAACTGTCATGGCTCCAATATCTGCAGAACAGATGTACCAATCAGAAATAAATATGGCAGTGATCCAGGAGGTCAACAGACAAATGCAGATTGATAACTTGAGCTATACTTTAGAGGCTGTATAAAGAAAAGGGGGCAAGGTGAAATCAGTGCCAAAGGGGGGACAAAGTGTGAGCGTCGAAGTAAAACCCTTACACAATGCAGTGTAATTCCCAGGCATGCATCTTCTGATACTATGATTGGCCTTGTAGGTAATCAAGCAAAACCCTTACACAATGCAGTGTAACCTACAACAAAGGCAGCAAAAACAAGACAAACAAGGGTAACTGAAAAATGAACTATTACATGGAGAAGGCACGATTTAATTCCGCAATGGTAATGTCAGTATACACGTAGAAAGTACAAAGGAACCAGGTAAACGGCCTCCTCTTGATGATCTGAGAATTTCTAACTGAGCTAAGTGGTCAGACAGAAGGCAGGCAGACCTATCATCTATGTACCTTATTGTCCGATTTTGTGTAGGGAAACAACTGAGAAAATGCACCTAAACGCTGTGGAATAAAAAGAAGTACAGAGCCATACCACATGAACTCTCAAGCGGGGGTTCTTCCAACATTCAGATTACAAGCAAGTAATTGAAGTGTTCAAGAGCTATTCACTAATCATATCATTGGTGTCCATCCACCATCACGTGCCTGCAACCGCCAAAGCATAGGTGTCAATCAAGGACTTGTACTCTTCGTTCTCAGCACACCCTCTACTTCTGAGTACACTCATTAACCTGTCGACACTCTCCGTGTCATTCTTCTCCTTGAAATATGCCAGGAGAGTCTCAACATTGGTTGGTCTTGGTCTCCATTTACTTGCACTTTTAACTGCTGTGGCTTTCTCCAAACATGACAGAGCTTCTGATAATTGGTTATCCTTCAGGTACGCCGTGGCAAGGATTTCCCAGGTGTTTGGTTTGGGGTTCCCACCTTTCTCAACAAATCTGTTCAGAGTTTGCTGAGCCTTCACGACAAAGCCTTCTCTAGAATACCATGCTAATAAAATGTTCATGGTCTTAGGATCGAAACTAGAACTTTTGGATGCCCATTCTTCGTATAGAAGTTCAGCTCCCTCTATATCCCCTAGCCTAACAAGGGCAGACAATACCTCCTGGTAACCCAGATTATGAATTGTCTTGAAAGTTGCTTTGTACCAATTCCAAATGCGGTAGACTTCTTCCTTCTTCTGAAGATGGCTATAGAGTGTGATGAGAAAATGGAAACATTTCTTATCCCTACCCGTTGCTCGCTTCTCAGCTTCTTTCAGGCATTCTTCTGCCTTCTCAAAGTTCTCCAGCTTGATATGCATGCTAGCAAGTGTGGTATAAGTAGTCCAGTTGGCAACGACGGACTCGTCAGCAGTCATCTGGTTCAAGACTCGTTCCATTGCATCAGCATCTTTCATGGCTGCACAACACTTTATCCAAATGTTGTAAGTGCAGACATCAAAAGAGATATTTCTTTGCTTCATCTCATCAGTAACTGTAGACACTTTCTCAGGCTCAGCAACATCCACGTAAAAATTCATCAACACATTAAAAGGTAATGTGTCAGTTGCAAACCCCTTTTTCCTCATTTGCTCAAATGTGTATTCTGTTTTCTCTTTCATCCTAGCTTGGGCATAAACATTGAGAAGAGACCCATATGTTCGCTTGTCTTTCAGTGGGTCAGGAAGTTTTTCAAAGTATTCTTCAGCATCTGGAACACCACGCACTTTTGCAATCAGATCCAACTGGATTGCCATATCGCTAGATGATAGCGAAAATCTATCCCTTCGATCAGTCATCCAATCATAAACCTGCACGCGCAAGAGAAAAAACTTGATCAGAACCCACATGACTAGTGGGATTAGCCATCAAAAGGCACCCAGACAATAGCAAGAAAGGATGTCCAAGCGCTTCATAAACTATCACTATCGAAGGTGAGCCTTGCAAACGTTAAGGGTATTGAACTATTGTTCCTCTCACTAAGTAATCAATGTCAGATCAGATAAACAGCAGCTATCTTTCCAGTTTAGCTTCCAATTCATGATAGACTGGAACATTAACCCTTGCCTGAAATGGAGCAAGTCCAATTCTGTTTATCCCCATCTCAATTTAGTTACATATATTGATATTTGTTTGGTCATCCTTTGAGCAACGAATTCGAGAACATACAGCGGACAATCTGCTCAAAGTATAACCAGAATAATTCCGACTGAAGTCCGACCTTAGCAATCAGACTTGTCGCACAACATGTAGTAGCATACTCAAGTGACACTAAATTTCAGTCTAAATAGTGCTCCAACTACCACTAAGAATTTCAACACCATCTAACACACACACACACCAGATACAAAATTTCCTAAAATTTGCAGCACTGAAGCGAATATAATCACGCAAGCAACCATGAAACAACGCATCATAGTGGATTTCTGTGGCTGGCATACGCATTGGCACAATGTTCAGCTAGCATTACCAACATTAGCCTCCTAATTCGAACAAAACTAAGCAACTACGTAACACAACAGTACCCAGCATCGCCAGATGACTTAGCAATCCATTCGAAATTAAATTAGATCGCCGAGAGGCGCGACCAGGAAACGTTACCTCGAGCGCGAGGTTGAAGCGGCGGAACTTGCGGAGCTCCCTGGCGATGCGGCAGAGCTCCCACTTGTCGAGGCGGCGCTCGCCCTCGTCCCAGTCCGCGAGCGTCCGCCCCACGGGCCGGCCGCCGTGGCCCACCGCCACGCGCCGGTACAGGCTGCTCCACCGCAGCGCCGGGCGCCGCTCGAAGTCCACCGTCCCGTAGCTGTGCACATTCGCCACCTGCTGCCCGGCCGACGCCGACGACGGAGACGGGGCCGAGGAGGGCGCGCACCGGACCGTGAGCGCGCCGCCGCCCGGCCGCCGCGGAGATGGGCGGGGCGGGGCCCTGGACGAGGGGGGGAGGAGGTGGTGGAGCAGCATGGCGGCACCGGCAGTGGAGCGTCGCGTGCGGGTGGGAAGGGCGAGAGGGGGGAGGGGATAAGGTGGAGCAGAGCGGGGTGAGGTTCCCGGCCCGCTCGCGCTTTGAGATTCGCGCGCGCGGATCGGGGGGTTCGGGGCCCGCAGCTCGATTCAATCGATCTTCCCGCGCAGATTTGTATTTGTGGGCCGTGGTTGGCCCGTTAGCCAGTCCGTGACGGCTCTCCTTCTCTGAACTACGAGTATCTGAATCTGCTCCGTTGCAAACCTGGTTTTTTAGAAGATCAAGGAAAATGCAAACCTGGTTCTTTATTTCAAACACTTGTAGACGTGGCAGTTATTTGGAAACATCTATAGAAACGGTCTTGCTAAATCTCAGTCGACTAGGAGTTCATAATGTATCAATCGGTGTTATATCCGTGAGATATTAAATTAAGATCCACACAAAAAATTATTTTTATTTTATTTTTTTCTTTCTTACATGTTATATCGTTTGACTAAGACTTGATTAAGTATCGGTCGACTGAGACCTAGCCACATCCCTATAGAAAACAGTTAGTTGGAAACATATACTAGTACAGTATTGACTTCTAACAAGAATTATATATATATTGTGAATTGATTAGACGCACAATTCGATCAGAAAGGAGCGAGTGCGGTGAAAGGAAGGAAGAAATAGGGGGCTGACCGACGAGGCCATGGCAGCAGTGACGGGTCACCCGTAAAGGTTAACCGGTAGTCAAGAAGATCATGCTGGGGCAGGAATGGTTGCGCACCGGTCATTTTCATCATTGTTTAAAGATGTATTCCCTCTGTCAAAAAATAAGTAACTCAATTTTATACTTACTTTGTACTAAAGTTAGTACAGAGTTGAGTCACTTATTTTGAAACAGAGGGAGTAACAAAATCATCTACTAATATATAAAAAAATATGTAGGTAAGCAGAGATGTATCAAACAACTGCAAATTGCGACTATGAAAACAGCTCCAACAATGAAGAGATGGACAAGAATGGAAGAAGAAAGAAGGGTGGGTCGGCCATGATGTATAGGCAGACACGGGTGGAAGTAACAACAAGTTGCTCTGATTTTCATAATGCCAATATATATAATTGTATTATGAATTATGGTGGTAAAAAAAAGCCAAATTAAGAGGAGGAGGATTGATAATGACGACGGGGCCTGGTGGCAGGCAATGTGACCAAGATCACAGCTGATGTTGCCAAGGTCCTGAGGATGTCGTCGTTGAATACTAATACTACTATGAACCAGTGATGGAGCCAGGAAAGAAATAAAGGGTGTGCACATCTTAAAAAGATAAATCAACCTAATCCTTTGGACTAAATTAGTATGTGGCCCACCGTGCCTATACGCTGGCTCTGCCACTGCTACGAACAGCAAGTGGAAATGCTAAATGGTTTCAGTGAAATGGATGCACTGCCGGATCGTGATTTTCTCCCTGGAATGCCCTCAGGTTGTGCCATTCGGGAAGACAACTCATTTGAAAGTTCAATGAAACATTAGCATCCGGCCATCTGACACTGCAACTGCAAACGCATGATTTCCTTTTCCTGGTTTAGCTTCCACTTTGGATTTCTCTTCTTGGTTTATTTATCAAGGTTTATCTTATAATTTACTGCATTTTCTACCAAATTCCCGCAGCTACCCGATCGGTAAAATGTGTGTGCAGCCTCATTGGTGAGTTTTGTTGCAACATGTAATTCTTTTTCAGGGGGACATGTTTATAATTCATTCGACCAGTCTCATTGGTGTCTTAATTATCTTAATTCAGTACAACTGATGCATTCTTCAGTTACTACTCTTCTCTCCATGGTGCATTTGAATAGCACTAACAAAAGAAGGACAAATGGATATTACTCCCTCCGTCCTAAAATAAGTGCCTCAACTTTGTATTAACTTTAGTACAAAGTTGAGTCACTTATTTTGAGACAGAGGGAGTAGATACAGAAAAGAAATTAGCGCAGACGGTTGAACTAACAAACGGGTCAAATTAAAACAAACCCCGTTGGAGCTTTGTGATTTAAGAAGACATGATATCATAGGTCACATAAAGATCATGTACACCTGTACATATCATTTATCAATGATATCATCAATCATTCAAACATAACCTCTGGGATCAAGATGACCTGCCATTCCCAAGAGGGGCGTGTTATGGAGACACCAACATGCTCAACTGGGAAAATAAGTGAGCCAAGATAAGCAAATGGTTGAAATCCCTGATATCATTTTCATTTTACATTTCCCCAATAAAAGAGTTCTTCTATTTTCCATGGTGATATGAGTTATACTTTCTCCAAAAGCCCACATGCTATGGAAACCAACACAAGCCTAGTCCAAAAGTACCGCTACAAATGTTAGCTGAACGGGCAATTTCGCCAGCGTTGGCAGACGCACATTGTCAATGTAAATCAGGGCGATAATGACGGTGCAAGCATGAACAAACCGCACAAAGCCCTACCGGTGATCGGTAAATAAAGATACCATGATGATCCAAGAACCTAAGGGAAACTACTGCTACCGCCTGTTTCTATGCTGGTTGCTAGTCTACGGTTGCTTGAGGCGGCCCTCGCCATCAGCAACCACGTCTGCGGAGGTGGAGCTTCGGGCTACTGAGCTAAGTTGAAATGGTTGGTAAAGAAGCTCTGCCTCTGGCTGCCGTGCATTGAGAGGAACCTCCAG
Organism: Hordeum vulgare subsp. vulgare; assembly: GCF_904849725.1. NCBI lineage: Eukaryota > Viridiplantae > Streptophyta > Magnoliopsida > Poales > Poaceae > Hordeum > Hordeum vulgare. Next base: position 574,837,512 of record NC_058519.1, read on the forward strand.
CAGCAAGTCTTGATCAGAATTATCCATGTACTGTGGAGGGGCCAGCATGGATATTTTATCTGGGGGTAACATGAGTAAGTTAAATGGCGCTCCTCCAGATTTGGGCAAAAATGAACCTTTGAACTGAGGAGCCATAGTCACAGATTTGCAAACTTTTTTGGCAATCCTCATGGTTCCTTCTGCATGTTCACAAGCAAAAACAAATCAGAACGCTTCTCATGTTATTCCCAATAAATTAAGGAAATGATGAACTGTGAATTGAATACAGAGGACATTTTTCAGATGCTCACATCTAAAGAACAATGTGCAAGTAGGAATCAGAGGAACTAAGATTGCTGACCTGGGCAGCTTTGCAACTGGCTTTCGTGAGGCCTTTTGAGAGGCTTCATGTTGGATTTGGTAAGGTCTTTCAAAGCACTGGTATTTTCATTTCCTCCTGTTTCCTTAGTGTCTTCTCCCTAAAATAAGAGAAACAGACACTTAATCATGTACACAACAAAGGTTGGATGTTCATAACAGTGTATACAGTGAAGAGAAAAGCACCAAGGCAGAATTAGCAAAGGAAAAATGGATAGAAGGAAGGGGGCAATGAGATCATCATAGACTTGATACCTCTAAAGCTACTGAAACTAAAGCTGAGCCTACATTTTCCAGGGTATGCTGCTTTGAGTAATGAAGTTTACCCCTGCAAAAGAGGTAAAAAAATCCTTAGCTTCTTGATTTTCACCACAATAGCTTCTCTGACTAATAGAATGCAGAACTGTGGATAGCATTATCATGCATCTGTATAGGAAACCAATGCACAATACTACTAATAGAGGTGTAGAATACCTTTTAACATTTTCATGTGTCTGCACCGGAAACCACTTTGGCTTCTCAGGTGCAGCATTTGAATTACTTGCTCCCTTGCTTTCACTATGCACAACAAACGAGGCAGTCCCTGAATAGGATTCACTTGTAAGGTATGATTTATTATCTGCAGGAACAGAGTTTGCTTCTGAATCTTCCTCCGCTGATTTTGAGTTTGAACTTCTCAGAAGCATACTTCCATAGCCAATCTCAAAGGAACCCACAGGGGTTGCATTGTGGTAAATTAGATCTTCCTCCGAGGATCCAGAAAGGTAAGATAACTGCTCTTCATGCATTATACAATGAAGATCCTTGACAAGCATATCCACGGATGAAGACTTGGTCCGAGTGACATAGCTTCTCTTTTTTGATGGTACCAATGACTCCCAAGCATGCGATTGCGCTGAACCTGAATTCAAAAGATCAGAGAACTATCATTAACATACCTAACCTTAGTTATACAAAAAAAAAGGAATTATGGTTTACAAATATGAAATTTTGGTAATGTAAATTGAGCTCATGGTATCACAAAGTATTATAGTTTTTTTGGTGCTCGTTATTGATTTAATCAGGTTCATGTGTGGTAAAGGAAGACACTGATACAATAACTGATGTTTGAAGCACTGATTTTAGGGTCGATGTCATTTGAATACAATATATGGACAATGATTTATCGATCACTATAAGTTCTTGAGAACGGACGATGCAGGGCTACAAAGTAAGCACCAGTGAAGTGGGGTTGCTGAAAGCCTAAACCGGAAAAGGAAACCTATTACCCGGGGTCCCCCCTTTCGGCTATCTCATCTGCTGTTCATGTTTCGGTACTTTCTGTAAGTTTGATAAAAACAAGAACCAGCTCTGCATTATACATAGTTACTAGCACAGACTCTCGTGCAAGGGTAGTACTACAAGAACCACCTAAAGATGTTTGCAACAAGTCTTAGGGGAGATTAGATATAACATTGCAGACAAACATTGAAGTGTGTATTTCTGACCATCCATCTCAAGCTTCAAGTTCAATGCTCCTACGTTAATTGTTTGAATTGAACAGTCATATAAGTATATAACCCATGACACTCAACAAGACTGTGAAGAACATAATTTTTTTTCTTATTTAGCAGTAACACATTAGGAAATTAGAGATTACTGACCAGTCATTTCGCTAACATCAGCAGAACCATATGGGGCACAACTCTCTGAATATGATAGTGCTGATCCTGAACTAGATCGACTTGGGTCCGCATCCCCCATCTTCCAGAAGTTTTGATCAGAAAATGCTCCATTCTCCCTTATGCTGTGGCTTGGCTTTTTCTTTACTTGCCTCTGTTCCTTCAGCCTCAATGTCGGCGGCTTCAGCTTGCTAACTCTAGGTTGCTCAGCATCAATATCGTCACGAGAATGCATTGGTGTGTAATTCTCCAAGGAACCCTTTGTTCTCCATCTCGAGCCACATGCATTGCACAGCACTGGCTTATTTAGTGGCCCATTTCGCCAAAGTGGAGTGCCTGTTTCAGCATTTGCCATATGTAAGAATAAATGCAGTACAAAATAAATATGCAAGAATGTGCGCGGTATTGCAGGTGTTATTGGCAGCGTTTCCGTAACGAGATTGTATCAGAATTTTGACAAAATAACGTGTCTTTGCTATCACAAGAGACGGTGGTATCGAGGAACGGAACACAGAAGAACACTTCGAAACTACACATTTTTCAAGAATGTGTCTTTGAGACAACAATTAGTAATTAGTAACACACATGGTCAGCTGCATATTCCAGATTTGTTTCAGTTGTTAGTACCAGCATGTAATTATTCATTTGCTGCCATAACAAATAAGGCATACCAAATGCAGATTATCAGTGAAACTGAGCAGCTTGCTTCAGTAAGAGCTAAAGAGCTACTGACCGTATGATGCCACAGAGGTTAGAGCAAAAGAGAGAAATGATCTGTGTAGATTACACAAAGCAGCAAATGTCTTCCACAAAATTAGGCATTTATGTAGTTGCAGCAGCTAAGGAACTCTAAATGTTTGTTTGGCCAGAGCAGATGGTTCTTTTCTTGTCATATAACAGGAGTGTGAGCTGCATCTAATTGCTCATTGTTCTGCACAGTTGTTCTAACAAGCATACACCACCACAGTCAAACAATATTCTGAATATCTGCCAAGATGAGGTGATTCGTTCCTCATGTTCAGAAATTTGCATCCAGAGGCCTCCGAGACCTGAACCCAATCCAAGCAGGCCCGGAACTCTCTTCCAAACACCTCAGGTGGTTCGACAGATTGCAGCTAACATCTACCAAACAGCAAACGAACAGCAATCAACAAAGAAGAAACGAGATTAGGAACCGGAGCCCGGGGGGGGCCGAAAGATTTCCTCCGAGACCCGGTCCCCAGATGCATAATTCGGAGAAATCAACGCCCCATGACACCCAGCCGCGGAGGAACAAAGGGATAATAACAACAGATGTAAAATAGTAAGCAAGGAAAAAAAAAACAGGAAGCATAAAAAAAATTGGTGAGCCGAAGAACAGGAGCTCACTTGTGACGCCGCAATGACGGCAAGGGCCCTCCTTTCCCATGCCTCCTGCGCTCCTCGGCCCCCGCGAGCAAAACGAGGAAGAACCGGAGGAATTCCCAGCCAGAGAAACACGGAAAAACAGAGCAGTTCTTGGGTCTAGTAGAGTAGCAGGCAGTAATCCGCGAACAGAAAAAGAAGGGGGAGAGGGGGAATCAAGGGGCGGTTCTTGGGTGGTACGTAAATCTGTTCAGACCCGGAGGGGAACAATTCTGCAGCCCATGTGGAAGCCGAAGAAGAAGAACCAACGGAGGCTGGCTTGCTCGGTAGGTGCTGTTCGTTCTTTCTTTCTTCCTTCTTCTCTGTTCTTTTAATTTTTTTTTCTTTTCCTTGTGTTCTGTATCCAGTCTTTTGGAGAGGGTGAGGGGAGGAGGAGGAGGGGGGGTGGAGAGAGGGGAAAGGGATGGAGAAATAATGGAGGAAGGGAATGCAGCAGCGGAAGGAAGGAAGGAAGGGCGAGATGGTGAGCCTTTGGGTGAAAGGCGTTTGGGGGTGGAGGAATCCAAAAGGATTTTATTGCTAGTTTAAAAAGCTGTGAGTTTTCAGTAATGACGCGGCCAAGCAACCAGGGATTGGGCAAAGTTGGACAAGGAGAGGAGGCAGAGATACATAAAGAGAGATAGCAGAGGCCAAAGCTTCTTTTCTAGTACTGTACTGTCTTTCAGCCTCTCTTTTTTTTTTTAGAATTTAGCCTTTGGGGTTTTCATTGTTACTATGATGTAATCTTGATTCCATCGTTAGTCATGTGGTGTGGACTAAGGGGAAATAGGGGGGGTGTTTTCAGGAGCTAATTGGTCAATTTGCTTACCTTTAAAGCCCCTCCATTTCTGGTGTCATTGGAAGAATCTTTTCCTTGGCTCCTTTGTGTTTTGCCCCTTTAAGAGATAACACATGTTCTTGTTCACCAATGCACGTCTATAGCAATGAATACGCCATGAGAGCACACCCAATGGGTCGTTTTTAAGTTAACAGCCGGCACATGAAATAAAGGGGATCAATTTTTATTGATTGAAATGATGCTTCTAAGCACAATGCTTTTTTTAATAGAAAATAACAAGATAACTTGGTGGATAGCCTATATGCATATATTAGATATGTGTAGTTTTGTATTGGCTAAAAAACAATTGTTGTGCAATATTCGTAGGAAAACATATATTGTCGCATAAAAGAATGGAAAACGCGTATAAAAAAACACAGGCCATGTATTTTTTCAATGTAGTACTAAGGGCATCTCCAATAACTGTAAGACAGTTGTTGGTAAACTTTGTCACATAGGATATATGACGATGTGGCAACAAATAAATAAGGAGAGAGATGAAAGTTGTACTACGTATGTTAAGTAACGGCTCTTCCACAAGCTTCAAGGTTAAATAGAGAGCAATTGCATTTATTCCCTCTTCTTCTATTGGATAATTTAGGTTGGTCATAGTGGGAGTAACTTAGGCTGGCCATAGTGGGGGTATCATAGCTAGTAACATAGTCTTGGGACTAGCAAACATGGTGATGTGACAAGTAATTAAAGAGGAGAGAGAGGGTTATAGTAACATAGGTAGATACCATATCATGTTAAATGCTATGTTACTATGTGACATGCATGTCAATAAATGAGAACACCTATGATACTAGTTTATGATACTATGCATTATGAAGGTAGTATCATGCAATAGTAACATATGCATGATACTACTATATGTTACTCCCCACTATGAGCAGACTTAGGTACTAGCATCATGTACTTGCGACTAGCAAACATGCTGATGTGACAGACAATTAAAGAAGAGAGAGAGGGTTAGGCTAGCCATAGTGGGAGTACTTAGGTAGTATCATGTACATGGGACTAGCAAACATGTTGATGTGGCAGACAGTTAAAGAAAAGAGAGGATTAGAGTAACATATGTAGATAGCAGAACATGTTAAATGCAATGCTACTACGTGTCATGCATATCAATAAATAAGGTCATATATAATACTAGTTTATGATACTATGCATTATATAAGTAGTATCATACAATAGTATCATATGCATGATACTACTATACTCCCTCCGTCTTAGTTTATAAATCATCTTACGAAAATAAAATAATCCCAAAACACTAAGACACGATGCATTAACTTTCACCTTGTTTCTTGTTTTTTAACATGAATAAAGGAATCAACCAATAAGAGACGTGGGGCGTGTATGTTTTTAATGACTTGAGACTAACTAGCACGAAATGCAGTGGTCAATTCATTGCATTCAATGGTATTAATTAACAAATTAACATTAATTTCTCTCGTTTTCCTCTTCGTCTTGGTCGCGGTGCACAACTAAAGATGACTTATAAACCGAGATGGATGGAGTATGATACTCCCCGCTATGGCCAGCCTTAGAGTAACATAGGTAGATACCGTATCATGTTAAATGATATGCTACTATGTGTCATGCATGTCAATAAATGAGATCATCTATGATACTAATCTATGATATTATGCATTATGAAGGTAGTATCATATGTTTGATACTACTATATGATACTTCTCACTATGAGTAGCCTTAGATGCAACCATTGGATGAGTAGTATGATCCCTTGTTGGTTGATGACATGGACAATTTTACTAACAAGACTGCATACAAACTATTGGATATGCCCTAACCGACATATTGTGATTTGAAGGAACGTAAGAATAATAAATGATACTTGTCGTCCCCATCACCCCCACCATCTTGTCCTCCCATGTCCCGACGCAACCCTACCTTTGATACGGGTCCATAAGTTGTGGGACAATTTTAAATGGGTGCCCAACTCTTTTTTGTGTCATATCTAAGGAGTGTAGCAATATGCGTAAGAAAACATATATCGTCGCACGGAATAATAGGAAACATGTATAAGAAGGGCACACAAAAATGCATGTATTTTTTAATGTAGTACTAGCTGCTATATTATGATTTGAAGGGTCATAAGAACAGTAATGAGACTTGTCGCCCCCCCCCCCCAAACCCCCACCCTGCCCTCCTCTATTCCCCACGCAACCCTACATTGATACTGGTACATGAATTGACATTCTAAATTGGGTGTCCAACTCTTTTTTCGGTGGTACCTTGGGAATGTAGCAATACGGGTAGGAAAACATATATTGTCACACGAAAGAATAGAAAACATGTAGCACAAAAAACCACAGGAAAATGCATGTATTTTTTTTAAATGTAGTATTAACCGATATATTGTGATTTGTAGGGTCATAAGAACAATAATGATACTTGTAGTCCCGTCCCCCACCACCATCCAGCCCTCCCCTGTTCTCCAACTAACCCTATCCTTGGAAGTGTAGCAATATGCGTAGAAAACCATATATCATCACACCATAGAATAGGAAACATGTACACCAAAAGGCGTAGAAAAAGTGCATGTATATTTTTTAACGTAGTAATAACTGATATATTGTGATTTGAAGGGTCGTAAGAACAATAACTAGACTTATCGTCCCCTCCCACCCGACCCTGCCATGCCCTATCCCCCTGCGCAACCCTAACCTAGATACGGGTCCATAAATTGTCGCACATTCTGAATTGGATGCCCAACTCTTTTGTGGGTCGTACCATCGTGGGTGTACCAATATGTCTAGAAAAATATATATCATTGCACAGAAGAATAAGAAACACACATCACAAAAAAAGCACAGAAAAATGCATGTATGTTTTTGAATGTGATACTAAGGGACATATTGTGATTTAAAGGGCCATAAAAATAATAATAAGACTTGTCACCCGGCACCCACCCACCCACCTTGCCCTCCCTTTCCCTCGTGCAACCCTACCCCTTATAGAAGTCTATGAAATGTCGAACATTCTGAATTGGGTGCTCAACTCTTCTGTGGGTCGTAGCCTTGAGAGTGTAGCAATATGTGTAGGAAAACATATATCATCGTACGAAAGGGGGAGGGGTGCATTTTAAATTTTAATGTAGTACTAACCGACATAATGTAATTTGAAGGGCCATAAAAATAATAATAATACATCTAGTCCCCTCACCCTGCCCTCCCCTTTCCCGCGCTTAACCCTACCCCTAATATGGGTCCATAAGTTGTTGGGCATTTTGAATTGGGTGCCCAATTCTTTTGTGAGCCATACCCTCTAGAGCGCAGCAATATGCATAGGAACACATATATCGTCATACAGAAGAATAGGAAACATGTATCACATAAAAAACACCAAAAAATGCTGAAATGTAGTACTGACCGACATATTATGATTTGACGCACCATAAGGACAGTAATGAGACTTGTCGCCCCCACCCTTCCCTACCCTTTCCATCGCACAGTCCTACCCCTGATATAAGTCATAAGTTGTCGGACATGATGAATTGGGTGCCCAACTCTTTTGTGGGTGGTACCCTTGGGAGAGTAGTCGATGCAGGATAAGTGGGGTACCCTTCCTTGTATGTGTCTTGGAATAAGCGTGTAGTCGACGTCAGCCCGACCCAACAACTTTTTTTTCATGTGATTTTAGCAGCTTTAGCGAAAGATCAACATGTAATTTGATTTTGGTTGACCAAAACCCACGCCACCCCAGGCGTGTCATCGACCACATGGGGAGGGGGAGGCTCTCTAGAAAAAATATGGATGTTGGAGGAAAGTGAATCTATCAACGCAAAAATCCAAGATGGCAACTTGATGTTGTTGTAAAAATTAAGGTCGGTTGCAACTTGTTACCACTAGGGTTTACCAGCATTTTTCATTGCACCTTGGGAATTTTTAGAATTTTGTCCTCTATACTTGGTGATGAATATGCTCTAGATTCTCCTTTTTGTTAACAATATAAGCGAGCAAAAACCATCTTAGTAAGTGAGCACATACACATCTTTTAATCTTCGGTTCAGTTTAACAATTACTCTATGTGATAACTAAGTGTAAAGAATGACACAAAAATATAGTCTAATAGGTCTTATATTTGTTTACAGAAGGAATATAGTTTTTTGTTCATCCTAAATTTAGTTATCATAGAGATCACCAAGATATTCGTTCTGTAGCAGTACGATTAGCATGTATGACATGCTTGTTCTTTAAAAAGGAAGACGGGGCCAAATGTTTTTCATAAATACTTTTTTATACCTAAATAATTATAATTAAAAAATAGACCTAAATAATTATAGTTTAAATAATTATAGTTGGTAAAAACTAGTCTATTTTTTCCACCACAATAATTTAAGTATAGAGGGATATTATTCAAGAGTAACAGAAACAGTACTATTCCAGCTGCAATCATCCCTGTACAATTACTAAAGGGGCATTTCCGTTACAAATATGGACATAATTGCTTTTCAACGGCTTGGCGTGTTAACGCTTGTTTGGTGGGAACATGGAACGAGGATTCACATGGTTGAAGCAAGCAAACATGCTTAGTTTATTCGGAAATGATAACTACTACACGGGATCCCCATATATCTTTGCTGTATACTAGTAGTAGTATCTTTCTCTAGATATTTTTTAATAAAATTCAGAGTGCAAGTCTCTCAGTAAAAACTTGTCTCTTTTACCTCCTGATTGTATGGATATGTACCGTTCATTCAACATTACTGGATCCAACAGAGATATCGGTAGTACTTTGCCCTTTGCAAACAAGGACATAAATAAAAGCCCGCAAAAAAAAAGAAGGCATAAAGGACACCGCATCTACTCCTACCTATTTTCTTTCCTTTTTTTGGAAAACTACCCAAGGACATACATATACTGTATTAAACAGAACCGGCATTTTACCCGAACCCCCTCACGAACCTATCAAATTACAACGGGCGGGCAATTACTAGTTAACTCCAGCGATGACACAACGCCCACGATGGGGACGAACGTGGGCTGCATCAGAAAATCGCGACCTTTTCCGCCGGAACGGAAATGGCGACATTTTTTCGCATGCCAGGGGGAACTAGGAGATGTTTAAAAGCATGGTCATCTCTCTCATTTTTCTTTTCTTTTTCTTTTTCTTTTTGCGGGTAATCGTTTTGATCTGCTACGGTTCCATCTGGGTGTGCTGAGCAGGGGGGTCATGTATGTTATTTATTTATATATACACGTAAAAAAAGAAGGGGAAGGCGCGTAGTATATCTGAGGTCGGTTGATGGAGCGCGGAAGGGAGACGGTGACAGACAGCAAAAGGGGAGAAGGAACAAGAGATAATGGTACAGCCAGGGAATATTATTATTTTGTTGGGGGGTATATAATATATTCGTGTGTTGACCTAACCGGGGGAAGGAGCCGTGCCCTTCCTTTCCCTTCCCTCGAGATAGATATAGCCTTTCTTTGGATATGCAGCTGCAGGTGGAGGTGGTGTTCATTTGTTTTGTTTTGTTTTTCTCCTGTGGAGCACAGCAGAGATACCCATCCATCGGTTCGGTGGTGCCGTGCCAACGCACCCGCTCATCCCCAGCCCGGCCCAACCCAACGGGAGCAGTAGCACACTGGCACGCGACCGACGCGAGATCGATCGGGACCAAAATACGCCATCACAACCCCCGTGCTTCTGCTTTGCTTTGCTTTGCTTTTCCTCCGTGCCTGCGCGTAACCCCATGGGGACTGTTCATTCAGTTCAATTCTGCACGGCACTCGGAGCGTGGGCCTGTGGTCTATTGGTCCATTAAAGCATCTGGGTACCAATCCTGCGCAACCACATTTGTACTCCGTCTTGGGCAACCAAGTTTGTACTAGTACTGTACTTCGCTACAACTGTATTTACTGCTCTCACGTCAAATTATGTATGATCTGCTTAAATTTTGATCCTAATTTTAACTATTAAGAAGTGTTTTTTTTTTGTGACGGACTAACCAAAGAGCTTGTCCATGAGTGGTACTAGTATGTATGTGACGGATGGATTAACAAATAAAGATAGGGTTTTTTTTTTTCTAGAAAATTTAAAATAGATGTGGAGTGGAAAGACATGTCAAAGATTCGGTGATCAAAAGATAATGACCATTGCTGGTGGTGGTTGGTATTAGCACAGTACCCTGGAGGATGCAGTACATGCTATCGAGAGCAGAGAGTTACAACGACGTCACCACATCAAGCCGAGTTACCACGCCGTTTTATTTATAGTCTAAATGGATTGTTTGCTACCCAAAGAATGTTGTTTGGCTGCGTAGTATCCCTCATGAGGTTGACATCTGATGTCAGCAGAATTATAATGACGCTGGTTAAGTAAAAAATGTAAAAAAAATTAAAAAAATGTTGTGGTTACAACGATTAAGAATCATGTGGCTCAAAGAGGGTGATACTAAATATTTTCAAAGTAAAGTTGTTCGGTGGGCTCGTAAAAATAAAATCAAAGAGCTTACCCATAGTATGGGAGTGGTGCAAAATTTTGATGATATGGCATCTTTGGCAAATGTTTATGTCCAAGGAGTTTTCTCAGCCGGGCCGGACCTTGATCGATGCGTCTCTGGTTCTTGATCTTCTCGAGGTTAAAGTTCTAGACCAGGATAATATTCGACTATGTGCATCCTTTGGTGACAAAGAGATTCCAGATGCTCTCTTTCAGATAGGACCTCTTAAGGCTCCGGGACCTGATGGTCTTCCAGCGAGTTTTTTTCAGCGTAATTTGGATGTTTGGAAGGATAGTGTGATTAGAGCGGTCAAGGAATTTTTTTGTAAGAGGGATCATGCTGGCAGGGGTAAATCGTACGTCTATCATTCTTATTCCTAAGATTCCTAATCCTACTACCTTGTCCCATTACACGCCTATTAGTCTTTGCAATGTTGTATACAAAGTGATTTCTAAGTGTTTAGTGAACCGACTCATGCCACTACTAGATGATATAGTCTCTCTAGAACAGAGTGCTTTTATTCCTGGATGCATGATCATAGATAACGCTCTTGTTGCCTTAGAGTGCATACACCACATCAAACAGGAAAAAGACCCAACAAAAAGCTTCTCTGCATACAAGCTTGATCTCTCAAAGGCGTATGCTAGGGTGGACTAGAAGTTTCTGAAGCAAGTGATGCAAAAGTTGGGTTTCTCTCAGCAATGGGTGGACTGTATAATGTCTTGTGTCACATCGGTGAGATACGATGTCAAATTTAATGGAACCCCCTTGGATTCATTTGCACCATCGCACGGTCTTCGGCAGGGCGATCCTCTTCCCCCCTTTCTGTTCCTTTTTGTGGCGGATGTCTTGTCTGCAATCCTTACGCATTTTATGTCTTCGGGTGACATTTCTCCGATGAAGGTGTATAGAAGAGCTCCTGGGATCTCACATTTGCTATTTGCTGATAACACTATGTTATTCTTTGAGGCACCATGTGTGGAGGCTGAAAAACTGAAGATGGCATTGGATATTTATGGTAAGCCAACGGGACAAAGTTTGAATTATGATAAATGTTCTATTCTATTGGGGGCTGCTTGTCCTATTGGATCTCAATTGGAAGTACGTGATGCACTTAAAGCAACCAGTCTGGTCTTTGAAGAGAAGTACCTTGGTCCAGGGACGATTCTAAGGGGGGACTAGGGGGGCTAGACCCCCCCCCTCCCTAACAAATTGATTTTTCTACTATAATAATGATTTTTGTAGTTAATTTTTTTACTTCATATAAACTTTGACCCTTTCATGAACAAACTTGCCCCCCCTATGCTTGCATACTAGCTTCGTCCCTGCCTTGGTCTTCCTACCCCTGATGGACGCATGTCAAAAGGATGCTTTCAAAATCTCCAAATGAGTTTAACAAAACGGATTATTCAGTGGGGAGATGGTTTCCTTGCCCAGCCTGGAAGGGAGACGCTCGTCAAGTCTGTTGCTTAGGCTTTACCCACTTATATAATGGGAGTTTTTAAGGTTCCCTTTTCGGTTTGTGATGAGCTTACTAGGATGGTAAGAGGGTTTTATTAGGGAGTTGAGAAGGGTAAAAGGAAAGTTCATTGGCGTGCTTGGGATGGACTTATGCAACCAAAGTGCAAAGGTGGGGCTGGTTTCCGTGATTTACATATCTTAATCAAGCGTTATTAGCTCGACAAGCATGAAGACGGATTTCTAAACCCAATAGTTTGTGTGCACAAGTGTTGAAGGCCAGATATTATCCAGATGGTAAACTTGAAGATACCGTGTTTTCGGGTAATGCATCTTCTTCGTGGCAAGCTATTGCATATGGTCTCGACCTTCTAAAAAAGGTCTAATATGGAGGGTTGGCAATGGAAGGAGTATACGGGTCTGGCGTGACAACTGGATCCCATGACCCTTCTCTTATAAACCTATAACAGTACAAGGTATGTGTAGAATCGGATTTGTCTCAATGAGAATGGCTCCTAGAACCTGGCAATGTTACAACAATTTTTCCTACCGCCGGATGTTGTGGAGATTCTTAAAATATGTGTGTCGCCATGGCTAGGAGAGGATACGCTCGCATGGGGTCGAGGAAAGTACGACGTTTTCTCGATTAAAAGTGCTTATCACTTTGGCTTTGAAGAGGAGCATAGGAGCACATCTAGTGGCTCGAGTTTACGTCCTGATGGTCGACGCTCTTGCTGGCAACTCATTTGGTCCTCTGATGCACCCCCAAGTGTTCGGAGCTTTGCTTGGTGCATGGCTACAAACTCTCTACCGACTTGGAGAAACAAACATATTAGGGGCCATGAAATTAATGATCTATGCCCAATATGTGAAATCGAGTCAAGGATTCTATGGGACGTAATGGCAGAAGTTTGGTCGTTGCCTTGTTTGGAGACCATGCAAAACAATGGGAAAGAATGGTTGCTACATGCTCTAGAGCCTCTTCCCGACATTGAGCGTTCAATGTTGCTTATGATGCTTTGGCAGGGGTTGGCGCATCCGTAATGAGGTGGTTCATCACAAACTCCCGCCGTCCATGGAGGTTTCTAAATGTTTCTTGGTGAGCAATCTTGATTCAGTTATTGGCATTAAGGTGGACCTATCTTGTGTTAAATTTAAAGGAGGATCACCTGTTTCATATGATAATACTTCTGGCTTGCCACATGCGATAATAGGACTTGGTCCTAAGTGGAGCGCCCCCAACTCTTGATGGGTCAAGTTGTCCACGGATGGATCTTATGCAGACGACGGTTCAACAAATGCTGGTATGGTACTTAGAGATGACAAAGGTGTGATCGTATTTTCCACATGTAGGCAACTGTTTTCATGTCGGGATTCTCTCGAAGCGGAGTTGAGTGCATGTGTGGAAGGACTGTCCTTTGCAATACAAAGAAGTGGCATGCCAGTTGAGATAGAGATGGATTCAATTGGTGCAGTAAAGTTGATCTAGGCCAAAGAGGTTGATAAATCGGTCTACTTGTAGCTTATAATGGAAATTAGATACCTTCTATTACTCTTGTAAATAGTAGTCAAAATAAAGTTAGTGATAGTATAGCCAAGTTTGCTCGTTTAGAAGGTTGAACCATGACTTGGCTTTGCTCGGGTCCTTCAGTGGCTATGGAGCTAGCTACGGTTGATTGTATGAACTGCTTCAGTTGAGTAATGCAAATTTTCATCCAAAAAAAAAAAAAAGAAAGAATGGAGCGCCTGATTGATGATAATACAACACCTCAACCATAGAAAGCAGGAAAACGTCATTTCCTTGCGTATAAGCCACGAACTCCTTCTCCCGCGTGTGCCACAAATTCGGTCTTTAGTCTCAAGTGACAGCATCCCATGTGTACTACGTACAGTGCACAGCACTTACCAACTACCAGTACAGCATTGGCGTGCTAGCATATATCTGGTCAGGTTTTAAAAAAAGGTTTTTTGCTTGGATTTTATTACCGAGAGAGTTTTTTTTTTTCCTTCGGTTTGGAGGCTGATGATAACGGCCACATGAGTTGAGTTGTTCCATGTGATTTAGGTGTTGGTTAGTTGGCCGGCCTTTGTAATGCCCACACGTAGTTACATCATGACCACATTCCTCGTGGCACTAGCATGCATGGCCCCTGCGAATCACCCAAGAGATATGAATCAATGGATCAGGACCCGTTTTACTTGTCTCCGCCTAGTCATGAATGGAGTAGTTGTAATTGGCTAGTTCAGTAAAAATGCGTTTGCTTACCCCATATACCTCAACTAGGCCTGAGTGAAAAAGATGTCCCGTTTGGTTACCCGCATTCAATATTGGACCCGCATAGCACGAGCAATAAACACCTCTGGACATGCATCTAGATGAACGCTTAAATGGGCCGTTTTTATGGGGCGAGGCCCGAGCGGTGCAACCTAGGCACGTAGGTGTGGGTGGTTGCACGCGTGTGTGCGGTGTGGAGAAGTCGCGTTGTTTCCCAAAGCGTCATCATAATTTACCCTCACCTCCCTTCCTCATCGCTCTCTTCCCTCTTCCTCTCTTCTGCACTCACACAGGCGACGACGACGACCAACGGAGCGACAACGCGACGATCCAAGACGGGGCTACCACCGCAACGACTGCAGACCTCCACCGGAGTGCATCGGCCATGACGGTAAGTCTTTGCCCTATCTCTAGATTTACTTCTTTAGCGTCGGGATAGATTTAATTTGGGCACACGCTTGGAGAGTTAGGGGAGGGGATTGGATTCTGCACCGACGGCTTCTTGAATTCATAGCTGATTTTCAATTACATCGGGGTTGGGGATTAGGGTATAAACTTTCTTGTCTAGCCCTGGCGACCCTCGAGTCGCGTCGAGCGGTGGTGGTGGGTAGCCATCTTATTTTTTTCTCATCGTCTTCGTACTCACCGTCTTCATCAAGAACGATGCGTCTTGCACGGTCGCCTGCCGTCGGCGCCCTGACCACCATCTGCACCTCGTCATTGTCCTCCTCCGTAGCCACCAAAGTCCTTGTCGTCTATTAGGTTGCCGCACGATGGTCATTAGGACACATGTACTCCTTATACCCGGCCCACTTTTCCCTTTGTCGAGCGTCGCGGGAGTCGGCCAGATTCACGGCCCAACGAAGGATGTCGACTCATGTAGCGCCCTTCATTGGGCCAGGAATCAACGTTTTAACTCCTTCATCGTCGCTTTCTTCACCACAACGTCGGCCTCCTTGTGCACTTCTTCCATGCTGTTGAAGTTCAAGCACACTTCCATTGTGTTCTCGAACTTCATGCGGTCAACGAGCGAGCACCCGAGGGAGAAGGCCCTCCATCACATGCCCCATGGGGAAGGGTTGGTGTTGGAGTACATGGTGAGGGAGAGGTGGTGAAACAGAGAGGTTGAAGAGAAGAGGAGGTGAAAATGAGAGAGGGTTTGAGTGCGGTGCATTAGGCCGATAGGTAGGGTGGGTAGATATAGGAGCGTTAGTCGATAGGAATGAATGCCGAACTTTCAACTGTGTGTTGTTCATAATGCACATGGACAAGGGCAAGGAGGTCGTACCTCCGTCAGAGAAGGGGAAGGAGGTCATTTCTCCATCGATGGACGTGCCGATGCAGGATCATTCAAGCCCCAAGAGGGGGAACTACGGGCACTTCCATGAGGAGGCAGGACCAACCCACTTCTGCAAGGTGATCTTCGCTCCCAAGCCGGAGGCTCTGTGAAAGCACAGTTGCTCCCTAAGGTGGTTTTGGTAATTAATCACAACATATGCATCATTGGACTAATGAATTTATTCAAATACATTTCAGAAAAGTTCAAAATACTTTGGCTATAGGATTGTGTGGACATGCCCCTTTGATGCCAGGAAGGAATAGGATTGCCTAAAGCTTCAAGCAAGAAGACTCTTCATTTTACACTTTGTGAGAAATCACTTTGAGTCTGTAGGAAAGCCAATACTATTAAAAGGGTATGAGGTATTATGATGAATTGGTTGCTCAAGTGATTAGAGATAGGCACCAAAAAATACTCATCCACTTTCCCACAAAATATATTTGTCCCAAGCAAAATATGAAAAAACGGTGCCACCAACATTTCCCACTCAGCTATACCGATTTTACACTTAGACAGGCCCTATGCCAATCCCACCATCTCGGTACAACCAACATTCTTATTGGTGCCACCGAGATTGGATGACCAACATTCTGTTGAGATAACTTCAAGTTTCGGAATTTCCGAGTTTGAAGTCGGTCTCACCGAGTTTGGGAACCAGTCTAGGTCATTATATCGCTACCACCGAGATTCCTATATCGGTCTCATCGAGAATTCAAAGTTGCCACATTTAGTGCAACTCGGTACCACCGAGATTCACATTTCGGTGTCACCGAGTTGGGCAATAATGTTATAATGATTTGATTTTGGGGGATGCCTATATATACCCCTCCACCTACCTCTCGTTCGTAGAGGAAGCACTCAGAACACACTTATACTTGCCAGATCCATTTTTTTGAGAGAGAGCCACCTACTCATGTGTTGAGATCAAGAGATTTCAATCCAACCATTTGAACCTTGATTTCTAGCCTCCCCAAGTTCCTTTCCACAAGATCAATCTCTCCTACCCATGCCAAATCTGTGAGAGAGTGATTGAGTGTTGATGAGACTATCTTTTGAAGCACAAGAGCAAGGAGTTCATCGTTCTACCACATCTATTACCTTTTGGAGGGTTGTGCCTCCTAGATTAGTTAGGTGTCGCTTGAGAGCCTCCTACTTCATGTTGTGGAGTTGAACCAAGATGTTTGTAAGGGCAAGGAGATCGCCTACTTCGTGAAGATCTACTGTGAGTGAGGCTTGCTACGGCAACAAAAGACCTTCCCTGGCAACGGCGCCGGGAATCCTTCTGCTACGGGCTACGCCTATAGGGACTTCCTTGGAAAATATGCAAAGGATTCCCCCGCGGCCTTGGAGCCTTGCCTTGGTGTTCCCTTGAAGAGGAAAGGGTGATGTAGCATAGCGGCAGTAAGTATTTCCCTCAGTTTGAGAACCAAGGTATCAATCCAGTAGGATGATCACGTCAAGTCACAAGTACCTGCACAAACACAAAGAGCTTGCACCCAACGCTATGAAGGGGTTGTCAATCCCTAATAGATTGTTTGCAAAGTGAGAACTGAAAGCAAAAAGTAAACAAAGCAAAGTAAAAGTAAAATTGGAGACGATAGTTGTGAATAGACCCGGGGGCCGTAGTGTTCACTAGTGGCTTCTCTCATGATAGCAAGTAGACGGTGGGTGAACGAATTACTGTCGAGCAATTGATAGAACCGCGCAAAGTCATGACGTTATCTATGGCAATGATCATATCTATAGGCATCACGTCCAAAACAAGTAGACCGATACTTTCTGCATCTACTACTATTACTCCACACGTCGACCGCTATCCAGCATGCATCTAGTGTATTAAGTTCATAAGAACAGAGTAACGCCTTAAGCAAGATGACATGATGTAGATGGACAATCTCAAATCTATGATGAAAGCCCATCTTGTTACCATTGATGGCAACAACATGATGCGTGCCTTGCTGCCCCTTCTATCACTGGGAAAGGTCACCGCACGGTATGAACCCAAAACCAAGCACTTCTCCCATTGCAAGAATCATAGATCTAGTTGGCCAAACAAAACCCAAGACTCGGAGAGACTTACAAGGATATCAAATCATGCATATAAGAAATCAACAAAGACTCAAATATAATTCATAGATAATCTGATCACAAATCCACAATTCATCAGATTTCGACAAACACACCGCCAAAGAGGATTACATCCGATAGATCTCCATGAAGATCATGGAGAACTTTGTATTGAAGATCCAAGAGAGAAAAGAAGCCATCTAGCTACTAACTACGGACCCGTAGGTCTGAAGTGGACTACTCACGAGTCATTGGAGAGGCAATGATGTTGATGTAGAAGCCCTCCGACTCCAAACTCCCCTCCGGCAGGGCACCGGGAAGGGTCTCTAGATGAGATCTCGCGGAAACGGAAGCTTGCGGCGGCGGAAAAGTGGTTACGTGGACGCCCTGATTTTTTCTGGGATTTTAGGGAATATATAGGCGAAAGAGCTAGGGCAGGGGAGCGCCAGGGAGGCCACAAGCCTGGTCGCCACGGGCCCCCCTGGCCGCGGCATCAGGGCTTGTGGGCTCCCTGTGGGCCTCCTGCCTTGGCCCTCAAGTCCACCGATCTTCTTCTGTTTTGGAAAAATTTATTTCGGGGATTTTATTCCGTTTGGACTCCGTTCCAAAATCAGATCTGAAAAGATTCAAAAACACAGAAAAACAGGAACTGGCACTTGGCACTGAATTAATAAGTTAGTCCCAAAAAAGATATAAAAGGTATATAGAACATCCAAAGTTGACAAGATAACAACATGAAACCATAAAAAAATTATAGATACGTTTGAGACGTATCAAGCATCCCCAAGCTTAACTCCTGCTCGTTCTCGAGTAGGGAAGTGATAAAGAATGAATTTTTGATGCTTTCATGCTACCTAGCACAGATGTCCTTTGTAACTCCTCTTATGTGACGTGAATATTCAGATCCATTAGATTCAAAACAATAGTTTGCTATTGACGTGGAGACAATAATACTTCAAGCAAACTAGCAAGGTAATCATGAACTTTCAAAATAATAAGGCCAAAATAAAGTTATCCCTACAAAATCATATAGTCTGGCTATGCTCTATCATCCTTGCACAACGAATTTAAATCATGCACAACCTCGGTATTGGCCAAGTAATTGTTTTCACACCTTTACTTTCTCAAACCATTTCAACTCTCACGCAATACATGAGCGTGAGCCATGGTTTTAGCACTATAAGTGGAATGGAGTGTGGTGGAGGTTGCAAGGCAAACAAGGAGAAGATGGTCACATTGACTAGGCATATCAACGAGCTATGGAGATGCTCATCAATATATATCAACGTGAATGAGTAGGGATTGCCATACAAATGATGCACTAGAGCTAAGAGTATGTGAAAGCTCTTAAAGAAAACTAGTGGGTGTGCATCCAACTTGCTTGCTCACGAAGACCTAAGGCAATTTTGAGGAAGCCTATCATTGGAATATACAAGCCAAGTTATATAATGAAAATTTCCCACTAGCTATATGGTGGTGACAAAACAAGAGACTCTCAATCAGGAAAATCATGGTGCTTAATAAGCACAAGTGTGGAAAGATAGTAGCATTGTCCCTTCTCTCTTTTTCTCTCATTTTTTGGTGGGCTCTTTGGCCTCTTTTTTTTGGTGGGCATCTTTGGCCTCTTTTATTTCCTCACATGGGACAATGCTCCATCAATGATGATCATCACACTTACAACTCAAAACTTAGAGCAATGATGACTCTATATGAAATGCCTTCGGTAGTGTACCGTGACAATGATCTAGCATGGCATAGACATCAATGGAAACATCATGCTAGCTATCTTATGATCATGCAATGGCAATGTAGAAGTGGTGGCACATGTCATGGTGGTAGTTGCATGGCAATATATCTCGGAATGGCTTTGAAATAGCCATAGTAGGTAGGTATGGTGGCTGTTTTGAGGGAGGCTAATGGTGGGTTTTATGCACCGGCGAAAGTTGCGCGGCACTAAAGAAGATAGTGATGGTGGAAGGTGAAAGTGATCTAAACCATGGACTCAACATTAGTCATGAAGAACTGATATACTTGTAGCAAAAGTTTTAGTAGTAATCGAAACAAAGCATTCAACGCATACTCCTAGGGGAAGGGTTGGTAGGTATAAACCATCGCGCGATCCCGACCGCCACACAAAGGATGACAATCAATAAACTAATCATGCTCAGACTTCATCACATAGCGGTTCACCATACGTGCATGCTAAGGGAATCACTAACTTCAACACAAGTATTTCTAGATCCACAACACCTTACTAATATAACTTCAATATTACCACAACCACAACTCAAAACTAATTGAGATGAATCAAACTTCTCTAACTACTCAATGCACATGAAGGTGGAAGTTTTCATATCCCTTTGGATAACTACCCCTTTTGAGACTACTTTCATAGCATAATCCAACTACCAAGCCACGCTCTTCCGTGCTCTAAAAGATATAAGTGAAGCACATGTGAGCTGAATTGCCTAACCAAAGGATATAAGTGAAGCTCGACAAAATCACGGTGAGTGCATGTCTCTCTCTCTAGGTGTGCAGCAAGGAAGATTGTGACACAACAAAAATAAAAGACTCCTACGATACAAGACGCTCCAAGCAAAACACATAACATGTGGTGAATAAAAATATATCCCCAAGTAACGTTACCGATGGATTGAAGACGAAAGAGGGGATGCCTTCCCGGGGCATCCCCAAGCTTAGGCTTTTTCGGCATCCTTGAATCAACTTGGGGTGCCTTGGGAATCCCCAAGCTTGAGCTCTTGCCACTCTTTATCTCTTTGTCCATAAGAACTTCACCCAAAACTTGAAAACTTCACAACACGAAACTTAAACAGAAACTCGTGATATCATTAGTATAAGAAAGCAAACCACCACTTCCTTAGGTACTGTAAAAAACTTAAATTCTACTTATGTTGATGTTGGGTTACTGCATTTTCAATCTTCCATGGCTAATACCCCCCGATACTATCCATAGTTTCATCAAAATAAGCAACCAACTCAACAAAAACAGAATCTGTTAACAACAGACCAGTCTGTAGCAATCTGTATACTTCGTATACTTCTGGTACTTCAAAAATTCTTAAAAATTGCGACAGTTTGAAGAATTTGCGTAGAAATCATCAGAAAAAAGAATCAACTCAAAAGCTCTTACAGAAAAAAATGAAAATTCTTTTCGCGAGCAGAAAGTTTCTGTCTTTTCCAGCATGACCAAATGATCATCCCCAAGACTAATTGATGGGGTTATAGTCCTAGGGTAGGGTCATAGGCCTGTCACGTAGGTCCTACCCAAGGACTACCCTTCACAAAGGACAAGGCCCTTAGTCAGCTCCGACTGAATTAAGGACTCCCCATCATCCAGTCGGTAACAGGTCCTCAGCTATCCAGTCGGAGACTAGCATTCGGAGGATATCAAGCTAACCGACTGGTTACCACTCGGTACATCGTAACCTACCTGGAGGGAAACGGTCGTACGTTTCCAGGTGCATTTATTAGCATTTAGGGCATATGTTACCTGTAACGTATGCATTCAATCGCCACTACTCCACCCCTGTACCGGAACCGTTGTGGAGGGTAGCGCACTCTTTATAAGCCACCCTCCCCCGCTGGTAGAGGGGTTAGCAACTCATTGTATTCCATATTTCTACTCGACAACAAGCTCCCTGAGCACTGAGACGTAGGGCTATTACCTCCACCGTAGAGGGGCCTGAACTCATACAACCTCGCCGTAGCTAAGGCTCTGCCCATCCTTTTCGTACCCTACACATCTACTGTCAGGCTTATACCCACGACAGTTGGCGCCCACCTTGGGGCAGGCGTCTAAGCGACTTCCGGCGAGTTTGCGACTACTTCCTTTCGTCATGTCGTCCGGTGGGGATTCGAGCATGGGTCACCAGATCTTCTTCGGTGCTCTCTCCTTCATCGTCGACGATTCGGCGTGGCTTCGGGATGCGCCCCTCGACGTCGAGGCGCTTCCCCGTCGCGGGGCTACGCACTTCCGTGCCGGCGCCCGCGGCATTCTTCTTCTCCAGCAGTCGGTTCCGGTGTCGACCTACACCACCGTCACACGCCACATCAAGCGGTCCCGCCGTCCGCGGCTCCAGCGTTGGGTGCAACACGCCCAGGCGCGCCAGAACGCATCTTCACAAGTGGCGGTTCTAGAGTCAGTTGTGGTTGCCCCGCCGTCCCAGCGCTCGGGCTCGGTTCCGACTGAGTTTCCTTCCGAGTACGCGAGTCGCGGGCCTGCAGCAGAAGTACACATGGCCAATTCCCATGAAGACCCCCGTCAAGCTGGCCAGAACAAGCACGAGATCGGCGAAGCGTCCGGCGCGCGTCGTCCACCTCGCCATTCTGCCAGTCGGCACACTCGGCGGAGCAACGTGGAACTGTTCCGCACACCCCTCCTCAACTTGGCTGCAGCTGCCAAGATAGTCGATTCCCTCCAGCCGACTGATTCAGAGGCTGGTAGAGGGATCGAGCAGATCCGAGCCCTGTTGCACACGGCGCAGCAGCAGAATTCAGCGGTCTCCCAGTCGCACAACATGATCTATAATAGTTCTGTTCATGCGAATACGCATCAGTCGGTTCACAGCCCAGGTTCCCATCAGACATTCCATAAATCACGAAGATCGCCGCCGTTCACGCACCCCTCCGCGGGGTGGGCCCTACGGGCCCCGACATCATGATGATCGGCGTTCAGTCGGTGACACTTACGACCCAAGGCCCGACGCAAGAGGGCATATCGCCCAGCGGAGGGTCGACAGGGGCCGGGCCCACCGCGATGGTCGCGATATTGATCGTCCGAGTGGAAGCAGGGCCATCGTTTCTGGTCCCGAGTGTTTCAGTCCAGCCATCCGTTCGGCTGACATCCCTCCCAACTTCCGATTGGCGACGGGAATTAACAAGTTTACAGGGGAGTCCAAGCCAAAAACGTGGCTGGATGATTACCGAATGGCAGTCCAAATCGGACGAGGAGACGACCATGTCGCCATGAAGCACCTCCCTCTGATGCTCGACGGCTCGGCGCGAGCGTGGCTGAACCAGTTGGCCCCCTCAAGCATCTACAGCTGGGCAGATCTGGCCCGGGTGTTCATCAGGACCTTCGAAGGGACGTGCAAGCGCCCTGCTGGCCTCGTGGAGCTCCAGCACTGCGTCCAGAAGTAGAATGAGCCCCTGCGCGACTTCATCCAGCGTTGGACAACTCTCTACCACACGGTGGAGAACGTCACCGAGCATCAAGCAGTCTGCGCCTTCAAGGCAGGCGTGCGGTACAGGGATCTGTACCTTAAGTTTGGCCGAACAGGCGACATCTCCATGAGCAAGATGATGGAGATAGCGACACGCTATGCAAATGGCGAAGAAGAGGACCGCATCCGAAGCGGCAAGCACAAAATAGTCGCTGAAGGAGACGGGGGCAACACTCGGAAGCAGAAGCAGAAAGCTCCGACTGCTCCGCAAGCAGAAGCTGCAGCCGTAACCAATGCCAAGTTCAAGGGCAAAGGGAAGGCTCAGTTCACCCCCAAGAGGAAGCAGTTCAATAACCCCATCCTGGACCAGCCATGTACGGTTCATACGAAGATGGACGAAGAGGGCAACCCCATATATGCGAAGCATACCACTCGACAGTGTCGCCTCCTGATCCAGGGGTCCAGCGAAGGGAAACCGAGTGAGAAGGACCATGAACAGGATGAGGAGGATAAGGAGGAATCCGTTCCCCCAAGTCCATGCAACCCTGATGATTTTTGCTGACGTCGAGAGCAAGAGTCGACTGAAGCTGGTGAACAGAGAGGTGAACATGGCCACCCCTACCAACCCCAAGTTCCTCAAATGGTCTCAGACTGCGATCACCTTCGACCAATCGGATCATCCGGCACATGTACCCACCCCGGGGAGACAGGCTCTGGTCGTCGACCCGGTGGTAGAAGGAGTCCGACTGCGCAAAGTCCTCATGGATGGCGACATCGGCTTGAACATCATGTATGCCGACACACTCAAGGGGATGGGCATCCCGATATCCAAACTCAGCGAGAGCAGCATGCAGTTCCATGGAGTCGTCCCTAGACGGAAGGCCAAGTCACTCGGCCAGATCGCGTTGGACATCGTTTTCGGTTCCGACAAGAACTTCCGCAAGGAAAAGCTGACGATCGAAGTGGTCGACTTCCAGAGTGCTTATCACGCAATTCTGGGTCGCCCAGCGTATGCGCACTTCATGGCCCTTCCATGTTACGTATACCTGAAGCTGAAGATGCCAGGCCCGAAGGGTGTGATCACCATCACAGGCAATCGGCAGCAGGCTGAAGAGTGTCTGCAGCAGGGATCAAGAATCGCCGACCAGCAGATGGCCGTCCTCGAGCTTGACGAGTACAAGAAAATAGTCGACCCCGCCGACCTGATGCGCTCGAAGAAGCCAGCTTCAGAGTGTGCATTTCAATCGGCGGGAGAGACGAAGAAGGTCAGCATCCACCCGGCGGACGCCACTGCTGCCCCGACGAACATCTCCACCACCCTCGATCCTAAATAGGAAGCCGAGCTCACCCAATTCCCCCATGAGAACTGGGACATCTTCGCATGGAAACCCTCTGACATGCCAGGTGTACCCAGGGAGTTGGCTGAGCACCGACTGCACGTGGATTCCACCGCTCGGCCCGTCCGAGAGCGCCTGCGCCGGTCCCCCGCGCACAAGAGGAAGGCAATCGGGGAAGAGGTGGCCAAGCTGCTGGCAGCCAACTTCATTCGCGAGGTTCACCACTCTGAGTGGCTCGCCAATGTTGTCATGGTGTCCAAGAAGGGCAAGTCGCTCCGAATGTGCATCGACTTCAAGCATCTCAATAAGGTCTGCCCGAAAGACCATTTTCCGCTCCCCCGCATAGACCAAATTGTCGATTCGACTACAGGTTGCGAGCGTCTGTCATTTCTTGATGCCTACTCGAGCTATCATCAGATCCGTCTGTATGGTCCCGATGAGTTAAAAACAGCCTTCATCACCCCATTCGGGTGCTTCTGCTACATCACTATGCCATTCGGTTTGAAGAACACAGGAGCTACCTTTATGCGCATGATCCAAAAATGTCTCCTCGACCAGATCGGTCGGAATGTGGAGGTGTATATGGATGATATCGTAGTCAAGTCACGCAAAGGTTCCGACCTGCTGACTGACTTGGCAGAAACATTCGCCAACCTTCATGGGTACGATATCAAGCTCAACCCCGCCAAATGTTCATTCGGTGTTCCCAGCGGAAAGTTACTCGGTTTCTTCGTTTCCGAACGAGGGATCGATGTCAACCCCGAAAAGATCGGTACCATCGTCCAAATGGAGAGGCCGGTCCGAATACACGATGTTCAATGGCTCACAGGTTGCCTAGCGGCTTTGAGCAGGTTCATCAGTCGACTCGGCGAGAAAGCGCTTCTTCTGTACCGACTCATGAATAAATCAGATACCTTCGAGTGGACAGACGAAGCCCAAGTCGCATTCGACGACCTCAAAGTCCTACTTTCCACCCAGCCGGTTCTTACTGCTCCGCTCAGTAAAGAGCCCCTTCTTCTGTATATCGCGGCTACAAATCAAGTCGTCAGTACTGTGCTTACAGTCGAACGAGAAGAAGAAGGCAAAGCATACAAAGTTCAGCGGCCAGTGTACTACATCTCCGAAGTCCTGACTCCTTCCAAGCAGAGGTATCCCCACTATCAAAAACTTATCTACGGGATTTACATGACTGCGAAGAAGGTGGCTCATTATTTCCAAGACCACTCGGTGTCTGTCGTTTCTGATGCACCATTGTCGGAAATTCTCCACAATCGAGACGCGTCAGGCCGAGTGGCGAAGTGGGCGATGGAGATGTTGTACTGCGATATCAAGTTCGAGGCCAAGAAAGCTATTAAGTCTCAAGCTCTAGCTGACTTCATAGCAGAATGGGTAGAACAACAGCAACCGACCCACATCTGCTCGGCCCATTGGATAATGTTCTTCGATGGGTCCAAGATGTTGAATGGCTCCGGCGCTGGCGTTGTGATCATATCACCAAAGGGCGACAAGCTCAAGTACGTGCTACAGATACACTTCGATTCCTCCAACAACGAGGCAGAGTATGAAGCTCTCCTCTACGGGTTGCGTATGGCCATCTCACTCGGCGTCCGTCGCCTGATGGTCTACGGCGATTCGGATTTGGTGGTCAATCAAGTGATGAAAGAGTGGGACGTCAGGAACCCCACCATGACTACATACTGCAATGCAGTGAGGAAGCTTGAGAAGAAGTTTGAAGGTCTAGAACTTCACCATGTTCCAAGACTGAAGAACCAAGCAGCTGATGATTTGGCAAAACTCGGATCCACTTGGAGACCAGTCCCGAGTGACGTCTGCCTCGAGCACCTCCACCTCCCATTAGTCAAAGAAGATCCTTTCACAGAGGAGCCGGTACAACCAAAGAGTTCAACGGATCCGACTGAAGTCGATGTACCTGCTGTGGTTGATCTGGTTATGGAGATTCTTGCCGTCATCCCCGATTGGACTGTGCCGATCGTTGCATATATCCTGAGGCAGGAACTACCAGAAGACGAAGTCCAGGCCAGGCAGATAGTCCGCAGGTCGAAGTCATTCACTGTCATTGATGGCCAATTGTACAAAGAAAGTATCTCAGGCGTTCTTCAACGATGCATCTCCCCAGAGGAGGGGCAGCTGATTCTGGAGGATATTCACTCGGGGACCTGCGGTCATCATGCTTCTTCGAGAGCAATCATCGTCAAAGCATTCAGGGCTGGTTTCTTCTGGCTGCAAGCTAACGAGATGGCTAAAGATATGGTTGACCGGTGTGAGGGCTGCCAGTTCTACTCCAACAAGTCCCACAAGCCGACGTCTGCATTGAAGACGATCCCTCTTGTGTGCCCGTTTGCAGTGTGGGGATTAGATACAGTCGGCCCATTCAAGACAGGCCAAGGTGGATACACACATCTGTTGGTGGCAGTCGACAAGTTCACGAAATGGATCGAAGCCAAGCCCATCAAGAAGCTCGACGCCTCAACAGCCATCAAGTTTGTCAGGGACATCATCTTCAGATTCGGTGTACCTCACAGCATAATCACGGACAACGGGACAAACTTTGATTCGGACAGATTCAAAGGATTCTGTACAAGCCAAGGTATCCGAGTGGACTTTGCTTCCGTGGCGTACCCGCAGTCCAATGGACAAGTAGAGCGGGCGAACGGACTTATCTTGCAAGGTCTGAAGCCCCGACTCCTGCGAGAGATAGGACATGCCGCTGGCGCTTGGGTTACCGAGCTACCTTCAATGCTTTGGGGACTTCGCACAACCCCGAACAGATCTACAAGGCGATCACCGTTCTTCCTCGTTTATGGAGCAGAAGCGGTCCTTCCGAGTGACTTGCTTCACAATGCGCCACGAGTTGAACTCTTCTCCGAAGCTGAAGCAGAACAAGCAAGGCAAGATGGAGTGGATCTTTTAGAGGAGGAGCGCGAGATGGCACTGACTCGCTCAATCATTTATCAATAAGATCTGCGGCGTTTTCACGCGCGACACGTCAGGAGTCGTACGTTCCAAGCGGGCGACCTGGTGCTCCGAGTGGATCAGCAATGACCTCATAAGTTGGCTCCTCCCTGGGAAGGACCCTTCATCATCTCCAAGGTGCTGAATAATGGGGCATACAGACTCTACAACGTCGACAGGGAGACAGACGAGCCGCGAGCATGGAACGGAGATCTCCTCAAGCGCTTCTACACGTGACCGTCGACTGAAGCAATGTAAAGAACAAGTATTGGTGAAATAATATAAAGCAGATTGAGTTTTTTGCAGGTTCAAAGTTCTTTCGCGGTCGCAGACTCCGGTCTCAAAAAAAAAAACTTAGCTGCGATCCAGAATCGCCTAAGTATTAACCTTCTCCGAGTGTGCACTTCACGTCACACTCGGGAGCTTAGCTGCGATCCAGAATCGCCTAAGTTTTAACCTTCTCCGAGTGTGCACTACACGTCACACTCGAGGGCTTAGCTGCGATCCAGAATCGCCTAAGTATTAACCTTCTCCGAGTGTGCACTTCACGTCACACTCGGGGGCTTAGCTGCGATCTAGAATCGCCTAAGTATTAACCTTCTCCGAGTGTGCACTTAACGTCACACTCGGGGGCTTAGCTGTGATCCAGAATCGCCTAAGTATTAACCTTCTCCGAGTGTGCACTTCACGTCACACTCGGGGGCTTAGCTGCGATCCAGAATCGCCTAAGTTTTAACCTTCTCTGAGTGTGCACTTCACGTCACACTCGGGGGCTTAGCTGCAATCCAGAATCGCCTAAGTTTTAACCTTCTCCGAGTGTGCACTTCACGTCACACTCGGGGGCTTAGCTGCGATCCAGAATCGCCTAAGTATTAACCTTCTCCGAGTGTGCACTTCACGTCACACTCGGGGGCTTAGCTGCGATCCAGAATCGCCGAAGTATTAACCTTCTCCGAGTGTGCACTTAACGTCACACTCGGGGGCTTAGCTGCGATCCAGAATCGCCTAAGTATTAACCTTCTCCGAGTGTGCACTTCACGTCACACTCGGGGGCTTAGCTGCGATCCAGAATCGCCTAAGTATTAACCTTCTTCGAGTGTGCACTTAACGTCACACTCGGGGGCTTAGCTGCGATTCAGAATCGCCTAAGTATTAACCTTCTCCGAGTGTGCACTTCACGTCACACTCGGGGACTTAGCTGCGATCCAAAAATACAACTCGGTGATAATACAGATCCAATCGGAAATTCCACGGACCCTCAATGAGGCTCATGCAGATGTCAAGACAATTGACGTGTTCCGAATGTTTCCCTTTGGCTTCACCAAGAAACGCCAAACCAAAACTCGAGCCAAAGTTGCAACAGAAGAGCAAAAGATTTGATTCAAAGTTCAACCAAAGATAGTGGCTCGGTGTGGATCAAGCTTACCCACACCGAAACAAGAATGTGACGGCCAACAGCAGTGGCCAAAGTTTCTTACAGATCAACACTCGGCATACCGAGGATAAAGTGTTTTTATGCATCTTCTGGATTAACACCAGGACTGGAGGGCTCTACGAACGTGTCGAGATCAATACCGTCGGCGATGCGGGTGGCACTTTCAAGGAAGGTTTCGATGAAGTCTTCGAATCGAAGTTTCTTCGTGTTGGCGACCTTCAGCGTCTTCAGTTTCTCCTCGTGCACCTCCTTGCTATGGACTCGGACCAGGGACAGAGCAACATCTGCACCACAACGAGCTGCAGATTTCTTCCACGACTGCACTCGGTTCGGAATCTCCTCCAGTCGGGTCATCAGGTTCTCAATCTCCTGCCGCGACTCATCTTCTGGCCAAAGCTCCTTGTCGATTCAGCCGACGACTTCTCTGAGTCGACCGATGAAAGGACCAACTTTGCCCACACGGATGTGCGCACGGAGCAGATCCCGATTGGCGTCCTCGCCGAGTGGAACGTTCTCGAGAATCGACCGCTCCACATCAGCCGCTTCAGCTTCAGCGTCAAAGCAAAAATCTGCGACAACAGGACAAGCAGACAATAAGCGCCAAGTGTGACGCGCATAACACAACCACTCGGAAAGAGCAGGACTTACCAGCCAGACGCGTCATCATCTGCCGAGCCCAGTCGCTGACGTATTTCTCCTGTGCTCTGCACCGTTTGTTCAGCACGTCCATTTGTCCCATCAGAGCAGTCCTTTGTTTCCCCATCTTTTCAACTTATTCAGTCAACACCTTGTTCGCTTCACGCGCCTGCTCCAATGACTTCTCTCGTCCCGCCAGAGCGTCCTTCATTCCAACTATTGCAAGCAGCGCCGCATCAAGCTCACCATCTAACTGATTCTTCTCCGCCCTGAGAGTCTCATAGGCTGTTCCCATTTCACAAGTTTTCTGCCAGCAAACACCAAGGGACAATCAGAAAATCCAACAACAAAAGTCTAAGTTCTTCAGACCCCTGCCGACGCAAGCAGTCGGCAGCGGCCTCGGGGACTACACCCAGTGGGTTCACTAAGAGTAACCCCACTGGCATGCAACTCAAGCAGGCCCGCCCTATTGAGATGCATGTTACCACCTACGCCTACGAGGCCAATACTACCCGACCTGAATACAAATTACTCTCGGGGACTCTTACAGTAAGTGCACTCCGAGTGCCACAACTACTCGCACTCGGTCATGTTATTTACAGACCTGACCAAAGCAAAGACAATATGTATAAAGACAACTGCCGGTGCAAGCACTCGACAGAAGTCTCGGGGACTACACCCACTGGGTTCACTCAGAGTGAACCC
The DNA here is from genome assembly GCF_904849725.1 of Hordeum vulgare subsp. vulgare. Classification (NCBI taxonomy): domain Eukaryota; kingdom Viridiplantae; phylum Streptophyta; class Magnoliopsida; order Poales; family Poaceae; genus Hordeum; species Hordeum vulgare. The sequence continues at coordinate 574,867,631 of NC_058519.1, forward strand.
ATTGCAAACAACATATGCTATCCAAAAACACCCAGTGGGTTACAAGAGAAAAGTAAATACTTACTAGCCCACTTACTCTGATATCATCCCGCAGCTCCAAGCTCCGCTGGTACAAGGACGCGATGGAGTTGTAGGCCCTCTTGGCTTCTCCAGCCATCAGCTCCGCATGCACCATGGCTCCCTTGGCCGCTCCCACCTGCTCCTCCGGGAGACGCTGGATGTTGAACTCGACATTCAACGAGCCTGGCATCGTCGGAAGTTCCTGAGGCATCCCAAGGTCCGCTCCAGTCGGCACCTCAACCACCAGCGCCGGTTCAGTCGGCGGCAGCGCCTCAGTCGGCGGCACGTCGGCGGCGAGAGCAGCAACAGGCGGAGCAGCCTCAAGAACGGGCTCCGCGGCCTGTTCAGCTCCCCCCTGATCGCCCTCGTCCATGCAAATCGCCCCTGATAGACCGAACGACGCAAGATCTCAGCAAAAGAAAGAGGCAGAACCTATGATAGAATAAAACACTCGAAGTCACTACAACACACCTGGCTGGGACGAGACGACGTTGTCCGTGTCCATGGGGTCATCCTCCTGGCGCGCCGGAGAGGTGGCAGAAGTAGCGACTCTGTCGAGTGAAATCCATTCGACCAATGAACAGGAATTCACTCGGATATCAGAAGAAATTAGAAGATCGATACACTTACGTGGAGGTGACGGGGACAGCAACCCTCATCCGCGGCAGAGCCTTCCGAGGTTTGGACCCACTCGGTTTGGCCGCCTTGGAAGGCTGACCCGCAGGCTCAGCGGCAGCATCCCTGACCCTCTTGGTGCTCCGAGCACTCGGGACCACCGGGGCAGTGGGCGGAGCACTCGAAGATGCTGGAGGGGCCGAGGGGACGGCAGGCTCGTGTCGGCGCTTGGTCCGATGCTCTGTTTGCGGAGGCGGCGAGTCCTGCTCTTCGTCTTCCTCCTCTTCCTCGCTAGTCTCTTCCTCTGACTCCCCACTGTCGGAGACATATTGAGCGCTCTCCACGCTGCCTTCCTGGCTGCCTTCCTCCTCCTCGGCCATGTTCCGTTCGAGACGGGAGAAAACCAGTTGGTCCACTCCTGCATAAAATTCAGTCGGCGACATCAGACGTCACACAGAGATTCAAGCAAACGATAAGATTAAGACAGTTAGGAGCACTCGACAAGTGCCACTCACCTGATTCGGAGGAGGATTATCCGCGCAGAAAGGCTTCACTCGCCGAGATCCTTTGGGATTCTCGCAGGGGCATGTGATCTGGAGCACCCACGAGGTCACCTTCTCCTCAGTCACGCCCACAACGTTGGTCCGAGTGGAATCTTCGGGCCCCGTATAATGCCACATGGCGTGGTCGCGAGCCTGCAGGGGTTGGATACGCCGACCGAGGAAGACCTCCAGCAAGTCTATGCCAGTGACCCCCCTCCTGACGACATCTACAAGCGCCCCGACCAGAGGCTGGATGTCGTTCTTCTCCGCCCTTGTGAGCGCGAGTTGCTTAGGTGGGGCGGGCCAATCTAAGCTAAAGGGAGGCAGCCCTGTCGAAGCATTCAGACAGGCGATATCCTGGTAGTAGAACCACGTCGACTACCAGTTCCTGACCGACTCACTTAGCTGGAGGGCAGGATAACTGCTCCGACTCTTTTTCTGGAAACCTAGGCCCCCGCAGAGCTGGAGAAGATGTGTTTTATCATCCGACTGGCTGATTCATTTGATGGTTTGGGATCTAGCAGAAAATATGTGCTTGAACAGCCCCCAATGGGGAGGACAGCCAATGAAACACTCGCACAGAACTATAAAAGCACAGAGATGGGCAATGGCGTTCGGGGGAAAGTGGTGAAGTTGTGCCCCGAAGTGATTCATGATGCCCTTGAAGAAAGGATGCGGGGGCAAGGAGAAACCTTGATAGACGTGGCTGAGCAGCAAGACGCGCTCCCCCTCCCGGGGCGCCGGCTCGACCTCGTTCTCCGCCGGCAGCCTCCAAGACTTGTGCACGATCATCCCGTGCTCAACCAGCTGCAGCAGATCCCCCTCCGTCATCGTGGAGGGGAGGAAGTCGCCTTGAATCCACCCCGCCGGCAGCGGCCGCTGCCGCCGCTGAGCAGGAGCCGCCGCCTTCCCCTTCTTCTTCCTCGCCTCCATCTTGCTGGTCTGACCCTTGGTCATGGCGGAAACTGCGAACCCGCGGGAGGAAGGAGGAGGGAGGAGTGTAGAGGCGCTGGAGGTGGCGAGAGAGACAGAGCAGGCGAAGGCAAGAGATTCGGCGAGCGTAACGAAGAACCCTCGCCGCCGAGATTTAAATAGGGTTCCGACTGGGTCGCTGGCAGGTGGGCCCGAAACCTTATCCCCCGACCCACCGCGGCGATATTAGTGGAGAGGTTGAAGGCGCGAGAATCGAGGCGTCAGGCGCTACTCGAGCGCGATGGCGCCATCCCCGCTGAGCGTGCGGAACCCGAAATTTGAGATCCCGGAAAATCCGTCGCTGTCAGTTGACCGGTCGCGTCAAAAGATGCCGCAGAAGCACTCGGCTTCCGACAGTCTGTTTCGCAAGTACTTCCACTCGGATCGTTGGTCAGAAAAGATAAAATGGATTGAGGCAAGCAACACCCAAGCCAAGCCCGCTCCAGTCGGATCCAAACTTCAAGCATCGCTTCGTCGTTTCAACCCCAATCCATTTGGGGACTAATGATGGGGTTATAGTCCTAGGGTAGGGTCATAGGCCTGTCATGTAGGTCCTACCCAAGGACTACCCTTCACAAAGGACAAGGCCCTTAGTCAGCTCCGACTGAATTAAGGACTCCCCATCATCCAGTCGGTAACAGGTCCTCAGCTATCCAGTCGGAGACTAGCATTCGGAGGATATCAAGCTAATCGACTGGTTACCACTCGGTACATCGTAACCTCCGTGGAGGGAAACGGTCGTACGTTTCCAGGTGCATTTATTAGCATTTAGGGCATACATTACCTGTAACGTATGCATTCAATCGCCACTACTCCACCCCTGTACCGGAACCGTTGTGGAGGGTAGCGCACTCTTTATAAGCCACCATCCCCCGCTGGTAGAGGGGTTAGCAACTCATTGTATTCCATATTTCCACTCGACAACAAGCTCCCTGAGCACTGAGACGTAGGGCTATTACCTCCACCGTAGAGGGGCCTGAACTCATACAACCTCGCCGTAGCTAAGGCTCTGCCCATCCTTTTCGTACCCTACACATCTACTGTCACGCTTATACCCACGACACTAATCATAACGGTTTGGCTTGGCACAAACGCAAAAGAAACACAAAAAACACAATCATAACAGAATTATGAAAGTGTGGAAAACACAAAACAGAAAGAAAAAAGATAGATTCGTTGGGTTGCCTCCCAACAAGCGCTATTGTTTAATGCCCTTAGCTAGGCACTGTTAATTCAATGATGCTCACACAAAAGACAAGAATTGAAGCACAACGAGAGCATCATAAAGCATGTGAAAATCACATCTAAGTCTAACATACTTCCTATGCATAGGCATTTTATAGGAAAACAGATTGTCAAGACAACCAATAGTTACCATATGCAAGGAAGAAGAAAGAGACAATAGCAATCCCCACATAACGAGAGGTGACTTAGTGATATGAAAGTTTCTACCACCATATTTTCCTCTCTCATAATAATTACATGTGGGGTCATATTCGAATTCAACAATCTAACTATCACATAGGATATTCTTTTCATGATCCACATGCATGCAAAGTTGACGCTCTTCAGAAATAGTGGGATTATCATCAACTAAAGTCATGACTTCTCCAAACCCACTTTCAATAATATTGCAAATATCATATTCATCATGAGGCTTAAACAAATTTTCAAGATCATAAGAAAAATCATCGCCCCACTCATGATCATTGCAACAAGTAGTGGACATAGCAAAACTAGCATCCCCAAACTTAGGGTTTTGCATATTCTTAGCATGATTGTCACTAATAGAATTTATAGTGAAACCATTGCAATCATGCTTTTCATCCAAGGAGCCCTCGTGAATCACTTCATAAGTTTCTTCATCAGGATTTTCAGATTCACGCATCTCAAGCAAACTCCATAAAGATAGTCAAGTGCACTCAATTCACTAGCAATTGGTTCCACATAAGTGGATCTCTTAAAGAGATTAGCAAGTGGATGAGGATCCATAGCACTAGATTTTCAGCAAGCGAAGATGCAAGCATATTGAAGGCACATAGCACACAAGCAAGACAAAGGCAAACGAGAGAAAATGGCGAACAAAAAAGGCAAACGACAACGGCAAAAGGCAAAAGAAAACAGCAAAGGAGAAAGGCAAATGAAAACGACAAATGTGAAGTGGGGGAGAGGAAAACGGGAGGCAACTGGCAAAAAAGGGTAAATGCAAGAGATGAGTTTGTGACACTTACTTGGATAGACCTTGACTTGATCTCTCCCCGGCAACGGCGCCAGAAATAGGCGTGTTGACGGGAGATTATTCTTGTCTTGATACTCCTCGGCAAGCGATCTTCCCCGGCAACGGCGCCAGAAATACTTCTGCTACGGCAACAAAAGACCTTCCCTGGCAACGGCATCAGGAATCCTTCTGCTGCGGGCTACGCCTATAGGGACTTCCTTGGAAAATATGCAAAGGATTCCCCCGCGGCCTTGGAGCCTTGCCTTGGTGTTCCCTTGAAGAGGAAAGGGTGATGTAGCACAGCGGCGGTAAGTATTTCCCTCAGTTGAGAACCAAGGTATCAATCTAGTAGGAGGATCGCGTCAAGTCACAAGTACCTGCACAAACACAAAGAGCTTGCACCCAACACTATTAAGGGGTTGTCAATCTCTTATAGATTGTTTGTAAAGTGAGAAGTGAAAGCAAAAAGTAAACAAAGCAAAGTAAAAGTAA